>NC_055993.1:50991379-51620243 GCF_018446385.1 Zingiber officinale
TTTCGGATTTCGGGATCCCGCTCTGAGCCGGGATATCATCAAGCAAGGTAGATGCTAAGGACATAGTGGAAAGCCGTCCGACTATAAGTTCGAGACTAAAGGCTGTAATCTCCTTCCTTAGGGGTGGTGACATAGCTGCTAAAGATAATAAGGTAGCACTGGACTTCCTGCTGAGTGCGTCTGCTACCTTATTAGCTTTCCCTGGATGGTAGAGGATATCTATGTCATAATCTTTGACCAGTTCTAACCATCTACGCTGTCGCATATTCAGATCCTTCTGAGTAAAGAAGTACTTCAGACTTTGATGATCTGTATACACTCTGCACTGAGCTCCGTACAGATAATGTCTCCAAATCTTGAGAGCGAACACCACTGCTGCAAGCTCAAGGTCGTGAGTAGGATAGTTCCTCTCATAATCCTTGAGTTGTCTGGAGGCATAGGCGATCACCTTGCCCTGCTGCATCAGTACTGCTCCTAATCCCAATTTAGATGTCGAAGTTGTCTGTGTTTTCTGGTATAGCTAAAATAGGAGCACTGGTCAATCTCCGTTTTAGTTCGCTGAAGCTGTTTTCGCAGTCCTCTGTCCACTGAAATTTCTTGTTCTTCCTGGTGAGAGCTGTCAGTGGGGAGGCTATCCTGGAGAAGTCCTCTACGAATTTCCTGTAGTAGCCTGCTAATCCCAGAAAGCTTCTGATTTCACTGGCGTTCCTGGGTCTCTTCCAGTTACTTACTGCTTCTATCTTGTTGGGATCTACCATAACACCATCCTTGGAGATGATGTGACCTAGAAAGGCTACCTGGTCTAGCCAAAATTCACATTTCGTGAATTTGGCGTACAGCTGGTTCTGCTGAAGGATCTGCAAAACTGTCTTCAGATGCTCTGCATGGTCCTCCTGAGTGCCTGAATAGATAAGAATGTCATCGATGAACACGATGACAAACTTGTCTAAGTATTCTCTGAATACTCTGTTCATGAGGTCCATGAATGTAGCTGGGGCATTTGTCACGCCGAAAGGCATGACTACGAACTCATAATGTCCGTATCTAGTCCTGAAGGCTGTTTTAGGTATATCACCTTCCTTGACTTTAACCCGGTGATATCCCGATCCGAGGTCGATTTTAGAGAACACTGGGCTCCTTTAGTTGGTCAAGTCATCTATCACGGGAAGAGGGTACCGCTTTTAATTGTGACTTGGTTCAAAGCACGGTAGTCTATGCATAAGCGCGTGCTTCCATCCTTCTTCTTCACGAACAACACAGGTGCTCCCCATGGTGAGTGACTAGGCGTATGAAACCCTTGTCAAGAAGCTCCTGTAATTGCTCTGTTCCTTGATTCTGCTGGAGCCATGCGATGAAGTGCCTTGGAATTGGATTTGTGCCTGGAATGAGCTCTATCTCAAATTCAATCTCACAGCTGGTGCTAAGCCCGGTAGCTCTTCAGGGAAGAGGTAGTCGCAAACGACTCGAACCTCTGATAGCTGTTGGTTCTTGTCCTGGCTGGTGTTGACTACATTTGCTAAAAATCCCATGCATCCTGAATCCAATAGCTGTTGTGCTTTCAATGCTGAGAGAAACTTCCTGGCTTTCCTCTTTGGCTTCCCCGTGTACTCAAACTGTACTCCTGCTTCAGATTGGAATATGACTTTCTGTTTACGGCACTCTATAGAAGCGCCGTATCTGATCAGAAAATCCATTCCAAAGATGACATCGTAGTCAATCATTTCTAGCACTATCCAAAAAGTTCCCTGTCTGCTATAACGACTGGTACTGCTCTGAGCCAGTGCGTAGACGCCATAATGTCTCCTGAGGGTAGCGTTGTCAGAAACTGACTATTAAGTACTTCTGGAGGTGTTGCTAGTTTCTCGGCAAATGCCCTGGATACATAAGAGTGGGTTGCCCCAGTATCGAATAAGACAGTTGCATTATGCTGTAAAATACTGATCTGACCTGTGACAACTGTCGAGGCATTTGCTACGTCATCTCTGGACAGTGAGAAAATCCTAGCATTTGTGGTAGCTGTGGGGGCTTCTAATCTGCCCTGACTGATCTGTGGACCATCTACGGCAGCATACATCTGATGTAGCTGTGCTGGCTGAGCTCCATACTGTATCGACTGAGGCTGAGGAAGACTGTTCTTGTTCGGGCACTGCTTAGCCATGTGCCCTTCCTGTCCACATTCAAAACAACCTCGCGTACCCTTGCGGCAAACTCCTGGATGATGTTTCCCACAAGTAGCACACTTGGGATGTCTGGAATGTTTTCCAGCTGGTCCTCCTTTTGGGTCACTGCTTGCCTTGCGTTTCCCCTTCCAGTTGGAGCTATGCCCTTGTTGTTTCTGCTGAGTACCTGAGCCAGCTTGTCCCTTGGGTTCTGTGGAAACCTGCTTCTGCTGGGTGATGCTGTGCTGATAGTGCTCGGTGATCAGAGCACTACTCACCAGCTCCTCTGTGGTTTGTGGCCTATGAACACCACCAGCCACATTCATTGCGATCTCTGGTCTGAGCATCTTCAGCATCAAGCGTACTCGTTCCTTCTCTGAGCTGACTAGTTCTGGACACAGACGGGCCAACCTGTTGAATTTCTTCACGGCCTCCTGAACTGATAGGTTGCCCTGACGAAACTCTGTAAACTCGTCATAGTGTCGGTTCGTGACTTGCATGTGAAAGAATTCCTCGAAGAATTCTTTCTCAAAGTTGGCCCATGTCATCTGGTTTACTGGCCACTTCGGTTTAATCCGCTCCCACCACATGCGTGCGTCTCCTGTTAAACAGAAGGAGGCACACTTCACCTTTTCGTGCTCTGGCCAATCTAGAAGCTCCATCGTGCTTTCCAGTGTTTTAAACCATGCCTGAGCATCCCATGGTTCGCTGGTGCCTGAGAAGTTCTCGGGCTTAATTCTCTGCCACTGGATAAGGTAAGCTTCTCTCTTAGCCCCTGCTACTGGGGCTACTGGGACTGGTACTACAGGCTGAGCTGGTACAACCTCTGTGATTACTGGAGTCGTGAGGTTCGGTACTGGAGTGACTGGGGGAGTAGTCTGCTGGTTAGCCTTTAAGGAGGCTATCTCCTGCTGCTGTTCAGCTAACTGCTGTTGTAGCGTGCTGGGGCTCAGCCGCTGCTGCTTTCTTAGCTGGACGTCCTCGTACCATTTTCTAAATAGCAAAGAACATATATATATAACTAGGCTATCATGTTATAGTTAACTACTGGTAACATGCTAAATACTATCACTGTAAACATGAATTAATTAACTACCAACATGCGAGCAAACATGAAAGCACATATAACTGATATGAAAGCTGAAAACAAAACTGAGTGAGAGATGTTCTTACTTGGAAGCTGCAGGTACAATGCTGATGTGTGTGTAGGAAGTATGGAACACTGCTCTGATACCACTCTGTAACGACCCAACTCCTGGGTACTAGGCTGTGAGCCGGATCGCTACATTAACTACTGAAACTACTGTGCGGAAAACTGAGCAAATTTGAAATTTGCTAAACTAATTACTGTAAAGTCTCAACCTGACATTCTAAGAGTACCTGAGTGTTGTACACATGCTAGGAGAGACAATCTATGCCTCTTGGATGTCCTGCTAGCTGTAATCAGACATTTCAACCGATCCGTGAGTCGAGTGAGGCGTCGGAACGATTCACAGATCGTTCCAGCTGATACTGGCACGGTGGCACCCTCTGGATCGGTCGGCTGACCGATCCACAAGCTTACCTCGCTTCTGTACGCAGCTGGATCGGTCTACCGACCGATCCAGGAACACCCTGATCGATCGGGAGACCGATCAGTGAGCCTCCGTGCTTCTGCTGCGTTCTGTACGCAGCTGGATCGGTCTACAGACCGATCCAGGAGTACCCTGATCGGTCAGTAGACCGATCAGTACACTTTCTATGCTTCTGTTCGCCTCTGGATCGGTCGGCTGACCGATCCATAACCCTTGCCAACTCTCTGTTCGTGCCTGGGTCGGTCGGCTGACCGATCCAGGAACCTGCAAATCTCCTCCGAGGCTACTGTATCGAACTAGATCGGTCGGCTGACCGATCCAGGAGGATACAGTAGCATACTGTATCTCGCTGGATCGGTCGGCTGACCGATCCAGTGGGGCAGCTCAGACCCTGATCGGTCTGGAGACCGATCAGTGTCTGATTTCACTCGAGAGTTCTGATTTCAGCACTTTGGCGTGCCAAAACATTACACAACAGTCCTAAAACAATGGAAATACATTCCAGCATGTAAGTACTAATATTCTAAACATGAAGACTAAACAAGATATAGTTTACTAAGCTGTAACAAGACTAATTCATAAAACTAGACATGTTAAGTACTAAAACTGAAATAAAAGCGTGTAGATCCCAAGGATCTTTATTCCAGACCCCTTGCACACACACATCATCGTAGCATCGCCCTCCAGCCTCCGCTAGTCCACTTTTCTTTTACCTGTATCTGCAGTATAAGAAAAGTAGTACCTATAAGCTTAAAGCTTAGTAAGAAACCATCTACCTCACTAAATCATGCATACGATGCGAATATGATTTTAAATCATGTTGTTTGAAAAACATACTGAACATGCAAGCATGGCATGGCATATCAAACAAAGCATAAACTGGAACTGAAACATGGCATAACATATAAACTGAGCATGAAACTGAACTAGTCATGCATATGTCTAAATCTGTACATGAATTCAAATCATGTAAACTGAACCTGAACTGAACTGAAAGCTAAATTAGTGTTCTCATCACTGGTTTCAAATTTGAAAACTATACATATAATAGATGAAAATACTAAACATGCTGTTGGGGCCCTGGCAACTGTACTTACTGTGCGCGCATCCCTACGAGACCCGGGATTGCAAGTTCCGAATCCAGCAGGGTTACTAGGTTATCTGAACCTAGGGACGACTGTGGGAGTCCAGCCCATGGATATCTGATCCAAGTACAGTGCCAACTGAATAAAAGTAAAATACTGAATACTGTTTTATTTTACTGTTCTAGGTTATCTGAACCTAGAGCTAGGTTATCTGAACCTAGAGGCTACTGTGGGAGCCCACCCAATGGATATCTGATCCATATAGCTGTAATAACTAATAATAAACTGAATAAAATGTTTCTATTACATTTTATATGCTGTTAGGACGCCTATTGGTACATCCTTCTGAACTGGGCATTCTACCGAATGCTTGGTGTGCACTAAAAGCATGCCCTAAAACTGAAAACTATAAAATTACTGAACTAACGCCAAAACTAACAAGCGAGAGCAATTATACTGCAGGTGAGGGGTTTCTTACCTCAATCGTAAGGTTTTCTTACGATTCTATTCGCTAGGTGTTTCCGGAAAAAATGTCCGCTCGACGAAACGCTTACGTCTTCGCGTTCCTCTCGCGGAGAAGAACCCTTTTCGTGTTGGAGTCGTCGCAGGAAGATGATCCTATGGACCCTTGCCTTGGTGTGCCGTGCGTGAGGAAGAGGAGAAGAAGGGAGAGGCGGTGGTGAGGTTTTGGAAGAGAAAGTGGCGTGAGGTGAAGAGGTGCCGAACCAAAATAAACCAAACCCCACTTAAGTTTATTATT
This sequence comes from Zingiber officinale, assembly GCF_018446385.1. NCBI lineage: Eukaryota > Viridiplantae > Streptophyta > Magnoliopsida > Zingiberales > Zingiberaceae > Zingiber > Zingiber officinale. Next base: position 50,996,958 of record NC_055993.1, read on the forward strand.
TATATTAAGTGGTTTAATGAACCCAACTCTAATATAAATATATTTGGTTCTCCTTCCTTTCAGCACGGCCCTGCTGGGTTCAACTGGTTACTAACATTATCCCTTATACCATAGGTCTCGGGTTCGATTCCCGCCTAAGCTATTTTGCGACCTATTTGTTTTTGCTACTTCCGCTACTCGGAAAATTCCGGAAAAATATCTAATAATTCTAGAAAAATCATAGAATAATTCTAAAATAAATTTGGGAATTTTTCGGGCTTTACAGCTCCGAAGTTCGAAGAACGAAATATTTCAATTTCCTTTTTATTTGTCGATAACAATTAATTTCAGTTCTTGTACTTAATCTTTGTAATTCATTATTTGAATTGATAGTGCTTGTTCAATGAAAGTGATCAACGATCATGGATCTTAGAGTAGTAATCATCATAGGCTTCGAACCAAGTAAAACCAACATATAGCATCTTCATACGTGTTATGAACATGTGCTATAATATGATTTCGTTCGATAGAAACATATATGACTATGAGTGGTCTCTAGTTGGCATCTGTTAAGAATAGATTATGTGAAACACAAACTATTGTGAACAGTTTTGTCGGTCTTGGGTATGTGGGTGGTCTCAGGTATGGCAGCAACTCATTCAAATGAGTTTGCAAAATAATTTTACTTCAGGGGAACTACCCCCTCAAAGCCCTGTAAGGGGAACTGCCCCCTTGAACGCCGCCCGCTAACAGACTAACGGGACCGCCGTAGCATTGTGACTCATAATTTGTTGTTGCAATTATAGTAAATTATATGTCATAGATCTATTGTGAATGTTATATGACATAGTACATAGTTATGACCCTTTACCCTGAAATGATTGTGTGTATGTTGTAATTCATAATACAGCCTCCATGTCATGCCTTTCATCTTTTTTATTCTTGTTGTAAATTTAGACTACCATCGAATTGTAACTCAAGGTTTCTTTAGATTTTGTAATATTTAAATTAGAAAAGAACTAGTCTACTAGACAATGGTGAAAAAGGGAGAAGGACAACACACAACGACCAAGGAAGCATTTGGAGAAGATGCTTTTACCTAAGTTAACCTTTCAATCTTCTCATTGGCTTGAGAAGATCGTAGTAGATGGGGTCATAACCATGTCACATTCTATTTAGCATATATGTTGATGGATGCCATGATATGCCATGATTGTATGCAATGCATGTAATCATAATTAGGTCCTTTCATATGCCTACCAAAGTTTGGTACTCACTACTAGCTCAATCAATTGTAGTTAAGTTTGCCAAAGCAAAGTGACTCAATTTATCTTAGTAGAGTGCGATAGGATAATTGTGATGTCTGACTATTGAACTTTGAATGTGACTTAACTAAATTACCTCAATTGGATTGAGAACTTAAAGGCATATCTCATACAATGTAATTCAAATTATACTAGTCTTGGGTGATTAGCCAAAGATAACTCAATATGAGTCATAATATGGATTTCATAAGATGGAAAAATGAACAAATAGTCTTGTTCACCTAACTATACAAGAATTACATATGATGTAATTGGTAAATGTTACCTGCCTAAATTATACGAGTCTTGGGAAATTAGCCAAAACTAACTCAAGATGAGGTATAATATGGATCTTGCCCCACTTGAATATCTTTGCTTTTGGGCTTGGAGCTAGTAGTGACTTTCTCCTACCAAAATTTACAATTCAGTGGGAGAATCATTTAATTAAAGGCCTAATTAAATGATTGAAATATAGTATTTATTTCCATATTCTTCTTGTAGATAACCATGTCGTCTAATATGCCGAATACTCTCTCTCTCTCTGCGATCTATCCTTGATAAAGATAAGCTCAATAGTAGTAATTTCCTTGACTGGTATAGAAACTTGAGAACAAGCAAGAACGAAAATTATACATCCTAAAGCAAGGTATTTTAAACCACCCGCCACTACTGCTACTCATGCTAATAGGGATGCTTATAAGAAGCATTAAGATAATGCATTAGATGTGTCATGCCTTATGCTTGCAACCATGAACTTTGAGCTTCAAAAGTAACATGAGAATATGGATGCTTATGATATAGTTTCACATCTTAAACAGTTATATTAGGAGTAGGTAAGACATGAGAGGTTTGAGATATCCAAAGCCTTGTTTCAAAGTAAAATATAAGAAGGAAGTCCCGAAGGAACTCATGTACTTAAAATGATTAGGTATGTTGAGAACCTTGAAAGATTAGGATTTTCATTGGGCTAAAAATTATCCATTGACCTTATTTTATAATCGTTGCCAGAAGACTATAGTCAATTTTTCATGAACTATAACATGAATGAAATTGATAAGTCGTTGCCTGAGATGCTAAGTATGTTGAGAACTGTTGAACTCAACCTTAAGAAGGCAAAACCTAATACTATTATGATAGTGCAAAAGGATAAAAGGCAAACGACAGCCCAAAGGTAAGGGTAAGACACAAGCCAGAGACAAGGCTAGGTCTCATGCATTGAAACCTAAAGGTTGGGTGGCTAAGGAAGGAACCTGCTTCCATTGTGGTAAGATTAGACACTAGAAGAGGAACTGCAAGTTGTACCTCAAGGAAGTAAAAAGAAAGAGAAGTAAGACCTCTACCTCAGGTGTATATATTATAGAAGTTAATCTATCTATTTCTTTTTCATGGGTATTAGATATCGGCTGTGTATTTCAAATTTATACGAATGTGCAGGGTCTTCAAAAGAGTAGATCATTGACAAAGGGCGAAGTGGACCTATGAATAGGTAATGATGCAAGAGTTATTGCTATAGCTGTAGGAACATATTCCTTATCTTTGCCCAGTGAGCTTATCTTAGAATTTAAAGAGTGTTGTTATGTGTCAGCCTTAACTAAGAACATTATCTATATTTCTTGTTTGGATAAAAAAAATTTATTTGTAATAAAGGACAAATGTTGTTATGCTTATTTCAATGAAATGTTCTATTGTAGTGCACATTTTGTGAATAGACTCTATGTTTTAGACTTTAAAAATCTAATCTATAACATAAATATAAAACAGTTCAAATCTAATGATTTAAACCAGATATATTTCTAGCATTGTCTCTTGGGTCACATAAATGGGAGTTGCATATCACAACTCCATAAGGATGAACTCTTAAACTAATTTGATTTTAAATCATGATCCTGTCCGAAAGCTGAATCAACGGACGCTGGGCACGTGGTACTCCCCGAGTCACTGAAGTGGATCTCCGACCGGTTGTACGGTCCTCCGGCGAACCTGCACAGAAGTCGGGCCGGGAAGGGGTTCCCGGCGGCGACCCTCCGACGCTCAAGTCAGGCAAAGCTCAACAAGAAAGTGGCTCCAAGAATCGTAGAATGCGTACCTCCGGCGAAGGATAAGAGCCTTTATATAGGGCTATGGAGAAGCGGGTGCACACATACCGAGGTGTACACGTGTCCTCAGCCCATACCCCAGTAAAGGCCTGTCAGTGAGCTTACCTGACCCCATACTGCTACAGTCCGAGCACGTCTTCGATGGGACAGCGGAACCCCCTATCATAAGATTTGGAGTACGGCCTAGTCCTAGAGCATGACAGCTGTCAAAAGATGTTCCTTGTCCTTCTCTCCCTACTCCATGCCGGGGCGTCCGGCCGGCCGGCACTCACATCACGTCCGACCCTCCATATGCACTAGTATGCTTGGGAGATCCTCGATAATGTGCTATGTGGGGACTGTTCGCAGTATGCTACCTTATGTCTTCGCCCGAGCGTGCCATCCGCTCGGCCCTATGATCCTGTTCAGCGAGCGTCGGAACCCCGACTCCAGCCGGGGCACCTTTTGCCATCATTTAGCCACTGGTGGGCCGTCCGGGCAGTCGACCCACCCTTATCCGGTCGGCCACCTAGCCCTTTGACTTCCACATGGCGTTGACCCCCTAGAACGGGAGTCCACTGTTCTTACCGTTGGATCACTTGCCTCCCCTTCAAGTCTAGTCGAAGGAGGCGATTAGTCCGACTGACTGGACTGCGAATATACCCGAGCGGTGCCTTCGTACCATTATCCTCCGCTCGGCCGACCGCAGGCATGCCCTTGTAGTCATCGGCAACATTCCTTGAATCTCCTCGTAATCTACGCCAATCTTCGACATTAAGGCTGAGCATGCGCTCATTAAATGCTTCGAATGGCTGAATGCCACGTGGTGCACTGTCGTCATCGTACGGAGGCGGCGGCGTGGTGCTTTGATGGGATCGAAGCGGTTCGAAATGAACGGCGTGATGCGCGCTTTGATTCCCGTGACCTGGATCCAACGATGGAGGCCGCCCGGCCTCCACCCTATAAAATCTTCGTTTTCTCCTCTATTGCCTCACTCCTTCTTTCGCGTGCCCCCGGTTATTCTTCGCGTTCTAGAGCTCCGGTGATCGTGTTCTCCTGCTTTCGTCGATCCCCGGTGTGTTTCCCTCGATCCTCCTTTTTCCCGTAAGATTCTCCTCTCTTCTTTCTCATTTCCGGTGCTTCCTTCGCATTTCTTTTCCCAGTTTTCGCTTGCTGCCGTCTTCCTTCTACCTTTCTGCCTTTTTGATTTCTCCCGCTCGAATCATGGCTAGTTCTTGTCATCCGGAAGACCAGTCCCTCGGCCCATGGTACACTACCATGCAGTCCCGATTCGACCAACGTGACTTTGATGTTCTGACAGACAATTTTGAAATCCCCGATGATTTTGAACTTCTTTTGGCCGGTCCCTCCGCTCGGCCACACAGGCCACCGCGCGGAGCCTTCTGTGTCTTCCGCGACCAGTTTACCGCTGGTCTGCATTTCCCTGTACATCCTTTCATTATAGATGTTTGTAACTTTTTCGGTGTTCCGCTCGGCAGTCTAGTACCCAACACTTTTCACCTTCTCTGCGGGATTGTTGTTTTGTTCAAAATCCACAACATCCCCCTCCGACCGGACGTCTTTTTTTATTTCTATTACCCCAAGCAGTCCGAGCCGGGCACCTTCATGTTCCAAGCTCGGCCCGACCTAATCTTCTTTAACAAACTGCCTTCTTCCAATAAACATTGGAAGGAGTATTTTTTCTATATCCGTATGCCCGAGCAGGCCAATTTTCGGACCAAGTGGTAGGTCGACCTACCCCCCACTCCTGAGCTGAAGAAATTCAAGACCCGACCGGACTACCTCCATGCTGCAAATATGCTAGCCGGTCTACGGCTCGACATCAATAAGCTTCTTCACGAAGGAGTGATGTACATCTTCGGTCTGAGTCCCATGCAGACTCCCCTTCCGAGCAGCTTCGGTAAGAATCTAACTTGGGCATATACTTTGATTGCTAACTGATTTCTCTTCTTTCCTATGCAGCGGACATCGTCATGGAGTCGGTAATGGCCGTCATTTTGAAGAGAAAAGCGGCGGCGCTCGAAGCCGCGTCAGCCAAGGAAATGGAGACGCTCGGCATCCAGCCGGTCGGCTCGCACGAAGAAGAGAGAGGGACACATGCTGGGGAGTCGGCCGCTCAGGCTTCTCTCCCAGAGCCAGCGGCTGGGGCAACCCTCAGCCAAGAGCCCTCCGCTCGGGGTGACGGCTTAGCTCCAGAAGAAGAGCAGCCTCACCCGAAAAGGCGCCGAGTGGAGACTCCCGTCCGTTCAGCCACATCTGCTGTTCAACCGTCCGCCCGAGCCACTGCAAGTGCTCGCGGAAAGGCTCCGGAGATCGAAGCCATTTCGTCCGATCGGACTCCTTCGGAATGGGACGAGCCGGAGGCCCCTATTGAGGCTATTCCGGTCAGCACCCTTCCGCCCCCTCAACTAGTCAGGCGTTCAACCATCCACTCTCAGTTTTCGGCACCGGCCTCTGATCCTCTTCCAGATGCCGGTCGGACGACTCCAGGTCATGGCCGCACAATACGAGTCACTCTTCATCTTCCAACTGAAGAACTACTGCCAGAGGCCGACCAACCGACAGCGTCCGAGCATACCATCACTTTGAAGGGCCCACTAGCTGAGATGTGGGCCGACGCTCGGGCACGCGTCGCGCTCATCCCCCTCCGAAATTTGGCCAATAGCCATATGCAGCAGGCCACAGGGGTAAGTTTATTTTCTCCCGAGTTTTGTATGCATTCCTCCCGATCGGCCAATAACAACTTCTTATTTCTTTTGTCAGAGATGGGTGGAGGAGATTGCTGTCTCCAACCGCCTGGCCTTGGTAGATGAAGAACTAAGGCAACTGAAGGCGACCGTCGGCCCGTCCGGCTTTAAAGGCCCCTCCTATTCTGAGCTGTAAAAGGAGCTGAAGAAAGCTCAAGATTTATTGGCGGCCGAGCAGAAAAAGACGGTCGATCAGGCCCATGCCTTGGCCGAGTCTGAGCGACAAGTCAAGTCGCTCGACACAAAAATAACTTTGGCCACCACTCGAAAAAACACGGCCATTTCTGACTTGGAGAAGAAGAACGTGGAGGCTCGAGGCCTGGAGCAGAAGGTAAAGGAGCTGATGGAGCAGCTTGATAGAGAGAAGGCGGGCCGCTCGGCCGACGCGGACAAGCTTCAAAATCTGAAGGATTCCCTTACTGCCTCCCAAACGGCCCTCAAAGAATATCAAGAGGCCGAGCCGAGTCGGGTCGCTACCCTAAGACAGAGCTACATCCGCTCACCTGAATTTTCGGAGAAGATCTGCGAGCGGATGTACACAGCCTTTGACTTGGCTATGACCACCACCACCACGTATCTGAAGTCTAAGGGTCTTCTTCCGGAGTCCACTATTATTCCGGCCGGCGATCAAGTGGCGATCCTGGACAACATCCCCAAGGACCTTTATGATTACATTGAGTAGACGTCTTTATATGTAGTTAGGCCGCTAGGCCAAAAAATGATCCTTTTTTGTACTTAAGCCGCGCGGCTTAAAATTTTATTTTTAATGCAATGCTTTCCTTCCGCGTACTTTGCCCCTTTGGCTAGCTAATATGTGTTGTCCGCCCATCTATTATCACACCTCTAGCATCCGAAAGGGATTTTTACGAAGTATTTGGCGTGACCCTTCCGCTCGGCTAAATATATAATATTCCGCTTTGATAGCAGATATCGCTCGTTATATGCCGATGAAAGTACTTTTGGGTTCTGAGCCGAGTGGAACGTAGAGACGGTCGAACAATATTGACGGCGAAGTTCTTGGACACTTGCAGTCCTTTTTATTGGCCTCTTCCGCTCGGATGATTTATAGACGCCGGCTCGTCTCTCGATATTTAACGTTGGAGCTCGACGGTCTTCCGCTCGGATGATTTATAGATGCCGGCTCGTCTCTCGATATTTAACGTCGGAGCTCGACGGTCTTCCGCTCGGATGATTTATAGACGTCGGCTCGTCTCTCGATATTTAACGTCGGAGCTCGACGGTCTTCCGCTCGGATGATTTATAAACGTCGGCTCGTCTCTCGATATTTAACGTCGGAGCTCGACAGTCTTCCGCTCGGATGCTTTATAGACGCCGGCTCGTCTCTCGATATTTAAAGTCGGAGCTCGACGGTCTTCCGCTCAGATGATTTATAGACACCGGCTCATCTCTCGATATTTAACGTCGGAGCTCGACGGTCTTCCGCTCGGATGATTTATAGACGCCGACTCGTCTCTCGATATTTAACGTCGGAGCTCGACGGTCTTCCGCTCGGATGATTTATAGACGCCGGCTCGTCTCTCGATATTTAACGTCGGAGCTCGACGGTCTTCCGCTCGGATGATTTATAGATGCCGGCTCGTCTCTCGATATCTAACGTCGGAGCTCGACGATCTTCCGCTCGAATGCTTTATAGACGCTGGCTTGTCTCTCGATATTTAACGTCGAAGCTCGACGGTCTTCCGCTCGGATGATTTATAGACGTCGGCTCGTCTCTCGATATTTAACGTCGGAGCTCGACGGCCTTTAAGGCTAACTTGACACAGTCGTTCGGTGAAGCTATTTGCCATCCTTCAATTATTTTGGCTTCTTGCATTACAGGTACGTGGGCGACCAAAATGTATACGAAATTACATCAGCGCACCTCTTACCCAGCTCGGTACGGCTGAAGATGATTCGCGCTCCATGGCCGGTCCAGCTACCGCCCGTCTTCATCTTCCAAATAATAAGCGCCCGAGCGGAGCTTTTCGATGATTTTGAAGGGGCCCGCCCAAGGAGCTTCTAGCTTGCAGACGTCGCCGGTCGGCTTCACTTTCTTCTAGACAAGGTCGCCGACCTGGAATGATCTGGGGATGACACGCCGGTTGTAGTTTTGCTTCATCCGTTGTCAGTACGCCATCAGCCGGACGGACGCCTTGGCTCGCTCCTCGTCAACCAAATCTAGCTCCATGTTCCTCCGCTCGGCGTTGCCATCATCATAATTCTGGATCCGGGCGGACTCGACGCCGACTTCAACAGGAATCACCGCTTCACCGCCGTACACCAGATGGAAAGGCGTGACGCCCGTTCCTTCCTTTGGGGTCGTTCGGATGGCCCACAGAACGCCCGACACTTCATCCACCCAACTTCCTCCCAGATGGTCGAGCCGAGCGCGCAAAATACGAAGAATTTCCTGATTGGCTACTTCGGCTTGACCATTGCTTTGAGGATATGCCACGGACGTGAAGTGTTGCTCGATGCCATAGCTTCTGCACCAATCTTCGGCAACTTTCCTGTGAATTGCCGACCGTTGTCTGAAACAAGTCGACGGGGAATGCCGAACCGGCAGATGATATGTTGCCAGATAAATTTCTTGACCATTTGCTCAGTGATCTTGGCTAGCGGCTCGGCCTCCACCCATTTGGAAAAATAATCAACCGCCACCAATAAAAATTTCCTCTGTCCGGTCGCCATAGGAAACGGACCCACAATATCCATTCCCCATTGGTCGAACGGACAAGACACAGTAGTTGCCTTCATTTCTTCTGCCGGTCGGTGAGAGAAATTATGATACCTTTGGCAAGAAAGGCACGTCGCGACGGTCCGAGCGGCGTCTGCTTGTAAAGTTGGCCAGAAATATCTGACCAGCAGGATTTTCTTAGCCAGTGACCGTCCGCCCGGATGCCCTCCGCAGGATCCTTGATGCACTTCTTGGAGGATGTACACCGCGTCTTCCGAGCTCACGCATTTCAACAGTGGGCGAGAGAAATCCTTCTTGTATAGTTGGTCTCCAATGAGCGTGAACCGTCCGGCTCTCCTCCTTAGTAGCTGGGTTTCATCCCGATCGGACGGTGTAGCTCCCGAGCGGAGGAATTCCATGATGGGTGTCCGCCAGTTGATCGGAAACGAGAGGCCCTCCATCCGGTCGACGTGAGCCACCAGTGAAACTTGTTCAATTGGCTGCTGGATGGCGACCGACGTTATTGAGCTTGCGAGTTTGGCTAACTCATCGGTCGCTTGGTTCTCTGCTCGGGGTATCTTCTGGATAATAACCTCTCTGAAGTCGGCCTTGAGTTTCTCGAAGGCTTGAGCGTAAAGCTTGAGCCGAGCGTTGTTGATTTCAAAGGAGCATGAGAGTTGTTGCGTGGCCAATTGGGAGTCTGAATGTAGTGTCACCCGTCCGACCCCTACATGCCGGGCAGCCTGTAAGCCGGCTGATCCGGCGGTAAGAACAGGGGACCCCCGTTCTGGGGAGTCAATGCCACGTGGAAGTCAAAAGGCCAGGTGGCCGACCGGATAAGGATGGTCCGACTGGAAGTCCAAGATAAGGGTGGACCGACCGGCTGACCGGTGTCTGACTGATGACAAAAGGCGCCCCGGCAGGAGTCGGGGTTTCGACGCTCATTAAACAGGATCGCAGGGCCGAGCGGATGTCACGCTTGGCCAGAGACATAAGGTAGCATACTGTTAATAGTCTCCACAGAACACGTTATCGAGAATCTCCCAAGTAGACCACTATATATGACCGGCCGGACGTAAGTCGAATGCTGGCCGGTCGGACGCCCGGCAGGGAGTAAGGAGAAAAGGACAAGGGACATCTTCTGACAACGGGCATGCTCTATAATTCGGCCATACTCCAAATCTTACGACCAGGGGTTCCGATGTCCCATCGAAGACGTGCTTGGACTGTAGTAGTATGGGATCAGGTAAGCTCACTAACAGGCCTTTACTCAGGTATGGGCTGAAGACACGTGTACACCTCGGTATGTGTGCACCCGCTTCTCCACATCCCTATATAAAGGCTCTCATCCTTCGACGGAGGTACGCATTCTATGATTCCTGGAGCCACTTTCTTGTTGAGCTTTGCCTGACTTGAGCGTCGGAGGGTCGCCGCCGGGAACCCCTTCTCGACCCGACTTCTGTGCAAGTTCGCCGGAGGACCGTACGACCGGTCGAAGATCCACGTCAGTACCTCGGGGAGCGCCACGTGCCCAGCGTCCGTTGATTCAGCTTTCGGACAGGATCAATTTGGCGCCGTCTGTGGGAACGCTCCTGCATCCGAGCGGAAGCAATGGACGAGGCTGGACGACAGCACACGGTGACGCTTTCCACGGAGGAACTCGACGCTCTGATCGAGTTGAGGGCCGCAAAGCTAGTGGAACAAAAATAGAAGGCACCAGCCGAGCGACTTGAGCAGCAAGCAACGTCAGCATCTGGTGGCCGAGCGGAAGCACCCCCAGCCACAGTTCCATTCCATCGAGCTCTCTTCCGCACTCCCCCTGAAGCCGCAGCAGCTAATCGCGATAGAGGCTCTTCGTCAGATGAAGTACCAATGCGGGACAATAGAAAAGGCAAAGCCCCCCGAACGGACGCCTCGCCCGAGCGGGTCAATCGTCAGTTCTCAGAGGCCATCTTGAAGGACCCTCTGCCAAAGCACTATGTGCCTCCGGCGATCGGTGAATACAGTGGAAACACCGACCCGGATGATCATTTGGGTAAGTTCGATAACACGGCTACTCTTCACCAATATACAGATGGAGTGAAGTGTCGGGTTTTTCTTACCACCCTCTCGGGATTGGCTCAACGGTGGTTTCGGAGGTTGCCGGACGGATCCATCACAAGCTTCAAAGACTTCCGTACGGCCTTCCTCCATCACTTTGCCAGCAGTTGGCGTTATCAGAAGACGAGTGTCAGCTTGTTTGCCATCAAGCAAGAGCCAAGAGAGCCGCTCAGAGCTTATATCCAGCGGTTCAATTAGGTGGCCATGGACATTCCAATAGCCACCTCGGAGACCATAATGAATGCCTTCACACAAGGCCTTGCGGATGGAGACTTCTTCCGCTCGCTCGTTCGGAAGCCGCCCTGAGACTACGATCATATGCTGCACCGGGCCAACGAATACATCAACGTGGAGGAAGCCCAAGCGGCCAGGAAAAAAGAAACTCCAACCGAGCGGGCTCCTCCTGCCGAGCGGAAGCCGCACGTTGCTCATCAGCCACCCAGAGGCCCAAGGTCCGAAGCCATCCGCTCCCCCCATGCTAGGTCCCATGTCCAAGAAGTTGCAGCCGAGCGGCCCAAGCCAAAAAAGAAGTGGACCCCCATGTTCTGCTCCTTCCACCGGACGGATACGCACAACATAAGGGATTGTCGAAGTCTTCCCTTGATTACTCATCCCGTTCCCCGAAGTGGTGGTCGACGATCGCCCTCATCCGATAGGTGACAGAGAACTCATGAAGCCGATCGGACTCAAGCTAACAGGCGAAAACAACAGGCTCCCGAGCGGCATCGCTCTCCGAGGCGGGAGAATCGCCGAATGTCTAGAGAACGGTCCCGACCGTCCGCTCGGGAAGAAGAAAATAGAAGTAATACTTCCCGAGGCGAGATCAACATTATTGCTGGCGGGCCGACCGGAGGCGACTCTAACCGAACAAGGAAGGCGAGCGTCCGACAACTCCAGATCCATGCGGTCGGCTGCAGCCAAGAACGGGCAAGTGGACCCAAAATTAGTTTCGGGCCCCGGGACTTGGAAGGAGTTGAAGTCCCCCATGACGACGCTCTTCTCATCAAAGCGGTAATAGCCAATTACACTATTCACCGCATTTTTATTGACACAGGGAGCTCGGTCAATATCATATTCAAAAAGGCATTCGATCAACTGCAAATTGATCGAGCCGAGCTGCTGCCCATGACAACCCCCCTTTACGGGTTTACGGGCAATGAAGTTCAGCCGGTCGGACAGATCCGGCTGGCCATATCACTGGGAGAGGAGTCGCTCAGAAGGACGCATACTGCAAACTTCGTCGTGGTAGATTCTCCGTCGGCATACAACGTCATATTGGGGCGACCAGCTCTCAGTGAATTCCGAACGGCCATTTCCACCTTCCACCAGAAGATCAAGTTGCCCGTCGAAGACAAAGTGGGAGAAGTGCGAGGAGATCAACTAGCAGCTCGGTGATGCTACATCGAGATGGTCCGAGCAGAATCCAATTCCGCTCGAAAGTCGCCACGGATCGAGGTGAACGCTATAACTGAAAAGCCTCCCTCTTTAGTTTATGAAGAAAAAGAGGAAGTGCAGATTCACCCGACCCTATCAGAGGCCACAACGTTCGTTGCGGCCGATCTGGAGGAAAGCCGGAAACAGGAATTGATCAAATGCCTCCAGAGAAACTATGATGTCTTCGTCTGGTCGACGCACGAGCTGCCCGGAATTTCGCCGAGCATAGTGCAACACGAGCTACATGTCCGATCGGACGCTCGGCCGGTGAAGCAGAGAAAAAGGGATTTCAGCGCCGAGCAAAATGTCATCATACGGGAGGAGGTTGAGAAGCTTCTGGAGGCCGGCCATATACGCGAGGTTCAGTTCCCGAGCTGGCTGGCGAACGTGGTGTTAGTCTCCAAGCCGGGCAACAAGTGGAGAGTGTGCATAGATTTTCGGGATCTCAACAAAGATTGCCCGAAAGATTTTTATCCTTTGCCCCGGATCAATCAATTGGTGGACTCCACAGCTGGCTTCGAGCTGATATGTATGCTCGACGCTTACCAGGGCTATCATCAAGTGCCGCTCGCCCGTGAAGACCAAGAAAAGGTTAGCTTCGTCACCGCCGACGGCACATATTGCTATAATGTGATGTCGTTGGGATTAAAAAATGCGGGAGCCACATATCAGCGCCTAATGAACAAAGTGTTCAAAGAGCAGATCGGGCGAAACCTAGAAGTATACGTGGACGACATTCTCATCAAGTCCGTCCGAGCGGCCGATCTCTTCGAAGACATGGAGGAAACTTTCCGAACGCTACGAAAATATGGAGTCAAACTAAACCCTCAGAAGTGCCTGTTCGGAGCAAAAGGAGGGCGTTTCTTGGGTTACATAGTGACTGAGCGGGGTATCGAAGCAAATCCCAGCAAGGTGAAAGCTCTACAAGATATGCCGCCTCCAAGAAATCTGAGGGAAGTGCAGCGATTGACCGGTCGGATAATTGCTCTATCTAGGTTCATCTCCAAAACCGTCAACCAGAGCCTACCTTTCTTCAAAATCTTGCGCAAAGCCACCAAGTTTCATTGGGACGAAGAATGCGATCGGGTGTTCGAAGATTTGAAGACATATTTGAATTCTCTCCCGGTACTAGCCAAGCCAGCTGCGGGTGAGCCGCTTTGTATCTACTTGTCTTCAACCGAGCAAGCAGTCGGCTCGGCACTAGTGAGGGCGAGTGGAGGGCAGCCTGTATATTTTCTAAGCCACATTTTAAAAGATGCTGAATCTCACTACACCGGGCTCAAGAAGTTGGCTTTTGCTTTGGTCCTCGCCGCTCGGCGTCTTCGCCCATATTTCTTGGCTCATACCATCATCGTCTGGACGAATAGTCCACTGGGAAGAGTTCTACTGAATCCAGAAGCGTCCGGACGGCTCATCAAATGAACCACAGAGTTGAGCGAATTCGACATTCAATACCAGCCCCGTTCGGCGATAAAAGCGCAGTCCTTGGCGGATTTTGTCACCGAGGTACAAAGGCCAGAGTCCGAAGCCATGTGGAAGATATTTGTGGACGGATCGTCCACTCGGCTCGGGAGTGGTGTTGGTGTATTATTGCTGTCTCCCCAAGAAGAGAAAATGCATCTATCCGTCCGGCTTGACTATAGAGCTACGAATAATGAGGCAGAGTATGAAGCCCTTATAGCCGGCTTACAGGCCGCCCGACATGTAGGGGCCGGATGGGTGATGCTACATTCAGACTCTCAGTTGGCCGCTCAACAGCTCACAGGTACCTTTGAGATTAACAACGCTCGGCTCAAACTCTATGCCGAAGCCTTTGAAAAACTCAAGGCCGACTTCCGAGAGGTAATTATTCAAAAGATACCCCGAGTAGAGAATCAAGCGGCCGATGAGTTAGCAAAACTTGCAAGCTCAATAACGCCGGTCGCCATCCAGTAGCCAATTGAACAAGTATCTTTGGTGGCGCACATTGACCGGATAGAAGACCTCACGTTTCCGAGCGACTGGAGGACACCCATCATGGAGTTTTTGCTCTCGGGCGCCACACCGTCCAATCGGAATGAAGCCCAGCTGTTAAGAAGGAGAGCCGGTCGGTTCACACTCATCGGCGATCAACTCTACAAGAAGGCTTTCTCTCGACCGCTGTTGAAATGCGTGAGCTCGGAAGACTCAGCTTACATACTCCAAGAAGTACATCAAGGATCATGCGGAGGGCATCCGGGCGGGCGATCGCTGTCTAAGAAGATCCTGCTGGCCGGATACTTCTGGCCAACCTTACAGGTAGACGCCGCTCGGACCGTGTCGACGTGCCTTTCTTGCCAAAAGTATCATAACTTCTCCCACCGACCGGCGGAGGAGATGAAGGCATCCACGGTCGCCTGCCCGTTCGATCAGTGGGGAATGGATATTGTTGGCCCATTTCCAATGGAGACCGGGCAGCGGAAATTTTTACTGGTGGCAGTCGATTATTTTTCCAAGTGGGTGGAGGCCGAGCCGCTAGCCAAGATCATCGAGCAGATGGTCAAAAAGTTCATCTAGCAACACATCATCTGCCGGTTCGGCATTCCTCGCTGACTTGTTTCCGACAACGGGCGGCAATTCACAGGGAAGTTGCTTGAAGATTGGTGCAAAAGCTATGGCATCGAGCAACGCTTCACGTTTGTGGCCTATCCCCAGAGCAACGGTCAAGCCGAAGTAGCCAATCGGGAAATTCTTCGTATTCTGCGCGTTCGGCTCGACCATTTGGGAGGAAGCTGGGTAGACGAAGTGTCGGGCGACCTATGGGCCATCCGAACGACTCCAAAGGAAGGAACGGGCGTCACGCCTTTCCATCTGGTATACGGCGGTGAAGCGGTGATTCCTGTCGAAGTCGGCGTCGAGTCCGTCCGGATCCAGAATTATGATAATGGCAACGCCGAGCGGAGGAACATAGAGCTGGATTTAGTGGATGAGGAGCGAGCCAAGGCGTTCGTCCGGATGATGGCGTACCGCCAACGGATGAAGCAAAACTACAACCGGCGCGTAATCCCCAGATCATTCCAGGTCGGTGACCTTGTCTGGAAGAAACTCAAGCCGGTCGGCGACGTCGGCAAGCTGGACAAGGTTATCGAAAAGCTCCGCTCGGGCGCTTATTATTTGGAGGATACAAACGGGCGACAGCTGGACCGACCGTGGAACGCGAATCATCTCCAGCCTTATCGAGCTGGGTGAAAGGTGCACTGATGTAACTCATTTTTGTGTATATTTTGGTCGCCCATGTCCTTGTAATGCAGGAAGCAAAAAATGATTCAAAGGATGGCTAATGTGTTCGCCGAGCGGCTGTGTTAAAGTTAGCCTTTAAGGTCGTCAAGCTCCGACGTTAAATATCGAGAGACGAGCCGGCATCTATAAATCATCCGAGCGGAAGACCGTCGAGCTCCGACGTTAAATATCGAGAGACGAGACGGCATCTATAAATCATCCGAGCGGAAGACCGTCGAGCTCCGACGTTAAATATCGAGAGACGAGCCGGCGTCTATAAATCATTCGAGCGGAAGACCGTCGAGCTCCGACGTTAAATATCGAGAGACGAGCCGGCGTCTATAAACCATCCGAGCGGAAGACCGTCGAGCTCCGACGTTAAATATTGAGAGACGAGCCGACGTCTATAAACCATCCGAGCGGAAGACCGTCGAGCTCCGACGTTAAATATCGAGAGACGAGTCGGCGTCTATAAATCATCCGAGCGGAAGACCGTCGAGCTCCGACGTTAAATATCGAGAGACGAGCCGGCGTCTATAAATCATCCGAGCGGAAGACCGTCGAGCTCCGACGTTAAATATCGAGAGACGAGCCGGCGTCTATAAATCATCCGAGCGGAAGACCGTCGAGCTCCGATGTTAAATATCGAGAGACGAGCCGGCGTCTATAAATCATCCGAGCGGAAGACCGTCGAGCTCCGACGTTAAATATCGAGAGACGAGCCGGCGTCTATAAATCATCCGAGCGGAAGACCGTCGAGCTCCGACGTTAAATATCGAGAGATGAGCCGGCGTCTATAAATCATCCGAGCGGAAGACTGTCGAGCTCCGACGTTAAATATCGAGAGACGAGCCGGCGTCTATAAATCATCCGAGCGGGAGACCGTCGAGCTCCGACGTTAAATATCGAGAGACGAGCCGACGTCTATAAATCATCCGAGCGGAAGACCGTCGAGCTCCGACGTTAAATATCGAGAGACGAGCCGACGTCTATAATTCATCCGAGCGGAAGACCGTCGAGCTCCGACGTTAAATATCGAGAGACGAGCCGGCGTCTATAAATCATCCGAGCGGATGAGGGCAATAAAAAGGATGCGAGTGTCCAAGGAACTCGTCGTCAATATTGTTCGACCGTCTCTGCGTTCCGCTCAGCTTAGTACCCAAAGGTCCTTCAGCAGCATCTAGCGAATGATCTCTGCTATCAAAGCGGAATGTTATGTATTCGAAGTATTACATATTTAGCCGAGCGGAAGGGTCACGCCAAATACTTCGTAAAAATCCTTTTCGGATACTAGAAGTGTGATAATAGACGAGCGGACAACACACACATGGACTAGCAAAAAGACAAAGTACGTGAAAGGAAAGCCTTGCATTAAAAATAAAACTTTAGGCCGAGTGGCCTAAGTACAAAAAAGGATCGTTTTTGGCCGAGCGGCCGAGTTACATATAAAAATATCTACTCTATATAATCGTAAAGATCCTTGGGAATGTTGTCCAGGAGCGCCACTTGATCGCCGGGCGGGATAGTGGTGGAGTCCGGAAGAAGACCCTTAGACTTCAAATGCTTGAGGGTGGCGGTCATAGCCAGGTCAAAGGCCGTGTACATTCGCTCGCAGACTTTCTCTGAGAATTTGGGCGAGCGGATGTAATTCTGTCTTAGGGCGGCGACCCGGCTCGGCTCGGCTTCTTGATATTCTTTGAGGGCCGCCTAGGACGCAGTAAGGGAATCCTTCAGATTTTGAAGCTTGTCCGCGTCGGTCGAACGGCCAGCCCTCTCTCTATCAAGCTGCTCCGTCAGCTCCTTTACCTTCAGCTCCAGGCCCCGAGCCTCCACGTTCTTCTTCTCCAAGTCGGAAATGGCCGTGTTTTTTCGAGTGGTGGCCAAGGTTATTTTTGTGTCGAGCGACTTGACTTGTCGCTCGGACTCGGCCAAGGCATGGGCCTGATCGGCCGTCTTTTTCTGCTCGGCCGCCAACAAATCTTGAGCTTTCTTCAGCTCCTTTTGCAGCTCAGAATAGGAGGGGCCTTTAGAGCCGGACGGACCGACGGCCGCCTTCAGTTGCCTTAGTTCTTCATCTACCAAGGCCAGGCGGTTGGAGACAGCAATCTCCTCCACCCATCTCTGACAAAAGAAATAAGAAGTTGTTATTAGCCGATCGGAAGGAATGCATACAAAACAAAAAAGAGAAAATAAACTTACCCCCGTGGCCTGCTGCATATGGCTATTGGCCAAATTTCAGAGGGGGATTAGCGCGACGCGTGCCCGAGCGTCGGCCCACATCTCAGCTAGTGGACCTTTCAAAGTGATGGTATGCTCGGGCGCTGTTGGTTGGTCAGCCTCTGGCAGCAGTTCTTCCGTGGGAAGATGAAGACTGACTCGTATTGTACGGCCATGACCTTGGGTCGTCCGACCGGCTTCCGGAAGAGGATCAGAGGCCGGCGTCGAAAACTGAGAGTGAATGGTTGATCGCCCAACTGGTTGATGGGGCAGAATGGTGCTGACCGGAACAACCTCAATAGGGGCCTCCGGCTCGTCCCATTCCGAAGGAGTCCGATCGGACGAGATAGCTTCGACCTCTGGAGCTTTTCCGCGAGCACTTGCAGTGGCTCGGGCAGACGGTTGAACCGCAGATGTGGCTGAGCGGACTGGAGTCTCCACTCGGCGCCTTTTCGGATGAGCCTGCTCTTCTTCTGGAGCTGAGCCGTCACCCCGAGCGGAGGGCTCCTGGCTGAGGGTTGTCCCAGCCGCTGGCTCTGGGAGAGAAGCCTGAGCGGCCGACTCCCCAGCATGTGTCCCGCTCTCTTCTTCGTGCGAGCCGACCGGTTGGATCCCGAGCGTCTCCATTTCCTTGGCTGCAGCGGCTTCGAGCGCCGCCGCCGCCTTTCTCTTCAGAATGTCGGCCATTACCGACTCCATGACAATGTCCGCTGCATAGAAAAGAAGAGAAATCAGTTAGCAATCAAAGTATATGCCCAAGTCAAATTCTTACCGAAGCTGCTCGGAAGGGGAGTCCGCATGGGACTCAGACCGAAGATGTACATCACTCCTTCATGAAGAAGCTTATTGATGTCGAGCCGCAGACCGGCTAGCATATTAGCCGCGTAGAGGTAGTCCGGTTGGGTCTTGAATTTCTTCAGCTCGGGAGTGGGGGGTAGATTGACCCGCCACTTGGTTGGGAAGTTGGCCTGATCGGGCATACGGATATAGAAAAAATACTCCTTCCAATATTTATTGGAAGAAGGCAGTTTGTTAAAGAAGACTAGGCCGGGCCGAGCTTGGAACATGAAGGTGCCCGGCTCGGACTGCTTGGGGTAATAAAAATAAAAAAAGACGTCCGGTCGGAGGGGGATGCTGTGGATTTTGAACAAAACAACAACACCACAGAGAAGGCGAAAAGTGTTGGGTACTAGACTGACGAGCGGAACACCGAAAAAGTTACAAACATCTATAATGAAAGAATGTACAGGGAAACGCAGACCAGCAGTAAACTGATCGCGGAAGACACAGAAAGCTCCGCGCGGCGACCTGTGTGGCCGAGCGGAGGGACCGGCTAAAAGAAGTTCAAAATCACCAGGGATGTCAAAATTGTCTGTCAGAACATCAAAATCACGCTGGTCGAATTGGGACTGCATGGTGGTGTACCATGGGCCGAGGGACTGGTCTTCAGGATGAGAAGAACTAGCCATTGGCCGAGCGGATGAAACCAGGAAAGACGACAAAAAGACAAAAACAAGAAGAGGGCACCGGAACAGTACCCCGGGAGCAAAAACTGGAGAAAGAAACGTAAGGAAAGCACCGGAAACAAGAAAGGAAAGAGGAGAACCTTACGAAAAATAAGGAAGATCGAAGGGAGACACCGGGGATCGCCGGAAACAGGAGAACACGATCGTCGGAGCTCTAGAACGCGAGGGATAACCAGGGCACGCGAGAGAAGAAGTGAAGCGACGGAGGAGAAAGCGAAGGTTTTATAGGGCGGAGGGCGGACGACCTCCACCGTTGGATCCAGGTCACGGGAATCAAAGCGCACATCGCGCCGTCCGTTTCGAACTGCCTCGATCCCATCAAAGCACCACGCTGCCGTCGTACGATGACGACAGTACGCCACATGTTATTCAACCATTCGAGGTATTTAATGAGCGCATGCTCAGCCTTATTGTCGAAGATTAGCGTAGATTACAAGGAGATTCAAGGAAGGTTGCTGTTGACTAACCTTACGACCATCCCTGCGGAAAGCCGAGCGGAGGAGGAGTGCCTGAAGGAGCCGCTCGGCTAGGCCAGCAGTCCAGTCAGTCGGACTAATCGCCTCCTTCGACTAGACTTGAAGGGGAGGCAAGTGATCCGGTAGTAAGAACAGGGGACCCCCGTTCTGGGGAGTCAATGCCACGTGGAAGTCAAAAGGCCAGGTGGCCGACCGGATAAGGATGGCCCGACCGGAAGTCCAAGATAAGGGTGGACCGATCGGCTGACCGGTCGACCGGTGTCTGACTGATGACAAAAGGCGCCCCGGCAGGAGTCGGGGTTCCGACGCTCATTAAACAAGATCGCAGGGCCGAGCGGATGTCACGCTTGGCCAGAGACGTAAGGTAGCATACTGCTAATAGTCTCCACAGAATACGTTATCAAGAATCTCCCAAGTAGACCACTATATATGACCGGCCGGACGTAAGTCGAATGCTGGCCGGTCGGACGCCCGGCAGGGAGTAAGGAGAAAAGGACAAGGGACATCTTCTGACAGCGGGCATGCTCTATAATTCGGCCATACTCCAAATCTTACGACCAGGGGTTCCGATGTCCCATCGAAGACGTGCTTGGACTGTAGCAGTATGGGATCAGGTAAGCTCACTGACAGGCCTTTACTCAGGTATGGGCTGAAGACACGTGTGCACCTCGGTATGTGTGCACCCGCTTCTCCACAGCCCTATATAAAGGCTCTCATCCTTCGACGGAGATACGCATTCTACGATTCCTGGAGCCACTTTCTTGTTGAGCTTTGCTTGACTTGAGCGTCGGAGGGTCGCCGCCGGGAACCCCTTCCTGGCCCGACTTCTGTGCAGGTTCGCCGGAGGACCGTACGACCGGTTGGAGATCCACGTCAGTACCTCGGGGAGCGCCACGTGCCCAGCGTCCGTTGATTCAACTTTCGGACAGGATCACCGGCTATAAGGGCTTCATACTCTGCTTCATTATTCGTAGCTCTATAATCAAGCCGGACGGATAGATGCATCTTTTCTTCTTGGGGAGAAAGCAACAATACACCAATACCGCTCCCGAGCTGAGCGGCCGATCCGTCCACAAATATCTTCCACATGGCTTCGGGTTCTGGCCTTTGTACTTCGGTGACAAAATCCGCCAAGGATTGCGCCTTTATCGCCGACCGGGGCTGGTATTGGATGTCGAATTCGCTCAACTCCGTCGTCCATTTAATGAGCCGTCCGGACGCTTCGGGATTCAACAGCACTCTTCCCAATGGGCTATTCGTCCGGACGATGATAGTATGAGCCAAGAAATAAGGACGGAGGCGCCGAGCGGCGAGGACCAAAGTGAAAGTCAGTTTCTCGAGACCAGTGTAGCGAGATTCAGCATCCTTTAAAATATGACTCAAAAAATATACAGGCTCTTCTCCGCTCGCCCTTACTAATGCCGAGCCGACGGCTTGTTCAGTTGAAGATAAGTAGATACAAAGTGGCTCACCCGCAGCTGGCTTGGCTAGTACCGGAAGAGAATTCAAATATGTCTTCAGATCTTTGAACGCCCGATCGCATTCTTCGTCCGAGTGAAACTTGCTGGCCTTGCGCAAGATTTTGAAAAATGGAAGGCTCCGATCGGCGGTCTTCGAGATGAATCTAGACAATGCTGTTATCCGACCGGTCAAGCGCTGCACTTCCCTCAGATTTCTTGGAGGCGGCATATCTTGTAAGGCTTTCACCGTGCTGGGATTTGCTTCGATACCCCGCTCGATCACTATGTAACCCATGAAACGCCCTCCTTTTACTCCGAACAGACACTTCAGGGGATTTAGTTTAACTCCATACCTTTTTAGCGTTCGGAAAGTCTCCTCCATGTCTTCAAAGAGATCGGCCGCTCGGACGGATTTGATGAGAATGTCGTCCACGTATACTTCCAGATTTCGCCCGATCTGCTCCTTGAACACTTTGTTCATCAAGCGTTGGTAAGTGACTCCCGCGTTCTTTAGTCTGAACGGCATCACATTATAGCAGTAGGTGCCGTCGGCCGTAACGAAGCTTACTTTTTCTTGATCTTCCCGGGCGAGCGGCACCTGATGATATCCTTGATAAGCGTCGAGCATGCATATCAACTCGCAGCCGGCCGTAGAGTCCACCAGTTGATCGATCCGGGGCAGGGGATAAAAATCCTTTGGGCATGCCTTGTTAAGATCCCGGAAATCGATGCACACTCTCCACTTATTGCCGGGCTTGGAGACAAGCACCACGTTCGCCAACCAGCTCGGGAATTGGACCTCGCGTATGTGGCCGGCCTCCAGGAGTTTCTCCACCTCCCCTCGGATGATGACATTCTGTTCGGCGCTGAAATCCCTCTTTCTCTGCTTCACCGGCCGAGCATCCGGTCGGACATGGAGCTCATGCTGCGCTATACTTGGTGAAATTCCGGGCAGCTCATGCGTCGCCCAGACGAAGACATCATGGTTTCTCTGGAGGCATTGGATCACTTCCTCCTTCTGGTTCGCCTCCAGATCGGACGCGATGAATGTCGTGGCCTCCGATCGGGTCGGGTGAATTTGTACTTCCTCTTTTTCTTCATAAATCAAAGAGGGTGGCTTTTCAGTGATAGCGTTCACCTCGATCCGGGGCGTTTTCCGAGCGGCATTGGCTTCTGCTCGGACCATCTCGACGTAACATCGCCGAGCTACCAGTTGATCCTCTCGTACTTCTCCCACTTTGTCCTCGACGGGGAACTTGATCTTCTGGTGGAAGGTGGAAACGGCCGCTCGGAATTCACTGAGAGCTGGTCGCCCCAATATGACGTTGTATGCCGACGGAGAATCCACCACGACGAAGTTTGCAGTACGCGTCCTTCTGAGCGGCTCCTCTCCCAGCGATATGGCCAGCCGGATCTGTCCGACCGGCTGAACTTCATTGCCCGTAAACCCGTAAAGGGGGGTTGTCATGGGCAGCAGCTCGGCTCGATCAATTTGCAGTTGATCGAATGCCTTTTTGAATATGATATTGACCGAGCTTCCTGTGTCAATAAAAATACGATGAATAGTGTAATTGGCTATTACCGCTTTGATGAGAAGAGCGTCGTCGTGGGGGACTTCAACTCCTTCCAAGTCCCTGGGCTCGAAACTGATTTCGGGTCCACTGATCTGGAGCTGCCGGACGCTCGCCTTCCTTGCTCGGTTAGAGTCGCCTCCGGTCGGCCCGCCAGCAATAATGTTGATCTCGCCTCGGGAAGTATTACTTCTATTTTCTTCTTCCCGAGCGGACGGTCGGGGTCGTTCTCTAGACATCCGGAGATTCTCCCGCCTCGGAGAGCGATGCCGCTCGGGAGTTTGTTGTTGTCGCCTGTCAACTTGCGTCCGATCGGCTTCACGAGGCCTCTGTCACATGTCGGCTGATGGCGATCGACGACCGCCACTCCGGGGAACGGGATGAGCGATCAAGAGAAGACTTCGACAATCCCTTGTGTTGTGCGTATCCGTCCGGTGGAAGGAGCAGAACATTGGGGTCCATTTCTTCTTTGGCTTGGGCCGAGCGGCAGCTACCTCTTGCACGTGGGACCTAGCATGGGGGGAGCGGATTGCTTCGGCCCTCGGTCCTCTGGGTGGCTGATGAGCGGCGTGCTGCTTTCGCTCGGCAGAGGGAGTCCGCTCAGTTGGAGTTTCTTTTTTCCGGGCCGCTTGGGCTTCTTCCACGTTGATGTATTCGTTGGCCCGGTGTAGCATGTGGTCGTAGTTTCGGGGCGGCTTCCGAATGAGCGATCGGAAGAAATCCCCATCTACGAGGCCTTGTGTGAAGGCATTCATCATGGTCTCCGAGGTGGCCGTTGGAATATCCATGGCCACTCTGTTGAAGCGCTGGATGTAGGCTCGGAGCGATTCGCGGGCTTCTTGTTTGATGGAAAATAGACTAACACTAGTTTTTTGATAGCGCCGACTACTTGCAAAGTGGTGGAGGAAAGCCGTTCGGAAGTCTTTGAAACTTGAGATAGATCCGTCCAGCAGTCTCCGAAACCACTGTTGAGCCGATCCCGAGAGGGTGGTAAGAAAAACTCGACACTTCACTCCATCTGTGTACTGATGAAGAGTAGTCGTGTTGTCGAACTTACCTAAATGATCATCCGGATTGGTGGTTCCGTTGTATTCACCGATCGTTGGAGGCACATAATGCTTGGGCAGGGGGTCTCGTAGAATAGCCTCTGAAAATTGACGGTTGATCCGCTCGGGAGAGGCGTCCGCTCGGGGGGCTTTCCCTTTTTTGTTGTCTCGTCTTGGCATTTCATCCGAAGAAGATCCTCGATCACGATTAGTTGTTGCGGCTTCAGGAGTGCGGAATAGGGCCCGATGGAATGAAACTGTGGCCTGCGGTGCTTCCGCTCGGCCGCCTGATGCTGATGTTGCTTGCTGCTCCGCCCGCTCGGCTTGTGACTTTAGTCTCTGTTCCATAAGCTTGGCGGCTCTTGTTTCGATCAAAGCATCGAGCTCCTCTGTGGAGAGCATCACCGAGTGCTGTCGTCCAGCTTCGTCCATTGCTTCCGATCGGATGCAGGAGCGTTCCCACAGACGGCGTCAAATTGATCTTGTCCGAAAGCTGAATCAACGGACGCTGGGCACGTGGTGCTCCCCAAGTCACTAACGTGGATGTCCGACCGGTTGTACGGTCCTCCGGCGAACCTGCACAGAAGTCGGGCCGGGAAGGGGTTCCCGGCGGCGACCCTCCGACGCTCAAGTCAGGCAAAGCTCAACAAGAAAGTGGCTCCAAGAATCGTAGAATGCGTACCTCCGGCGAAGGATAAGAGCCTTTATATAGGGCTATGGAGAAGCGGGTGCACACATACTGAGGTGTACACGTGTCCTCAGCCCATACCCCAGTAAAGGCCTGTCAGTGAGCTTACCTGACCCCATACTGCTACAGTCCGAGCACGTCTTCGATGGGACAGCGGAACCCCCTGTCATAAGATTTGGAGTACGGCCTAGTCCTAGAGCATGACAGCTGTCAAAAGATGTTCCTTGTCCTTCTCTCCCTACTCCATGCCGGGGCGTCCGGCCGGCCGACACTCACATCACGTCCGGCCCTCCATATGCACTAGTATGCTTGGGAGATCCTCGATAATGTGCTATGTGGGGACTGTTCGCAGTATGCTACCTTATGTCTTCGCCCGAACGCGCCATCCGCTCGGCCCTATGATCCTGTTCAGCGAGCGTCGGAACCCCGACTCCAGCCGGGGCACCTTTTGCCATCATTTAGCCACCGGTGGGCCGTCCTGGCGGTCGACCCACCCTTATCCGGTCGGCCACCTAGCCCTTTGACTTCCACGTGGCGTTGACCCCCCAGAACGGGAGTCCCCTGTTCTTACCGCCGGATCAAATCATATAAGGAATGTGAATCTTGTCTACTAGACAAGATAACAAAGATTCCTTTTAGTGGACATAGTGAAAGAGCTAATGATTTGTCATTACTCATACATACTGATGTTTGTGACCCTTTTAAGCAGCTAGAGGAGGCTATTAATACTTTATTACTTTTACTGATGATTTTAGTAGATATGACTATGTGTATCTCATGAAACACAAGTTTGAACCCTTTAACAAGTTTAAAGAATTTAAGAATGAATTATAAAACCAACTTGGTAAGTGTATTAAGACACTTCGATCAGATCAAGGTGGGGAAACCTTAGCCAAGAGTTTCGTGACCATGTTGTTGAGTTTGGGATCATACCTAAAGTCACTCCAGTGGAATGGTGTATCAAAAAAAAAGAAATTGTACCTTATTAGATATGATATAGTCAATGATAAGTTAGACAGATCTTCCTTCTTCCTTTTGGGGATTTGCTCTAGAGATGACTGCTTTCACAATTAACCATGTTCCGTCTAAAGCCATCATAAAGATATCATATACTATATGGACTGGGAAGAGTCACAGATGTCTTTTATGAAGATTTGGAGTTGTAAGGCTTACGTTCAACGTCAAGTTTCAGATAAACTAGGACTCAAATCAAATAAGTGCTATTTTATAGGATATCCCAAGGAAATGAAGGGATATTACTTTTATAATCCCACACTAGGAAAAGTGTTTGTTGCCAGAACTAGTATTTTTCTAGAAAGGGATTTTATTTCTAGAAGAATTAGTGGAGGTAAAGTCAATCTTGAAAAAAATTGAGATACACAAACTAGAACTAAGGCCTTGATCGATCATGAATCTGTTACACCTCAAGAAGTTGTGGAGCAACAACCTGTTCGAGTAAAACAAGCTATACGCAAATCTAATAGGATACGTTGCCAACCTGAGAGATATTCTTTTCTCTTGTCTGACCATGATGATGTAATGCTTGTTGATCTCAATGAAACTATATCCTATTAAGAAGTTGTAATGAGCCCAAATTCTCAGAAATGACTAGAGACCATGAGGTCCAAAATGGAATCCATGTACACTAACCAAGTATGAAATTTGCTTGATCCACCTGAAAGGATCAAACTCATTTGGTGTAAGTAGGTCTTTAAGAGAAAGACTGACATGGATGATCATATGCATACCTATAAGGGGCAATTGGCAGTAAAAGGATTCAAGCAAATACATGGTATAGACTATGATGAAATCTTTTCACCAGTTGTGATGCTTAAGTCTATTTGGATCATGCTTGCTATTACAGCTTACTATGATTATGAGATCTGGCAGATGGATGTCAAAACTATATTTCTTAATGGGAATTTACTCGAGGATGTGTACATAACACAACCTAAGGATTTTGTAGATCCAAAGGATGCTGGAATGGTTTGTAAATTACAAAGGTCCATTTATGGATTAAGGCAATCTTCGAGAAGCTAGAATCTTCGATTCGATAATGCAATCAAAATGTTTGGTTTCATAAAGAATGAAGATGAACCTTATGTATACAAAAAGGTTAGTGGGAGCACAGTTATCTTTCTCATCTTGTATGTAGATGATATACTTCTCATTGGAAATAATATCCCTACACCGTAGTCTGTGAAGAATTGGCTTAGAAATTGTTCCTCAATGAAGGACTTAGGTGAAGCAACTTATATTTTAGGTATCAAGATCTATAGAGATAGATCTAAGAGATTACTTGGTCTAAGTCAGAGTATATATATTGACAAGGTGTTTAATTATTTTGTAATGCAGAATTTCAAGAAGGGATTCTTGTCGATGTCACATGGTATGAGCCTTTCGAAGGATCAATGCCCCTCTTCTAGGGGAAAAAGTGACCACATGGATCAGATTCCTTATACATCTGCTATAAGATCTATCATGTACACCACGCTATGTACTCACCCTGATGTCTCGTATGTATTAAGCATGACGAGTAGATACCAGTCAAATCTTGGTGAATGTCACTAGATAGCAGCCAAGAATATTCTTAAATACTTGAGAAGAATAAAAGAATATTTCTTGATATTTGGAGGTAATGATGTGCTCACTGTAAAGGGTTATAGCAATGTCATCTTCCAAACAGATAAGGATGATTCTAGATTATAGTCAGGGTATGTATTTTCCTTAAATGGTGGTGTTGTGAGGTGGAAGAGTTCAAAGCAATACATAGTTGCAAATTCTACAACAAAGGCCAAGTACATTACTTTAGATGTAGCAAAAGAGGCTATTTGGATCAAGAAATTTATTTCAGAGCTTCGTGTAGTTCCTAGTATAGCAGACCGAATAAACCTCTATTGTGATAATAATAAGGCTATTACACAGGCTAAGGAACCTTGCTCTCATTAGCGATCCAAACATATACTACAAGGATTCCATCTCATTCAAGATATCATCGATAGAGGAGATGTGAGGATATGCAGAGTACTGACTAATGCTAACATTGCAGATCCTTTGACCAAGGCTTGACAAGAGGAAGCTGTTGGAACAATAAGGCCAGCAAGAGGGGGTGAATTGCCTAGATGGTTGATAATCCAAGGCAGTGAAAGACACTAGAAATCTCCTTGTTGCAGGCACATAAGCCTCTTACAGACATTGACATCTCAAGAAATAGACTAAGAAAAAGTACAAGAGTTGTAATTTAAGTTGTGTTCTATTTTCTAGCTCGAAGGGTCTCTTTTTATAGCCCCTAGAAAATTCTATTTAAGGTTGGAAGGCGCCTTCAATAGGTTGTAAGGTGCCTCCAACATGGCAAGTATTATCCATGCGTAGATAAAATTTTATCTTCACTAATAGTCACTGGAAAGCGTCTTCAATAGCTTGGAAGGCTCCTTCACACTGTTCATCGAAGGCACCTTCCAAGCCATGGAAGGCGCCTTCTATATGGTAGATTAGCTCCTTGGCTGATCTCTTCACGTGGGTGATGCTCCGGCTAATCGGAGTTGAACTCACCCGAACCCAACTCTAACCTTCTCCTTGAGCAGCCTTCCTCCCCACTTCTCGTCCCTCAGACCACCGCGTGCGTCCTTCTCATCTGCCGGTGTACTCTTCCATAGTACATCATCCCTTGGATGAACCGAGCTCGTCAACTCCCTTCCCATGTCATCCTTCTCACTAGTTGCGTCTTCCGCTCGACTCCTTATATTCCTAAACTCCTGCACACTTAGACACAAGGATCAAATACACAGGACCTAACTTAATTTGGTTTACCACATCAAAACTACCACGAGGTACTTATAATCTCTTCCTTTTAGATGTGCATCAACCCAAGTTAAAGTTAGAGTTAAACAAGAAGTAATAACTTTATTATGTAAATAGTTGCAATTCAATAAAATAACTAAGTTAAGAATTTTACAATGATAAGTAAAAAAAATTCCTAACTCCTTAATCCTTAATCCCCCTTAACTTTTAACTTTTACATATTCCTCCCTCTTTAATCATATCCAAAAAAAATTTAGAAAAAGTACACTAATAGTTAAATAATTTGGAAAAATAAAGTAAACTATTAGAAAATTTTGAGGAATTTTTCTAGGGGTACATAACAACGATTATCAGTAATTTAATATTTTTTCAGAATTAATTTGTAAACATGTTATATTTTTAATAATTAATGGTCTATGTTGACAAAAACTAATTTTAGAAATTACTTTTTATTTTTTAAAAAATCCTAAAAAAATTTCCAACCTCAACCAAACAATGTTAGATCCTATAAAAATTCACACGAAGAAATACTTTATATTTGAAAAGAAATAAATTATTTCAGTATAGAATCTAATTTTTGAAAATAAATCTTTAAAAATAGTTTTTCAATTCTAAAAATTCTACTATTTTTCTTAGATATGTAAAACACATTGTTTAACAATAGAAAATAAAATTTTCAAAATTTCTATTTTCTTAAATTTTTAATATTAACAATTATATTTTTAGAAAATAATTTATAATAATTCAGACATTATACAAAAAATTTTAAAAATATTTGTAATGATAGAGAATATCATGTTTCATTACAAAAAAAATAAAAGTTATAAAAAAGACACCAGAAAAATATTTCTAATTTTCATAGTATCATTTTTGTTAATAAATTCACAGAAAATAGCTTAACGATAAAAACTCAAAAATATTCTTTTTACAGATAATATTATATTTCATCATAGAAAAATAAAATTTTAAAAATTTAAGTCTATAAAATAATTTTAAATTTTAAAGTACAAATTTTTTAGCTCGAAATACGAACAGAAAAATAAAAAAATATTTTTCTAATTGAGATAATTTTTATCCTAATAATTAAAAAAATAGAATTTAATCTAAAAGAGATTTTGGAAATCAATATAGATTTCTTCCTACTAAATTTATTAAAAATTTTAGAGCTACATAGTTTCTAGGGATTTTCCTAATTTGTCGTTGGTGATTTCTTATATACCAGTTGATTCTACTACAATTTCTAAATTTAAAATCATTTGAACATGCATGGTTATTTTTCAATTTTTATTTGTATTTTCAAATATTCATTTTCTATTTTTAAATTATCATCATTTCTAAGGGGCATGAATGGGCTAAGGGCATTTTTTTTCTTAGCATTTTTTTCTAGTTGTACTATATTCTTTGAAAGTATTTTAATAAAATTGAAAGATTGCTTGGGAGATACTGCATGTATCTCACTTTTCTCGTGTTCTAATGCTTCCCCTTTATCACAACTTTCTCCTAAGGATCCTCCCCCTTCATCGATACTCATTTTTGAACTGCTTTCCTCTTCTCTTTGATGGTCTGCCAATAGGGCTAGTCCGACGCATTCTTCAACTTCATATTCTAATGACGACATTTCATCCCATGTCACTTTCAGGATTTTGAGCTTCGATTTTGTTGATTTTTTGCCCTTGTTCTTCAGTTTAGGGCAGTCACCCTTGATGTGTCCTTCGTTGCAGTTGTAACACCGGGTCTTCCTTTTGCATCAAGATTGTTTCTTAGCCTACGTCTTAAATTTATTAGATTTAATAAATTTATTGAATTTTCTTACCGTTAGGATCGCTTCAACTTCATCGATTGATGTTTCAGAATCTGGATCTTCCTTCTTGGGTTTCAAGACAAGATTGTTGTTCAACTTTTCAGTTTCTTTAGGACCTACACATCGAGTTTCATGAAGTTCAAAAGTAAAAACAAATTCTCTAGTGTACTTATCTCGAACTCCTTAGAGATGTAGTTTGCATCTACTAAAGATGACCATTCTAGAGTCCTCGGAAAGGCGTTGAACGCGTACCAAATTGAATCTCAGTTCATTATCGATTCTCCAAGATTATTGAGCTGAGTGATAAGGTCTTTGATTCATGCTTAGAGTTGCGCTACCTTTTCTCCATTGTTCATCCGAAGGTTCGTTAGCTGGGTTCGTAGGATGTACCGTCTTGCTAACTTTACTTCCGAAGTACCTTCGTGGAGTTCTAGGAATTTATCCCAGAGCTCTTTGGTGGAGTCATAGTTGTTGATGTGATTGACCTCTTGGGGCAGAAGAACGTTGAGCAGATGGAACTCTGCTTTACCTTTCGCTACGAAATCAGCTTGTTCTTTCTTTGTCCATAAGTACTCTTATTTTTCAGCTCCATGTTGGTCCTTGGGGGCTACAAAATCATAATTCATAATTAAAATAATTTCAAAGTCCATTTTTAAAATACCTTCATCCGGAGTTTCTATTGCGCGAAATCTCCCTCGAACTTCGGTGGATAAATGCTTGCACCGGCCATCGTTTCATTGCTTCAGTGGCGACGAGTCCTTTCTAAAGCGTTTTAGCTCTAATACCACTTGTTAGAATAGTGGGGCTGGCAAGAGAGGGGTGAATTGCCTAGATGGTTGTTAATCTAAGATAGCAAAAGGCACTAGAAGATCTCCTTCATTACAGACAGAGAAGCCTCTTATAGATGTTGACAGCTCAAGAAATAGACTAGGAAAGAGTATAAGAGTTGTAGTTTAAGTTGTGTTCTATTTCCTAGCTCCATGAGTCTTTTTATAACCCTTGAAAAATTCTATCCGAGGCTGGAAGGCGCCTTCAATAGGAAGGCACCTCTAACATGGCAAGTTTTATCCGTGAAAAGATAAAACTTTATCTTTGCTAACGGTCACTGGAAGACACCTTCAAAAGCTTGGAAGCCGCCTTCTCACTATTCATTGAAGGTACCTTCCAAGCCATATAAGACGCCTTCCATATGGCAGATCAGCTCCTTTGCTGATCTCTTCACGTGGGTGATGTTCCGGCTAACTGGAGTTGAGATCACTCAAACCTAACTCCATCCTTCTCCTTAAGCAGTCTTCCTCCCAAGCTTCTCATCCCTCAGACTACCACGCGCATCCTTCTCATCCGCCGGTGTACTCTTCCGCAGCACCTCGTCCCTTGGATACATCGAGCCCATTGACTCTCTTCCCGTGTCATCCTTCTCACTAGCTGTGTTTTCCGCTCAACTTCTTGTGTTCCTAAGTTCCTGCATACTTAGACACAAGGATCAAATATACATGACCTAACTTAACTTGGTTGACCACATCAAAACTACCACAGGGTACTTACAGAAGCATGATGATTGACACTAGTGACATAAGGAGAATGTTAGTATAAGCCTATGAGCCAATCAAGAGTTGATTGACTTAAAACATATTGTATTATATTTTATTAATAAAAGGTAATGATTATTATATTTACTTCGGAACTGTGCTAAATGAATAAGTATACATATTGTATTATATTTTATTAATAAAAGGTAATGATTATTATATTTACTTCGGAACTGTGCTAAATGAATAAGTATAATAATGTTCTAGGGTAGTAGGTTCTAGTCTACATCATATCAATTGATTGAATTGATAGTAAGGCTTGTAGATATATATAGACACAACTTTTAATTATTCCTAGTCAAGTATTAATATACAAGGACAATATTAATGCGTTGAGACTAGCATATAAGTCAACTGATGACATAATCTTACAAGTCATGAATATGAGATATCAAGTTGACACATGGGTGTATATTAGAGAATATGTACTGAATTGACCTGTTATGAGATGTTCCATAGATCATTATAAGAGTGTCATAAACATTTTTATAGTGACTATTAGTATGAATAGTCCTTAGACTTGAAGTCATTACGGTTCCTCACATAAGGAGTTATATACTTTGGTATCGGTAAACGTCACTTGTAATAAGTGTTGGTGCAATATTCCCTAGGTCAAGGTTGACATGGTTGACTGAGCTTGAATTGGGTCAAGCTTGAGTCTTGATGTTTGGATTTCGATGTTTGACAATACGTGTAGACAACACATGAAGATTGCAGGTGCGATTGTTCATGTGGGGAGATTGTGAAGGAGAGTCAAGTAGGTCAAGGCTGACTGGATACTTGCAGGGCCGTACTTGAGTTTTCGTAGGCCTGAGTCGAAGTTTCAAAATTGGGCTCCTTCACATAGTACGATTAATTTTTCTTAATCAAAAGTCTTCTTCATTAATACCTATAAAATACAAAGAAAAATACTAATTGATTGCAAATTATTATGACCTTTTGAGTTCTGCTCTTTGTTGTCCGAGTATGACGGTCATCCACAATTTGTAAAACATGATCACATTCGCTGATTGCAAATTTGCAATGTTCGGAGACCGAGAGGCGAGAGACAAGATGGTTGAAAGTTGAAACGTTTAATTTAAAACTAGCTGAAAAGAATTTCATATTTTAATTTGTTAATTACATTGACAGAATATTACATATGTGGGCTAACTAAAAAAAATATGTAGAATAGCTATATACTTTTTTCCTATACCACTTAACACAAAAGCTCAAGATAAAATATACGTATATATAATAGATCGTATTTTTTGGGACCCCTAAGATAATGGGCTTTGAGATAGATGTCTCTCGAGACTATGCTAGGTCCGGCTCTGCTATTCAACTCATGCAGAATTTTTAGATTAATAAATAAAATCCCGAAGGGAAGGAACTTCTTGGCATAACGAAGTCCCATAGGCTTAGCGAGCCGCTTGGCATGAAGGTAAATTCTATGATGAAGAGTTTGAGTGATTGAGGAGGAAAGGAATTATACTGAGGTGACGACTCAGTCCTAAAAGTAGTTGAAGTTGGACTACTGTCAATTGATCTAGGAATTCAGTGGACTGATGAATTAGTTGAGCGAGAAGTCAACTTAGAAACGAATAACGCATATTGTATGTTTGAGTCTATTACTGAGCCATCAATCAATTGGTCTAAAGAACTGATATTCAATTGCAATAAGCCAAAAAACTAATAAAGTTGACATTTCAGAAGATGACGATCAAGATACCTACTAAATGTACGAGCTAAACAATCAATTAATGGTCCAAATTAGTTGACTAAAGTGATTGTTAGTTATTAAAATCAACTGACCAATTGAGTAGTCAATTGAGTAGTCAATTGATCAACACGAAAGGTTGATTCCAAAGGACGAATTCAACTTTAAGTTGTGACTATATATATGGGATTATGGTAGCTCATGAAGACAAGGGAGAGAACTTGGAAACTCAATGTTGTGTGCTATAAGTGTTCTTCTCAATTGTGCTCTACAAAGCTCTTCTTTGTTGTAATATCTTGTGCTCAATTTTTCCTATGGGTGACAATTTAAGTTAGGTTCGGGTTGACGGATTCAGGTTGGTGGGTTGACAGATTAGAATATTAAAATCTAAACCCGACTTGATTAATATTTTGGGTCAAATTATTTGACCTGAACCAAACCTGTTTATTTGTATTTGACTCGAACTTGACCTGAAATGACCCACAACCTAAATCCAACCCGAACCCAACCTTATCCGAAATAACCCATTTATAAAAAACATATTCATCTTAACCTGAACTCAACCCGAACTCGACCCGAAAAGACCCATTTTATTAAAATATATTTATTTTAACCCGAACTTAACTAGAATCCGACTTGAATCTGACCTGAAAAAATTTATAAACGGGTTCGTGGGTTGTAATCGGGTCATTTTAGGTTGATCCGAACCTGATCCGTTTATTAATCTTGCTAATCAAATCAATCTGAACTCGACTCGAACCTAATAAGATTTAATCCTAACTTGATTTTTTTGTATTCGATTTGGATCATGTTTTCGTGTCGGATTAGAAATTGTCACCCTTAATTTTTCCAATCTTTGTAAAAGGATATTGCAAAAAATTTCTCCATCTCTAGTTATTGATCGAGAAAGAGAAAAATAGTAGTGCATTTGAAGAGCAATCTATCTAAAAGATCATAGATTATAGAGTAGGAGTTCAAGGGGACTTGAACCATGTTAAGTCCCTTAGTATTGATCGGTTTACATCTTTATTTTTGTTATTTGTTTTTTTTTTTTGTTGTGTAACAAACCTTGGAACGATATGGCTTTTCACCCCCTCCCTCTATCCTTTCTAGACAATCCAACGACCATTTCATTAAAATGGGAATTTCAAGTTTCATTCACCTAATGAGTGATTAAGTAGAGAAATGAAAAAGAAAATCAAAACAAGAAAGTAATGCTGCTCCATGAAGTCTCTCTTCTCCTTATCAATTCTCTCTTCTCCTTCTCATTGTCATGACTCTAGATGTAATGGTTCTTAAATAAAAGCTGGCTAATGACCACTGGCTAATTAAAGATTTGGAATAGGTGTTACCCGGTGTTGGCAACAATTAAAAAGGTATAGAAATACCTACTCTTCACTCAAAACACTAAATGAGCACAAAATAAAACAGCAAGTAGAGCCCCCAACTCTCTTTTTGGATAAAACTTTCTAGTTTTTCATTTCTCTTTTAATAAAAAACATATATTTATAGAAAATTTTTAATGTTGTTGGAGCATCATCATTTATATATAAAAATAAATAAATAAATTTTATTGTATAAAGAAGTCAAGAGTTCATTCTCCTTTCTCCATTGTCAAGTGACCTATGAAAAATAAATAACTGATTAGCTCTAGAATTACTACAGTTATCCGATTAGGGGCATACCATCAAATAAACTATAACTGATTTAATGATCCATTCACAGTTTCACAATCTAAATCAATTCATACTTACACATGCATGGCTTAATCTTTGAGACAAGTATATGGCTACTGGCAGGATCAACCAGGCAACATATCTTCCGAAAATAGAGCCCATCACGACGATAGCTGGCCATGAGGCGAGCCAAAGTGCGAAGGGGCTTAACTTTTACCTAAGGGACCAACCGGTTTCAACGCCCGAGCCCGAGGGCAAAGCGAGAATCGCATAAACGACACCCGAGAGCATTCGAGAGATCACGTGGTCAAAAGACCCCGACGGGATGAGTCAAGGACAACATCCGCTAAGAGAACACGAATTAAACGCATTTTCACTCCAAACTCCATAAGGCGATCGGAAGGAAAGTTATGTCTGAAAGTGCTCATTTTCCTTTGGAAGCCAGCACATAGCACAAGCAACACCCGCAACCCACGAAAAAATAGCGTGAGCAAGCCAAAGATGAAAGGATTCAGAGGCGATACAATTGGCCGCGTGATGGCAAGGTGCCCATCAAAGCATCGAAGTACACAACAACTCACGTGCCGTCGCGAACATTTAGCCTGATGCACATCGCCCAGACACACTCGACAAATACGAGAGCAAAAGGGGTCAAGAGCAATCCAAGCTAAAGCATCGCCGAGCATGAAACGAGAAGCAACCCGGGAGGGGCACCAACCAAACAGAGGAACAAGCTGACGGCACACGTAACCATGGCGCGGCACGGGGGCAGCCCCCGGTGCCAAACATATGGTTGGTTCGAAGGGGCCACTCGAGATTGACCAACCTTACGGAGGGACAAGCCGAATGCACACACAACCATAGACCAACCGACACGAGGGCAACCCTAGATGTCGGGACATTTTTGGTCATAGACCAACCTTACGAAGGGACGAAGCTGACGGGACCCGCATATCTAAAGAGTGGCACGGGGGCAACCCCCGGTGCCAGGCATATGGCTCAAAGGGGTCATTCAGGTTGACATTTTTTGTCAACAACCAACCTTGCGAAGGGACGAGGCGACGAAACTCGCATATCTATAGAGTGGCACGGGGGCAACCCCCGGTGCCAGACATATGGTTCAAAGGGGTCGTTCAGGGTGATATTTTTTGCCAACCACCAACCATGCCAAGGGACAAGCCGACGGCCGCATGGACCAATAGAGTGGCACGGGGTAGCCCCCGGTGCCAGACATTTGGCTCAAAGGGGCCGTTCAAGGTGACATTTTCTTCCAACCACCAACCATGCCAAGGGACAAGCCGACGGGCGCATGCACCTATAGAGTGGCACGGGGGCAGCCCCCGGTGCCAGACATTTGGTTCAAAGGGGCTGTTCAGGATGATATTTTCTGTCAACCACCAACCATGCCAAGGGACAAGCCGACGGGCGCATGGACCTATAGAGCGGCACAGGGGCAGCCCCCGGTGCCAGACATTTGGTTCAAAGGGGCCATTCAGGGTGACATTTTTTACCAACCATGCCAAGGGACAAGCCGACGGGCGCATGTACCTATAGAGCGGCACGGGGGCAGCCCCCGGTGCCAGACATTTGGTTCAAAGGGACCGTTCAGGATGACATTTTTTGCCAAGCACCAACCGTGCCAAGGGATAAGCCGACGGATGCAAGCACCTATAGAGCAGCACGGGGGAAGTGGTGGAATAGAACGTGAGGTCCAAACCACATTAATGTCTAAGTTAGCAAATTATTTTTTGTGTTTATATTATTCTTATATATTATTCCATTGTTAGTACTCTAACTTGAAAATCTATATAAGCACAGTTAGAAAAACTTAATCAAGTTTTCATTAGCAAGTCAAAAGTGTTATTCTACCATCTCCATCCCATCTGGCTCTCTATCTATTCAACAAGGTCGTACCTGAGTTTTCGTAGACCTAAGTCGAAGTTTTAAAATTGGGCTCCCTCACATAGTACGATTAATTTTTCTTAATCAAAAGTCTTCTTCATTAATACCTATAAAATACAAAGCAAAATACTAATTGATTGCAAATTATTATGACCTTTTGAGTTCTGTCCTTCGTTGTCCGAGTCTGACTATCATCCACAATTTGTAAAACATAATCACATTCACTGATTGTAAATTTGTAATGTTCGGAGATCGAGAGGCGAGAGATGAGATGATTGAAAGTTGAAACGTTTAATTTAAAACTAGCTGAAAAGAATTTCATATTTTAATTTGTTAATTACATTGACAGAATATTACATATGTGGATTAACTAAAAAAATATATAGAAGAGCTGAATATTTTTTTCCTAGACCACTTAGCACAAAAGCTCAAGATAAAATATATGTATATATAATAGATCATATTTTTTGAGGCTCCTAAGGTAATGGGCCCTGAGAAAGATGTCTCTCGAGACTATGTTAGGTCCGGCTTTGCTATTCAACTCATGCATAATTTTTAGATTAATAATTAGTATCAAACTAAAGTTGTTTCAGAAGAACTCGTTGACTACGGTATTACAGACTATACCATCAACTTTTGAGAAACTATCTACTGACGATGTAGATGGCCCAGTTTCATTACACCAGCAAAGTTTGAAGAAGAGTTGAAGATATGAAAGCAACATATGGAGGGATTTTTCAAAACTAATTTTATTTTAACATCCAAATACTTCAGATGTAGATCTATTATCTTCTATCCACAAGTTGGGTTTGCTAAAAATTTAACAATGGTTGTCTCCTAAATTGTCAAATTGACGTGACACACATCTAAAAATGTGTCAGGCAAAATAAAATATACAAAAACATGTGTCATGTTAAGTCATACCATGTAATTCTAAGCATAAGTATATATCTTAATGGTTAATAGCAAGGAACAAGTATCATAGATTTAATGAAGATATCAGGTAAAGCTACCTTTGCAACCAAAATAGGAAGAACAGAAATGAACGGAAATAAAAATTAATAGGATTCAATCTGTTGGATCGTAGGGGGATCTCGATTGATTAAAATATTTTCTTTTTATAACATAAAATCAAACAGAGATAAGTAAAAAAATAAAGGAAATACAAGAAATATGTTTGATTTTTTTTGGTTTGTAGCCTAGTAGACTTTTACTCCAAATAAAGAAAATACAAGAAATATGTTTGATTTTTTTTGGTTTGTAGCCTAGTAGACTTTTACTCCAAATAAAGAAAATACAAGAAATATGTTTGATTTTATTTGGTTTGTATCCTAGTAGACTTTTACTCCAAGGCTTGCAATTTTTGATTATTTTCATTGGATAATCCACTAAATGATTAAATTGTACAAGTAAAAGATGTAGTTACAATAATATGCAAGTACAATGAATATACCGACAACATATGAATGCAATGAAGCGTTGGTTGTTGGAGTATCGAAGTAGTTGGAGCTTGCACATGCAGTAGTAGCAAGAATAGAATGAAGCACAATGAAGAGTTATAGTTGGCTCAGAGTTCGAGGCCTTCTTTTATAGATATGATTTGATCGATTAAAAAATTGTTTAGTCGATTGATCAGTTCAGTCGACCAATCTCTCTATCTGTCAACTGAACTCCTCTCCTTTCCTTGTTTTTTGTGATCCGAATCAGTCTGCCTATCTTTCCTTATTTTTATCAGTTGACTGATCTTGTTTATCAATCGATGGAACATGATTTCCTTTCTTGTTTTCTACAATTATCAAATATGGACCAGTTAACTAATAAAATGTACTAGTTAATGGATAACACCTATATTTCTAACTTTTACATAACTCTGATCGGTACTGTGCCACGCTGGCTAGATCGATCGACCAATCCCATTTATCATCGATCAAACCCACAGTTAGCCTAGTTTTCTCTTATCTACAACACAGAGTTAGCACATGCAATAATAATAAACCTACAAGATATGATTAGTATAAATATATAGTATGCATGATTAAGACACTAAGGACTATCTTGATCTCAACTTACAAATCTCCATTAGTTTCTTCGATCAGCGCCTAGGGTTTATCCAAACCGAGACATGACCTCTCTACACTCTGTCTAGGAGTTTACCTTAACTTATCTACCAAACATCGGATCATTCAGACTTATTTGGACTTTAACCACTCAACATCGAATCGGCCTACCATGGCTTCCACTTGATTCAATATCGAGTCTTTCAAATTTATTGAATCCACCTGCCAGATGTTAGGCCTACTTGACATATCTGGACTTCCTACCTAGTTTCTATGATCTGTTGAGACTTTCCTTACCTAGTATCAACTTCAGCTGACTTACTACAACTTTCTAAGTTAAACATCCTGTATACTAGATTAATTCATCAGATAACAATAAGACTTAACTTGAACCTTTAACAACATCAAAACTCCCTACACCAACAATCTCTACCCTTTTGATGTTTGACAACTTGGTTTAAAGTTAAGTTAAAAAATATAATAATGAACTAACTTGAAATAACTACCCCTTAAGTTAAACTTCTCTTGAATTTAATATCTCTCCCCTTTTGACACACATCAACAAATGGGGTAATAGCAATAAACACCAATTTTTGAAAAATTCCATGGTGAAAAACTAAGGTATGAGTTTTGAAGGTATTTAAATAATAGTATTGAAAATTTCTAAGATAGATATATATGAGAATAAATATTGAAAATTTTCTAAGAAAAAATTTTGAAACAAATTTTTCAAAGGTAAAAGAATTTAAAATATTCATAAGTGTATGACAATTTTGAAAATAAAGTTTGAAAATTTTATTCAGGAAAAATTTTAAAACAAAAATAAGTTTTAAAAATTTTCTTAGATAAGTGTATAAAAATAAATTTTGAAAGTTTTCTAAGGAAAATTTTTCAACCAAAAATAAGTTTTGAGAATTCTGTTAGATAAGTGTATGAAAATAAATTTTGAAAATTTTCTAAGGAAAAATTTTGAACCAAGAATAAGTTTTGAAAATTTTCTTAGATAATTTTATAAATTTTTAAAATTTTCTATGGAAAGGTTTTGGAGAAAATTTTTCTAAGGAAATGAAAATTAGTTTTGAGATAGATTTCAAAAATAATGTTAATGCTCCCCCTTAATTTGACATTTAAAGATATCCTAAAGTCCAAGCATGCATAGGTTTAAAAAAATCCTTAAAGAAACATCTAAAAAATTGTCCTTATTTAGAAATGTCTAACTTTAGATTTTAGCTATTTATCACAAGATATCAACTTATTTGACTAAAGTTAGTCAAGTTGAGTGTTTGGGTTCCAATTAGTTTTGACTAAACAAGATCATTCAACTTGATCAATGTATGTTGAAAGCTTATATTTATGTTGATACACTGATAAAAGCATCTAAAATGTAGGCTAAGTCCTAAGTATCTCATCTCATTCTAAGTTTCATTATACACAAATAAAGAACCCTAGTATGCTTGTGAGATACTAACTTCCTATTGCTATAGGTTCATGCTTTCTACGATATGACATAGGCTAGTTCCATTTTGACATTTTTGAAACTCTAAGTTTTGTAAATCATAAGTCTAAAATAAAATATAGGTTTATAAAAAACTATTATTTTTAAAAATATCATAAAAATAGATACCTATTCTATAAAGCACATGCCTAATTATCGTCTTAGTTACTAAATTCTGATTCACATAAAGATTTAGTCAATATGTCTGCTAAGTTTGACTTAGATTCAATATAGTTAAGTTCAATGTTTCCTTTTGTAACATGATTTCTAATAAAATGATGTTTAACTTCTATGTATTTTATCTAGAGTAATAGATAAATATTTTTAGTTAGATTTATTAAACTTATATTATCAATGAATGTTTTAACATTTTTATAGTCTGACATAAAATCTTTTCTACTAAACTAACTTACGAATAAGGATCCTAGTAATTAGCAACTGTTAGAGTGTATACTAAAAGCCTAGCTTTTGTAAAAATTTATTTGTTGAAATAAAAGAATCACATTGGTCAATATCTATATTTATTTGTTAAATATAATTGTTTAATTAATTTATATAGTAGATAACATGGAGTGTGGTGTCACATTCAGAAGATCATGTTGTCGGTTCTTTATAAATTATAAATAGTTGTTCACGACTAAGATGGAAAGGAACAAACCATCGGAATAGTCGTAGTGTAATTAAGTATTAGTTTATCTTGATTAATAAATTACACTGGTACACTCTAAGTGTATTGAGTAGGACCATTTAGGTAAGTTCTTTTTGTACTGACTTAATAAAAGAACTAGACCTTAGTTATTATGGAAGTGTGTGCTCTTAATCCTAATATAATAACAAGCACATATATTTAATATTTATTTCTTTGACTTATCAAAGGGTGAGGTTTAGCTCGATAAATCAATATGCTCAATAAGTTGGGAAATGATATTACTTATAGTGTGTGTTGTTGATTATAGAAGGAATCTATGTCCTAGTTATCTAGGTTGAGAATGTCCCCAAGAGGAGCTCATAAGGATTGCCATGTTAAACCCTGCAGGTGAACTTAGTCCGATATGACAATGAAGTTGAGTGGTACTACTCTTGGAGCTAGATATTAATTAAGTGAGTTGTCAGTAACTTACTTAATTAGTGGACATCCGTTATCTTAAACACAGGGAGACTAACACACTTATGATAAGAAGGAGCCCATAATGTAATTTGGGATTGGTGCGGTAGTGCGATAATAACTCTCTAGTGGAATGAGTTATTATCGATGAACTTGAGTTGTGTGTTTGGGGCGAGCACGGGATACTCAAGCTCATCGGAAGGCCAAAAACCAATTTCTCCTCTAGGTCCCTGTCGTAGCCTCATTATAGCCTTAAGTCCATCCAAATGTAAGGCTCTTCTTGGTGTACAAGAAGGGGGCTGGTCCATTGCTTGGTGACCAAGCAAGGGTCGGCCACATCCTCTTCTATAGGGGTCGGCCCTTTGCTTGGTGACCAAGCATGTAGGGGCCAGCCATAATAATTCATACAAGGAGGGTTGTTTTGAATTTTTAAAATCTTATTTTTGTAGAAAACTATAAGTTTTAAAAGAGAGATTTTAATTTATGAAACTTTCCTTATTTGAATTAGGCCACATATTTTAAAAGAAAATTTAAAAGATTTTAAAACTTTCCTTTTTTAACCATCCTCATGGTTTAAGGAAAAAAGGGAGGATAAGTTTTAAAATTAAAATTTTCTAT
This sequence comes from Zingiber officinale, assembly GCF_018446385.1. NCBI lineage: Eukaryota > Viridiplantae > Streptophyta > Magnoliopsida > Zingiberales > Zingiberaceae > Zingiber > Zingiber officinale. Next base: position 51,039,259 of record NC_055993.1, read on the forward strand.
CACCATGTTAAAAAAGGAAATTTTATAAGAGAAGTTTTAAATTTTAAAACATGGTTTTAATTTTTAGAACTTTCCTTTTTTAACTCTTACTTTAGGAAAGAGAACTTGTAAAATTTTATAAGAGTTTTTCTTCTTGTAAAATTTTATAAAAAAATTTAATTATTCCTTTCCTCTTATGGGGGACGGCCACCCTTGCTTGGTGCCCAAGCAAGGTGGCCGACCATATTAAAAATAATAAAATCATCAAATTTATTTTTGGTGATTGATTCAATCAAGAGGAAAGAAAAGGAAAATTAAAAGGGAAAAGGAAAAGCTAGAAAAAGATTTTAATTTTTGTAAAAATTCTTCCCTTATTTGCCTTGGACAAGTATTATAAAAGAAGGGGTGAGGAGGCTTCATGAGACACAATAATTCTTATTCTCTTGCTTGGAGATCTTGGTGTGATCGGACCCTTCTTCTTCTCCTTTGATCCCTTGCTCTCATCTCCTTGGTGGTGGTGGTGGTCGGATTTTAGAGGAAGAGGAAGAAAGCTTTTGGGTGGTGTTCATCTTGGAGGATCGTTGCCCACACGACGTCCAAGGCGAGGTGAGGAATACGACAGAAGATCTCGAGGTTATTAGTTTACAAAGAGAAGGTATAATTAGCAATTGTTTTCCGCATTATGCTAGTTATTTCTTTTTGTAAGAATTCCAAACACAAGAGGCATTAGATCTAGTTTTTTTAATTAGTTTTTTGAGTTTGCGTTTTCTTCTTTTTCGAATTTGTGATTCGATTGTTCTTTTTGGTTAACCTAGAGTTATTTAAGGAAATTAAATATTAGCTTTCCTTAAAAGGTTTTGTCTAGGCAGTGTGGTTGCTCCCATATTCAAGAAGGTCATGTGCCTCGCTATGCAGTCCTGGAAGGTAATTTTGGAAATTAATATTTAATGGAATTAATAACATATGTGGATTTGAATCAATAGTGTTAAGTTCCGCTTGCGATTCAAATCTAAATCATTAAGAACAGATAAGTTAAATTTAGAATCAATGATGTTAAGTTCCGTATGCGATTCCTAATTTAACTTCTAAAGAATACAATAGGTTATTTAAGGAAAGATTCGACACTTGTACAAAAATTTTTGTACAATGGAACCGGTACGTTTTCCTAGGACTAACCAGCAATTGGTATCAGAGCTAGGATATGCCTCTGTGTGTTTTGGATTTCAAATTAATTATGCACATGTCATACATAATTTAGGCAGGATAATAGTAGGATGTGCTAACTTTGTGGTTGCAGGCTCCAACTATTATGATATTTAGATATTGTGTGTGATTGGCCCTTGGACATGTCAAGGGCATTATTTTATGTGCATGATTGTATGTATCAAATACAGCAGGAGCTGTATTATTTTTAGAATTTTATTTTTTGTTCGATCTAGAATACATGTACATTCCTTTATGGAATATAGGATCGATAAATGTAAAATTCTATATTTGTCGCGGATCGTATCTTTGCAAGGCATGGTGTTTTTGGAGGACCAGAGATGCAGCGGAATAAAAAGCAAGATAGATGCGACAACTCGACCCGATGGCAGTGGCTAAAGATGGCAGCAGCTAGGGTTGGAGCATACTGAAGACAGTGATGGAAAAAGACCATAATAGTTGGAAAATAAATTTTCATATTTATTGCTTTTATTTACTGTGATGTGTGTGTATGCATGTGATGTATGCTAGGATAGTTTAAAATTCCCCACTTTAAATAACTAAGTGGGAGAGGAATTTATTTTAATAAATTCCTCGGTCTCCATTACTGGTTTGTAAGTGATGCAAACAAACTTGCGCGTTGGCTCTGAGTGCCTTCCTCCATATCGGATGAGTTTGTTTGCGGATCACTAGATCAAACTTCCATTTTGGATGACTATAGGAAATTAATTAAGAGCGTGTGTTCTTCTCCATCGAAAGGGGCACAATCTTATTAATGGACTTAGTGTCAAGTAATGGTATACACTTATGCACGTCTAATAGTATCCTCTCCATCGGAGTCACTACTATTATTTGTGTGACCGAAGGAAACCAACTATTAATTTTATTTGTCAAAAGTTAGGTTGACAAGATAATAAAATTAATGGGTTACACCCTCCTTTTACAAATGTTGAATTTGTATATGTCCACACTATCGTGACATACAAAATTCACGGTGTTTTGAGGTGTTGGTTAATTTAAAATAGTATTGTTTGAGGAATCAATATTATTCTAAATTTAGAGTCCTGACCAAAGTTATTTTTGTGATTCTTAGGATGACTTTCAACCCACTAGCCATTATACTGAAAGAGAACAAACTTACTGGACCCAACTATATAGATTGGAAAAGGAACCTGGACATTGTTCTTACTGCTGAAAGCTATAAGTTTGTACTGACTGAGGCTTGCCCTGATGCACCTGACGGTGACTCTACCCAGAGGAGATTGAGTATCATAAGAAATGGGTAAAAGCTGATGAGATAGTGCGGTGTTACATTTTGGCATCTATGTCAAATGTATTGCAACATCAGCATCAAGATTTACCAACAGCTTATGATATAATGAACAATCTCAAAGAACTCTTTGGGCACCAGAGTTGGACTGCTAGGCAAGAGGCAATGAGAAAGTTAATGACGCCCACCATGTCTGAGGGAACACCCGTAAGGGATCATATCCTCAAAAAGATGGCCTATCTGAACGAAATACAAGTTCTTGGAGGAGAAATCAATGGGGAAACCCAGGTCGATATAATTCTCCAAACGCTACCCAGAAGTTTTGAGCATTTCCGCCTGAACTATAACATGAACAAAAGAGAGTATACGTTGGCGGAACTTCTGACAGAACTACAGACAGTAGAAGGTATATTTCGTCAAAGTTCTCAGATTCACTATGCTGAAAATGGTTCAACTTCTAAGCCGAAAGGCAAGAAGAAGAAGAAACAGGTCTTTTCAGCAAAGAGAGTGAATAAACCTCAGGGACAAAAAGCTGGAATGAAGAAGCCGAAAGGCAAGTGCTTCATCTGCAAGCAGACAGGGCATTGGAAGGCGGACTTCCTCGTAGGAATCAGAACAATAAAGGTATATCTCATGCTCTAGTTGTTGAAACATGTTTAGCGGTGTTATCTACCAGCACCTGGTGTGTAGATACGGGAGCCACTAATCATGTCTGCAATTCCTTGTAGGGGCTCCAGGAAACCCGACGACTATCTGAAGGAGAGATTACCGTCTACATGGGCAATGCTACTAAGGTGACGGCTGTTGCAGTGGGAGACGTCTACTTATTTTTTGATAGGAATAGAAAATTGGTTTTAAGAAATTATCTTTATGTACCCAGTTTTAGAAAGAATTTAATTTTAGTTTCTAAACTGTATTTGGATGGATACACTGTTTCCTTTAATAACAATGTGGTTATAAAGAGAAATAGGGTTATTATTTATTCTGGTGCATTGGTTGGCAATTTATATACTTTAAATCCAATTTCTCCCACAAAGCAATAAATGAAAATTAATAACACATCTTCTAATTCCAATAAGAGAAAAGAACCTTCGGAGATGAACCAAGCGTATCTTTGGCATCTAAGGCTTGGTCATATTAACTTAAGTAGGATTCAAAGGCTTATAGCTGATGGACTCTTGGGTTCATTAGAGTTGAAAAATTTTCCAACTTGTGAATCTTGCTTGGAAGGTAAAATGATCAAGAGGCCTTTTAAGGCCAAGGGGTATAGAGCCAAAGAAGCGTTAGAATTGGTTCATTTTGATTTGTGTGGTCCTATGTCTATCCAGGCTAGAGGTGGTTTTGAATATTTTGTCTCTTTTATAGATGATTATTCAAGATATGGATACATTTACCTGATGCACCGCAAGTCTAAGTGCTTTGATAAGTTCAAAGAGTACAAGGCTGATGTGGAGAAACGTCTAGGTAAAAGTATCAAGACACTACTGTCTGATCGTGGTGGCGAATACCTCTTAATAGAGTTTAGGAATTACTTATCAGAGGCCGGGATTCAATCCCAATTGTCCGCACCTGGTACACCCCAACAGAATGGTGTGGAAGAACCAAGGAATAGGACTCTTATGGAGATGGTTAGATCGATGATGAGTTATTCAGAATGACCAAATTCATTTTGGGAATACACTCTGGAAGCGACAGCGCACATTCTGAACTTAGTACCTTCTAAATCAGTATCTTCTACTCCCACAGAATTGTGGAATGGGTGTAAGCCTAGTTTAAGATATATTCGGATTTGGGATAGTCCAACACATGTGCTAAAACCAGATGCTGATAAGTTAGAATCTCGTACAGAAGTTCGTGTGTTTGTGGGTTATCCCAGAGGAACGAAATGTGGTTTATTTTATAGTCCTAAAAACCAGAAGGTCATTGTTAGCACCAATGCCCAATTTTTAGAAGAAGACTATATAATGGATCACAAGCCCAGTAGCAAAATTGTTCTAGAAGAACTTAGAGAGGACACGTCTACTTTAGTACCAACAGTACAAGATGAAGTACCACAAGAGACTGCAACACGTGTCACACATGATACACAACCACCGACAGTGCCTCGTCGTAGTGGGAGGGTTGTAAGGCAACCTGAAAGATTCATGTTTTTGTGAGAGTCTTCAGACTTGATCCCGGGTAAACATGAACATGATCCCCGAACATATGACGAAGCACTCCAAGATATAGATGCAGTATCTTGGCAAAAGACAATGAATTATGAAATAGAGTCTATGTATTCTAATAAGGTCTGAGAGCTTGTAGAACCACCTGATGGTGTAAAAGCCATTGGATGCAAGTGGATCTACAAAAGGAAAAGAGGGACAGACGGGAAGGTAGAAACCTTCAAAGCAAGTCTTGTTGCGAAAGGGTACACTCAGAAAGAGGGAATCGATTATGAGGAGACTTTTTTGCCAGTAGCTATGCTTAAGTCTATTAGGATACTCTTATCCATTGCCGCTCATATGGATTATGAGATTTGGCAAATCGATGTCAAGACAACTTTCCTTAATGGAAGTCTTGAAGAAAACATCCATATGAAGCAAGCAGAAGGGTTCATTGAAAAGGGTAAAGAGCATCTAGTGTGCAAGCTCAATCGGTCCATTTATGGACTGAAACAAGCTTCAAGATCTTGGAACATCTGGTTTAACGAAGTAATTCAGTCATATGGATTTATTCAGTGTCCGGATGAGTCTTGTGTATATAAGAAGTGTAACGAAAATGTGGTGGTATTTCTTGTACTATACGTAGATGATATTTTGTTAATTGACAACAATGTCAAGGTATTATCGGACGTAAGGGTATGGTTGTCCAAACAATTTGATATGAAGGACTTAGGAGAATGTGCACACATTCTTGGAATCAAAGTTATAAGGGATCGCAAGAAAAGAATGTTGTGTCTATCTCAAGCTTCATATCTAGATACAATCCTTGCTCATTTTAGCATACAGAACTCCAAGAAAGGTTTCTTACCTTTTAGGCATGGAGTAGCCTTATCTAAAGAGATGTCTCCGAAGACATCAAAGGAGATGGAGGATATGAAGGCAGTTCCTTATGGTTCGGCTGTAGGAAGCCTTATGTATGTAATGCTGTGTACGAGACATGATATCTATTTTACCGTGGGCATGGTTAGCAGATATCAGAGTAACCCTGGACAAGGACATTGGACTTCTGTAAAGCATATATTGAAGTACCTGAGAAGGACTAAAGATTATATGCTAGTCTACCAAGCAGACGATTTGCTCCCTGTGAGTTACACGGATTCAGACTTCCAATTAGATAGGGACAATAGTAAGTCTACGTCAGGCTATGTGTTTTCTCTAGGAGGTGGAGCCATTGCATGGAGGAGTGTTAAGTAGAAATGTGTCTCGGACTCAACCATAGAAGCTGAGTATGTGGCAGCCTCTGAGGCAGCCAAAGAAGCTGTATGGCTCAGGAACTTTCTAATGGACTTAGATGTGATTCCTGGTTTGCCCAAAATCATCACAATTTATTGTGATAATAGCGGTGCAGTTGCAAACTCGAAGGAACCACGAGCTCATAAGGCGAGTAAACATATAGAGCGCAAGTACGACCTGATACGAGACATCTTCAAGCGAGGAGAAGTTGTCGTCGCCAAGATTGCATCAGCAGATAACCTGGCAGATCCTTTCACTAAGGCTCGTCCGGCGAAAGCTTTTTATCGACATGTGGAGGGGATGGGAATCATATGTATGACAACAGATATGGCAGCTTAGTCTTTTAGTATAAGTGGGAGATTGTTAGAGTGTATACTAAAATCCTGGCATTTGTAAACATTTATTTGTTGAAATAAAATAATCACATTGGTCAATATCTACATTTATTTGTTAAATATAATTGTTCAATTAATTTATATAGTAGATAACATGGAGTGTGGTGTCACACTAAGAAGATCATGTTGTCGGTTCTTTATAAATTATAAATAGTTGCTCACGACTAAGATGGAAGGAACAAACCATCGGAATAGTCGTAGTGTAATTAAGTATTAGTTTATCTTGATTAATAAATTACACTGGTACACTCTAAGTGTATTGAGTAGGACCATTTAGGTAAGTTCTTTTTGTACTGACTTAATAAAAGAACTAGACCTTAGTTATTATGGAAGTATGTGCTCTTAATCCAAATATAATAACAAGCACATATATTTAATATTTATTTCTTTGACTTATCAAAGGGTGAGGTTTAGCTCGATAAATCAATATGCTCGATAAGTTGGGAAATGATATTACTTATAGTGTGTGTTGTTGATTATAGAAGGAATCTATGTCCTAGTTATCTAGGTTGAGAATGTCCCCAAGAGGAGCTCATAAGGATTGCCATGTTAAACCCTGCAGGTGGACTTAGTCCGACATGACAATGAAGTTGAGTGGTACTACTCTTGGAGCTAGATATTAATTAAGTGAGTTGTCAGTAACTTACTTAATTAGTGGACATTCGTTATCTTAAACACAGGGATACTAACACACTCATGATAAGAAGGAGCCCATAATGTAATTTGGGATTGGTGCGGTAGTGCGATAATAACTCTCTAATGGAATGAGTTATTATCGATGAACTTGAGTTATGTGTTTGGGGCGAGCACGGGATACTCAAGCTCATTGGAAGGCCAAAAACCAATTTCTCCTCTAGGTCCCTATCGTAGCCTCATTATAGCCTTAAGTCCATCCAAATGTAAGGCTCTTCTTGGTGTACAAGAAGGGGGCTGGTCCATTGCTTGGTGACCAAGCAAGGGCCGGTCACATCCTCTTCTATAGGGGTCGGCCCTTTGCTTGGTGACCAAGCATGTAGGGGCCAGCCACAATAATTCATACAAGGAGGGTTATTTTGAATTTTTAAAATATTCTTTTTGTAGAAAATTATAAGTTTTAAAAGAGATATTTTAATTTATAAAACTTTCCTTATTTCAATTAGGCCACATATTTTAAAAGAAAGTTTAAAAGATTTTAAAACTTTCCTTTTTTAACCATCCTCATGGTTTAAGGAAAAAAGGGAGGATAAGTTTTAAAATTTAAATTTTCTATCACCATGTTAAAAAAGAAAATTTTATAAAAGAAGTTTTAAATTTTAAAACATGATTTTAATTTTTAGAACTCTCCTTTTTTAACTCTTACTTTAGGAAAGAGAGCTTGTAAAATTTTATAAGAGTTTTTCTTCTTGTAAAATTTTATAAAAAAATAATTATTTTTTTCCTCTTATGGGTGTTGGCCACCCTTGCTTGGTGCCCAAGCAAGGTGGCCGGCCATATTAAAAATAATAAAATCATCAAATTTATTTTTGGTGATTGATTCAATCAAGAGGAAAGAAAAGGAAAATTAAAAGAGAAAAGGAAAAGCTAGAGGAAGATTTTAATTTTTGTAAAAGTTCTTCTCTTATTTGCCTTGGGCAAGTATTATGAAAGAAGGGGTGAGGAGACTTCATGGGACTCAACAATTCTTATTCTCTTGTTTGGAGATCTTGGTGTGGTCGGACCCTTCTTCTTCTCGTTTCCCTTGCTCTTTTCTCCTTGGTGGTGGTGGTGGCCGGATTTTAGAGGAAGAGGAAGAAAGATTTTGGGTGATGTTCATCTTGGAGGATCGTTGCCCACACGACGTCCAAGGCAAGGCGAGGAATACGGCAGAAGATCTCGAGGTCATTAGTTTACAAAGAGAAGGTATAATTAGCAATTGTTTTCTGCATCATGCTAGTTATTTCTTTTTGTAAGAATTCCAAACACAAGAGGCATTAGATCTAGTTTTTTTCGAATTAGTTTTTCGAGTTTGCGTTTTCTTCTTTTTTGAATTTGTGATTCGATTGTTCTTTTTGGTTAACTTAGAGTTATTTAAGGAAATTAAATATTAGCTTTCCTTAAAATGACTTTCCTTAAAAGGCTTTGTCTAGGCGGTGTGGTTGCTCCCATATTCAAGAAGGCCATGTGCCTCGCCATGTAGTCCTGGAAGGTAATTTTGGAAATTAATATTTAATGGAATTAATAACATAGGTGGATTTGAATCAATAGTGTTAAGTTCCGCTTGCGATTCAAATCTAAACCATTAAGAACATATAAGTTAAATTTGGAATCAATGATGTTAAGTGATCCTGTCCGAAAGCTGAATCAACGGACGCTAGGCACGGGGCACTTTTCGACTATTGACGTGGATCTTCGACTGGTAGCACGAAGCTCCGGCGAACCTGCACAGAAGTCGGGCCGGGAAGGGGTTCCCGGCGGCGACCCTCCGACGCTCAAGTCAGGCGAAGCTCAAGAGAGAAAAAGTGGCTCCAAAACTCGTAGAAAGCGTACCTCAGGCGAAGGATGAGAGGCTTTATATAGGGATGTGGAGAAGCGGGTGCACACATACCAAGGTGTACACGTGTCCTCAGCTTTGATTGCTAACTGATTTCTTTTCCTTTCTTTGCAGCGGACATCGTCATGGATTCGGTCATGGCCGGCGTTTTGAAGAGAAGGGCGGCAGCGTTAGAAGCCGCGGCTGCCAAAGAGATGGAAGCACTGGGTATCCAGTCGATCGGATCCCATGAAGGAGAGAGCGGGACTCAAGTTGAGTCGGCCGCTCAAGCTTCTCAACAGCACGTGGCCAGCGGAGCCATCTCTCTCGGAGAACCAACTGCCCCCGAGGAAGGTTCCGCTCGGGAGGAGGGGCAACCCTTACAAAAGAGTCACCGCGTGGAGACTCCCTTGCGCTCGGCTACCTCAGCGGTCCAACCATCCGAGCGGGCCACTGCCACCGCTCGAGGCAAGGCGCCAGAGGTCGAAGCCATTTCGTCCGACCGGACGCCTTCTGAATGGGACGAGCCGGCCGCGCCAATCGAAGCTGTTCCAGTCAGCACCCTTCCGCCAGTTCGCCAACCAGTCCAACGCTCGACCATTCATTCGCAGTTTTCTGCGCCAGCTTCTGATCCCCTCCCGACTACCGGTCGGACGACTCCCGGCCACGACCATACTATACGAGTATCTCTTCACCTCCCGACTGAAGAGCTGATGCCCGAGGCCAACCGCCCGACCGCGCCCGAGCACACTATTACCCTGAAGGGGCCTCTCGCCGAGATGTGGGCCGACGCTCGGGCACGCGTCGCCCTGATCCCCATCGGGAACCTGGCTAACATCCATATGCAGCAGGCCACGGGGGTAAGTTTGTAGTCTACCAAGTTTTGTCTTCCTTCCTCCCGATCGGCCACTAACAGCTTCTAATTCTTCCCGTCAGAGATGGGTAAAAGAAATTGCGGTTTCCAATCGCTTGGCCCTGGTGGATGAAGAGTTGCGACAACTGAAGGCAGCGGTTGGTCCGTCCGACCTCCAAGGCCCTTCATATTCCGATCTGCAAAAGGAGCTGAAGAAGGCCCAAGATATGCTAGCGGCCGAACAGAAGAGAACAGCCGACCAGGCTCATCATTTGGCCGAGCTCGAGCGACAAGTCAAGTCGCTCGACCAAAAATTTACCCTGGCCACCACTCGGAAGAATACAGCCGTTTCTGACTTGGAGAAAAAGAACGTGGAGGCTCGGGGCCTGGAGCTGAAGGTCAAGGAATTGATGGAGCAACTTGACCAAGAGAGAGTGAGCCGCTCGCCCGACGCAACCAAGCATAAAGACGAGCTGACCACTTTGCAGGAATCCCTCGCTGCAGCTCAATTGGCCTTCAAAGAGTACCAAGAGGCTAAGCCGAGTCGGGTTGCAGCTTTAAGACAGGGCTACATCCGCTCGGCCGAATTTTCGGAGAAAATCTGCGAGCGGATGTACACCGCCTTTGATTTGGCAATGGCCGCCACCATGACTTATCTGAAGTCGAAGGGCCTTCTCCCCGAGTCCGCCTCTATTCCGGCCGGCGACCAGGTGGCTCTTCTGGATAACATCCCCAAGACCCTTTATGCTTATATTGAGTAGTTTCTGTAATTGGGTCACTTGACTGGATGTCTCTCTTTTTGTAATTAGGCCGCTCGGCCTAAAGTTTCAACTTTAATGCAATGTTTTCCTTGTATTTGCTGCCTCTTTACATAAACTAAATTGGGTGTTTATCCGCTCGCCCATTATTACTTCTCGTGCTCCCGCTCGGCGAAATATACCATGTCCCTCTTTCAAGATGTTAGAGCTCGTTTTCAAGATGTCAAGTACCTTTGGATACTGGGCCAATCGGAGCGTGGAGACGGTCGAACGGTATCGAAATCGCGTACCTCGGGACACTTGCCGTACTTTTTATAGCTATAATCCGCTCGGACATTTATAGACGCCGGCTCGTCTCTTGATATTTAACGTCGGAGCTCGACGGTCTTCCGCTCGGAAGTTTATAGACGTCGGCTCGTCTCTCGATATTTAACGTCGGAGCTCGACGGTCTTCCGCTCGGAAGCTTATAGACGCCGGCTCGTCTCTCAATCTTTAACGTCGGAGCTCGACGGTCTTCCGCTCGGAGGGTTTATAGACGCCGTCTCGTCTCTCGATATTTAACATCGGAGCTCGACGGTCTTCCGCTCAGATGCTTATAGACGCCGACTCGTCTCTCGATATTTAACGTCAGAGCTCGACAGTCTTTCGCTCGGAGGGTTTATAGACGCCGGCTCGTCTCTCGATACTTAACGTCGGAGCTCGACGGTCTTCCGCTCGGAGGTTTATAGACGCCGGCTCGTCTCTCGATATTTAACGTCAGAGCTCGACGGTCTTCCGCTCGGAGGGTTTATAGACGTCGGCTCGTCTCTCGATATTTAACGTCGGAGCTCGACTGTCTTCCGCTCGGAGGGTTTATAGACGCCGGCTCGTCTCTTGATATTTAACTTCGGCGCTCCGACGGTCTTCCGCTCGGACGCTTATAGACGCCGGCTCGTCTCTCGATCTTTAACGTCGGAGCTCGACGGTCTTCCGCTCGGACGTTTATAGACGTCGACTCGTCTCTCGATATTTAACGTCGGAGCTCGACGGTCTTCCGCTCGGAGGGTTTATAGACGCCGGCTCGTCTCTCGATATTTAACGTCGGAGCTCGAGGGTCTTCCGCTCGGAGGGTTTATAGACGCCGGCTCGTCTCTCGATATTTAACGTCGCTCGGCGGTCTTCGCTCGGACGATTATAGGCCGGCTCGTCTCGATATTTAACGTCGGAGCTCGGCGGTCTTCCGCTTCGGATGTTTATAGGCGTCGGCTCGTCTCGATATTTAACGTCGGAGCTCGGCGGTCTTCCGCTTGGAGGTTTATAGGCGGCTCGTCTCTCGATATTTAACGTCGGAGCTCGGCGGTCTTCCGCTCGGAGGGTTTATAGACGCCGGCTCGTCTCTCGATATTTAACGTCGGAGCTCGACGGTCTTCCGCTCGGAGGGTTTATAGACGCCGGCTCGTCTCTCGATATTTAACGTCGGAGCTCGACGGTCTTCCACTGGGACGATTATAGACGTCGGCTCGTCTCTCAATATTTAACGTCGGAGCTCGACGGTCTTCCGCTCGGGCGTTTATAGACGCCGCTCGTCTCTCAATATTTAACGTCGGAGCTCGACGGTCTTCCGCTCGGAGGGTTTATAGACGCCGGCTCGTCTCTCGATATTTAACGTCGGAGCTCGACGGTCTTCCGCTCGGAGGGTTTATAGACGCCGGCTCGTCTCTCGATATTTAACGTCGGAGCTCGACGGTCTTCCGCTCGGACGATTATAGACGCCGGCTCGTCTCTCGATATTTAACGTCGGAGCTCGACGGCCTTAATGGCTAATCTTTAACACAGCCGATCGTCAGGAATGCTAGCCATCCTTTTAATTCATTTCTGCTTCCTGCATTACAAGGACATGGACGACTAGAATATGCACAAATATGAGTTACACCAGTGCACCTTTCATCCGCACGATAAGGCTGGATACGATTCGCACTCCATGGCCGATCCAGCTGCCGTCCGTCCTCATCTTCCAGATAATAAGCGCCCGAGCGGAGCTTTTCGATAACCTTGAAGGGGCCCGCCCACGGTGCTTCAAGCTTGCCGACGTCGCCGACCGGCTTGACTTTCTTCCAGACAAGGTCGCCGACCTGGAATGATCTGGGATTACGCGCCTGTTGTAGTTTTGCTTCATCCGTTGACGGTATGTCATTAGCCGGACGGACGCCTTGGCTCGGTCTTCATCAACTAAATCCAGCTCCATGTTCCTCCGCTCGGCGTTGCCTTTATCATAATTCTGGATCCGGGCGGACTCGACGCCGACTTCAACGGGAATCACCGCTTCGCCGCCGTACACCAGATGGAAAGGCGTGACGCCCGTTCCTTCCTTGGGAGTCGTTCGGATGGCCCATAGGACACCCGGCACTTCATCCACCCAGCTACCTCCCAAATGGTCGAGCCGAGCGCGCAGAATGCGAAGAATTTCCCAATTGGCTACTTCGGCTTGACCGTTGCTTTGGGGATAGGCTACAGATGTGAAGTGCTGCTCAATGCCGTAGCTTTTGCACCAGTCTTCAAGCAACTTTCCTGTGAACTGCCGTCCGTTGTCGGAAATCAGTCGGCGAGGGATGCACAACCGACAGATGATGTGTTGCCATATGAACTTTTTGACCATTTGTTCGGTGATCCGGGCTAGCGGCTCGGCTTCCACCCACTTGGAAAAATAATCGACCGCCACTAGTAGAAATTTCCGCTATCCGGTCGCCATAGGAAATGGACCAACGATATCCATTCCCCACTGGTCGAACGGACATGAGACTGTCGATGCCTTCATTTCCTCTGCCGGTCGGTGATAGAAGTTGTGGTATTTCTGGCACGAAAGGCACGTCGACACGGTCCTAGCGGCATCTGCTTGTAAGGTCGGCCAGAAGTACCCGGCCAACAGGATCTTCTTAGCCAGCGATCGTCCGCCCGGATGCCCACCGCAGGATCCTTGATGCACTTCTTGGAGGATATACGCCGCGTCTTCCGGGCTCACGCATTTCAGTAACGGGCGGGAGAAAGCCTTCTTGTAGAGCTGATCGCCGATGAGTGTGAACCGACCGGCTCTCCTCCTCAATAGCTGGGCCTCATCCTGATCGGACGATATAGCACCCGAGCGGAGAAACTCCATGATCAGAGTCCGCCAGTCGCTCGGAGGTGTGAGGCCCTCCATCCGATCGACGTGCACCACCAAAGATACTTGTTCAATCAGCTGATGGCTGACGATCGGCATTATTGAGCTTGCGAGTTTGGCTAACTCATCAGCCGCTTGGTTCTCCGCTCGGGGTATCTTCTGGATAATAACTTCTCTGAAGTCGGCCTTGAGCTTCTCGAAGGCTTGAGCGTAAAGCTTGAGCCGAGCGTTGTTGATTTCAAAGGCACCTGTCAGCTGCTGAGCGGCCAATTGGGAGTCTGAATGGAGCGTTATCCGTCCGGCCCCTACATGCCGGGCGGCCTGTAAGTCAGCTATAAGGGCTTCATACTCTGCTTCATTGTTTGTTGCTTTATAATCCAGCCGGACGGATAAGTGCATCTTCTCTTCTTGGGGAGACATTAATAATACACCAATACCGCTCCCGAGCCGAGTGGACGATCCGTCTACAAATACCTTCCACACGTCTTCAGGCTCTGGCCGTTGTACCTCGGTGACGAAATCCGCCAAGGACTGCGCCTTTATCGCCGACCGGGGCTGGTATTGAATGTTGAACTCACTCAACTCCGTGGTCCATTTGATGAGCCGTCCGGACGCTTCGGGATTCAGCAGCACTCTTCCCAATGGGCTATTCGTCCGGACGATGATAGTATGAGCCAAGAAATAAGGACGGAGGCGTCGAGCGGCTAGGACCAAAGCAAAAGTAAGTTTCTCGAGCCCGGTGTAGCGAGATTCAACATCTTTTAAAATATGACTCAGAAAATACACTGGCTCTTCTCCGTTCGGCCTTACTAACGCTGAGCCTACGGCTTGTTTAGTAGAAGATAAGTAAATGCAGAGCGGCTCACCCGCAACGGGCTTGGCTAGTACCGAGAGGGAGTTCAAATACGTCTTCAAGTCTTCAAACGCCCGATCGCATTCTTCGTCCCAGTGAAACTTGGTCGCTTTGCGCAAGATTTTGAAAAAAAGGAAGGCTCCGGTCGGCAGTTTTGGAGATGAATCGGGACAGAGCAGTTATCCGACCGGTCAAACGTTGCACCTCCCTTGTATTTCTTGGAGGCGGCATGTCTTGTAGAGCTTTCACCTTGCTGGGATTTGCTTCGATTCCCCGCTCGGTCACTATGTATCCCAGAAAACACCCTCCTTTTGCTCCGAACAGGCACTTCTGGGGATTTAGCTTGACTCCATATTTGCGCAGCGTTCGGAAGGTTTCCTCCATGTCTTTGAAGAGATCGGCCGCTCGGACGGACTTGATGAGAATGTCGTCCACATACACTTCTAGATTTCGCCCGATCTGCTCTCTAAATACTTTATTCATCAAGCGCTGATAGGTGGCTCCCGCATTCTTCAATCCGAACGGCATCACATTATAGCAATATGTGCCGTCGACCGTCACGAAGCTGACTTTTTCTTGATCTTCACGGGCGAGTGGCACTTGATGATAGCCTTGGTAAGCATCGAGCATACATATTAATTCGCAGCCGGCCGTAGAGTCCACCAACTGATCTATCCGGGGCAGAGGATAAAAGTCTTTCGGGCAAGCCTTATTGAGGTCCCAAAAATCTATGCATACTCTCCACTTGTTGCCCGACTTGGAGACTAATACCACGTTAGCCAGCCAACTCGGGAACTGCACCTCACGTATATGGCCAGCTTCCAAAAGCTTCTCCACCTCCGCTCGGATGATGGCATTCTGCTCGGTGCTGAAATCTCTTTTTCTCTGCTTCACAGGCCGAGCGTCCGGTCAGACGTGGAGCTCATGCTGCGCTATACTTGGTGAAATTCCGGGCAGCTCATGCGTCGACCAGACGAAGACATCATGGTTTCTTCGGAGACATTGGATTACCTCCTCTTTCTGATTGGCCCCCAGATCGGACGCGACGAAGGTCGTGCCCTCCGATCGGGTCGGGTGTATCTGCACTTCCTCTTTTTCTTCATAAACTAAAGAGGGAGGCTTTTCAGTTATGGCGTTTACCTCGATCCGGGGCGATTTCCGAGCAGAACTTGCTTCTGCTCGGACCATTTCAATGTAGCATCGCTGAGCTGCCAGCTGGTCTCCCCGTACCTCTCCTACTTTGTCTTCGACGGGGAATTTGATCTTCTAGTGGAAGGTGGAGACGGCCGCCCGGAACTCGCTAAGCGCTAGTCGTCCCAAAATGACGTTGTATGATGAGGGAGAGTCGACCACCATGAAATTTGCAGTTCGCGTCCTTCTGAGCGGCTCCTCTCCCAACGAGATAGCTAGCCGGACTTGCCCGACCGGCAGGACCTCATTGCCCGTAAACCCGTAGAGCGGGGTTGTCATGGGCAGCAGCTCGGCTTGGTCGATTTGTAGTTGATCGAACGCCTTCTTAAATATGATGTTGACCGAGCTTCCTGTGTCAATAAATACGCGGTGAATAGTGTAATTGGCTATTACCGCTTTGATGAGTAGGGCATCGTCATGGGGTACTTCAATTCCTTCCAAGTCCCCTGGCCCAAAACTGATTTCGGGTCCGCTCGCCCGCTCTCTGCTGCAACCGACCGCATGGATTTGGAGCTGCCGGACGCTCGCCTTTCTTGCTCGGTTGGAGTCTCCTCCGGTCGGCCCGCCAACGATAATGTTGATCTCGCCTCGGGAAGTGTTACTTCTATTCTCTTCTTCCCGAGCGGATGGTCGAGACCTTTCTCATGACATTCGGCGATTCTCCTGCCTTGGAGAGCAATGCCGGTCGAGAGTCTGTTGCTGTCGCCTATCGGTTCGCGTCCGATCGGCTTCATGTGTTCTCTGCCACCTGTCTACTGAGGGAGACCGTCGGCCGCCATTCCGGGGCACAGGATGAGCCACGAAGGGAAGACTTCGGCAATCCCTTGTGTTGTGCGTATCCGTCCGGTGGAAGGAGCAGAACATCGGGGTCCATTTCTTCTTTGGCTTGGGTCGGGCGGCAGCTACCTCTTGCACGTGAGACCTGGCATGGGGGGAGCGGATTGCTTCGGCCCTTGGTCCTCTGGGCGGCTGATGAGTGGCGTGTTGTTTCCGCTCGGCCGGAGGAGCTCGCTCGGTTGGAGTTTCTTTTTTCCTAGCCGCTTGTGCTTCTTCCACGTTGATGTATTCGTTCGCCCGGTGTAGCATGTGATCATAGTCTCGGGGCGGCTTTCGGATGAGCCATCGGAAGAAATCCCCATCCACTAGGCCTTGTGTGAAGGCATTCATCATGGTTTCCGAGGTGGCCGTTGGAATGTCCATCGCCACTTTGTTGAACCGCTGGATGTAAGCTCGGAGCGATTCACGGGCTTCTTGCTTGATGGCGAACAGGCTCACGCTCGTTTTCTGGTAGCGTCGACTGCTCGCAAAATGGTGGAGGAAGGCCGTTCGGAACTCCTTGAAGCTCGTGATGGATCCGTCCGGCAGCCTCCGAAACCACCGTTGAGCCGACCCAGAGAGGGTGGTGAGGAAAACTCGACACTTTACCCCATCTGTGTATTGATGCAGGGTTGCCCGTGTTATCAAACTTACCCAGATGATCATCTGGGTCGGTTGTCCCATTATACTCGCCGATCGTCGGAGGCACGTAGTGCTTCGGCAGAGGATCTCGTAGAATAGCCTCTGAAAATTGGCGATTAATCCTCTCGGGCGATGCGTCCGCTCGGGGGGCTTTCCCTTTTCTGTCATCTCATCTAGGCATTTCGTCCGAAGAAGATCCCCGATCTCTATGAGCTGCTGCGGCTTCAGGAGTGCGGAATAGGGCTCGGTGGAATGCAACGGTGGCTTGAGGTGCTTCCGCTCGGCCACCAGACGCTGACGTTGCTTGCTGCTCTGGCCGCTCGGCTGTGGCTTTCTGTTTTTGCTCCACAAGCTTGGCGGCCCTTATCTCGATCAGAGCGTCGAGTTCCTCCGTCGAAAGCGTCACCGTGTGTTGTCGTCCAGCCTCGTCCATTGTTTCCGTTCGGATGCAGGAGCGTTCCCACAGACGGCGCCAAATTGATCCTGTCCGAAAGCTGAATCAACGGACGCTGGGCACGGGGCGCTTTTCGACTGTTGACGTGGATCTTCGACTGGTAGCACGAAGCTCCGGCGAACCTGCACAGAAGTCGGGTCGGGAAGGGGTTCCCGGCAGCGACCCTCCGACGCTCAAGTCAGGCGAAGCTCAAGAGAGAAAAAGTGGCTCCAAAACTCATAGAAAGCGTACCTCAGGCGAAGGATGAGAGGCTTTATATAGGGATGTGGAGAAGCGGGTGCACACATACCAAGGTGTACACGTGTCCTCAGCCCATACCCCAGTAAAGGCCTGTCAATTAGCTTACCTGACCCCATACTGCTACAGTCCAAGCACGTCTTCGATGGGACAGCGGAACCCCCTATCATAAGGTTTGGAGTACGGCCTAGTCCTAGAGCATGACAGCTGTCAGAAGATGTTCCTTGTCCTTCTCTCCCTGCTCCATATCTGTCGTCCGGCCGGACAGTTCCCTCAACATCCGGCCGGACATATGCGATGGTTTACTTGGGGAGATTCTCCATCACGTGCTTTGTAGAGACTATTAGCAGTACGTTACCTTATGGCTTTGGTCGAGCGTGCAGTCCGCTCGGCCCTGCGACCTTCTCCACTGAGCGCCGGAACCCTGATCTTGACAGGGAGCCTTTAACCATCAGTCGAACACCAGGCGGTCGACCGGTCGGTCGGACCCATCCATCTCCGGACGTTCGATTCCACCGGACGGTCGGCCGGTCGGTTGGACCCGGCCCTCCCCGGATGGACAACTGCCACTTTGACTTCCACGTGGCGTTGACTCCACAAGACGGGGTCCCCTATTCTTACTACCGGATCATTAAGTTCCGTATGCGATTCCTAATTTAACTTCTAAAGAACACAATAGGTTATTTAAGGAAAGATTCGACACTTGTACAAAAGTTTTTGTATAGTGGAACCGGTACGTTTTCCTAGGACTAACCAACAAAAATTTATGTATTTTATCTAGAGTAATAGATAAAACTTATATTATCAATGAATGTTTTAACATTTTTATAGTCTAACATAAAATCTTTTCTACTAAACTAACTTACGAATGAGGATCCTAGTAATTGGCAACCTCCACATGTGATTTTTCTATCTAACTTACATTCAACATAGTCTGAATCAGAATAACCAACTAACTCAAAATTTGTAGTTCCTTTTAGATAATTAAAATTTTTTTTTAACATTTGTTAAGTGAGATTCTTTAGCACAAGTTTGAAATCTATCACACATACTTGTTGCAAATAATATGTTAGGTCTACTTGTTGTTAAGTGTAATAAACTACCTATCACATTTCTATAATATTTTAGATCTATTAGCTTACCATTTTGGTCATTTTCTAATATTATATTTGTTTCCATAGGAGTTTTTAATTCTTTAGCATTTTTCACTCTAAATTTATTAAGCAATTTTTTTCTATACTTAGTTTGGTGTACATAATTCCCTTCTCTAGTTTGTTTTATTTGTAATCCTAAAGATATATTTAATTCCCCTACTAGCCTCATCTTAAACTCATTTTCCATTAAGCTTGTAAATTCTTTTAAAAGTTTAAAATTAGTTGACCCAAATACTATATCATCTACATATATTTGGGCTATGAATATGTTTGAGTCAATGATTTTTATAAAAAGTGTTGGATCAATTTGACCTTCCTTAAAATCTTTTGAACTTGAAAAACTAGATAGTCTTTCATACCAAGTTCTTGGAGCTTGTTTTAACCCATATAATGCTTTTCTTAGTTTGTAGACATGTTTTGGATATTCTGACTCTTTAAAATCAAATGATTAACCTATATAGACTTCTTCTTTAATTAGCCCATTTAAAAATATAGATTTTATATCCATTTGATATAATTTAAATCCTTTATCTGATGCATAAGCTAGCAATATTCTGATGGATTCGAGTCTAGCTATTGAAACATAAGTCTCGTCGTAATCTAGTCTTTCGACTTGACTAAACCCTTTAGTCACTAGACGAGCTTTATTTTTAGTAATTTCACTTTTATCATCTAATTTATTTCTAAAAATCCATTTAGTATCGATTATTGATTTATTTTTAGGTAGAGGTACTAAGTCTTAAATCTCATTTCTTTCAAATTCAGCTAACTCTTCTTGCATTGCAATCACCCAGTCAAGCTCAGACAATGATTCATCTATAGTTTTGGGTTAAATTTTAGAGATTAAGGCTATTTGACTTAGGTTTCTGAATGTTGATCAAGTTTTAAACTCTTGATTCAAGGTTTCCTATGATTTGTTCTATTGGATGGTTTGTATTTTACATAGTGTTCTAGGGTTTGGTTCTATTTCTTGATTACTTTGACTTTTTTCTTGTTGTTGATTTAGTCTATCTTCATCTTATTGAGTTGTCTTATTCTTATGTAATTCATTTATTTTCTCAAAATTAGGTTGATCTTGATTTGGGTAAGAATTTTCATCAAATGTGATATTGGTAGATTCTTCAATTTTTTTGTGTTATTTTGTTATAGACCCTATAAGCTTAACTATTTGATAAATAACCAAAAAATATTCCTTGTTAAGTTTTTGATGTAAATTTTCCAAGATAATCCTTGGTATTTAAAATGTGTACATTATGCCCAAATACCCTTAAGTGTTTTATACTTGGTTTCTTATTAAAATAGATTTCATACAGTGTTTTAATTTTTATTTTGTTTATTATAATATTATTTTGAAGGTAGCACGTTATATTAATGACTTCAGCCCAAAATTATTTAGGTAAGTTGTATTCTTTTAACATTGATCTACTACTTCTTGTAAAGTTCTATTTTTTTTTCTTTCTACTATTCCATTTTATTGGGGTGTTTTGAGCATGAAAATTTATAATGATATCCATTTTCTAAACAAAGATTTGTAAAATTATAATTTTTAAATTCTCCATCATTGTCACTTCTAATTTTCTAAATTTTTAGATCTTTTTCATTTTCTATTTGTTTGTAAAAATTGTTAAATATTTCAATGGTTTTAGTTTTATGCTTTCAGAATTTTACCCAAGTATAGATCATCATCAATTATAACCAAGTAGTATACACATCCATTTATTGATTTTACTTCATGAGAGTCAAATATGTCTATGTGTAGTAGTTCAAGTATTGTATCTTGGTGCTAGAAGTACCAGCTAGTCGAATCTAGTTTTAATAAAGGCAAAGGGTTCAATGTTAAGTTGTGTTATAATCTAACAAGCTTACCTGAGTGTACATGCAAGACCTAATTGAGGCTCGGCAACAAAGTCCTAATTAAGGGATTAGGCACGAAGTCTTGGTCGAGAGGATTGGGCATAAATTCCTAATCAAGGGATTGGGCACAAAGTCCTAGTCGAGTGTATTGGGTACGAAGTCCTGGTCAGGTGACCTGAGCAGAAGACTTGGCAGATCAAGGACATTGGATGGAAGTCCTGGGGGTCGAGGAGCAAATGTCTAGTGAAAGTCTCAGAGGTCAAGATCATTGCTAAACAAAAATCAAAATAGGTGTTTGGAAAAAGTAATATAGCTTGAGAGGAGTATGTGAGGACGCATTCTCCATTGAGAGAACAGTAAGCGTCAGTTCGACCTATGATTTTAGCAAAATCTAAAGTCAGAACTAGACAGTCCCTTAACTGTCATATCATTATGATTATTATATTATATTATGCTTATCTTACTAACTCTGTGATATAGGAAATCAAAAGCTAAAAGTTGGTCAAAAAAAGTGCTTCCAAGCACCCAGAACGATCCAAGCAACCAGAATGGTCCAGGCACCCAGAATGGTCTAGGAGCCCGAAATGGTTCTAGGCGCCTGGATGAGCCTGAACCCAACCACTCGTGTAGATAAGGTGGTGTGCTCTGATTGACCGACACACATCAACAAACAAGCACACGAGAGTGGTCCAGGCAGCTAGATCGGGATAAACTTTGGCAGATAGAGCTTCACCGAGGTAAGACCTAACAAGCTTACCTGAGTGTAGAGGCAAGACCTAATTGAGGCTAGGCAATAAAGTCCTAATTAAGGGATTGGGCACGAAGTCTTGGTTGAGAGGATTGAGCACAAATTCCTAATCAAGGGATTGGGCACAAAGTCCTAGTTGAGTGTATTGGGTATGAAGTCCTGGTCAAGTGGCCTGAGCAGAAGACTTGGCAGATCAAGGACATTGGGTGGAAGTCCTGGGGGTCGTGAACACCAGGCGAAAGTCTAGGAGGGTCAAGGATCAAACGTCTAGCAAAAGTCTCAGAGGTCAAGATCATTGCTAAACAAAAGTCAAAATAGGTGTTTGGAAAAGGTAATCTAGCTTGAGAGGAGTATGTGAGCACACATTCTCCATTGAGGGAATAGTAAGCGTCAGTTTGACCTAGGATTTCAGCAAAATCTAAAGTCAAAACTAGACAGTCTCTAAACTGTCCTGATCATTATGATTATTATATTATATTATGCTTGTCTTACTAACTCTGTGATGTAGGAAATTTAAAGCTGAAAGTTGGTCGAAAAAGTGCTTCCAGGCGCCCGGAACTGTCCAAGCACCCAGAATGGTCCCAGAGCCTGAAGTGATTCTTGGCGTCTGGATGGGCCTGAACCTAGCCACTTGTGCAGATGAGGTGGTGTGCTCTGATTGGCCGACACACATCAACAAACAGGCACTCGGGAGTGGTCCAGGCTAGCTAGTGTTAGACCGTAAGCGTTCGATAGAGGGGGGTGAATATCAATAAAAACTTTCGTTCGAAAAGAGTTAAGCGCAGAGCAGAAATAGAGTAAAGACAAAGTAAGAAAGCAAGGCAAGGCTAACACAAGTCGGTTTTACTTGGTTCGGAGCCTGTGTCGACTCCTACTCCAAGGCCCGCACTCGTCAAGTGCTTTCGTTGGGCAATCCACTAGCAGTTCGAATATTTGATTACAGTAAGTTAAGTACAAAAGTGCTAATGAAAATAAAACAAAGCTATACCGACAAAGGAGGAAATTAAAAGAACAGGAACGAGTTGTCGGAGCTTTGTTAGCGTCAATGGAGCGTAGAGTAGCAGAGCAAGCAATCTGAGAGTTCTTAGTTGTGTATTCAGCTCTGCCTCCACCCCATCTTTTATATGAAGCTCGGGGCACCCTGGATCCCTTCCGGGCGCCCTGGTGAGACGTGGCAAGTCCAACCAGTCAGCTCCAAGTGGCGACGCGCGATCAGGATAATTTTTGCCTCCAGGGCGCCCGGGTGCCTCCAGGGCGCCCGGGTGCCTCCAGGGCGCCCGGGTGCCTCCAGGGCGCCCGGGTGCCTCCAGGGCGCCCGGACCACCTTTTTCCAGCAAACAGTTTTACTGCAAAACAAGGTTAGTCCGAGACAAATAGATCCTGCAAAACAAAGTGTTAGCACAGTTTATGAGTTTAGTATAAGAAGTATGACTTAGATGCCGTTTTTCCGAGACCGGAATCTAGTCACGATCTCGACTTAGATATCCGAAATGGATCTAGGCCGGATCGACGCCTAATGTTCCCTTCCCGGGAACGCGCCCTCACAGTCACTCCCTTCCAGTGACTTACCTTTACCTACCTGCCAAACGTCCGGTCAGCCCTTCGACCCGTCTGGACTTCTCGCTAGCTATCCGGTCAGCCCGTCGACCTAGCTGGACTTCTCGCCAAGCGTCCGGTCAACCTGTCGACCCGCTTAGACTTCTCGCCAGCTATCCGGTCAGCCCGTCGACCTAGCTGGACTTCTCGCCAGCTATCCGGTCAGCCCGTCGACCTAGCTGGACTTCTCTGCACACTCGGTCAGAGTGTTAGATCACGACAAACCTAACTTAACCCGATTTGTCATTCATCAAAAACCTGAGTTAGACCGTGAGTGCTAACCGCACTAACAGCTAGATCAGGATAAACTTTAGCGGATAGAGCTTCACTGAGGTCATGCCATGTCGGCTTGATGGGGGTGCCCGGGACTGGTCCAGGCACCCGGACAAGGCTATAAAAGAGAGTTTGACCAACACCTTAAACATATAATTCTCTACGATTTTCGTGCTTGCATGATGTTCCAAAAAGCTCTCCACGATGCCGAAATAATCTGTCGATGACAACGATCAAGTCTACATGCTTGCAAGTTGTCGGTATAAGTGTTTATTATTTTCATATCATTTATTATAATTAGTATTTTTTGTAATTGATGAATCTTTAGTGGATTGCCTAATGAAAGAGATCAATAATTGCGTAGCAGTCATCCAAACCAAGCAAAAGAAATTATGTTTGCATTGGTTTTTATCTTTCTTATTTCTGCTCGTACTCTCAACTATTTTATAAAAACTTGAAAAAACCACAGGCAACTATTCCCCCCCCCCCCCCCTTCTAGCATGCTTTTTGATCCTACATTGTATTAGTTTATCCTTAGTTAGTTGATTTGTGTGTTGACTTGGTTTGTTTTCCATGTTGACATGCATTACAAATTTTGTTATCTATGATTCCTAGTTTAGGTAATCCTTTTACTAATCCAAGTTTGTTTATTTTTGGATGTTCCTTGTATGGATGAATTCTCCCATGATGAACCAGTCATGGCTGATTCCAAGCCCAGATAAAGGAGGAAGGTTGTGTTAGGTTACTATCTAGTGTTAAACTATAGCAAATGTTCAATGAATGAATCCATTAAACTATTGTGCTAATGCTAGGTTGCTCCTCAGAAGAAACGTATTACAGGGTCCAATTGTAACATCTTGGTAAGGACCGCTACATCTTTAGAACTCAGATATAGTGCTAAATATACAAAAGTTTACATTGTAGAGTCCAATCATAACATATCAATAAGGACTACTACATCTTCATGAGAACTTGGGTATAGTGTAAAATAGGCAAGAGTTCTCACACCATAGGCTAGATGAGAAAAAATATTATAGGAAAACTAATAGTCTAAGATTTAGAATATGGAACATAGGAATTCTCACTGATAAATCAATAGGATAGTAGATGCAATGATTAGGAGAAGAATTAGTATTTTGTATGTACATGAGATAAAATGGGTAGGCGAGAAGGTAAAGATGATAGAGAACTTGGGTTTAAGTTATGGTACAAGGGAAAGAGTAAAATAAGAAATGAAGTGGGCATTGTTGTAGATAGTTCGTTAAAGGATAAAGTTGTAGGAGTAATTAGAAAAGGGATAGAATTATAGCCCTTAAGATAATAGTAGCAAAAGAAACTATGAACGTAATTAACATATATGCACTGCAAATAGGATTAGATGAAGCTACTAAATCAAGATTTTAGGATGACCTAGATGAAATATTACAAAATATTCTGCTAAGTGAAATGATTTTAATAGGAGGTAATCTAAATGGACATGTCAGACTGAAAAATGAGGAATATGAGAGAGTACATGGGGGTTTTGGGTTTTGAATTAGAAATGAAAAGGGAAAACTATATTGGATTTTATGATAACATATGACCTTATATTACCTAATACATTTTTTTTAAGAAAAGAGAAGAATATTTGGTTACATTCAAAAGTAAGAATAATAAATCACAAATTGACTTTTTTTTATAGTTAGGAAGGGAGATAGAAAGATTTGTGAATATTGCAAGGTCATCCCTGGAGAAAGCTTAACTACTCAATATAAGTTAGTAGCATTGGATATATGCCTCAAGCATAATATCAATAGAAAGAAAATACATATAACTCCTAAAATTAAGTGCTGGAAGTTAAAAAATGAGAAGCAAAATATATTAAGAAAAAGGTAGGAGTACAAACATTATGTGAAATATACGGTAACTCTAATATGACATGGGATAAGAGTGTACTCGGTGAGTCAAAGGGACATGCACCACTAAGTAAGAAATCTTAGTGGTGGAATAAAAAAGTACAAGAAAAAGTAAAGGAAAAATGAAAAACTTATAAGAAATTATATATTTGTAAGAATTGGGACAACTTAAGAAAATATACAATAGTCAAGAAAAAGGTTAAGAAAGTAGTGAATAAAGTAAATAATGAAACTTTTGAACAATTATATCAAAAATTTCATACTAAAGAAGGAGAAAGAGACATTTATAGAATAGCTAAAGTGAGATAAAGGAAGACTAGAAATTTTATCCAAATAAAATATATTAAAGATAAATGAAATAGGGCATTAGTTAATGATAGAGAAATAAAAAAGCGGTAGAAGAGGTATTTTTATCAACTTTTTAAGAAAGATTTAGGTGACCAATTTAACTTAGGTAATTTAAGTAGGTCAAATGACTATAGAAATTTAAATTTTTATCATAAAATTCAAACTTCAGAAGTAGAACATGCTTTAAATGGGATGCATAACAGAAAAGCTATTGGACCAGATGATATTCCGATAGAGGTATAGAAGTGCCAGGGAAATAAGATTTTGAATGACTTACAAAATTATTTAGCATAATATTAAAAGCAAAAAAAATGTCTGATCAATAGAGGCTAAGTATTCCAGTTCCTTTATATAAGAACAAGGGAGAGTACAAATTTTGTAAACTATTAAACTAATGAGTTATACTATGAAACTTTGGGAAAGAGTAATAGGAAAAAGATTAAGGAAGGAGATCACGGTGATAAAAAATTAATTTGGGTTCATGTCTAGAGGGTCAATAATAGAAGCTATACATCTTCTTAGACAACTAATTAAAAAATATCATGAGCAAAAATAAGATCTACACATGGTATTCATTGACTTAGAAAAAGCTTATGGTAGAGTTCTAAGAGAAATTATATGGAGAATTTTAGAAAAAAGAGATGTTAGCGTAACATATATTAAACTAATTAAGGATATGTATAAGGATGCAACAACCAAAGTAAAAACTTCAGGAAGAGTAATTGAAGTATTTCCAATAAAGATATGATTATATTAAAGATCAGTTCTAAGTTCCTATATTTTTACGCTAACTATGGACAAACTCATTGCACACATTTAAGACATAATATTGTGGTGCATGTGGTTTACAAATGATATTATTTTGGTAGATGAAACACGTAAAAGAGTAAATATTAAGCAAGAATCTAATACTAGAAGGGAAAGGTTTTAGACTTAGTAGAATAAATATAAAATATATGAAATTTAAGAGCAATATTAGACGTAATAAGACAATTGTTGAGATAGGAGATGACAAGTTGCCTAAAACTAAAAGCTTTAAATATTTAGGATCATTTTTACAAAGCGATGGAGGGATTGAGAGAGATGTCTTACATAGAATACAAACATAATGGTTGAAATGGAGGAGAGTGTCAGGTGACTACCTTTAAAATTTAAAAGAAAGTTCTATAAAATCGTAGTTAGACCTGCTATGTTATATGGAATTGAATGTTAGGCTGACTTGAGTACATGAGTAAAAGATGACAGTTACAGAGATGAGGATATTAAGGTAGATGTATGGACAAGGAGGATGGACAAAATAAGAAAAGAGAACATTAGAGAGAAAGTCATAATTGTATCTATTGAGGGAAAACTCTAAGAGACACGTTTAAGATGGTACAAGCATGTACTTAGATGATTAATAAATGCTCCAATTAAGAAATGTGAAACTATGACAAACACGTACATCAAACAAGGAAGAGGGAGACTAAAAAAAGACTTGGTTAGCAATAATAAAGGGAAGCCCAGTGCACGAAGCTCCCGTCATGCGGGGTCCTGGGGAAGGATCAATTATATGCATCCTTACCCTGCTTTTTGCAAGAGGCTGTTTCCAGGATTTGAACCCGTGACCTTTTGGTCACATGGCAACAACTTTACTGTTGCGCCAAAGCTCCTCTTCTTGGTTATCAATAATAAAATAAGATAAAATTTATTTAAGTATAGATGATCATATAGTATGGGATAG
This sequence comes from Zingiber officinale, assembly GCF_018446385.1. Lineage (NCBI taxonomy): Eukaryota > Viridiplantae > Streptophyta > Magnoliopsida > Zingiberales > Zingiberaceae > Zingiber > Zingiber officinale. The sequence continues at coordinate 51,066,563 of NC_055993.1, forward strand.
AGCTCAATGGCGTAAAATGATCCATATAGTCGACCTCACCTAGAGGGATAAGACTTGATTATTATTATTGTTGTTCCTTATATGGATTTGAGCTAATCTTCAATGTCATAACCATGTTCCTCTTTTTGTGTTAAATGATATTTAGATGGGGTTCTAGGTAAATTTATTGAGTAGATATTGCTTTGTCTAAGTCCTCTTAGAGTTATATTTGAATATTCAATGTGATTTGATAAGCATACAAATGATAAGAATTTAACTACAAAGCCAACATCACATATTTAACTTATGATATGTAGGTTATGGTTAAAAATTTTAACAAATAAAACTTTTCTATTTAAGAAATTTGATTTAACTGAATATCACATGTTCTAATTACCTTAAGTTTATCATTGTTACCGAAGGTAACTGATTCTAGATTCTTGAACTTTATGTTTGTGAATTTTTATTGATCTCCAGTTATATATCTGGAGCATCCACTATCCAGTATTCATTGATCCAAATTTTTGGGTTCCAACACACAAAGTAGGAGTTAGACCAAAGTTTTGGTTTGATGGATTTATTTTGTTTACCTAATTCATATTACCAATTTTAATTTAAAAAATAAGAAAAATTTTATAGTTGTGTGAGCTGATTTATTAAAATTAATTTTGATTATTTAATATTTTTGGATTAAGTTTCAAATTAATTAAGATTTTAATTTATTAAGGTTCATCGTTAAAATCAACAGAATTAATTAAAGATTTATTATTTAGAGTTAAATTGATTTAAGTATTGATTTAAAGTTAATTAATTTAATTGGCTTGGATTAATTTAAGTTAAAATTAATTGATTTTATAATGTATTAATTAACTTCTAATTAATTTAGGATTAATAAGAGTAATTTATTAATTGATTAATAATTTTGAATTTATCTTCCAATTATTTATTAAACTTAGTTGAGTTAGAATCAATTTGTTAGGATTTGATATATTAATTGAATTGATTAATTAATTAACTTATTAATATTTAGTTTAGCATTAATATAGTTCTTAGGTTTATTTTGATTTAAGTTTTAATTTAATTTTAATTAACGTTTAATTATGTTTAAATTAGTTTTTATCTCACCAGGTCAAAGTTTTCAACCAAGGTAATGCTACAGTTTTTTTGAGATGAGTTATGTTAATGATCAAGAGTTGTTTCAATTTGTATTTGATTTAACCGTAGCTTTGGGTACCCCAAGCAAGCTTCCTTGAATAAGCTTTCAGACTATGATGAGTCATTTGAACATCATTAGAGTAACCACGTATCTTAGACAAAGATTTCAATTGGTCTCACCCAAAAAACTTAGTACTAAACTTTAATCTAATAAGTTAGTACTAATCCTGATTTATCTAGTCCTAAGTATCTAAGTGGATAGATCAAGTTATTGAGGTGATAACTAATTTGTCGCCTCCCTTGGAGTATAGATTTTATGTTTTAAGTTTTAAGTAATGAATGTTATTTTTAGATATATAGTATTGGTTTGGTCCTACTTGTTTTGTTAGATAAGTTTTCAGAACTCATGCTTGGACTTGGATTCGAATATTGTGACTTAATAAAGACATGTAAGGTTTGTTGTATGAGTTAGCTTTATATCCGAGTCCAGACTTATTGTACACAACTCGTTGGGACTTAAGCATCATATTCAAATACTTGAAACTCAAGTTAAACTTTTCCAACATTTTCTTGAGTCCCTCCACTTGACCTTTCAAGTTAGAATTTTCTTCCTCAAGTTTTGCAACTTGAGTTGAAGTTCCCTCTTGAACACGATTAGTTAAGGGATTCAAGTTGATTTGCTCCTTAAGGCTGTTAACTTTCTCAAGTAGCAAATTAATTTGATCCTCAAATTTAGTTAATTTTCTAAACAGACATTTACTAATTTTGCGCATTAGAAATTCTGAAAGTAAAATTACCTCTTGTGGTCCTTCTGAAAGAGATATGGATCCATTGCTCAACTCAGACTCAAACTCAGACTTGGATTCTGAATCAGACTCGGATTTGGACTTTTCATTCTTTCTATAAGAGCTAGGTGAGTTTACTGCTTTGGTTCTTCTGTACTCGACTTCTCAAATGAAGATTCATTCCAAGTGGTCTTGAGTGCTTTCCTTCTTCTTGTAGACTTGGGTTTCTCCTCCTTTAGGTTAGACACTGATGCATGTAGTGACCTTTTTTTTTATATACCCATAGCAGGTTATTTAAGATTTTGGTATGGTTGAGATGTTTTGTGATTTCTTCAACTTTCTTTTGTTGAACTTCTTCTTAGTAAACATCCTTCATACCATGTTTACTATTTTTTTCGTTGTTTGAATTTGAGTCTAACTTGCTCTTAGATTTTTGTTTTGATTTAGACTTGAGCTTAACCTCCTTACTTATATTTTGACCGGCATACAAATCTATATTATTCTGGGTCTGGCTAGAGTTAGTCTGCTCATGTAATTTTAATTCATAAAATAATTCATCTAATTAATAATGAAAAGATCATTCAAAACTTTATAGTCATCTACCATCGATACTCATAGTGTGTTTCAAGTGAAGGAATTTAGTGCGTACCTTATAACATCTCAATTTTCTAGTTGGTCACCGATGAGGTGGAGTTTGTTGATGATATCTTTTATTCTTGCATGTGGTTTCTCTATGTAATGTTTTAATATTAAATAACTGATTTAAAAGAAGGTCTCACTTTGTTACCTAAAAGTCATTAATTCCATTGTGTAACTTGACTAGTCGATCCTAGAGTTTTTTAGAATTTTTGAAGGGGTCGACTCGATTAAGATCCTCTTTTGTTAGACCATACTGGAGGTGTTCATTGCTTTCTAATCGATCTGAGACTTTTTCTTCATCTCGAGATCCCACTTTTCCGGATCTAGTGGTTCTCCATTATCGCTTGGTGGTATGCACCCCTTTTTGATATTGAACCACATGTTGATATCTGATTTCAAGCAACATGTCATCCTCTTCTTCCAATAACTAAAATCTTCTCTATCGAAGAGAGGTGGATGAACAGTACTGTAGCCTTCATGGTGAGATCTTGCCATTCTTGTACAACAAAAAAAGGCTAACCAAGATTTCCAAGACTTCGTCTTGAGATTAATAGTACAAGATAAAGAATAAATAAGAAAAACTAGTATAAAGAAAAGGAGAAAAGAAAATATCTAAAAAGATGGTTAGGTCTTTTTAGAGCAACTTGGCTTTGATATCAATTATTAGATCGTAAAAGTTGAGAGGGGGTGAATCTAGATCGATTAAAATATTTTCTTTTCGTAACATAAAATCAAACAGAGATAAGCAATTGAATAAAGTAAGTACAAGAGACACATTTGGTTTTACTTAATTCGTAGCCCAGCCGACTACTACTTCAAGACTCGAGATTCTTAATCGCTTTTGTTGGGTAATCCACTAAATGATTAAATTGCACAAGTAAAAGATGTAGTTATAATAATATGCAAGTACAATGAATATACCAACAACAAATGAATACAATGAAGCATTGCTTGTCAAAGCATCAAAGTAGTTAGAGCTTGCGCACGCAGTAGAAGGAGGAACAGAATGAAGCATAGTGAAAAGTTATAGTTGGCTCAGAGCTCAAGGCCTTTTTATAAACATGGTTCGATCAACTGAAAAATCGTTCAGTCGACTGATACATTTGGTGGTCAATCTCTCTATCCGTCGACTGAACCCCACTCCTTTTCTTGTTTGCTATGATCCGAATTGACCTGCCTGTCTTTCCTTGTTTTTATCGGTTGACTAATTCTACTTATCAGTCGACAGAACCTGATTTCCTTTTTTGTCTTTTATGTTGGTACAATATCCCCTGGGTCAGGTTGACCAGGTTGACTAAGTTTGAGTTGGCTCAAACTTGAGTCTTGATGTTTGAGTTTCGATATTTGACAATACATGGAGATTGCAGATGTAATCGTCCGATTGTGGAGATTGTTGATATAATTCCCCTCTGGTCAAGGGATGACCAGTTTGATGTGAAGAAGAGTCAAGTAGGTCAAGGTTGATCGAATACTTAACTGGGGAAGTCCTAACTGGAGGTTAGGCAAGGAAAAATCCTAGCGATTGAAGCCGGGTGAAAGTCTTAGTGAGAGAAGCTAGACAGTTGAAAAATCTTGATGAGTGAAGTCAGGTGAAAGACCTAGTGAGTGAAGCTAGGCAAGTGAATACCTAGTAAGTGAAGCTAGGCAGTTGGAAAAATCCTGGTGAGTGAAGCCAGGTGAAAACCCTAGTGAGTGAAGCTAGGTGAAAGTCTTGGTGAGTGAAACCATGCAGATAAAAAGTCCTAATTAGTGAAGCTAGGCAGATGGAAAGACCTAGTCAGTGAAGCCAGGCACGTGGTAATCCAGGTGGATCAAGGTTGACTGTACACCCGGTGTTGGGAAGCCCAAGTAGGTCAAAGGATTGACCGGATACTTGGCACGAGGAAATCCAAATGGGTCAAGGGTGACCGGACATCTGGTAGAAGTCCAATTAGGTCATGGAGGACCGGATACTTGGCATGAGACGGTAAGTCCAAGTGGGCCAAGGTTGATCGGACACTCGCCACGAGGAGAAAAGTCCAAGTAGGTCAAAGGATTAACCGGACACTTGGTAAAGAAGTCCCAATAGGTCAAGATTGACCAGATGCTAGGCAGAAGGAGTCTCAATAGGTCACAATTAACAGAATGTTGGGTTTGGGAACCTTGGACTTGAGTTTAGGCAAGTCAAGGTTGGGGCAATCGATCGGCGGATCGATTGACCCAAGCCCAATCGATCAGCTGATTGATTGGGAGAGTGCTACGACAAGCAGCAGCCCAATCGATCGGCCGATCGATTGGGAGCAAGTGTCGTGAGCACAAAGAGCTGCCCAATCGATCAACCGATCGATCGGGCACCTCCAATCGATCGGTCGATCGATTGGTAGCTGGTTTTCTCGGCGCGCGATCCAAGGTCAACCCAATTTTTGCTTATTTACAACGCAGAATCAACAAATACAATAATAATAAACTTGCAAAACAAGATTAGTAGTATACATAATTAAGACAGGATTCTCTTGATCTCAACTTAAAAACCTTCGTTGGTTTCTTCAATTAGATCAGCACCTAGGGTTTGTCCCGATAAGGACATGGCCTCTCTACACTCCTTTAATGAGTTTATCTCAACTTACCTGCCAAATATCGGGTTCTCTATACCTATTTAGACTTTAACCACTCAGTATCAGATCGGTCTGCCAAGGCTTCCACTTGATTCAATATTGGGTTCTCTAGACTTATTGAATTCACCTGCCAAATGTCAAATCCACTTGACCTATCTAAACTTCTTGCCTGATTTCCACGATCTTACTTAGTATCGGGTCCAACTAACTTACCAGGACTTTCTAAATTGAACATTCTACACATTAGATTAATTTATCATATAATAACAAGACTTAATTTGAACCTTGACAATATCAAAATATAGATTCAATTATAGTGCTCCCTATACCAACACAATCCTTATTAGCAGTTGCGGTTGAAAGAAGTTTCTAATTAGAACTCTAAAGAATCCTTTGCAATCAAAACAGGAAGATGAATAGAAATAAACAAAAAAAAAACCTAGAATTCTTGTGAGGCTAATATGATCTCTGATTTACCCTTCCCTTAGCCTTGCTTCTTGGGCAGTAAAGCCTAGTGAATGTTGGACATTGTGGTAAAAGGTGAATACGCTCGCCCCCAGCGCCCCCGTCAATCCGTCCCAAAGTCAACACGGAGGAGGTAAATCACGGACGGCTACTAGCCTTTGGAATAGTGACTAGCACATAAGGGAGGTATTTATCTCGGCTTTGCCGAAATTCGAACCCCAGACCTCATTATGACAATACCTCATGCGCTAGCCACTAGACCCATCCAAGTGGACCTAGTGAATGTTGAGCATGATCCCACCACTAGAAATCATCGCACCGGCTAGGAGCTTGCCAAGCTCCTCGTCATTCTCCACAGCTAACTGAATAATGTGGTTCTTCTTATTATCCATAGTGGCATTTCCAGCCAACTCCAACACCTAAAACAAAAAGAAATGTAAAGTTAGGTAGAGATAGGGATCTCTAGTGAAACAACAAAACACAGAAGTGATTTACATCAACAACGATACTTGAGGACTGTAGAAAGAGTCTGGTGTACCAGAACTAACGAGTGTATCAATCGATCTTAAGGTAGCGAGAGATGTGCCCCACTGAAAATTGGATGTCTGCCTTCTGTGACGGAAATAACCTTCATCGCCTTGGTCTTGTCACAACCACCCTTAGTCATCGTCTCCCTTGTTGTCGTCGGACTCATCGCATCACACAAGTTCATCATCGGTGTCACTGTCGAAGCTATTCGGTGGAAGGAAAAATATGCCCTAAAATAGATGGTAGATTGATAGGGTTGGACAGGACTCTATTAATGCGTCTACACTCTACACCTAACATCCCGGGCTTGCCGGCATGGAATATTGAAAGGCGGCAGATGTACAAAATTTGTAGATATCCCAATTGACTCTGGAAGTGTAAGGAAATCTGACGGATAGTAAAAATAAAAATAATATATTTATTAACAAAATTTAAAATATAACAAGAAAAAAATAAAAATAAAATTTTATAATATATTTAATGATTAAAGTTTTTTTCTTTAAACTTTCCAACATAATTTTATTTAAATAATAATATATTTGGTTAATAAATATTTTTAATTAACTAAACAAAATTAAAATTGACTAATAAATTATAAAACATACTAGTTAAATCGAGTTAATATATCTTTTATAAGTATAACTATATGTCAAAATTATATTTGGTAAGTAAAAAGTTATAAGTTAAATATTACTCGTTAAATATAACTTCGGATGAATATTTAAAATTACTGATCATATTAAAAAAAAGTATAGATCACTTATATTAATCTAATACCGGTCTTACCAATATAGAAGTAGATACATATAGATAAACTTAAATGATAAATAAGTACAATTATCGATTAAATTTTATTTTCATCAGTAATTTAAAACATTTATCAGTCGGATTCATTTTAACCAAAAAAATTGCCCGTAAACTCAAATTTTTTTATATCTTTGGAAAATATGGGGCAATCACAAAGAATGAAAAAGAGCTAGGGAATAGAAGGGAACAAACTGTTGGGGGAGATGGAAAGAACTAGGAATCAAGAAAGAGGACAATAGAAAAATAACTTAATTAAAGGCACTCGCAAAGTCAATATATAACATTAATAAACAATAACAAAAATACTCCAATTACTGATATAAAATAAATGAAGATGTTTCAAATTCAATAGATAACTAAAGTGATAATATCAAATAAATAATTTTTTTCCCAAAATTCCATCTAATGTTATCTGACTCTGATAGTGAGAGAGTTCTACGACCGCTTTCATATGGAGAACTTATACCTTGTCGCATAATATCTGTTAGGATAGTTGTCATCTAGAAAGACAAATTTAATTTAATATATTATGCTTCTATATATAAGTTTTTTTTAATAAAAAAATTATATAAATATTTATAACTATGTTAAATATTAAATAATTTGTATAGTTTTCAAATAGGAGGTGGTTTAACTTAAAATAATACTAGTACTCCTCGTATGTGTGTATGGTCAATTTTTTTTATATAAGTACTCTTATTGAAAAAATTATAATTAAAATTTGAAAAATAAAAATATCAAATTTAAAATTTTCTTATTTTTAATAAAAATTATTTAAATTTAAATTTTATCACAAAGATAAAGATCATAATGATCTTGAGTAGGCGTGTAAACGAATTGAATTGAGTCAAATATGAAAAAAAATCTAAGGCTCGAATTAGTTATCTTCGAGTTCAAGCTCGATTCGAAATTTGAGAAGTTTAAAAATATTGGCTCGGATTTAGCTCGAATCAAAGCTCGAGTTCGAGTTCGGCTTAAAAGATTTAAACATGTTCATGAGCTATTCAAACTATTATTCAAAAATAAATACTCGAAAGGTTTGGAATTTATTTATTTAATATATAATTATATTATATTAAATAAAATATTAAGATTCGCGAGCGGCTCACGAACTATCAAACTAAATAATTTGGACTCAAGTTCGGATCAAAAAAAGTTTGAACATATTCGAGTTCGGCTTGAATTCGATAAGTTCGAATACAAATCAAATATTTATTGAGTTGGCTTGAAAAACTTATGAACTGGTTAGATTCGTTTGCACCTCTAATTTTGAGTTAGCAATGAAGTGATTTATAACAACAATTTACATAACAAATTGTTGAAAGCATTCAATATGAGTGGTTTGTTAATTATTCCTAGAAGTTAGGACAATAGAAATAATTAATGACAACTTTTGACATAAAATCATTGCTAAAAGTATCCAATATCAACTGTTTCAAGATTTTTTTCTAATATTTATAACAATAATAGTGGTTTACAACAACAATTTATGTAAATCAGTGCCGCAACTATGAATAGATGCAGTTTAAAAACCAATTCTAAAATATTAGAGGATAGAAGTTGTTTGTAGCAACAATTTACAAAACTTCTGTTAAAAAAATTCAATATGAGTAATTTGAAAATTGTCTTATAAATTATAGTAATAAAAATAATTAATAGTAACGTTTGACAAAGAACTATTATTGAAAGTATCCAATATCAATAATTTTAAGATTCCTTCAAATAGTTATATAATTAAAAATGATTTACAATAACGATTTATTTGAATTGATACTAAAATTATTCAACACGTGTAGTTTTAAAATTATTCTAAAAAGATCGGTCAATAGAAACAGTTTATAGTTTAAACTGATTCATTTAGCCAATTTATTTTTAAAACAGCATTAAAATCGTGCCTATACGATTGTTTTTTCCGTAGTGGTCATTTGTAATCAATTTCATCGCACCTATCCATCACAAAAATTGATTCATTCATGATGGTTCAACTTTTCATTTAAGCATAAATGCATTTAAGCATTCACCATGATGGTTCAACTTTTCATCACAAAAATGCATTTAAGCATAAATGCATGTCATGCCCCCAGGGGCTGGATCAGTTGGTAAATGGTTGGGATGCTTGCACCATGACGCATCGGTTCGAGTGTCGACGGTTACAATATAGGATAATATCCCCGTCTACCGGCTTAAAGCCTCGAACCCCAGCCACTTGTCAACCCAGCATTCACCCTGATTAACCCTCCTCCTACATCACCGTGGGGCAGACGTAGGGGGCCGTCGGAGCGGCGGATTCCTCTTTTTTTTTTTTTTTCACCATAAATGCATGTGTCACACTTAACTTCCTTAGAAAATCTTAAATTCGAAACAAGTACCATTGTTTATTCTACAACAATGGCTTTTCTAATAGCCATGGTGATGGTGTGCCCCATCAAAGATATCATCTAGCGATGACAATATAACTTAATAATCATAAAAAAAAAAAAAAAACTCTCTTCAAAAGATATGGATTGTCGGATGACCAAAGTTATAGAGAAGTGTCAGTCAATTGACTTACATTAAGTACTAATATGATATTTTGTACCGTAATTCATTTTTCCAACCTGAAATGAAAGCCTAAAAAATTTCCATATTTGCTAGTTATTTTCGGTTCCATGTTAATATCATATATGATTATAAAGTGTTAAATTTTTAGGGACGTCTTAAGGTAATTATTTTATAATTTTCATTAATTATTTGATAAATATAGTCTATTTAGGTGCACATTCTTTATATGTATGATTGGATCTTAAACTCATATATTGAAATATCCACGATATGATTCATAGCATAAGAGAATTTATGATTGGATCATAACTGATAAGTATCTTTACATGTGTAATTATGAATCTATAGAAATATTCCCTAGTCGATGAATTGATGAGTTCGGACATCATCAATTTTGATAGATTAGCAGGGTTATATTTCTTGATTTAACTAAACAGCTGTTTCTTACTAGCTGGAGATATTGAGATGTTAAAAATTAAACGTAGATACTAATTATGATAACTAATTTATTGGAGTGATCTACTATAAGACTTCATGTGATTTTCTATAAATATGAATATATCAATAAAATTCTTACTATAATTCAAGTGTAAGTTTGGAATAATGGATACGAGTTTGGATCTGATTTAAATCCAATAAGAGATTAATATTAGAAAAGATGACAAAAAAAGAAATAAGTTAATTTTTTAAATTAAAATTTTATTTTCTTTATTTACTTTTCTCTCTCCTTATTAATCTCACGGACGGAAGGAAAAAAAATTGGAGCAACAATGTTTTATTTTTCTCCCTCCTTCGTTTCCGCCGACACAAGGAAAAAGGGGAAAACCTTTTCCCCTATACCTCTGCCGCCGACGCCAACCAGGAAAAGGAGCTCACCGTTGCTGCCCCTTTTAGCGCCACCCAAGCACAACCCAAAGCTCCTCTCCTCCGGCCAGCAACTTCCTTGCCGACCAGAGCAAACGCAGGAGTTGTTGTCCTGTTCAGCGTCGCTGCAGCTGTCGCTGCTGTCGCTGCTGTCGCAAAGACCTGCCGCCTATGGGAGCTGTCGACGCCACCGCTGTTCCGACGAGAAGCTTGCTGCCGCCAGAAATCTACTGCTCCCTGCTCCGGTGCCAAGAGGAAGTTGTTCCTCCCCTGTTCCGGGCAAAGGAGATGGCTAGGAGATGCTTTGGATAGAAGCTCCATCGCCGGCAACTACAGTGGACAGAAGCTTCACCTCCGGTAGCTACTGCTCCCGTCGCCAACCAGCCCATGGCTGTTTCTCCTAGCGCTTCCAGCTAGCAAAGGTTGCTGTTCCAGCCATCCCTGTTCTGTCCGATCAACCTGCTGTGTTGGCTATCTGGAAACGGTTCCGGCCGCCCAATGACTGTTCCAGTCTGCAATGGTTGTTGTCGGATCAGTGCCGCCACCAGATTTGCTGCCGCCCACGGCAACAAGTTTTTTCGATTTCTGAATAGCAACAATCGTTGTTGCCATTCATCATATTTCGTGTCGTCGTGTTGCTTCGGCCGTCGGACACGAATCGTGCCGTGATCCTTCTCTCAGATCGCTCCATCTTCGAATGCAAGGCTAGTACCTTCCATGAAGATGGAACTTGGACTTATTAAAGTCGTCTCGAAAATAACTGGGCGTGGATACAAGTAGAGGTGTGGCTCGTGCGTCGCTTGGTCAATCTCATTTCCACTCCAGATTATCCGATAAAATCTTTTATGCATCATCCGTCAGGTATAACTAGTGTAAATTTACTTTCCGTAAGCGTGTGGTGTGTGTGATATAATAATTAGGAATTTTTTTTTAGAAATATTTTCATTACGCATATTTATGAAACGCGTTCTAACAGGCACCCACTTAGGGCTACCCAACATAAAGAACACCAAGTTCCAACAAAAACTAGATGATAGTTGTTTGACTCAACCAAATGAATATGCAATTGATGAAGGAGAATAAGTTGTCAATTAAGTTCTTGAGTGATTCATTTGATGATTTCTCTTGTGGAAAAGGAAGTGTCATTTCACTTGTTTTCTTGCTTTACTAGTGCATCTTCAAGAATATTAACTAGATGTTGGCTCGCGCATCTACGCCCCTCGTCAACAGCTGTGTTTCCCCACCTACATTTACAAATACAAACCATGTAAATAGCATTGTTTTATGTTGTGTTTGAGTAAAGATACACTTGTATTTGTGTTATTGTTGAATTAATCTCATCTCTATCTTTTAATACAAAGTTGAGCTAACAGTGCATCCATACTCATTTCGTATATGTTATTTAAAATAACATTTAAGTACTTCACATTATTATTTTTATTATGAAATTAGATTACTCGAACTAGTGTGCATTATATGAACATACACATAATAGCTAACTAAGTTTTCTTTTAATCAATTCAATGTTGTCCAACCTCTTCAATTTAAACCAACAACTATTTCACCTATTCATAATTTAACCATTGATTGAATGATATGAATGAAAAATATATATATAAAAAGAAATCAAGTGAACACTCATATTAGTTCAAATAGTATATGTTCGTAAGCTTTTTGGTATTAACGTGTTTATTAAGAATGTGTAGAATGTTTTTGTTACTCTTTATCGAAAGGATTTTAATAAGGAGATAGTAAAGTAAACTTGATGATAATTGACTTAATAGATTGAGTGTGCATCCATGTGGAGTGCCTACCTTGGTGATGGATCAAGCTTGAGGAACAACAAATTGGGATGTGTATTGGGATGTGTTTTGGGTTTGTTTTAGGTAGACCTTGTAATAAGAGGTTTAGTAACTTGGTACCAACAACCAAGGTATAGGCAGGGACGGATCCGAGAATTAAAAGTGGGCAGGGCTGATTCTGAGTTGGTTGAGTCTGCCAAGGATGTTATAGAAGAGGTCTGAGTTCACTTTACACAAGCACGTTATCATCTCACCTTTTCCTATATTTTATCAAATTTTAAATAAAATTATATACGAATTTATAAATAAAATTGTAAACAAATTTATAAATAAATTAAAATTATATTTGATATATTATTTGAGATAAATTAAAAACAGGTTTAAAATAAAATTAGAGATAAAATTTCTATTTAAAATTAATTTTATCCGGTCAATTTTAAAATAAATATATAAATAATTTTTTAATCCAACTAGAAATGGAATATCTTTATCTCAAAATTAGCTACGGGCTTTCACTAGAGACGAAAGAAATTAACTTTTATTAATAGAGTTTTTTTTTTATATTCTTATTTGCTTATAGGGAAAGAATTCATTTAAATGATTGAATTGATAAGGCGAATGAATATTTGTCTAAAATCTTTATGTAATTAAGTTTATTAGTTATTGCTTTGTACTGTGCAAAGGTCTTCTTCTTAGGCTGAGATGACCAAAGTTGACTTCGAGATACTAGATGAGAAATTCAAATTTTCGAGTGATTTTATCGACAGCCCAGCCCTTACATAAATCTGTCCCTGGGTATAGGTGATCAAAGATTGACACTTTGGACAAAAACCAAGTGACTAAAATTTTTGGTTAGGTGATCAAATTAGCATAGTAAGTCTAATACATTTCTTAGACAACCAAAATTTGAACTATGGCTTGGAATGATGATAAACAAATAGTTTTTAGTCAACCAAAGCCTTTTGCTAGTCGACCAACCATGAAAATGTATAACCATTAGGCCTCATTTAAAATCTTCTTGGTAAATATTTTTGAATAAGAACTCACATAAAACATCTCAAACATTAATTTGTCATTGTTGAAGTCTTAAATGATCATTTAGGGGCTTTAGAAGGCTTATTAAGGTTTCATCCTTGCAGCAAAAGTTCTCTTTAAACTCTCTTTGCACCTATGATTAGATTTATATCTATATGGTGAGTTGTGAGGATTCTCTCTACAGGTTGATTTTTATATCAATTAGAGAATAAATTGGAAATCCCATTTGGTGGGTCGATCACTTTACATTGCTGAAGTCTCATCCTTGTTGACTTTTCATCCTCATGAAAATCCCATTGGTTTGGTTGAAATCGCATCCACATGATGCTTTATCTAGGCTTTCAATCCATGATCTATGATCTTTTTAATGGTTACTCTTGGAATCCTCTTTTTTTTTCTCCTCTTTAATTGAGTACCAAAGATGAACTTTAGGATCTAACAAGAAGACATAAAATAAATAGAAACTTAACCTAAAAATATGATCTATGATCTATTGTATGTTATTTATAACCTTTATAACTCTTAATATGGCTTCTTCCACAAACTACTTTTTGACAAATTCTTGCTAACATGGCACCCATCAGTCGACTAAATCAACTAATTCCAATGAATCGTGTGGTTTTATGCATTTCTTTTGATGACTGCTTTATATAGAGTGTTGATTAGCCATAACCACAAGTTGACTAGCACTGACCAAAACTAATGGATCATGACTAATTGCTTCATTTCCATCAATGACTATTTCAGTCGATATGCATCAATCAATTGCTCATAGAAAATTAGTTAACTAGTCACTAGAAAATACAATTATGTTAGGTTTCGAGTTGATTGCTCGATTGACTTAACCATCAGTTAACTACTCATGCATTTTCAACTGATTGACATGTTGACTACAACACATCTAATGACCAAATTCACCTAGATTTAAAGCTATCTTCGCCTGTGTACATTTGTTCTCAAATCTATACTCATCAAACAACTTCTTTCCATCGCAAAACCTTCACCCATCTAGCTTCTCATCTCTTAGATGTACTTAATTCTCAGTTCCTTTCTCATGTCATCCTTCTCATATACTTATGTAGGGTGCCTCCGGCTATCTTACATTAAACTTCTAATCTCTTGAATCCACTGAATCCTTACCTCCCTCCCCATGTCTTTCTTCTCGCCTCACATACATAATATGCTTTCCAAGAACAACTATCTTTGATGTTTCTCATTTTGTGGTCCCTTGGGTGTCTCATACCATCCTTTTTAAATCTGCATAGACCTTGATCCACTATGTACACATGATAGTGGTCACAAAAAGTTGTCTCCACCTGTGTATACTTATGTTCTTGCACACTTAGACATATATCAAACACAAATACATAGCTTAAATTAAATCGTTTTCCCAAACATAAAATCTCCTCCCAACTCTAGTTGGTTACCATTTGATCCTACAAAACTTATATATTTACTTCGAGGAGTAGGTTAAGACAATATAAATTGGGGAGGAATCAAGAGGAAGGTTCTCAACAAGACAAGTCTAAGATACTTTCAGTGGAAGGAGAGAATGTGTCAAAGGCTCCACACATGAACAAGAAGGGGATGTATCATTGAAGGCTCACATAAAAAGAAAATAGGGGATTGCTTTTTTTTTTTTTTTTTTTTTTGTAAAAGAACACTTCAAAAAGTGTCATCTTTAGGAGAATAAAGATAAAACTTTAAAATTTTCTAAAGAAACTTACCACAATAACTTTTTAGTCTAACATTCTAGAAGCTACAACCTATTGGTAGGTTGATCGGGTAGAGTAGTTGATTGGGTAATGCAGGCGAGTAACATATCAGGCCAAGTGGGAAAAGTGGCTGATCGGGCAGTGCAGGCGAGTCGCAGATCAGGCTGAGTGTCCAATCGGGTAGTGAGACCAAGCGGGTAGATCGACTGAGCGAATCGAGGCCTGCGATGGACACAATTTCCTTAAAATAGATTCTCCCCTTCTCCGATTGTGCTTCAAGATTCTCAGGTCGTCTTTTCCCAGGATACAATGGTTAACCGTGATTCCCACTTAGCACTGGTGGTCACGGCGAACTGAGAGGTACTCGACTGCTATCACGGGTACTTTGCAGAGTAAGAGATGCACGACAGAGGAGGGTGGAGAGCTTCAGCTTTTGTGTGTATCTATTTTGTCTGTGATCATAACCTCCTTATATGGGGGGTTAGACCAAATTGGTTCATTCCACTCAGGCAAATTTTGCCTCGACCGGTCCAGTATTCAGGCATGTAGGTCGTGCTCACACACGAGTCAACTTGGTTCAGTACAATTCGGTCCTTGGATATGCACCCCTTGCGCATCCACATGTGAGAGAAAGCCTCTCCCCATGCATTTGTTCACATTATCAATGCATGTGAATCAATATAAACCAACCAATATTTCTTGAAACTCTCAATGTAAGACTAAAATCCTATTCACAATAGAGCTTCTTTCCTCTTCCACCGCTTTTCCATTCATATATATCCAACATATAACAACATGAACTTCTTCACGAAGCTAGAGTCTATGAAAGGTGGAGTTCTCTACTCGAAAATTTTAGTTACTACTCCATTACATATACAAAACGATGGCGAAACTTGACTTTCAAAGACTTTGTATTCTTATTCTTAATTATGTCTTGTATATATGGATGACAATTTCACCCGAATCCGATGGGTAATCCGACATCCGACCCAAATAGAGGAAGATATGGAGGAAATTTTTATACCCGATTATAGTAAATGGGTTTCGGATATGGGTATTTTTGGGTATGGGTACAGAGGTGGATGTGGTAAATCTTACTCATACCCTACCCATACCCGATATATATATAAATAAATAAATAAATAATATAAGCCTAATTCTTTATTAGGAAAGAAAAAACTCTAGCCCGCTTTCCGCCTCGGGAAAAAAGACTTAGTTTGCCTCTTTATCTAGTCATCAACACGTATCTCATTTTCTTTTCCACGAGAAATGTTCACCTAATCGAAGGAGCGCGAGACGAGGAAGAGCATAGAGGTACATTGAAATACTTTTTTAAGAAAACGAAAATCGTAGGGAGTAATAAGATGATGGATATGATATGGATATCCGAACCTCCGAGGAGTATGGGGATGAGTATGAAAATTAAATATCCGATGGGTATGGGGATGAGTATGGGGATAGATATAATAAATGAGGATGAGTAAGGAGGATATGAAATCCTACTCAAATCCTACCCATTGTCATCTCTACTTGTATATTCCAATTCTTTGGAGGAATTTAGTATCTAATAGTTTGCTTATCGTATACAACTTTGAAATTTAATTTGAGACAAACAAGTGGACTTTCTAAGGGCGGTGAATTTAATTTTTGCTCGGTTAATTGATTTGTTTAATGCATGGGATGGTAGATTAGAACATGCTAACTTCAAAAACGCATCATATGATGAAGTATAAGCTTATTTCTAATGTTCATTATTCATGTATAAAAACATTAACTGACTGAAAACTAAGATCACTCAAAATTTATTTTCTAGGATAGAAGAAAGTTCTAATTTATTAGACTTGGTACATAGTGATGCATTTGGCTTTCATGCCACTAAAGATTTTATTGTGAAAAAAAAGAGAGCAAGAAATGCAGTATGTGATTGAATGTCACTGTAAAGTATTTAAGTACCTGTCTTTAGAAAGAACATCTGCTCCAGACTCAATCAGGATAGTAGCAGCATGGTGCAAGCCCTGTGAAGCAGCAACATGAAGTGGTGTTCTTTCATCATAGTTTCTGGAGTTTGGATCAACTCCATATTTCAGCAACCCTCGTAGTAACTTTACGTTGTTATCTGTGACGGCTTCACAGAGAAATCTCCCAGCATCATTCAGATTCACGATGCCACCATTTTCCACCAGGACTGCTGCAATCAGTTCATGTCCTGCCTTCAAAGCTTCCAACAATGGAGAGTTTCCAAACTTATCTGGGCAAACCAGTTGTGTCAGAACAAGACCAAGGCAGTATTCCTGTCTGATGAGGGATCACTGACCTATGCAATTAACATCGACTCCTCGTTTGATAAGAAACTTCACTACCTTCTCATGTCCTCTACCAGCAGCCATATGCTGCAACAGAATAAACAGACACAAGTGACTGTGAATTTAAGTTGTCCAGACAAAAGCAATTGCTTACGAGTGCAGTTCTGCCATCATAATTTGCAGTATTTGGATCTGCTCCTCCATTGATTAGGAGTTTAAGACGGTTGATGTCCCCGTAATAAGCAGTGCTGCTGAGGCCTAATGCTAGTTCTTCTTCTTGCTTTGCGATAAGGTATCTGATGTGAGGCTCCAGCTGCAAGATGCTTGGTTCTCTCCGTTTCTGTCGAAAATCACAAATATTAACAGATTGATTGAATATTGTTGCTGCTGGTTTAGGTACCTCAAGTAAGTTGATGAGCATTTGGGTATGATCCTTCATGTGCAGCTGCAATATGTTGTCCCACGATTGCTTTTCTATCAGCAAGACTTTACAGAGTTCACAAACACGCACTGCAAATGGCTGCGGGATGTGGCAGAGTAAAGCCACATCGCCCAGTGTATCAGAGGTCGTGAGTTCCACGATTGGTTCCTCTGCGCTATCTTCTCCAATGAAGAGTTCCTCCTGTTTGAAAGAGAGAACAGAAAAAAGAACTAAGAAAATAAAAGAGGAAAAAAGATTTAAAAAGAAAAACTTTTTTGCCTAGTTGATTTTCTTTGTTTCATCTTTCAATTATAAGTCGAACTTCTTTTACCAGATATCCCTGAAGTACTACGTAGATTCGATTCGCTGGACTTCCTTGTTCTACAATCATTTCTCCTGGGAGAAACAGTTCTTCATTCAGCCTCATCACCTGCATCGATCCATTCAGTATCTAAAGCTTTATTAAAGTTAAATTAATTGCATCGCAATTGTAGTATAGTTATGATAAATAATGCAATTAAAGCATCTCTAAAATGGCAAAGTTACAATCATACAATCTGATAAAGGAATTCCTCTGAACATCCTTTGAAAAGGGGGGCTTTACGTATCAAATCGAGATATAGAGTTCGAGATATCTGCAAAAGTTTATACTTACATTGGTTAGCTTGCTTCGAGATATCTACGAGTGCATTGATTAATAGATAAACTCTACTTTTTCATGGCTAACAATCAAATATTTGCCAAAAATTCTTTTATATCGAAAAATACCTTTCTTTCAAGCAATATCTAAACTAATAGTTATACATACCTTGGATCTCACAGCTACTGGGATGTTCTCCAGAATATATTCTTTCCTGTAGCTATTCTCATACTGCAGTCTTAAATGGTCTTTGATCTGTGATCTTATACCTTTCTCAAGTTTTTTAATGTTCATGTACTCGATGAGATCTGACATCCTGTCTCGAAATTGCTCGGTCTTCGATCCCTTAACAATCAATGCAGTCATATTGCCGATCACATAGGCTCCGAGTATCATGGTCAAAGATATGTAGACCATGACAAAAATCATCTCCCTGGTATTCACAGCATGTATATCTCCATATCCTAAAAAAATCAGTGGCACAATGTATCAAATAATTTGGCGCGTGCATGAAAAGTTTAGGTTTACTTTCTCATGACTCACCAACAGTTGCCAATGTAACGAAGGAGAAATATAAGGAGGTGATGTATGTCTCCAAAAGTGAATATCCCTGAAGTTCTTGTATTGGTAATCACCTAGTAGTGTCAGGCTTCCAATCCATGTATTCCCTTCTTGTTCTTGTGGCACCATTAATGCTAGGTAATGGAACACACATGCAGCTGTGTGCGCGCAATACAATTCAGCCATAAGAAGCTTCACTATCCTCGTGACGAGATAGTTGATCCTGATGTCCTTCTCCATCATCTTGAAGAATTGAATGATCTTCCTCGCGCGAAATACTCGAACCCATGTGAGGAACCGGATTGCTTCGTTTCCTGTTGCCTATGGTAAGGAAACACAAGGTTATGATTTTATGAAGTTTGTGCTATCTGATATTGTTCTTGCTTTACCTTGTAGATGGAATCCCATGGGAAGCATCCAAGAAGATCAACTGCAAAACTTCCCCTGAGATAGCTGCAGCACAGGAATCATGCTCGGCTGTTTGTCATCTCAATTAGAATGTATAATGCTGATGGACATGGCTCACCGCAAAGCAATCTTCCTCCTATGGCTGATCATTTTGTAGGTCTCCAGGTCCCTGTAAGGAACAAAGAATTGAATGACTATGTCGACCAAGAAAATGATCTGCGCGCAGTCCAGGCCTTCCAACTGCTCTGACAGGCCTCTGAAGAAGCCAAACTCTAGCGAAGTGAAGAAGATGGAGTAGATCGCCCACAGAACTATCACATTCACCCACAGCCCATACCATCTGACACGGATTTGTTCCTGGTTAGTAACTATCATTGTTTGAACGTGCATGAGGTGAAGATGCAATCGAGGTCTGTATTTACCTTCCATCAGGATTTATCATAAAACCATAGCAATCCCTCAAGCCTTTTGGCTCTGTTCCACCGCACTCTCTCAATACAAGTTGACATTCTTGTTTCAGTTCAGACGCCTCGCTCACCTCTTCTCCCATCTTCCCTTACTATTCTTCCTCTCTACTCAATCAAAGTTCACGCATTGTGCATGGAGATCAGGATCCCTTATATAAATCGGATGGAGCGAGCATACATTAATTGCACCCACTACAATGCGATTCGACTGGTTGCTAAAGAAACAGAGTGAGTTTGTTCTGTGTTGTGTCATCTTATCACTTCAAATGTGACATGCTCGTCCGTAGCTCAAGTTGACACTTTGCTTCCACGAATGTAAAAAGTATTTCATATATTTTTACTCTCACCTGAACCTTCATTAATACTGTTGGTAGCAAAAGGCTGATAGGTCAAAGATGCTATGTATTCGTGTTAAATATAGCAGCACCAGTCAGTTCGAGAGTGCTTTCGGAAGCTCCACTATACAAAAGAGAGATTAGTATAGAATTCGCAAGTGTGAGGACGTATATATGATTATAGTACATATATAGTGAGATAGATGCGTATGGGTGGATGGTTCAGCTTATTCCACTAAGTGTATTGTACCTGTGTGGTAGTATTAGATTATAGGGCAGATGATCAGAGATGACAAACGTTGTGAGGTAGCACTTTGGCTTTCTCGGTTTAATTTTAAGGCACGAGTGGAAGAGAGAGTAGGTCGTAGGGCCATGGCATTTGGTGCTCGAGAGGAGCCATCCATGTAGTTGTACGTACCACAGGCACCTTTATCTCTCTTAATATAACATGAGTTGGAAGGCATCACGAGAGCTACAAAATTAGTTTCAGGGTTAGTGGTGTCGATGCAACTATATATGGCTTCGAAATGTTAGTAACGGTCAGTATTTTTTTTTGTCCTTTAAATCTTGTAACTTGGGTTTAGTTTACTTGAGGTTCTTGTTAAAGAGAAAGAATAGGAAGAGAGAAAGAAATAATATGAGAGCAATAATAAATCTTATTGTTCATTGATATTTATTTCAAGGACAATACAATATATAATGTTTAAAAAGTACTGGCTCAATTAACCAATTAATAAATAATAAAATTATTCTAAGAATAATTTTAAGAATTATTCTAATAATTATAACAGAATTATTAGAATAATCCTAATATTAATTTTATTTGATTTGGTGATTTGATCCGATTAATTCTGATAATTTTCTTTTATCTCTTGACAAACTTAACGGGAAATCTTTAATGTTGAGTTTGCTTGCTAACTTGTTGAAACGTTGTCAGGATAATGACTTAGTAAAGATATCAACGATATGATCTTCAGCCATAAATATAAGAGACGGATAACTTTTGAGTTGTCACACGTTCACGAACAAAATGAAAATCAATTTCCACATATTTTGTACGAGCATGAAAGATTGAATATGCTATGAGATATGTTGCTCTAATATTATGGCACCAAATTTTTGGTACAATATTTGATGCAAGATGAAGTTCAGAGAGAAGTGATTGAAGATAAATAATTTCTAACGTTGTATTTGCTATAGCTTTATATTCTGCCTCAGTGCTTGAACGAGATATCGTAAGTTGATTTTTCAAATTCCATAAGATAAGATTTCGTCCAAGAAATATTGCATATCCACTAGTAGAGCGTCTATCTTCAGGAGAACTTGCTCAATCCGCATCACTATATACATGTAAATCTCGAGACGATTGGCGATATAAAAGAAGACCATGTAAAATGGTACTTTTGAGATAGCGAAGTATTTTTTTGCATTATCCCGATTTTATTCAGTTGGAGTATGCATGAATTGACAAACACGATTTACTGCAAAAGTAATATCAGGATGTGCGATAGTGACATATTGTAAGGCTCTAACAATACTTCGATAAATCTGTGGATTAGACAGAGCAGTAAAGGATGAAGTTAGAGAGTTGTTTATAGCAATTGATGTAGAGACCAGATGTGCTCCATCCATTTTAGCTCTTTGAAGAAGTCCAGTAATGTATTTGCTCTAAGAGAGAAGATAGCCATCCTCATGTGGAATAAGCTCAATATCAAGAAAAAAAGGAGCAATACCCAAATTTTGAGTAGGAAATTCTTGATTGAGAAGACTTAATAAAGTTGTGATGCCCTTGTGATCATTGCCGGTTATCAGAATGTCGTCCACATAAATAAGAAAAAATATCATAGATCCATCATTATATTTGTGAAATAGAGACGAGTCAGTCTTTGATCCAGAAAATTCTTGAGCTTGTAACAAATTAGATAGTTGATGAAAACCATGCATGAGGAGCTTGTCGAAGACCATATAAGGATTTCTTAAGTTGGCAAACATAAGATGAAAATTATGGACGAATGAACTCAGGTGGTTGCTCTATAAATATAGTTTTCTCAAGATGACTATAGAGAAACATATTCAAAATATCTAATTGTCGTATAGGACAATTAGAACTAACAGCTATTGATAATAATAGTCTAACAAATGTAGTTTTGATGACTGGGGTTAAAAGTGTCATTAAAGTCAATACTTGGTTGTTGACTAAATCCTTTGGCTACAAGTCGAGTTTTGTGTCGTTCAAGAGAATTATCAGCTCGATGCTTAAGACGAAATACCCATTTAGAGCCCACAACATTCATTGAGGGAGTGCGCAGAATTAGACTCCATGTTCCATTGCGAAGAAGTGCATCAAATTCTGTAGCCATTGTACAACGCCAATTTAGATCCTTGCATATTTGTGTAAAATAAATTGGTTCAATAGATTTTGAGGAGACCACTAGAGCTCGTGGAAGGGGATATCGAGTTATATTTGGTGGGCAACGTTCATAAATGTCACTAATGGGAAGTATGCAACGAGGAGCATTATCATCTGAATCACTTGTTGATGGCGACGAGGAAGTAGGCTGACATGGTGATGTAGATGACAGACTTGCATTATCCGAGTATCTAGAACTAGAGAGCATATTATCTTTGATCGGTGAGGCTTCCAAAATTGGAGTAGCAACCTAAGATGATTTTGATGGTATAGGAGAGTTATTAGAGAGCTCCTGAGTAGGACCTAGGATGCCATCACTTCTGATAATATTAGGTGGTATTAAGAAGGTGTCACTTGTATCTGGAGGAGAGATCGAAGAAGCTACTGAAAAAGGGAATAGAGACTCATCAAAAGTAACATGTCGTGAAATATAAATTCGTCCCGTTGGTATATGTAAGTAACGATAACCATGGTGTGAATTGCTATAACTAAGAAAAACACATTCTAGTGAATGAGAGTCAAGTTTATATTTAGAGTAAGGGCATAACCATGGATAATATGCGCAACTAAAAATTCGAAGGAAAGTGTAATCAAGAGTTTGATTATAAAGTTTTTCAAAAGGACACTTATGATTGAACAATGAAGTAGGAAGTCAATTTATGAGATATACGACAGTGTTAATAGCTTCATCCTAAAATTTACACAGAACCGATGCATGATGAAGAAGAGCTAAGGCAGTTTCAATTATATATCTATGTTTTGTCTCATCAGAGCTATTTTGTTCTGGAGTGTGAGGACAAGAGATTCGATGAACAAGTTCACAAGAGACAAGATGATGATGGAGAGTGATATGGTGCATAAAGGTAGGACCTGGTCAAAGGGACGTGGCAGTCAGGAGTCAAGGGGACGTGACAGTCAGGAGTCAAGGGGGCATGGCAGTCAAGAGTCAAGGGGATGTGGCAGTCATAAGTCAAGGGGGCGTGACAGTCAGGAGTTAAGGAGACGTGGTAGTGAGTCAAGGGTGCTGTGATCCAACTAACATTGGGTCTGGAGTTCCAGACCAGAAACTAGGATAAGTTACTTGGGCAAAAGGCCTAGATCAGGAGTTTACTCTGAATGCTCGGTTGGGATGTCTAGGTCCGGGGCTCGAAAAAGTTGTTCGAGTAAGAGATCCAGGTTAGGAGGGCGAATGGATGCACTGGTTGAGGTGCTTTGGTCAAAAAGTCGGGAAAGTAACATCAGGAATAAGGAAGAAGGGAAGGAACTAGTCCGGTTAGGATTTACAGGTCGAGACTTAAAGGTCAAGCTATGTAGGTCAGGATTTACAGACGGAGACTTCCGAGTCAGGCTATGCAGGTAAGAATTTACAGATTGAGACTTCCGATTCAAGCTATGCAGGTCAGGATTTACAGACTGAGACTTCCGAGTCAGACTATGCAGGGCAGAATTCATAGACCAGGGCTTACAGGTCAGGATATGTTGGTCCGGATGGATCGGTCAGCCAGAGCTTCTCCCTTCAAGTCGGTAGGTTACTACATGACAATTATGCCAGAGCATCACAACCACCTGTCAGAGAATAACCGCTGTGTGTCAGGATATATTCCAATGGTCCATGACTCATGACCAGAAGAACCTTCTTGTAACCTATGATAGGATGCCATATAACACTTACCCCCAGACAAGGTCTGACACCCGATATTCCCTGACATTTGCCAGAGACCATAAGTACGCATTGTCATATAAAAAGGGGTGTCCTCTCCCTTACGCAGGTACGCTCTCTCACCTTTTCGCATCCGTCTTTTACTTTCTGTAACTTTACTGTTCTTCTGGGGAAAAAGTACCTGACTTGAGCGTCGAAGGGCCTGCTCTGGGGACTTTTTCCCTGGTTCTTGGTCCCCTAACGTGAAGGGTGCTTATCTGAGTGTGCGCAGGGAACTCTCGCTTCTTGACCCTCGTCATCACCCCCTGTCAGCAGCCCGTAGAACTTGCCCATGCAACATTGTCCTTGTGGAAAGTCTCCGTCACTTTCCGTCAACGCTAGCGACAGCACAGCCGACCTCCATCTGACTCAGATTCCGGACAGGATCAGAGAGCTTAATATTCGCCTTCCTAATCAGAATGAAAAGAGAGTATTTTACGATTAAAATATTGTTCAACTTGAATTTGAAAATTACAGAATATATCAAATAAATCAAATTTACTTTTCATAGGATAGAGACAAGTATATTTACTAAAATGATCAATAAAGGTAACATAATATTGGAAACCTTAATTAGACAAAATAGCCCTAAACATGAGAATGCATTATTTCAAGTGGAAAATTAGAAACATGATCGGATGACGAGAAAGGTAGCCTATGACTTTTAGATTCCATATAGGCCCTACATGAATGAGATGGAGAGGAGGTAATGGAAATAGGTAAACCATACCTATTGATGATTGATTGAACAATACAAAGGGAAGGATGTGTTGGAATGTATACTAAAAGCCTAGCTTTTTGTAGAATCACATTGGTCAAATGTCTACATTTACATGCTAAGTGTAGTTGTTCAATTAATTTATATTGTAGATAACATGGTGTGTGGTGTCACACACAGAAGATCATGTTATTAGTGCCTTATAAATTATAAACAGTAGCTCACGACTAAGATGGATAGGAACAAACCATTGGAATAGTCGTAGTATAATTTGGTATTAGTTTATCTTGACTATAAAATTACACTAGTACACTCTGAGTGTATTAAGCAGGACCATTTGAGGTATTTTCTTTTTATACTGACCATATAAAAGAATAAAACCTTTGTTATTATGCAAGTGTGTACTCTTAATCATGATATAATAACAAGCACATATACTTAATACTTATTTCTTTAATTTATCAAAGGGTGCGATTTAGCTCGTTAAATCAATAGGCCCGATAAGTTAGGAAATAATATTATTTATATGGTGTGTTATTGATTATAAAATGAAACTGTGTCCTACGAATCTAGGTTGATGATGGCCCCAAGAGGAGCTCATAAGGATTGTCATGTAAACCCTACAGGTGGACTTAGTCTAACATGACGATGAAGTTGAGTGGTACTACTCTTGGATCTAGATATTAATTAAGTGAGTTGTCAGTAACTCATCTAATTAGTGTGCATTCAATATCTTAAACACAGGGAGACTAACACACTCATGATAAGAAGGAGCCCATATAGTAATATGGGATTGGTGCGGTAGTGCAATAATAACTCTTTAGTAGAATGAGATATTATTGATGAACTCGAGTTGGGTGTTTGGGGCGAACACGGGAAGCTCAAGTTCATCAGGAGACCAAAACCAATTCCTCCTCACGGTCTCTGTCGTAGCCTCTTATTTATAAAGTCTTATACCCACCTAAACCCACCTTCTTACCCATCCATAGGTGGCCGGCCAAGCCAAGCTTGGAGCCCAAGCAAGGGCTGGCCAAGATAAACTTTGGATGGATCAAGTGGTGGCCGACCCTATCTTGGAGCCCAAGTAGGTGGCCGACCATAATAAAATTAAAAGGGATTTTATTTTTAAAATCTTTCCTTATGTGGAAGCCATGATTTAAAAGAGAGTTTTAAAATTAAATCTTTCCTTTTATAGTTTCTACAAAAGATTAAGAGAAAGGTTTGATATCTTTCCTTATTTATAGTTAAAAGAAAGATTTTAATTTTGGAGAAAACTTTCCTTTTTATAATCATCCACATGTTTTAATAGAGAGATTTTAATTTATAAAAGTTTCCTTTTATAACCAACCATGAAGGGAATTTTTTAAAGAGAAATTTTTATTTTAAAAATTTCTTGAAACAAATTAGGAAGTTTTAATTGTGTGTTCAAAACTTTCCTAATTTGGAGGACTTGTAGGGGCCGGCCATTAAAAGAATAAAAGAAAATTTTTAAGTAAATTTTCCTTTTGTTCATTGGAAAGGGAAAATAAGGAAGTTTTAATTATGTTTAAAACTTTCCTTAATTGCCAAGACCAAGGAATATAAAAGAGAGGGTAGAGGTGCCTCACTTCACAACACATCTATTATTTTTCTCCTCTCCTTTCCTTGGTGGTGGTCGGCCCTCTCCTCTCTTCTTTCTCTCTTCTCTTTTTGTTGAGGCCAGCGGCACTTGGAGGCTTTGTTTCATCTTGGTGGCCGGTTTCTTGTGGAGAAGAAGAAGAGAAAGAAAGTTTCTCTTCAAGAAGTGGTGGTGGCCGAAACTTGCAAGGAGAAGAAGGAGGCTTGGGTGGATTCTCATCTCGGTAGATCGTCGCCCACACGACGTCCGAGATAAGAAGAGGAATACAACAGAAGATCATGAGGTCTATAAGCTACAAAAGGTATAACTAGTTATTAGTTTCCGCATCATAACTAGTTCATTCTTTTGTTTAGATCTTGAAATACCAAACACAAGAGGCTAGTGATTCTATGCTATCGAATTTTATGTTTCTTTTGTTTTTTGATCTTGTGATTCGATTGTTCTTAATGGTTAAACCTAGGGTTACTATAAGGAAATTAAATATTGATTTTCGTTGAAAGGCTTTGTCTAGGAAGTGGTGGATGCTCCCATACCCAAGAAGGCCTAGTGCCTCGCCATATTTAACCTGGAAGCCGATCTCTGAAATTAATATTTAATTGAATTTGTAACATGGGTGGATTTGGATCAATAATGTTAAGCATCATTTGTGATCCAAGTCTAAACCACTAAGAACAGATAAGTTGAATTTGGAATCAATAATGTTAAGTTCTGTTTGCGATTCCAAATTTAATTTCTAAAGAACACAATAGGTTATTAGGAAAGGTTCAGGCTTATACAAAATTTTTGTATAGGGGAACCAGTACGATATTCCGAGTAGCAACCAACAATTGGTATCAGAGCAAGGGTTTGCTTCTGTGTGTTTGGTTTTCAATTTAATTATGCACATGTCATACATATTTTAGGCAGGATAATAGTAGTATGTGCAAATAAATTTAACTCTATGGTTGCAGGCATCCTAGATTTAACTATTATGACTCTAATGTGATTGTGTGTGATTGGACCCTCAGACATGTCGAGAGCATTTTATGTGTGTGCATGTTTGTATGTATTAAATACAACAGGAGCTGTATTAGTTTTAGGATTTTAAATTTTTGTTTCGATCTAGATTACATGTACATTCCTTCGTGGAATATAGGATCGATAAATATAAAATTCTATTTTTGTTGTGGATCGTATCCTTGTGAGGTGTGGTACTGTTTGAGGACTAGAGGCGCAGCGGAAAAAGAAGCAAGATAGATGCGATGATTATACCCGATTACGGTGGCTAAAGATGGCAGCAGCTAGGGTTGGCAGCACACAGAGTACAGTGATGGAAGAGGCCATAATAGTTGGAAAATTATTTTTCCATATTTATTGCTTTTATTTGCTGTGATGTATGTATGCATGATAAAATCCTCATCTTAAAAAACTAAGTGGGAGAGGGATTAGTAAATAAATTCCACGGTTTCCATTACTAGTTTGTAAGTGATGCAACAAACTTACGTATTGGCTCTGAGTGCCTCCCTCCACAACGGATGAGTTTGTTTGCGGATCACTAGATCAAACTTCCTTTATGGATGGTTATAGGAAATTATTTAGGAGCGTGTGATCTTCTCCAACTTAAGGGGCACACTCCTATTTAATGGACTAAGTATCAAGTAATGGTATACACTTAGGCACATTTAATAGTATCCTCCCCAACGGAGTCACTGCTATTATTTTTGTGACCAAAGGAAAACCAACTATTAATTTGTCATAAATCTAGGTAAAATCCCCTCTTATAAATGTTTAAATTTGTATACATCCACACTAATGTAGCATACAAAATTCATGGTGTTTGAGGTAATTTTATTTGTCATAAAGTTAGGTTGATAAAATAAAATTAATGGGTAAAACCTCCTCTTACAAACAATTGAATTTGTATACGTCCACACTAACGTGGCATACAAAATTCATGGTGTTTGAGGTAATTTAAGGTTGACAAGATAATTAATGGGTAAGATCCTCCTCTTACAAATGTCTGAATTTATATACGTCCACACTAATGTGACATACAAAATTTACGGTGTTTGAGGTGTTGGTGAATTTAAATGATATTGTTTTAAGGAATCAATATTATTTTAAATTCTAAAGTTTTGACCAAATATTTGATCAAAGACAGACCAACTATTAATTTTATTTGTCATAAAGATAGGTTGACAAGATAATAAAATTAATGGATAAAATATCCTCTTACAAATGTTTGAATTTGTATACGTCCACACTAACATGACATACAAAATTCACGAGGATTTTGAGGTGTTCGTCTTGACCAAATATTTCTTTGTGATCCTTAGGATTTCAAATGTTTTTCAATCCCCTAGCTGTTATACTATAGAATAGACTTAGTAGTCCCAATTATAATGATTGGAAACAAAACTTGGACACTAAGGTGGACTGTTCTCTCAGAACTATGAACAATAAAGGTGTATTTTATTCATTAGTTGTTGAAACATGTTTAGTGGTGTTATCTACCGGTACCTGGTGTGTAGATACGGGAGCCACTGATCATGTTTGTAATTCATTGCAGGGGTTCCAGGAAACCCGACAACTATATGAAAGGGAAAATATCGTCTACATGGACACTGCTGCAAAAGTAGCAGCTGTTGCAGTGAGAGATGTTTATCCTTTGATAGGAATAAAACATGGATTTTAAGAACTTGTCTTTACATACCAAGTTTTAGAAAGAACTTGATATTCTATCTCTTTTGATAACAAAGTTTTTATCAAGAAAAATAGAAAAGTTATCTGTTCTGGTACGTTGGTTAGCAATTTATATATTCTAAATCCAATAACTCCCACGATGCAACAAATGAAAATTAATAGCACATCTTCTAACTTTAACAGAAAGCAACCTTCAGAAATAAACCAATCATATCTTTGGCATCTAAGGCTAGGTCATATTAACTTGAGTAGGATTCAAAGGGTAATAGCCGATGAACTTTTGGATTCATTAGTGGTGGAAAACCTTCCAACCTGCGAGTTTTACTTGGAAGGAAAAATAACCAAGAGACATTTTAAGGCCAAGGGGTATAGAGCCAAAGATGTGCTATAACTGGTTCATTCTGATTTGTGTGGTCCTATGTCTATCCAGGCAAGAGATGGTTTCGAATATTTTGTCTCTTTCATAGACGACTGTTTGAGATATGGGTACATTTACTTGATGCGCTGCAAGTTTGAATGCTCTGATAAGTTCAAAGAGTACAAGGCTGATGTGGAGAAACGTCATGGTAAAAGTATCAAGACACTACAGTCTGATCGTGGTGGCGAATACCTCTTTGGAGAGTTTAGAAATTACTTATCAGAGGTCGGGATTCAATCCTAATTGTCTGCACCTGGTACACCCCAACAGAATGGTGTGGTAGAACGAAGGAATATGACTCTTATGGAAATGGTTAGATCGATGATGAGTTATTACCAAATTCATTTTAGGGAAATACTCTGGAAATGAAAGTGAACATAATACCTTTTAAGTCAGAACCCTCTACTCTCATAGAATTGTAGAATGGGCGTAAGCCTAGTCTGAAGTATATTCGGATTTGGGGTAGTCTAGCACATGTGCTGGAGGGAGACACTGATAAATTGGAATTATGAGCAGGAGTTCACTTGTTTATGGGTTATCCTAGAGAAACGGAAGGAGGTTTTATAGTCTTAAAAAATCAGAAGGTCATTGTTAGCATCAATGCCCGATTTTTAAGAGGACTATGTAATGAACCACAAGCCCATAAGTAAAATTGTTCTTAAAGAAATAATAAAGGGCACGTCTAATCTAGTACCAATAGTACAAGATGAGATACCACAAGAAACTGCAACACGTATCACACATGATGCACTATTACAGACAGTGCCTCATCATAGTGGGAGGGTTGTTAGACAACCTGAAAGATTCATGTTTTTGGGAAAGTCATCGGACTTGATCCCAGGTAAACATGAATCTGATCCCCGAACATATGACGAAGCACTCCAAGATAAATTTGTAGCATCTTGGAAAAGAGCAATGAATACAGAATTATAATATATATATTCTAATAAAGTCTGGGAGCTTGTAAAATCACCAAATTATGTAAAAGTCATTAGGTCTACAATAGAAAAAGAAGGACAGACGGGAAGGTGGAAACTTTCAAAGCAAGGCTTGTTGAAAAAGGGTATCGATTATGAGGAAACCTTTTCACCAGTAGTCATGCTTAAATCTATCCGGATACTCTAATCTATTGCTGCTCATATGGATTATGAGGTTTGGCAAATGGATGTCAAGACAGCTTTCCTTAACGGAAGTCTTGAAGAAAATATCCATATAAAGTAACTAGAGGGGTTTATTACAAAGGGCAAAGAGCATCTAGTATGTAAGCTCAATTGGTCTATTTATGGACTGAAACAAAGCTTCAAGGTCTTGAAACATCCGGTTTAATGAAGTAATCCAGACCTATGAATTTATTAAGTGTCCGGATGAGTCTTGTGCATACAAAAAGTGTGATAGAAACGTGGTGGTATTTCTTGTACTATACGTAGATGACATTTTTGATAGTTGAAACAATATTAAAGTGTTGTCGGAAGTAAGAGTATGGTTGTCCAAGCAATTCGATATGAAGGACTTGGGAGAATATGCATATATTCTCGGGATCAAAGTAATAAGGGATCACAAGAAAAGAATATTGTGCTTATTCCAAGCTTCATATATCGATACGATCCTAGCTCGTTTTAGCATGCAAGACTCCAAGAAAGGTTTTCTACCTTTTAGGTATAGAGTATCTTTATCTAAAGAGATGTCTTCATACATGATATGAGTTAGGTTTAGTAGGTCCCCGGTGAGAAGGAGAAAGAAAATAGCAGAATTAAGCAAGCACTAATATCGGCCGGGATAATACCTTAAGAAAAGTAGGCCAATATCGGCAGGATTTAAGCGTTTAAGATAGATAATTTAAGATTGACTAAATTAGTACATCTGGATGTGAAAAGATACAAGGCCTTACAAGATCTATAGTATATTATCAGACGATTATGATGTATGTTGAACAATAGTAGTAACTCGCTCGGACATAACTTAGGTTCAATTCCGTCCGATACAAATCATAGTATAAGATCTAACTGTTTGTAACTTAATAAAAACAGGGTAAGCAGGTATGGACAATAAATATATCTCTATATAGCTTATAAGACAGGGCGAGAACAAATATTTCAAGAATATTCATAAATAGCTTAATGAAGTTATCTGTAGTATGTGATTGTATAACAAGTTTACTAATTTGGTGGGAAGAATATTTCTAGACTCTTCTACAGGCACTAGGCGACAAAGAAGGTACATGTGGGATACAAAAAAGATTCCTTAAAAGTTATTTTCTGCAAGTACATGGCTTACGTCACCTCATAACAAACTCTAACAAACCGGGGCCCACTTCATGACTACGGAGGTTATATGAAGTGGTATAAAAAGGGGAATCCTCTCCGTTGGCCAGGTATGCTTATGCTCACCACACTTACAACTATCCATTGCAAACCCTAATTTCAATCACTGTTCATCTTCTTTCTTCCTTCCACACTAAGAGAGATCACTGACTTGAGCGTCGGAGGGCCTAGCCAGGGATTCCCACCCCGGTCATAGGTCACTGACAATAGTGTTGGTTGGTCTCTTGTGCGCAGGAATTCGGGGAAGCTCCAGATCTTGGTGTTCTTTAGTGGATCCCTCCTTTCGTCCCTGGGTCTTCGTATAAGGAGGGTGTTCGGTGGCTTTATTCTTCCAGATCCGCTTTGGTTTTCTTGGATCAGAATTCTCAGGTGTTCTTCTTCATCAACAGTAAGTTCTCTCCCCAGCTTTCCATTTTGTCAAGCTTCTTAGACAAGATCAAATTTGGCGCCGTCTGTGGGAATCTCACCTGAATCTGAGATTGCAAGATGGAAGACACTGGAAAAATGAACCTAATCACTATTAGTCGGGAAGATCTGGATTTCCTTATTAACACTCATGTTCAGAAGGCTCTACAACAACAACAACAACAGTAGCAAGCTCATACTGGAGCTACTCTGCCAGTAGCTCATAATCTGGCGATCTTGACTACGGATCATCGGAAGGAAAGGGAGTTGGGAGAAGAAGATCGTGTGTATATTACTCTGGCCAATGCTTCTCCGACTAGGTGCCCTCACGCCTTCCTTCGTACCCCTTTCGAGCAGGAAGGACGAAGGCCTGTATTCCAGGAATCCTCTGGTGAGGCACCGGACAAAGAGAAGCACAAAGCTAAGATGATGGTAGCTAGTGAGAGCTCACCAGAAAGAATTATTTCTCCATTTTCTCAAGGTGTACTAGATGATCCACTTCCTAAGCGATATCAAAATCTTCAGATCGGCGAATACACTGGAACCACAGATCCAGAGGATTATTTATTAAAATTTGAGAATGTAGCATTATTACAATAATTTTCTGATGGAGTGAAGTGCCGGATGTTCCTTACAACACTTGGAGGAGCTGCTCAACGTTGGTTCAAAAGATTGTCGGAAAATTCTATCCGAAGGTTTAAATATTTCAAGAAGGTTTTCTTACACCATTTTTCTAGTAACAAGAGGTATCATAAAACTCCCTAGAGCTTATTATCAATTAAACAAGGATCCAAAGAGTCCATTAGAGCCTATATTAAGAGATTCAATCAGGTAGCCATTGATGTACCCAATGCTACTACTAAGATATTAGTAAGTGTTTTTTCTCAAGGTTTGAATGATAATGATTTCTTTAAAGATACGGTGAGAAATCCTCCTGCCAATTTTGACTCATTAATTGAATGCGCTACTGAATTTATTAATGTCAAAGAAGCTCAGGTTGCACGCAGGAAAGAAGATACTACTTCTTCTATTGCTCCTATTAAGGAGAAGGCTCCCACTCCCATTCCTCCACCAAGGGGGCCTCGAGTAATTCCTTCACCCCACCTACATCCGGAGTATCACCCACAAGCAATACAACATGTGGAAATGCAACAAGAAGCACCAAGAAGATGGTGCACTTATCACCAGACCAGCAGTCATCATATAGAAGACTATTTTATTTTGAAAAATAAGAAACCAAATAGGGATCGCTATCAGAGGCGAAACTACTATCAACAACAATATCCCAGGCAGCAGAGTCCACTTAAAATAGAGTGCTGCCCGGCCGAGCCTCAACAAGGTGTATTAACAACACCAGTCTGTACAACTCAGATGCCTGAGAAAACTCAGCTTGAGGCCACAACAGCCTGACAAGAAGAAAACAGGAGCAATGCCGCCCGAGGCAGCATCAATATGATCACGGGATGTTAACAAATTAGCACCACAATGGGAAGGACCCTACAAGGTGGTAGAAAAACTGGCATCAGGCTCATAGTATCTCCAAGACATAGAAAGAAGAATTCTCGGGCGCCCATGGAGTGCAAATCATTTACAGCCCTACCGAATTTAACAAGCTTATATCGCTCGAGAAATATAGATATCCCTGAACGAGCGGACTAATGTCTCCTCAGTATATTCCAATCATCTAATCGTGTGAAATTTATCACGTCCAAAAGAACAAATCAAGTTTACTTTAAGCAATTTCCCTCCGTTCGACCCTGTGAACAGATAACAAGTATGCTCATAATTTATGTACTTCATTTAATTTGGTAAATACAATGCAGGCCAAGTATCGCCCAAAAATTAGATACGGTTTAAACAACATGGTGATTACCGGGCAAACATTTTTATTCTGCTTAAGCGGCCGTCAATTGGGAGCTTTAAGGAGCGACCGATCAGGTTTCCTTAAGGAATCTCAAAGACGTTAAACCATCACAAGGTTAGTGAAAGCATTTTTAGTTCCACTCAAATCATAGTCGATCGGGAAATCTCTTGAAGTAGCCCGGATGGGTCTTCTTGAGAGGAACCGAAGACTTTAAACTAGCATAAACATAGTCGATCGAGAAATCTCTTGAAGTAACCTGGACGGGTCATCAAATTATGTCTATGCATGTTTACTAAATGCATCTTTCTTTCTATTATTAACAGGTATCATTCTCCACATTAAGCTAAAATTTAGCCACTACCTCACTGTTTCATACACTTGCACTAACATGATCTCATCTACCAATTCTCTTCAAATGCTCTCTATTCACTCACTTCAGCACCAACAAAGAGCTAGCTTCATATACATCAACAATCACCCTATTCTTCAGGTAAGATATATAGATAGACTTTTTTTAAAAAAAATTCTTGTATACCTGTGCTATCGATGTTGTTTTCTTACATGTAGAACTACAATGAACGGAAAGAAAGGTAGCAGTATTCAGATCGACATTTCAAGTCATCGAGTTGACCTACATGCTAGTCTCATCGCATTAACATTGCCCTTGAATGCTAATACTTGACTAGGAATGATTAAGAGTAGTACTCCCTATATCATCTCACTATCGATTCAACTAATCAATTGATATAGGTAAGAACCTTCTACTCAAGGACGCTATTATACTTAGTTATTTGGCACCAATACAAGTAAGCATAATAACCATAAACAAATGCCTTTATATATATAAGAATATGATACAACGAGTTCATACAACAATCATCAAATGATTGGCTCTAGGGTTCTAACTAACAATCTCCCACTAGCACTAGTGACAATCAGTATAGGCTCTAAGGCCCAATGACCTAGTGTGACCATCATGCTTTCTTTGTGACAAAGCCGTGGTCAAGGGATCTGCGATGTTAGCCTCAGTGGGTACTCTGCAAATCTTCACATCTCCTCTATCGATGATCTCTCGAATGACATGGAAGCGCCGTAGTATGTGTTTGGTCCGCTGGTGTGAGCGAGGTTTCTTGGCCTGTGCTATTGCTCCATTGTTGTCACAATAGAGCTCTATGGGATCAGCTATGCTAGGAACCACCCCAAGCTCAGTAATGAACTTGTGGATCTAAACTGCCTCCTTTGCTGCTTCTGATGTAACAATATACTCGGCCTCTGTTGTAGAATCAGCTACTGTGTCCTGCTTCGAACTCTTCCAGCTCACAGCACCACCATTTATGCAAAACACGAACCCTGACTACGATCGATAATCATCCTGATCAGTTTGGAAGATAGCATCACTGTAACCCTTTACAGCTAGCTCGTCATCGCCTCCATATATCAAGAAATATTCTTTAGTCCTTCTCAAGTACTTAAGAATATTCTTGACTGCTATCCAGTGACTTTCACTTGGATCTGACTGGTATCTGCTTACGAGACATCAGGACGAGTACATAGCATGGCGTACATGATAGATCCTATGGCTGAAGCATAAGGGATCTGATCCATGCGGTCTCTCTCCTCTCTAGAAGAGGGACCTTGAGTCTTCGAAAGACTCACATCATGTGACATCGGTAGAAATCCCTTCTTGGAGTTCTGCATGGAAAACTGCAGTACTACCTTATCAATGTATGTACTCTAACTTAGGCCAAGCAATCTTTTAGATCTATCTCTATAGATCTGTATGCCTAGAATGCGGGATGTTTCACCTAAGTCCTTCATTGAGAAACAAGTCCCTAGCCAAGTCTTGACAGACTGCAGCAAAGGGATGTCTTTCCCAATGAGTAGTATGTCATCCACATACAATATAAGAAAGACAACTATGCTCCCAACAACCTTCTTGTAGACACAAGGTTCATCTTCATTCTTGATGAAGCCAAACTATTTGATTGCATCATCGAATCGAAGATTCTAGCTCCGAGAAGCTTGCTTTAGTCCATAAATGGACCTATGCAGCTTGCATACTCTGCCAGTATGCTGTGGATCTACAAAACCCTCAGGTTGTGTCATGTACACATCCTCGAGCAGGTTTCCATTCAGAAACGCGATTTTGACATCCATCTGCTAGATCTCATAATCGTGGTACGCTGCAACAGTAAGCACGATCCTAATGGATTTAAACATCGCTACTGGAGAAAAGGTTTCATCATAGTCAATACCATGAATTTGCTTGAAACCTTTAGCTACCAAGCGACCCTTATAAATAAGTCCATCCATGTCAGTCTTTCTCTTAAAGACCCACTTACACCCAATGAGTTTGACCCCTTCAGGTGGATCAACCAAAGTCCATACTTGGTTAGTGTACATGGATTCCATCTCGGATCTCATGGCCTCTAGCCATTTCTCGGAATCTGGTCTCATCACAGCTTCCTGATAGGAGGTAGGCTCATCCTCAATGAGCACAACGTCATCATGGTCAGATAAGAGAAATGAATATCTCTTAGGCTAACGACGTACCCTATCAGACCTGCGAAGAGGTAGGTCTACTTGAACTGGTTGTTGTTCCTCAACTCCTTGTAGAACAACATCATCCATAACATTTTGTGGTTCCAGTTCAACTTCCATCGAGGCTTCAGTGCTATGGTTCACATCTTGAACTTCTTCAAGATCGAACGTACTCCCACTAGTCTTTCTAGAAACAAAATCCCTTTCTAGAAATACCCCAGTCTTAGCCACAACTATCTTGTGTTGACTGGGAATGTAGAAGTAATATCCCTTCGTTTCCTTGGGATATCCAATAAAATAGCACTTATCAGATTTGGGTCCCAATTTGTCCGAGACTTGACGTCGAACGTAAGCCTCACAACTCCAAATCCTCATAAAAGACACCTGGGCATCTCTCCCAATCCATATCCTATATAGTGTATTTATTATAGCCTTAGATGGAACTCGGTTGAGAATGAAGGCTGCTGTGTCTAGAGCATAGCCCCAAAGATACATAGGAAGATCTATGTGACTCATCATAGATCGTACCATATCTAATAAGGTACGATTCCTCCTTTCGGATACACTATTCCACTGTGGTGTTCCAGGAGGAGTGAGTTGGGATAGGATCCCACACTCTGCTAGATAGTCACGAAACTCATGGCTAAAGTATTCTCCACCTCGATCTGATCAAAGTATCTTAATACTCTTGCCAAGCTAGTTTTGTACTTCATTCTTGAATTCCTTGAACTTTTCAAAGGATTCTGACTTATGTGTCATCATATACACATAACCATATCTACTGAAATCATCAGTAAATGTAATGAAGTACCTATAACCACCCCTAGCAGCGACATTGAAAGGTCCACATACATCACTATGTATAAGTCCTAACAAGTCAGTCGCTCTCTCGCTGTGTCCACTAAAGGGAGTCTTGGTCATCTTGCCTAGAAGGCATGACTCGCATGTCTCATATGATTCAAAATCATATGAGTCCAGCAAACCATCTTTATGGAGCTGGGATAAGCGTTTGTCATTTATATGACCTAAGCGACAGTGCCAGAGATAGGTTTGGTTCATGTCATTTGACTTGAACATCTTGGTACTTATGTTATAGATAGGGTTCTCAAGGTCTAGAATATAGAGTCCGTTCATCAGAGGTGCACTACAATAAAATATATCATTTAAATAAACTGAACAACATTTGTTCTTTATTATAAATGAAAAATCTTTCTTGTCCAAACAAGAAACTGAAATTATGTTCTTAGTTAAAGCAAGCACATAACAACATTCATCTAATTCTAATACAAGCCCAGAAGGCAGAGATAGATGATAAGTTCCTACAGCAACAACAGCAACCCGTGCTCCATTGCTTACTTGTAGGTCCACCTCGCCCTTTGTCAATGCCCTGCTATTTCTCAGCGCCTACATATTAGTACAAATATGAGAAGCATATCCGGTATCTAATACCCATGATGAAGAAATAGATAGATTAACTTCTATCTCAGACCCTTTGTCAATGCCCTGCTATTTCTCAGACAGAGATAGATTGACATATATACTTGAAGTGGAAGTCTCACTTCTCTTCTTCTTAAGATCTTCCAGGTACACCTTGCAGTTCCTCTTCCAGTGCCCGGTCTGACCGCAGTGGAAGCAGGTAGCATCCTTGGCAACCCCTCCTTTGGGTTTCAGTGTCTTGCCCTTGCCTTTGGCTTGGGACTTTCCTTTGCCTTTAGGCTTGCCCTTGCCCTTGTGCCTTTTCACCATTAGAATAGAGTTAGGCTTAACCTTCTTAAGGTTAAGCTCAGCAATTCACAACATACTAAGCAGTTCGGGCAGTGGCTTGTCAATTTCGTTCATGTTGTAGTTCATAACAAACTGACTGTAGCTCTCTGGCAAGGACTGCAAGATCAAGTCAGTGGCCAGCTCTTGGCCAAGGGGAAATCTCAACCTCTGTAGGTTTTCTATGTACCCAATCATCTTGAGTACATATGGGTCTACGGGAGTCCCATCTTGTATCTTGCACTGAAATAGTGCCTTAGAGATCTCGAATCTCTCGTGCCTCGCTTGTCCTTGATATAGTTGACGCAGATGTTCAACCATATCATAAGCACCCATCAACTCATGTTGCTTCTGAAGCTCAGAGTTCATAGTCGCGAGCATGAGACAGGACACATCTAATGCGTCATCTTGATGCTTCTTGTAAGCATCACGATCAGCTCGCGTGGCAGTGGCAGGAGGTGCCTTAAGAATGGGCTACTCTAGGACGTATAGTTTTCGTTCCTATGTGAGAACTATTCTCAGGTTCCTGTACCAGTCCAGGAAGTTAGCTCCATTGAGCTTGTCCTTATCGAGGATAAAACGTAGGGAGAAGGAGTTCATGTTTGACAACATGGTAATCTACAATAGAAAAATGCAGAAAATAAATATCATATTCCAATTAATCATCTAATTAGGCCTTTAATTAAATGATGCTCCCACTGAATTCTATAATTCAAGTATGACAAGATCCACATCATACTACGCCTTGAGTTAGCTTTGGCTAAATCGCCCAAGACTTAGTATGATCGGTAGGTAACTAATTGCAAATTACATCTCTATGCAACTCTTGTATATAGGATCAAGATTCGCATTTATATTAAAACTCGAGTTAGCTTTGGCTAATATGCCCAAGAGTTAATATAAACGTGATTTTGTCCCATCTTCCAACTATTGTATAAATGCCTACAGTTAAACTTGATTTAACTAGTTGTACTCAATCTAATTGAGTTTTTACTCACCCATGCGTTGATAGGCGGGACCAAGATTATCCCTCCGTACCCTACCAAGATAATATGTGTTGCTCTACTTTGGCAAATTCAATAACAACATGTGATCGAGGTAGTGATAGGTATCACGGCATGGTAGGCATTTTTGAGTTGACACGATTGAGATCTAATCTAATCGACGATGCGTATCATATACTCGATTTAGATCTAATCTAATCGTGGAGGTGCATCGCATGCATCACATATACACACACAAGCAATTAATTAATTTTGTGATTAGTCATGGCCCTACTACGATCTTCTCAAGCCAATGAGAAGATCGGATGGTCAACCTAAGGTCAACAGCTTCTCAAGCTCCTTCCTTTAACCACCTTGTGTTGCTCGCACCCTCCTCGTAACTCCGTCTCGAGTGAACCTTCCACCGCCTCATTTTGTACATTACAAAAGGTGAAACTCGAGTTACATTCGAGTCTAAACTATTTACAACAGGAATAAATAAATAGAAAGGCATGACGTGCCGGTCGCGTATCAAATATACAACACGCACAATCACATGACGACACGCAGGTCGTATTATGAATTATAACATAATTTCCAATCAAATTGGGGTCTTTTGGGACATGACCATCACAAAATGATACAAAATTCTAAATTATGTAATTTCCATAAATTTCTGTAATTTTTGTCTAATATTTTTATGATTTTATGAGTAAAAATTCTTGGCGGTCCCGTTTAGCGATTTTCGGGCACAATCGCGGAACGAAGCCCCTTGCGGGGTTAGGGGCAGCACCCCTACCCGCGATATAACCATCGCGAGTGTTCCTAAGCGATCCTACAACTCCTTAGACCGCTGTCCCAAAACGATTTGGGGGCACAACCTTGCCATTTCGGAAAAATTTTCTCGGTAGTCGAAGCCTACAAGTGTCTAAACTCTTGTGCTTCGCTTCTACGAGAAAAATACCTATAAAATATATAAAAACAGTAAATTTCTAGAATATTACAGAACTGATATTTTTCATAAAAATACAAACAAAAACTCGTACGCGCTTCGCACGTGGCTCTGATACCACAGTTGGATTTTCGGGCCGCAAAAATCATTTTTTGCGTTGCGGAAACCCCGAAACCCCGCCACTGGATCCGTCCGAAGAAATAAAATTTCGTGGAACTTCGAGTACGAGTTTCTAGCCTAGATCTAAACTAGATCTACAAAGAAGAAGAGTTTTACCCTTGATGTGATGCCCTTCGCTAATCTCGCTCGTCCAAGGTTCGCCGAATCTCGAGAGTATCAAAGTAGATACTCCTCTTTGTGTATCCACACAAGCAAGAGATGGAGAAACCAAACAAAAAGGTATGCTAGCACCTTTGAAAGGTTTGGCCAAGGAGGAGGAGAGCGAGAGAAGAGAGAGCTTGAGGAAGAAGATGAGAGTTACCAAACAAAATGAAACTCACACAAGCACTAAAAGTGGCCGGCCACTTCCAAGAAAGGCTTTTAAACCTCCATGGGATATCAAGAGTCACAACTCTTGATCTCCCTCATGAGGTGGCACACACATGTGCTAGCCTTGATGAAGTGGCACATCATAATTGGCCCACTTAATGCCAACTCACAAATGAGGTGGCAAATGGTCAAGTCAAACTTGACCCTTCATCTTCCTCTCAAGTCAAGTCAAACTTAACTTAAATTCTCCCATTGGGTGATCAA
The DNA here is from genome assembly GCF_018446385.1 of Zingiber officinale. NCBI lineage: Eukaryota > Viridiplantae > Streptophyta > Magnoliopsida > Zingiberales > Zingiberaceae > Zingiber > Zingiber officinale. The sequence continues at coordinate 51,107,732 of NC_055993.1, forward strand.
ATCTAACCATTGATTCAAGCCAATTTAATATAATGAATCTCTATTCATTGATTAAATTGATTCAATGAAACATAATCTAAATTAGATCCATTGAACACATGAATCAAATCGAGTCTAACTCAATTAGTTTAATTTGGATTACTCTTAATCCAATTTGTTTCATCATATGAACCTAACCCTCTTGGTTCATCAAATAAACCTAATCTCCATCTAATTGCCCTTTGTGTGTAACGACCCAATTTTCCCTATTTTGAGTTCTAAATGTCTTCAAAAATATTTAGAAATACTTTTAAAATATTCTAGAAATTTTTAGGAATTTTTAGAGTAATTTTACGTAAATTTTGGAGGTCGTTTAGTATGTTACAAAAAGAAAGAAGTTTTGACCAAAAATGTTGAAAGTGAGACTCGAACCCAAGACCTACGGTCGAACCCGACCTAACCAAACACAGCCAACCAACTGGGCTGCGCGTGATTTGTTAACCAAGTATGTAGCGAGATGTATTTAAGTTATAGTAAAGGGCAGAAATAAAACCTAGGTTATAAAGGGTTAATTTCTTTCCTGAACCCTAATTCCTTTCTCTTCTCCTCACGCGTGCGTCGGCGCTTCTGGACTCGGGCGAAAACGCGGCAAAGCTAGGGCTTTGTTCTCCGGCGCCGGCGAAGCCCTTTTCCGGCCAGTCTTCACCCGTGGGTGGTCATCCCGACAAAGGGAGCTCGGAAGCACAAAGGAGTCGTCGAGTTTCAAGCTCCACCCAGAACCCTAGCCGCCTCTCCCTCTCGGTTGTAAGTCCAAGCAATCAAGGAGTAAGTACTACTCACCTGTGGTAGGAGTTGCTTTGAAATTTTGGTTTCGTTTCCTTGTTTCCTGAGTTTCTTGAATCCGAAGCATGCCATAAGATTGGGGGTTTTGATGTTACTGCCGTGAGGTTGTTCTGTGCCATGTAGTGCTATTTAGTTTAGATTCTTCCTTGCTGGAACAAATAAGAACAGCCTTTGAGGTTTTCTATGTATTAGAATTGGTACAGTTTCTGTCCATTCCTGTAGATAGGCAGTTTTAAATCCTTTATGGCCGAGTAAACAGAAATGAACAGCTAGGGATGCTTGTTGGATAAGTATAATTGCTTGGTTTCAGTTTGGTTTGATGCATGCTTTAGCATACCACGTGTAGATGTTGTTAGTAGCAGTAATCTTTCTTATTGCATTGCATATTTGAATTCTTTTGTGGTTTAACAAGCATGCACAGCCTTGTAGTTAGAAATTCTGTTATGAGTTCTTTTGTAGCTTAACAGGCATGAGTAGCCGGCCCCTTTTAGCATCCCAGTATCTAATTCTTTACTGATTTACCAACTATGAACAGCCTCTTATAACTAGCATCTTAGATTTTATTTCCTTGTTTAATGGGCATGAACGGATTTATCTATAGTAGCATGCAGATTAGTTTTCCTTTCCTTGCTACTCAAAAAGGCAAGAACAACCCTTTAATTAGTTAGAATGGTTTAGCATTTTCCTTGCTACTCAAAAAGGCAAGAACAACCCTTTAATTAGTTAGAATGGTTTAGCATTTTCCTTGCTACTCAAAAAGGCAAGAACAGCCCTTTAATTAGTTAGAATGGTTTAGCATTTTCCTTGCAACTCGAAGGGCAAAAACAACCCTTATTTAGTTAGAAGGGCAGCCTTTATTTAAAGTAGGCAGTATTAGAATAGCATGAGCAGTATTAGTTTTTAATTCTGTTTCATTCGCAGATTTTTAATGATTCACGTGTGCAGATTTTTGTTATTCACATGTGCAGATTTTTAGTATTCATATGAACAGATTTTAGCATATAGTAGCATGCTGATTTTTGTTTCCCTTTGCTTTAAGATGTGCATGAACAGATTATAACATATAGTAGTATGCTGATTTTTGTTTCCCTTTGCTTTAAGATATGCATGAACAGATTTTAGCATATACATGTATGCACATAGCATTTAGTTTGGACTTTCCTTGCTATAATGAGCAGCTATAAGTAAAAAAAAGACCAAAGTCTAGTTAAAAAGAGATAACAAGTAAATTAAAGTAAGAGGCTAGTACCCGACTTCCGAGGTTATCATTAAACAAATCCAGGTGATCGTTTCTGAGGTCTCGGCCCTGGTAAGACCGAGGTCTTTACCCTGTGGGACTACAGCAGTCTTTATTAGGGAGCGCACATAAGATAGTACTAAGCCTGGGCCCAAAGAAAAAGAAGAAGAAATAAAAGTCAAAGTAAAATAAATTAAAAGATTAATTTCAAGTATAAATCTATAAGTAAATGAAACAAGTATCACCTATGTTTAGAATCAACAGAAGTTTAGTTTCTTTATTTCTAAGCATACAGCATTTGTTTCATTACTTTCTTATTAGTTTAGTGAGCATGTTTAGTATTATTTCCAGTATTCAGCTTTATTCTTGTATATCATGAGTATGCAGTTTATTTGAGTACTTTGCTATTAGATGAGCATGAGTAGATTTCTTTTAGCATTTCAGTTTCAGTATCGTTTGCATTTTTATGCACTTCGAGTTTTTGTGAGATAGTATAGTACTTACTAAGCGTTTCGCTTATAGATCTATTTTTCCTCCTACTGCAGATAAAGGAAAAGCTAAAATATGAAAGGAAGGCGACAAGGTGGTGGTGATGGAGGTGTGTGATGACTGGACTATGGAGAGATCCAGAATGAGCTGGCAAATTGCCAAGACTTTTCTGTTTAGTTCTTTTAGTTCTCTTTTAATGTTATTATGCAATTGGGATTGTAGTTGAGTTTATTCCGCACTTGTAATTAGTTTTCTTTTATTATTCGTGGAGTGATATAGTCGTTTTCTATTGCTAGAGTAGTTTCTTTCTTCTTATTATGGTTTTTATCACTACGTGATTATGAAAAATATGTTCCAGCCGCCTGTGGCTGTGTATACATTGTTTGTATTATTGATTTGGTGACCGGTATAGGGGAGACTCTGTTGAAATTTTTTGGTAGGAATTCCTCTGAGCCGTGATAAATCTAACTGATGCTAATAACAGCATCAGTGACTCTAGTAAGTAGGGTAGTAGTTAGGTAACGGTCGCCCTTAGAGAGTAGTAGTAAGAAGGGTGATCGTTACAGTTGGTATCAGAGCAGCGTTCCATTCTCCAGCATCACACACACATCAGCATCAGCCTTGCCGTCTTCAAGTAAGAAAGTATTTAAATTCTTTCTTTATTTTGCTTTCCTTATTATTAACTGCAGTATAGAGTATTTGCTTTTGAGTGCTTAAGTAAGATAGAAGATTTTGCTTCTCTTTTCTTTATTCATAGATATGTATGATTAGAAGGGTTAGAGAAGCTATTAAGCCTTTTCCTCTGCATAATTAGATGTCAAGAAGAGGACGTCTCCGTACCGTTTGTACTGAGGACCGAGTTCAGGAGAATGAAGAGCCCAGAACCCCTGGGCCTATTCTCTCTGAAGTTGTTGCTCAACTTCAGAGACAAGTAGTGAGCAGCAGCAAGTGATTACCAATCTAATGGTCAATCAGAAGCCAGCTCCTCCCACTCCCCCAACCATTAATATGGAGACCCCAGTGGTGACTGAAGTCCCATCAGTTGCCCTGGAAGTCACCACAACACCTAGAAGACAAGAAGCATACCTCATCCAGTGGCTGAAGCTGAAACCAGAACGCTTCTCAGGCACGACTGAGCCCTGGGATGCCCAAGCTTGGTTCAAGACATTTGAGAGCACAATGGAGCTTCTTGACTGACCAGAAGTCGAGAAGGTTGATACCATTAAGTGTGCCTCTTTCTGCCTATCTGGAGATGCTTGTATGTGATGGGAGCGAGTTAAGAGTAAGAGAGCAGTCAACCAGATGAGCTGGGTTGACTTCGAGACAGAGTTTTACGAAGAATTCTTCCGTCAACGGATCACCAATAAGCACTATGAAGAGCTTATGAAATTCAGACAAGGTGACCTACCAGTAGAAGAAGTGGTCAAAATATTTAACAGGCTAGCTCACCTTTGCCTAGAGTTAGTAAGTACAGTGAAAGAACGAGTCAGACTGACGCTCTGAATGCTGAGACCAGAAATATCACCTAATGTGAGTAGTGAAACTCACCGACCATAGATTGGTGAAGAGCTGGTCAGCAGGGCATTAGTGAGCACTATCTGAACAGCAACAAGGCACAATAAATGCAACACAAGCTAGTCAAGATAGAAAACAAGACAGTGGGGAAACAGAGAACCCAGTCAAGTAATCAGAACTGGAAGGACAAAGATAACAAGAAAGACCCAAGCAGGAAGATGTTCGGATAGTCTGTGAGTATCCAAAGGTATTTCCAGAAGGGCTACTTGGACTACCCCCAACAGAGAAGTGGAGTTTAAGATTGAATTGGTTCCTGGTATCGGTCCAATTTCAAAAGCTCCGTATCGCATGTCTCCAGCAGAGCTGAAAGAGTTACAAGAACAACTTCAGGAGTTACTTGACAAAGGATTCATTCGCCCTAGTCACTCATCTTGGGGAACTCCTGTGTTGTTTGTCAAGAAGAAAGATGGATCTATGCGAATGTGCATAGATTACAGAGCTCTGAATCAAGTGACAATCAAGAACAAGTACCCCCTTCCCAGGATCGATGACTTATTTGATCAGTTAAGAGGGGCAATAGTGTTCTCAAAGATAGACCTGCGCTCTGGGTACCATCAGCTGAAAGTGAAAGAATGGGATTACCCAGAACGACGTTCAGGACTAGATACGGACACTACGAGTTTGTAGTCATGCATTTTGGTGTGACTAATGCACCAGCGGTCTTCATGGACTTAATGAACAAAGTGTTCAGAGAATACCTTGACAAATTTGTCATCGTAATCATCGACGACATTCTAGTCTATTCAAGGACCCCAGAGGAGCATGACACGCACTTGAGAATAGTACTGCAGACCCTTCAGCAGAAACAACTTTATGTTAAATTCTCAAAGTGCGAGTTCTGGTTAGATCAGGTGGCGTTTCTAGGTCACATAATTTCTAAAGAAGGTATTCAAGTGGATCCAGCCAAAATAGAAGCGGTCAACAACTGGAGTAGACCCAAGAACGCCAGGGAGATTAGAAGCTTCCTTGGTTTAGCTGGGAACTACAGGAAATTCATGGAGGACTTTTCCAGGATAGCCTCTCCACTAACAGTTCTCACCAGAAAGAACAAGAGGTTTGAATGATCAGATAAATGTGAGCAGAGTTTCAAAGAGTTGAAGAAGAGACTGACCAGTGCTCCTATTCTGACTGTTCCAGAGAGTGACAAGAGTTTTGACATCTACAGTGATGCTTCCAAGATGGGCCTAGGAGCTGTACTCATGTAAGAAGGAAAAGTTATAGCTTATGCTTCCAGACAACTCAAAGACTACGAGAAGAACTACCCCACTCATGATCTTGAGCTGGCAGCTGTGGTCATTGCACTGAAACTCTAGCGACATCATTTGTATGGAGTTTAGTGTAGAAACTTTACCGACCATCAGAGTCTTAAGTACTTCTTCACTCAGAAGAACTTAAACATGAGACAGCGTAGGTGGCTAGAGTTGGTCAAAGACTATGACTGTGAAATCCTCTACCACCCAGGCAAAGCTAACAAAGTGGCAGATGCACTAAGCAGAAAATCCAGTGCATCCCTGATGTCTTTGACATCATTAGCTCTGCCACTACAGAAGGAGTTGTCAGATTTCGGACTTGAAGTTATTTATGGGCAACTCTCTACATTGACCTTAGAGTCTACCTTGCTTGAGGATATACAGAGAAAGAAAAGTGAAGATCCAGACATCCAGAGGATCAAGCAAGGGATACAAGAAGAAGACAATTCGGAGTTTCGAATATCAGAAAGTGGAATTCTTTATCAGGGGAGCCGCCTTTGTGTCCCCAATGACGAAGAACTGAGAAAGAAGATTCTAGAAGAAGCCCATAGTACACCTTACTCCATGCATCCTGGTTCTACCAAGATGTATCAAGACGTGAAACAAAGGTTCTAGTGGTCTGGACTCAAAAGAGATGTTGCTAAATATGTCAGTACCTGCCTGACATGTCAAAGGGTCAAAACAGAACACCAGAGACCAGGAGGGGTTCTACAGTCTCTTCCAATACCAGAGTGGAAGTGGGAAGACATATCCATGGACTTTATAACAGGTCTCCCAAGAACCACAAATGGATATGATGCGATATGGGTAATAGTAGACCGATTAACCAAGTCTGCTAATTTTCTAGCCATCAAGGTGTCCCACTCTATAGAGCAGTTGGCACAGCTATATGTTAAGGAGGTAATCAGACTTCACAGAGTTCCTAAATCTATCGTTTCTGATAGAGATGGACGTTTCACCTCACTTTTGGGAGTGTGTTCAGAATGCACTAGGCACCAAACTCAAGTTCAGCACAGCTTTCCATCCTCAGACTGATGGACAGACAGAGCGAGCAAATCAGATATTAGAAGATATGCTCAGAGCTTGTGCACTAGATTTCAAGGGAAGTTGGTGCAAATATCTGTGCTTAGCTGAATTTGCCTACAACAATAGCTATCAGGCCACCATCAAGATGGCACCTTATGAGACATTGTATGGCAGGAAGTGCAGATCACTAAATAAATGGAAGTAGAGCTGGGCATTCAGACAGAGCTGATAGATGAGACTACTCAGGCTATTCAGAAGATCAGATAGAGAATTGAGACTGCCCAGAGTAGACAGAAGAGTTATGCTGACACACGTCGTAGGCCACTTGAATTCCAAGTAGGGGATTCAGTCTTTCTCAAAGTTGCCCCGATGAAGGGAGTGATGAGATTTGGCAAGAAGGGCAAGTTAAGTCCTCGTTATGTAGGACCTTACCTGATCATAGAGAGGATTGGGAAAGTAGCTTACAAGCTGGATTTACCACAGGACATGTCAGCAATACATAATGTATTTCATGTCTCCATGCTAAAGAAGTGTCTCCACGACCCTAGCCAAGTGATCGAACCTCAGTCAGTGCAGATTCAGGAGGATCTTACCTATGAGAGCAGACCTACACAGATAGTGGACAGAGCAGTCAAGAGACTAAGAAATAAAGAAGTACCACTAGTGAAGTGTTGGTTGCTACTCGGAAAACCTAGAGGTTCCACTGTACAAAAATTTTGTACAAAGGTCTGAACCTTTTCCTAGCTACCATGTGTTCTTTTAAATTAAATTTTGGATCGCCTGCGGAACTTAACACGTTTGATCCAAAACTTAATCTATTTGTTCTTTTAGGTTTTGACTTGGATCTCCTACGGAACTTAACACGTTTGATCCAAATCACCTAAGTTATTAATTTCATTAAATATTAATTTCTAAAATTGGTTCCCAGTACTGACGTGGCGAGGCACATGACCTTCTTGGATATGGGAGCAACCACCACCGACTAGACAAAACCTTTTATGGAAAGCTAATATTTAATTTCCTAAAATAACTTTAGGTCAACCGAAAAGAACAATCAAATCACAAGGAAAAGAAAAACAAAAGAACACTATATCGAAAACAAATTCGAAACACTAGAATCGTATGCCTCTTGTATTTAGTATTATTTCCAAAAATAACTAGTATGATGCGGAAAGAAAAATTACTAGTTATACCTTTTAGAAAACCTCTTGATCTTCTACCGTATTCCTCTTCTAACCTCGGACGTTGTGTGGGCAACGATCTTCCGAGATGAGAACCACCAAGCACCTTCTTCTTCCTTACAAGTTTCGGCCATCAAAACTTCTCCTAGGATGAAGAGGTTCGGCCACCACCACCATGCTCCAAGGGATGCTAGAAAAGAGGCTTCTTTTCTCTCCTTCTTAGATCCGGCCACCAAAGCTATCTCCACCATGAGAAGGTTTCGGCCACACAAAGGAGAGGAGAGGAAAGAAAGGGCCGGCCACACCCAAGGAGAAAAGAGAGGAAAAATAGAATAGAGTTCTTCACCATGAAGCCTCCTCTACCCCCTCTTTTATAATCCTTGGTCTTGGCAAATAAGGAAAATTTAATAAAAACTTCCTTAATTCTTTTTCCATTGAAAAAGAAAATTTATTTAATTAAAAATATTTTCTTCTCATCAATTCATATGGCCGGCCATATTAAAGCTACAAACAAGGAGAGTTTTAATTAATTAAAACTTCCTAATTTGTCTCTAGAAATTTATAAAAAATTTCTCCAATAATTTTCATCCCTTCATGATTGGTTAATAAAAAGGAAATTTTATAAATTAAAATCTTTCTTTTAAACATGTGGATAAAAGAAAGTTATCTCTAAAAATTAAAATCTCTTTTAATCTACAAATAAGGAAAGATATCAAATCTTTTCTTAATCTCTTGTAGAAACTTATAAAAGAGAATATTTAATTTTAAACTCTCTTTAAATCATGAACATGGTTAAAAGGAAAGTTTTCTTAAAATTTAAAATCCTCCTTTAATCAACAAATAAGGAAAGATTTCAAATTTTAAACTCTCTTTTAAACATGTAGATGATTTACAAATTAGGAAAGTTTTTACCAAAAATTAAAACCATCCTTTTAAACTACAAATAAGGAAAGAGATTAATCTCTTCTCTTAATCTTTTGTAGAAAGATATAAAAGGAAATTTTTAATTTTTAAACTCTCTTTTAAAATCATGATATCCACATAAGAAATAATTTTAATAAAAATCCTTTTTAATATTCTAGTGGCCGGCCACCTAAGCTTGGGACCCAAGCTTTGGCCGGCCACCTACATGGCTCATCCACTTGGTCTTAGCCGGCCCTAGCTTGGGTTCCAAGCTAGCTTGGCCGGCCCCATTGAATGGGTAAGAAGGGGGGTATGCGGTGGGTATAAATCTCTATATACTAGAGGCTACGATAGGGACCGAGAGGAGGAATTGGTTTTGGTCTCCCGATAAAATTAAGCATCTCGTGCTCGCCCCGAACACACAACTTAATTTTATCAATAATAATTCATTCCACTAGAGAACTATTATTGAACTACTGCATCAATCCCAAATTACATTTTGGGCTCCTTCTTATCATGAGTGTGTTAGTCTCCCTGTGTTTAAGATAACAAATGTCCACTAATTAAGTAAGTTACTTACAACGTACTTAATTAAGATCTAACTCCAAGAGGAGTACCACTCAACTTCATCATCATGTCGGACTTAAGTCCACCTGCAGGGTTTAACATGACAATCCTTATGAGCTCCTCTTGGGGACATTCTCAACCTAGATTACTAGGACACAGTTTCCTTCTATAATCAACAACACACACTATAAGTGATATCATTTCCCAACTTATCGGGCTTATTGATTCATCGAACTAAATCTCACCCATTGATAAATTAAAGAAATAAATATCAAATATATGTGCTTGTTATTATATTAGGATTAAGAGCACACACTTCCATAATAACTGAGGTATTTGTTCCTTTATAAAGTCAGTATAAAAGAAACGACCTCTAATGGTCCTACTCAATACACTCTTAGTGTACTAGTGTAATTATATAGTTAAGATAAACTAACACCTAATTACACTACGACCTTCCAATGGTTTGTTCCTTTCCATCATGGTCGTGAGCTACTGTTTATAATTTATAAGGTACTGATAACATGATCTTCTGTGTGTGACACCACACACCATGTTATCTACAATATAAATTAATTGAACAACTACATTTATCACAAATGTAGACATTTGACCAATGTGATTCTTATTTCTAGATAAATATTTTATACCAAAAGCTAGGCTTCTTCTTATTGTGGTTTTTATCACTGCGTGATTATGAAAAATATGTTCCAGCTGCCTATGGCTGTGTATACATTGTTTGTATTATTGATTTGGTCACCGGTATAGGGGAGACTCTGCCGAAATTTTTTGGTAGGAATTCCTCTGAGCCGTGATAAATCTAACTGATGCTAATAACAACATCAGTGACTCTAGTAAGTAGGGTAGTAGTTAGGTAACGGTCGCCCTTAGAGAGTAGTAGTAAGAAGGGTGGTCGTTACATTGTGTGTGACACTATAGGTTCTTGTAACGTTGGCAATGCTCCAAAACCCATTTAGAAGCATAAGTAATGAGTGGTATCTAGCAACACATCATTACTACCCAAGTTACAAGAATGTTGAGATCCAACATCACCTTGTGACTACTAATTGTGACTCTTCACAATATATGACAAGTGTCCTTCTATCCTAGACATCTAGATTGATCAATGTGAGGCATAGACCGTGTCATCCTCTAATCAATCTAAATCTTGAATCCCAAGTAGACTCACTCAATCAAATGAGCTCAACATCTCATATTGGCTCATTTGGGCATGGTCATGCACTTAGTGGTCTCACTCTATCAAGAATATCGATGTCACTCCTGTCATATAGGAGGTATAGATCCCATCTACATCACTCACATCCCTCCACATAATTTGTTACATACCCAGTAATTTCCTTTATAGTCCACCCAGTTACGGGTGACGTTTGACGAAGCCAAAGTATGTAACTCCTTATGTTGGGAACCATGGTGACTTCAGGTCCAAGGACTAATAGTCATACTAATAGCCACATGAGAAAGTATATGACACTCATATAACGATCCATGATATTTTCTCATGGCGGGTCATTCAGTATACATTATCTAATGCATACCCATATGTCAACTTGATATCTCCATATCCATGACTTGTGAGATCAAGTCATCGAGTTGACCTACATGCTAGTCTCATCGCATTAACATTGTTCTTGAATGCTAATACTTGACTAGGAATGATTAAGAGTAGTGCTCCCTATATCATCTCACTATCGATTCAACTAATCGATTGATATTGGTAAGAACCTTCTACTCAAGGACGCTATTATACTTAGTTATTTGGCACCAATACAAGTAAGCATAATAACCATAAACAAATGCCTTTATATATATAAGAATATGATACAACGAGTCCATACAACAATCATCAAATGATTGGCTCTAGGGCTCTAACTAACAATAGGCTAGCAACATCCTGATGGATTCAAGTCTAGCTACAAGTGCATAGGTTTCATTATAATCTAACCCTTCTATTTGGATGAATCCTTTTGCTACTAGTCTAACTTTGTTTCTTACTATTTCTCCCTTATCATCTAGTTTATTTCTAAATACCCACTTAGTATCAATTATGGATTTACTTGTGGGTTTAGGCACAAGTTCCCATACTTGGTTTCTTTCAAATTAAGCTAGTTCCTCTTGCATTGCAATTGTCCAGTCTGAGTTCGGTAGGGCTTCTTCTATAGTCTTGGGTTTAATTTTAGAAATTAGAGCTATTTGAGTTAGATTTGTATAGGATGATCGAGTTCGAACTCCTAGGGTTGGATCACCCAAAATTTTATCAGATGGGTGGTTTGAACTTGTTCTAGAAGGTCTTATGTTAGGGTCAATAATTGGTTCTTGTGATTCTATAAGTTTAGGTCTAATTTCATCATCTTCTATATTTCTTATAATTTGATTATTTTCTTTGATTAAGTCAGGTAGGTTGTTTTCTTCATAAAAAATTATATTTGTTCTTTCTTCAACATTTAGGGTACTTTTGTTATAAAATCTATAGGCCCTACTGGTTATGGAGTACCCTAAAAAAATTCTTGTTGTTGATTTTGATGTAAATTTACCTAAATAGTCTTTAGTGTTTAGTATGTGGACTTTACACCCAAATACTTTTAGATAATTTAAGTTGGGAATTTTATTGTAGTATATTTCATATGAAGTTTTATTTTAAAATTTATTGATTAATATTCTATTTTGAATGTAACATGTTGTATTTATTGCTTCGGCCCAGAATTGATTACTTAGCTTATATTCGTTTAACGGGGGGGGAGGGGGGTTCTAGGACATGAAAATTCATGATTGTATCCATTAGTTTGACAAAATTTGTTAAACCTATCATTGTCAAATTTCCCTCTATGGTCACTTCTAATTCTTTTGATTTTGGTATCTATTTCATTTTCTGTTAACTTGAAAAAAAGTCTTAAAGATCTCAAGAGTTTCATCTTTGGTTTTTAAAAATTTTACCAAGTAAATTTTGAGTAATCATCAATTATGACTAAATAATATTGGTTTCTTCTTAGTGACTTGGCTCCATGTGAATCAAATAGGTCTAAGTGTAGGAGCTCAAGTATTGAGTTAGTTTGATTCAGGTTAGTTGACTTGTAGGTTGACTTAGTTTGTTTACCTTGTTGACAAGTATTACAGATTATATTTTCTAATTTTTTTTATTTGGGTAAACCTCTAACTAAGCCATTTTGATTCATTTTTGAAATGAGTCCTATGAGTGTGACCTAATCTTCTGTGCCACAACTCAGTTTCCTCTTGTTGTGTCAAATGACACTTGAGTGAGGAGGTTGGTAGGTTAATTGTGTAGATATTCTTTTTTCTACTTCCCTTAAGTGCGATTTCAAGATTTTTGACATTTTTAATTAAGTACTCAGAGTTTGAAAACGTTACTAAGTATTCAAAATCACACAGTTCACTTATACTAAGTAAATTAAAATTCAATTTATCAACTAATAGAACTTTTCGAATAACAAAATCAGAACTCAGTTCAATATTACCTGTTCCAATTATCTTAAGTGTTCCGTCGTTGCCGAATACAACTGACCCTAGGTTTTTGAATTTTAGCTTGGTGAACATCAATTGGTCTCCAGTCATATATCTAGAGCATCCACTATCCAACATCCATTGGTCCAAATTATTATGTTCCTACACATAAAGTATTTGATTTAGATCCAATTTAAAAGGATTGTAAGATAGATTGATTAAGTTCAACCCCTTATTCTCCATCTCACCCAGTTTAGGTTGTCAATCATGTTATACCTATTGGTGATAGTGAGATGGTTTGATTGAGTTTCACTTAAGTTTGATTTAAGTTTATTGATTGATTGATTAAGTTTGAATTAGATTAATTGATTAATTTATTGGTTTGAATTTGATTAATTTATAGATTAACTGATTATGTTTGAACTTGATTGATTTATTAAGTTAATTGATTAAGTTTGAGTTTGATTAATTTATTAAGTTGATTAATTGATTGAGTTTAAACTTGATTGATTTATTAAGTTAATTGATTGATTGATTAAGTTTGATTAATTGATTAAGTTTGAGTTTGATTAATTAATTGATTAGGTTTGAGTTTGATTAAGTTAATTGATTAGGTTTGAACTAAATTTTATCTAAGTCCATCTCACCCTTTTCTAAATTGTCAATCAGGAATCTTTATAGGTTTTTGTGAGATGGTTAATTTTATCTTCAATTTAGATTATCATCTAAGAATTAATTTACATTTGAGTTAGACTAAGATTTAACAATTAGTCAATTAAATATTTTATTTCAATGATTAGCTTCCAGGCTGTGGCGAGGCACTAGGCCTTCTTGGGTATTGGATCATCAACCACTTCTAGACAAAGTCTTTCAAAGAAATTGAATATTTAATTTCTTTTATGAAAATCCTAGGTCTAACTAGTTAAGTGTGAATCAAGCCTAGGTCCTTATCTACCCTAGTCTAAACATGTATAGGAAAAGTAGTAAATAAAGCATCAAACAAGTCTATCTAATGATAAAAATGGTCTTTCGATTTGCTCCCCCTGGATTATAGTTTCGATAGAGTCTATCAAGATAGTGGATTTGATCCTTGGGAATCTAATATTGACCAAGTCTAACTTGATTAATCAAGTTAGACTTGGGGACCCATGCTTGGACTATTCTTCTATTGGTACGATTAACAAGAGATAAATACGATTTAAATTTATGTTTAGCCTTATATCCAAGTCCAGATCGATTTGTATATGACTCTTTATTTTCTAAGAATCAGATCAAGATTCTTAAAACCCAAGGTAAACCATTCCAATGTATCCTTTAGTTCCTTGACTTGACTTTTCAGGCTGGAATTTTTTTCCACAAGTTTTGGACTTGAATTAAAGTTCTAGTCTGAATAGATTTAGTCAAGGAGCTTGGGTTAGTCACTTCCTTAAGGGTTGTTATCTCCTTTTGGAGTGACTTGACCTGGACGTTGGATTTGGCTAGCTTACGATTGAGATAGTTTACTAAGTTATGTAGTTTATTTATTTAAGAAGAACTTACAGTGTGGTTAGGCCCTTTGGAAATGGATACGGATCCGTGGCTTCTCTCAGACTCAATTTTTGACTCGCTCTCGGTTTCAGATTCGTCGACTTGTTCTCGAGCCGTAAGTGCAAGGAAGCTTTTCTGTTCAACCTCTTCTTTAGAATCTTCTAAAGAGGATTCATCCCATGTTGCCTACAATGCCTTCTTCTTCCGTTGCTTCTTTGTTTCCTTTTGGTTTGGACAATTGGCTTTGATGTGTCCCTTTTTGTTGTAGCCATAGCAAGTTACTTCATATTTGGCTTTTGGACTTGGTTGCACTGTTTTTAATTGGATCACCTTCTTGATGTCCTTTTTGATGAATCCTTTCTTCTTCTTGTAGAGTTTTCGTACAAGGTTGACGAGCTCAGCAGTAATCTCATCGTCATCATCTTCTGAGTCCGGTTCATCTTCGAACTCGGGTTCGATTCAGCGCTTTGCTTTTAGTTCCTGCGTTTTAGTTGTACCTACGACCAAAGTAATACCTTTTTTGACCGGTAGTACATTAGTCTATTCATGAAGCTTGAATTCAGAAAATAATTCATCTAATTTAATTTGTAAAATATCCTTGGACACTTTGTAAGCATCTACCATTGATGTCCACAAAGTGTTCCTCGAAAATGCATTGAGTGCATACCTGATGACGTCGTGATTTTTCACCTTTTGTCCAATTGCGTGGAGACCGTTGAGGAGGTCTTGGATGCGCGCGTGAAGTTGGCTTGCTGATTCGCCTTCCTGTATTTTTATATTATAAAGTTTATTTAATATCAAATCACGTTTGTTTACCTTCGTGTTGGAAGTTCCCTCGTGTAGCTCGATCAACTTTTCCCATAATTCTTTCTTGCTTGAAAACGGGCTGACTCAGTTCAGTTTTTCTTTAGTTAGTTTACATTGTAGAGTGCATGTTGCTTTAGCATTGGCCTCGATCTTCTTCATCAGATTTGTGTCCTAGTTCTCACATGATACTGGTTTTCCAGTGCCATTGAGAGGGAGGACGAGGTATATTTGGATGATTATCCACATCTCGACTTGTATCTTGAGGTAGTACTCCATTCAACTCTTTCAGTAGTTGAATTCTTCGTTGGAGAAGAGGGAGGGTGTGTAGTGCTATACCCTTCTTGATGGGTCATTTAAAAGAATATTCTTGCACAACAAAAATAGGTAGAATTGTCCCAAGACTTGGTCTTGGATTAGTAGTGTGGAATAAAGTATTAATCAAATAAACGAACTCGAGTGGTGTTGCACCAGTTCAAGAAGAAAGCTTGATTGTGATAAAACTGATTAGAATAAGGCAACTATACTATTCAAAGCGACCCTTCTCTGATACCAATTGTAAGATCATTGCACTAGAGGGGAGTGAATAGCACTCGTAGCTTTTTCACGCTTTTCATAAAACACGATCAAAGATAAACGTAGCGGAAAAAAATTCAAGAGTAGATGAAAAACAATTGCTAATAAGTTTGTTTTTACTTGGTTCGAAGTTTGTGATGACTTCTACTCCAAGACCCACACTCGTTGAGTGTTTATTTTGGCCAATTTACTATCAGTTTAGAAAATCTTTACAAAGAGTAGAACAATGTATTTATGATGTAAGTGGAGTAATTAAAACTATACTGACGACTTTTTAGGATCTAGAAGGTCATGCTTTCTGTCGTCGGAGTCATGTCACTCAGTCATCAGAGTCATGACACAGAGTCGCAGGATCATCTTTAGAGCAGCGCGCAGTAGAGTAATCATGAAATAAAGTGTTACTGTGCATCTGGTCGAGACTGCCTTATATAGGCTATTGAAGGGGCCTTCAAGCTCCATGGAAGGCGCCTCCAGCTCGATTCTTATCCCCGCAGTGTTGGAGATGATAGCTTCCGTGATTTGCGTTGTTTATCCATCCAAACGTACCTTTAGCCTATGGAAGGTACCTTCCATCTAGTGTTTAAGGGGCCTTCAGGCTCCTTGAAGGCTCCTTCTGTTGGTTGCTACTCGAAAAACCTAGAGGTTCCACTGTACAAAAATTTTGTACAAAGGTCTGAACCTTTTCCTAGCTACCAAGTGTTCTTTTAAATTAAATTTTGGATCGCCTGCGGAACTTAACACGTTTGATCCAAAACTTAATCTATTTGTTCTTTTAGGTTTTGACTTGGATCTCCTGCGGAACTTAACACGTTCGACCCAAGTCACCTTAAGTTATTAATTCTATTAAATATTAATTTTCATAATTGGTTCCCAGTACTGACGTGGCGAGGCACATGGCCTTCTTGGATATGGGAGCAACCACCACCGACTAGACAAAACCTTTTATGGAAAGCTAATATTTAATTTCCTAAAATAACTTTAGGTTAACCGAAAAGAACAATCAAATCACAAGGAAAAGAACACTATATCGAAAACAAATTCGAAACTCTAGAATCATATTCCTCTTGTATTTAGTATTATTTCTAAAAATAACTAGTATGATGCGGAAAGAAAAAATTACTAGTTATACCTTTTAGAAAAACCTCTTGATCTTCTACCGTATTCCTCTTTTAACCTCGAACGTTGTGTGGGCAACGATCTTCCGAGATGAGAACCACCAAGCACCTTCTTCTTCCTTACAAGTTTCGGCCATCAAAACTTCTCCTAGGATGAAGAGGTTCGGCCACCACCACCATGCTCCAAGGGATGCTAGAAAAGAGGCTTCTTTTCTCTCCTTCTTCTCCTTCTTAGATCCGGCCACCAAAGCTATCTCCACCATGAGAAGGTTTCGACCACACAAAGGAGAGGAGAGGAGAGGAAAGAAAGGGCCGGCCACACCCAAGGAGAAAAGGGAGGAAAAATAGAATAGAGTTGTTCTCATTGAAGCCTCCTCTACCCCCTCTTTTATAATCCTTGATCTTGGCAAATAAGGAAATTTTAATAAAAACTTCCTTAATTCTTTTGCCATTGAAAAGGAAAATTTATTTAATTAAAAATAATTTTCTTTCTCAATTTTATTTGGCCGGCCATATAAAAGCTACAAACAAGGATAGTTTTAATTAATTAAAACTTCCTAATTTGTCTCCAGAAATTTATAAAAATTTCTCCAATAATTTTAATCCCTTCATGATTGGTTTATAAAAAGGAAATTTAATAAATTAAAATATTTCTTTTAAACATGTGGATAAAAAGAAAGTTATCTCTAAAAATTAAAATCTCTTTTAATCTACAAATAAGGAAAGATATCAAGTCTTTTCTTAATCTTTTGTAGAAACTAATAAAAAAGAATTATTAATTTTTAAACTTTCTTTTAAATCATGAACATGGTTAAAAAGGAAAGTTTTCTTAAAATTTAAAATCCTCCTTTAATCAACAAATAAGGAAAGATTTTAAATTTTAAACTCTCTTTTAAACATGTAGATGATTTACAAATAAGGAAAGTTTTTACCAAAAATTAAAATCATCCTTTTAAACTACAAATAAGGAAAGAGATTAATCTCTTCTCTTAATCTTTTGTAGAAAGCTATAAAAGGAAATTTTTAATTTTTAAACTCTCTTTTAAAATCATGATATCCACATAAGAAATAATTTTAAAAAAAATCCTTTTTAATATTCTAGTGGACGGCCACCTAAGCTTGGGACCCAAGCTTTGGCCAGCCACCTACATGACTCATCCACTTGATCTTGGCCGGCCCTAGCTTGGGTTCCAAGCTAGCTTGGCCGGCCCCATTGAATGGGTAAGAAGGTGGGTATGTGGTGAGTATAAATCTCTATATATACAAGAGGCTACGATAGGGACCGAGAGGAGGAATTGGTTTTGGTCTCCCGATGTGTTCGCCCCGACCACACAACTTAATTTCATCAATAATAATTCATTCCAATAAAGAACTATTATTGAACTACCGCACCAATCCCAAATTACATTTTTGGCTCCTTCTTATTATGAGTGTGTTAGTCTCCCTGTGTTTAAGATAACAAATGTCCACTAATTAAGTAAGTTACTGACAACTCACTTAATTAATATCTAGCTCCAAGAGTAGTACCACTCAACTTCATCATCATGTCGAACTAAGTCCACCTGCAGGGTTTAACATGACAATCCTTATGAGCTCCTCTTGGGGACATTCTCAACCTAGATCACTAGGACACAGTTTCCTTCTATAATCAACAACACACACTATAAGTGATATCATTTCCCAACTTATCGGGCTTATTGATTCATCGAACTAAATCTCACCCATTGATAAATTAAAGAAATAAATATCAAATATATGTGCTTGTTATTATATTAGGATTAAGAGCACACACTTCCATAATAACTGAGGTCTTTGTTCCTTCATTAAGTCAGTATAAAAGGAACGACTTCAAATGGTCCTACTCAATACACTCTAAGTGTACTAGTGTAATTATATAGTTAAGATAAACTAACACCTAATTACACTACGACCTTCCAATGGTTTGTTCCTTTCCATCTCGGTCGTGAGCTACTGTTTATAATTTATAAGGAACCAATAACATGATCTTCTGTGTGTGACACCACACACCATGTTATCTACAATATAAATTAATTGAGCAACTACATTTATCATAAATGTTGACATTTGACCAATGTGATTCTTATTTCTAGATAAATATTTATACCAAAAGCTAGGCTTTTAGTATACACTCTAACACCTTCATGCCTTGCTACGCAAGGCCTTTGGCTAAGGCGCCCGAGGCGCCTCTAATAGCCCCGGAGGTGCCTTGGACAATGTTCATCCAAGCTTTTCCTTGAGAAACTCCCTTCCTACAAGATATATGTTAGGATCTTAGATGGCTAGAGGGGGGTGAATAGCCTCTTAAAAACTTAAACAAAAACTTTCTACAAAAACTTATTAGCACAGCGGAATTAGAAAACTAAAACAAGAAGGAAACAAGCACACTAACACACTGATTTACGAGGTTCGGGGATAACTTGCCCCTACTCCTCGGCGTGTCCGTAAGGTGGACGACTCCTTGATCTTCGGTAGATCGCACCCCGGATAAATTTCGGCTAAAGATCCTCCTTCTCGGTGGAGTAACCTCTCCACAAAGTCTCAAGGAATATATATGTTAAAGCACAAGACTTACAGATCTCGGTGGCACAGAAGAATGAAATGAAGCTTACAACCACGCGAGGATCAGTGGAAACAGAGAACTCACATATCGCAGTTTTTCACCGAGAGCTCCAGAACACCACAACGATCAACAGAACTTTCTTACTTTCTTGTTGTTTCCTCTCACTTTTTACTGCTTCTTAAGCCTCTGTCCCCGCTGTCACGGATCGTGGTCAATCAGCACAGAATCATCGCTGCAGCCAATCCCTCTTCCTCCTTACCTGGTTCTCTGAACTCACACCAATGAAATCACAGTCTTCACTGGTGTCTTCTGAGCTCGAACCAATCACCAAGAGTCAAGCGGATCGCAGCCAGATCACACCAGTAGCCGTTGTTGCTTCAAATGCACCATGCGCCGCGAATCACAGCAGAAAGGTCATTTGTCATATTCCTCTTATGGACTTAATTTGAAATTAAGCTCGAAATGATACCTGTGATCCTGCAAACTCAAAAGCTAACACCACGGGGGGTTATATATCAGGTAAATCAAATGCAGTGGAGGAATCGCAGAAACAATAACAAGTCTGATTGTGTGTGGATCGGTCTCCAAACCGATCCATGGACCGATCAGGGCATATCCTGATCGGTCCCCCTCTTGTCTGATCGGTCGTGGAGACTGATCAGGCTTCAGGTGGATCGGTCTCCATGACCGATCCATGCCTTCTCCTCTTCGCAGTACCATCTCTGATCGGTCCGCAGACCGATCAGATTACACTCAGTGTGCTACTGAGTGTTTCCTGATCGGTCCGCAGACCGATCAGATTGTTTCCTGATCGGTCACCGGACCGATCCATGAAAACTCAGTTTCACTGGATCGGTCTGCCGACCGATCCACTGTCTCATGTATCACTGGATCGGTCTGCCGACCGATCCAATGTACCATGGAATGTCCACTTAGGTCCCTCTTTGACCTAATTCGATCTAGAGAACGAGCTCCCGAGCCCTCTCTGACCTAGTCCGGAGAACGAGCTACCGAGCCCTCTCCGACTCCATCTGGTCTAGAGAACGAGCTACCGAGCCCTCTCTGACCTAGTCCGGAGAACGAGCTACCGAGCCCTCTCCGACTTCGTCCGGTCCAGAGAACGAGCTACCGAGCCCTCTCTGACCTAGTCCGGAGAACGAGCTACCGAGCCCTCTCTGACCTAGTCCGGAGAACGAGCTACCGAGCCCTCTCCGACTTCGTCCGGTCCATAGAACGAGCTACCGAGCCCTCTCCGACTTCGCGTGCCAAGTTTCCAACTTGGACTTTTCCCTTCCACTTGATCAACCTTGATCATTAATCAAAACGAGTTTAATTAACATCTGATACAAACTTAAATCCGTGTCAACATCAAAACAACACTGTATCAACAATCTCCCCCTTTTTGTTGTTTGACAACACGATTTAAGTTTAGATCAGAAATGTTCTTATTTTCATAATTTTAGGGGAATCAAGATCCTCCCCCTAAGATGAATATACCACGATGTAAGGAAGTCAATAACAGGAATCAAGATCCTCCCCGTTATCTTCTCCCTTAAAATCAAATCTTCATACATCTCTAAACTTAGATATCTTCTCCCCCTTTGTCAAACACCGAAAAGGTGCAAATGAGGTGACAAAACTCAAAAGACTCCCCCTTAACCCATACTGTCGTTTTCTTAATGCACCTAGAATTCCCTCTAAGTGTATTATGAGACGATAATAAAAATAAGAGGCAGTCAAGACAAAGCGTATGAACAGCATAGCAATAGTCAATAGAAAATGACACATAAAGAAAACAGGAAAGAGAGCAGCATAAATAGACGAGAAAAGCAAAAATCCAGGTCATACAAAAATATCCAACAGAATAGCATCCAAAATACAGACAGTCAATCAGAATGTATCAATCAATGTCCTCAACATGAGGAGCATCATCATCATCTGCGGGAGGCACGTAATCCTGCGGCGGCATGCTGGAGCTCGAAGGTGGATGGCCCGAGAAACGTTGCGGAGGTGGGTAGTTGGCCATCCAGCCCAGAAGTAGCTGCTGCGTCACCAGCTGCTGACTACGCAAGTCATCGTAGCGCTGGTCGATCCGAACACGCAGTCCATGGAGCTCAGCAGCCAGTAGCTCATCGTGTCGATCAAAGCGACTCTCCAGCTCGGCGATCTGCCAGCGCAGATCAGGATCGTCCTCTCCATCGTCAGCAGCAGGAGGAGCAGCAACAGGAGCAACCTGTCGTGGAGGTCCCCGTGGCAACTCACCTAGAGCTCTCCCATCCTTCCACCGAACGTCCCCATTTTGGCCTATGATTCCAGACTTGGAAAATGCCCGCTTCCCAAGTCTGCAATCCTGTCTGACCATCTTGATTGTTCTACCCTTAGAGACATCAATCTGATGGGTCTCGAGCCAATTTGTAATTATATGCCCATAAGGCATATAAACAGTGGAGCTGCTAGGCTGAGAATATGAAATGATCGAAGAGTAGATGCTCGACATGATATCAAAATCGAGACGCCGACGTAAACCATAAAGCATAAGACAATGATATGATCGGATCTCAGATAATGGTTTAGATGTGATAGGTAGAAGGCAGTTCGTGACAATCTTGAAAAGAATGTAATCTTGAGGAGATAATCTCAAGGCTGCAAAAGTAGGGAAGTCAACATCTAGCTCATCTAGTCCATCAGGTCTAGGGTGTCCAAAGAAATACTCATAGATAGAGTCAGGTGATACATCAAGTGGAGGAGGTAATGACTCTGGTAAATCAGGATAAATAGGAAAAGGATCTCCTGAACACATACGACAACCTAGATACCCAAAAAATTCTCTGATGGAGAAATCGATAGTTCTTTTAGCGACTCGGGTTTTATAAACACCATCACTGTTCTGATGAAGATTGTTATAGAACTCAGAAACTAGGTCAAGGTTGATGTCCCTTTCTAAGTAGACTACCGAGTCAAGTTTATAATAGGCTAGGGTTTCGGACACAGAAGGACAAAATTCATCCATGTATTTTCGATCCACAGATCGACATGGAAGCAGCTTGAATGTCCTCTGTTGAAATGCTTGCTCAAACTGGCGGTTCGGGAATCTTGAAGAAGAGGAAGGTTGAGGTCGGGAAGGTGCCTGGGACTTGGATTTCTCAGGTGACTTAGATTTAGAGGTCCCTTCACTCCCTACTTTCTTTCTAAGGGTTAACAAAGTGGTAAAATGAGGCAATGAGTGAGCACCGGAGCCACCAGCACAAAAAACATATATGGTGAGAAAAAAAACCGAACTGCCAAAGTTCTAGAGAGGTAGAAAGTTACCTTGGTGCCATTGAACTTTTGGCTAGAGTTTCGGAGGGCTAGAGCTTCAGCTAGGGTTCGGCTAGAGGTCCGCGTGCAACGAGAAGAGAAGGAGTGTGGTGAGGGAAGAAGTCGGCTAGGGTTCCGCGTGAAAAAAAAAAGAAGAGATCGGGATGTTTTTAATGGTTTACTGATGGGTAAACATTGATGAAA
Organism: Zingiber officinale; assembly: GCF_018446385.1. NCBI lineage: Eukaryota > Viridiplantae > Streptophyta > Magnoliopsida > Zingiberales > Zingiberaceae > Zingiber > Zingiber officinale. The sequence continues at coordinate 51,130,363 of NC_055993.1, forward strand.
TGATCGGACGGCTGTCCGATCAGGAGAAATCCTGACCGATCAGGGAACGTCCTGATCGGTCAGGGATCATCCTGATCGGTCGTGGGGACCGATCAGGGAGCTTCCTGATCGGTCCCTGGACCGATCAGATGTGGATCAGTAGGGTCGATGTGTGCCGGTGTCTCCTGATCGATCCCTGGATCGATCAGTGAACCTTCTGTGGTCAGGAATGTCCTGATCGGTCGTGGAGACCGATCAGGTATCGTCAAATCTCCTGATCGGTCGTGGAGACCGATCAGGCATCATCCTGATCGGTCCCTAGACCGATCAGTGTCTGATATAATTTTCAGTAACTGAAATTATGAGCCGTTATCTATCGAGAATTCTGAAAAGTTCAGAACTCAAGAATTCAGAATCTCCCAAATTCATAACCTAAAATCTAAGAATCAACACCCACAAGTATATTAAAAAAATGAGCTCTTATGGTCTGAGCTTGTTTAGAGCCCGAAAGTTTCAGACTTTAAATCCAAAAACTCAGACATTTGGAATCTTAGAATTCCAATCTCAGAAAACCTTATAAAACTATATAGTGAACCAAGGTATTAATTAAGACTTAGGATTGCTATGATCAGTTTCAAGTTTGTCAAAATATATCCAAGTTGCTATTATTTCCTTTAACAACCTATCGTATTATCAATCAAAGTCATAAAATGAATCAAACAACAATATCAATCAACACATCAACCATCAACCATAATTAGATAATTTCTAGGCAAAAGTCCAACCAAGATTCCTTGATTGGAATATATGAGTAAGATCTAGGAGCCAAATACACATGAATTATGTAATGGCCTTCCCCATACTCAATTTATGTCTCTTCAACCTAATTATTCAATGGATGCATGATACATTTTGAATAATTTGATTGATCCTAGCATCTCACCCCATTTTTAGCAAACAAAAATATTTTGTTAAACCTTATAGTTTGTGTGAGATGTTTCCAAGTTGCCCAAATTAATTTCCCAATTTCTCTTGTCATTTTAATGGTCCTTATTGATCATGATGTGGTCAAAATGACTTATTGAGCCAAACACATTCCCAATTCCCTCCTTAAATGACTAAATTCATTTTCCGGAAGGGGTTTTGTGAAAATGTCGGCTAAGTTTGACTTTGACTCAACATATGTGAGTGCAATGTCTCCCCTAGCTACGTGATCTCTAATGAAGTGATGACGCACTTCAATGTGTTTGGTCCTTGAATGATGGACTAGATTTTTCGTTAGGTTTATTGTGCTAATGTTGTCACACAACACTTGCACTCCCTTATACGAAAGTCCATAATCTTCTAGAGTGTGAATCATCCACAACAATTGTGATACACTCTCTCCCATGGCAATGTATTCAGCCTCGGTCGTGGAGAGAGCAACACAATGTTGCTTCCGACTTGACCAACTAACTAATGATGAACCTAAAAATTGGCAACCCCCACTAGTTCTTTTCCGATCCAATTTGCATCCAGCATAATCGAAATCGGTATAGCCTATCAAGTCAAAAGACTCAGTACGAGGGTACCAAAGACCTACTCTAATTGTGCCTTTAAGGTATCTCAGAATTCTCTTAACTGCAATTAAATGAGATTCCTTGGCACAGACTTGATATCTAGCGCACATGCCCACAGCAAAGAGTATGTCCGGTCGACTAGCTGTGAGATATAGAAGACTACCGATCATGCTTCTATATTGCGTTAGATCAACTGATTTTCCACTCTCATCATTGTCCAGATGAGTATTTGTCGCCATTGGAGTGGACACTTCCTTAGAGTCACTCATGCTGAATTTCTTGAGCATCTCTTGAGTGTATTTTGTCTGATGAACATAAATGTCATCTCGAGTTTGTTTGATTTCAAGTCCAAGGAAGAATGTCAATTCTCCTACTAGACTCATCTCAAACTCACTTTCCATGTGAGTGATAAATTCATTCAAATAACCCTTGTTGTTTGAGCCACAAATTATGTCATCGACATACACTTGGGCTACAAAAATATTTTCACCATCTCTACGTAGAAATAGTGTTGGGTCTATTTGGCCTCTCACAAAACCCTTTTCTAGTAAGTATGTTGACAACCTTTCGTACCAAGCTCGTGGTGCTTGTTTAAGCCCATAAAGTGCTTTCTTGAGCTTGTACACATGGTTTGGAACTTCGGTATTCACAAACCCTGGTGATTGTTCAACATAGACCTCTTCTTTAATAAAGTCATTTAAGAAGGCAGATTTAACATCCATTTGATAGAGCTTGAAACCTCTATGTGCAGCAAAAGCTAGCATCAAACGAATGAACTCTAATCGGGCCACGGGAGCATAAGTCTCATCATAATCGAGACCTTCGACTTGACTATAGCCCTTGGCTACAAGTCTCGCCTTGTTCCTTACGACTTCTCCCTTTTGGTTTAACTTATTTTTGAAGACCCATTTAGTTCCAATAATGGTGGTCTTCTTAGGTCTAGGAACTAAGTCTCACACTTGGCTCCTTTCAAATTGACCTAACTCATCTTGCATAGCTATGATCCAATCAGGATCGTGCAATGCCTCATCAACTAATTTTGGTTCAGTCTCTGAAATCAATGCGACTTCATTAGACTCATTTCTAAAGAATGACCTAGTCCTAACTCCTTGTTGGATGCCTCCCACAATTTGGTCTTGGGGATGACTTGTGGCTATCCTAGATTGTCTTGGTGTTGATGGTGCCTCATGAATGGTCTCACTAGGCACAGGCAAGGACTCAATATCAGGCAAAGGATCAGATTGAGTTCTTTGTTGCCTTTGCTCATCGTCATCAGAGTCAACCTCGACTCTTTCTTCATTTTGATCATTCAAACTTAGATTTCTAAGTTCGAGTTGAATTTCTCCTACATCCCTTGATTGATCATTTAAGTTAGGGATTTCTTCAAAAGCTACATCAGAGGACTCTTCAATCAATTTAGTCCTATTGTTGTAGACTCGATAGGCTTTGCTGGTGAACGAGTACCCGACCAGTATCCCTTCATCAGCTTTGGCCAAAAATTTTCCAAGATGATCCTTGGTGTTCAAAATAAATACCTTACAACCAAACACCCTAAGATGTTTAATTGTAGGGGGTTTACCAAACCAAAGTTCATGAGGAGTCTTTCCTAAAAACCTATGTATCAGGATTCGGTTTTGCACATAGCAAGCTCTATTTACAGCTTCAGCCCATAAGTTACTCGGTAGTGAGTACTCATTGAGCATACTTCGTGCAGCCTCTTGTAAGACTCGGTTCTTTCTCTCCACAACCTCATTTTGCTGTGGGGTCCTTGGAGTAGAGAACTCATGCCTATATCCCTTTTCTTGACAGAATTCTAAAAACCTATGATTTTGAAATTCCCCACCATGATCACTTCTAATGGTTTTAATTGTTATTGATTTTTCATTTTCAGTTCTTCTACAAAAGGAAATAAAAATATCTATGGTTTGATCCTTAGTTTTTAAAAAGAAGGTCCATGTATACCTAGTAAAGTCATCAATAATCACTAAACAGTATCTACTTCCATTTAATGAAATAACACTACTGCAATCAAACAACTCCATATGTAATAAGTCTAAGGCAGTAGTTGTACTTACAGCGCTTTTACCTTTATGAGGCGCTTTAGTTTGCTTACCCTTCTGACATGCATCACACAATTTGGTCTTTTGGTACTTGATGCTTGGTAAGCCTCGCACTAAACCTTTGTTGACCAGCTTCCGGATATTCTTCATGTTCACATGAGCCAACCTCCTATGCCAAAGCCACGATTCTTCTTCTTTTGACATGAAACACTTAGCAAGAGCATTAGTAGCACTTTTAAAAGAAACTTGATAAATGTTATCTACCCTTGTGCCTACTAGTACCGTGTCAAGTGTGTCAATGTTCTTGACTAGACATTGACTCGAATGAAACTCAATTGTGTAACCCGTATCACACAATTGACTGACACTTAGGAGATTAAAAGTCATCCCCTTGACTAGAAGGACATTCTTGATTTGGAGGCATTCGGATATATGAATGTCTCCAACTCCTATAACCTTAAGACTACCATTGTTACCAAATGACACATTACCTCTATTTTGTTTTGAAAAAGTAGATTGAGCGATGAATGCTTGTCGCATCCACTCCAAGTTGATAGACGCTCCCCCTTTACCAATGCCTACAAGACACGAAAGATAGATGTTTTAGGTACCCAAATCTTGGGACCTAATGCATCTACAATGAAAGACTTAGGCACCCATGCCTTTGTTACCTTCTTCCTAGTCTCATGAACCCTAGAAACATGCGATCTATGAAATTGGGTTCTTGACACTAAAGAAATAAAGCTAGACTCCTTAGGTTGGTATCCTAATCCAGCCTTGTTGTAGACCGCCCTTTGGGCATTTAGAATCATGTCTAGGGTCTTAGAGCTAGTTGAGAATTTCTCAAGCATTTTCTTGAGTTTCTCAACCTCACCCTTCAAGGCCTTGTTCTCATCCTCAAGGAGCTCTAAATGTAGGTCATCAACCTCATCTTCCCTAAGAGCTCTCAAGTTTTCTACTTCTTCTTTTAATGATTTATTTTCTGTTTTTGATTTTTTAAGCAAGGTAGACAAATGTGTAATAGTCTTATAACATTTTTCTAAGTGAGAAGAGGTTACCTCTTCATCATCCGAAGATGATGAAGCCGCGGCTGAAGTGCTTGAGTCATCACTCTCGGACTCGGACTCCTCCCTTGCCATGAGTGCCAATTGCCGAGTACTCTTCTCCTTCTTCTCTTCCTCCTCCGATGAGCTTGAGGAAGATTCATCCCATGTGGCTTTGAGGGCTTTCTTTTTCTTGGCCCTTTCCTCCTTCTTCTTGGCCCGTTCCTCCTTCTTGAGTTTTGGACACTCACTCCGGTAGTGGCCTTTCTTGCTACACTCATAGCAAGTAATGTTAGACTTATCAATATTTTGATCTACAGTTTTACCTTTGTATCTCCTGCTTCTTCTCATGATCCTCCTCACAAAATTTGCCATCTCGCTTGATGATGATCCACCTTCATCATCGGACTCGAAGGAAGATGAAGATAAAGGAATCTCTTTCTCCTTCTTCTTTTCTTTCTTTCTTCTCCCATCCTTGCTCTTTTCTCCTGCAACCAAAGCTATACCTTTCTCCTTTTGACCTTTGTTAGCAAGTTCATGAAGTTCCATTTCACAAAAGAATTCGTCTAATTTAACAATGGAAAGATCCTTGGAAACCTTGTAGGCATCTACCATAGATGACCACAAGGCATTCCTTGGAAAGGATTTAAGAGCGTACCTTACTATATCACGATTCTCCACGCGTTCATCCACGGAATGGAGACCATTGATGATCTCTTTGAACCTCCCATGTAGTTCACTTACCATTTCGTTCTCCATCATGGTTAGATTTTGTAGTTGATTCAAGAATAGGTCCCTCTTGGCTATCCGAGAATCTCGAGTTCCTTCTTGGAGCTCGATAAGCTTGTTCCATAAATCTTTTGCACTCGAGAATGGACCTACCTTGACGAGTTGGTCCTTGGCAATCCCACATTGTAAGGTGACTACTGCCTTGGCATCGGCTTGCCCTTTACGAGTTTGTTCAGTAGACCACCTTGATGAATCGAGTTCCTTACCTTCTTCGTCCTTCGGTGGTGTGAATCCTTCCTTGACCGAGAACCACATGGAGATATCAGTTTTGAGGTAGTACTCTATGCGGCTCTTCCAATACTGGAAATCTGCTCCATCGAAGAAGGGTGGTCTGTTGGTGCTGAATCCTTCCTTCATGACCATCTTGTTGCTCCTTGGAATGTTAGTCCAGATGAAGAGCACCAGGCTCTGATACTACTTGTTAGGATCTTAGATGGCTAGAGGGGGGTGAATAGCCTCTTAAAAACTTAAACAAAAACTTTCTACAAAAACTTGTTAGCACAGCGGAATTAGAAAACTAAAACAAGAAGGAAACAAGCACACTAACACACTGATTTACGAGGTTCGGGGATAACTTGCCCCTACTCCTCGGCGTGTCCGTAAGGTGGACGACTCCTTGATCTTCGGTAGATCGCACCCCGGATAAATTCCGGCTAAAGATCCTCCTTCTCGGTGGAGTAACCTCTCCACAAAGTCTCAAGGAATATATATGTTAAAGCACAAGACTTACAGATCTCGGTGGCAAAGAAAATGAAATGAAGCTTACAACCACGCGAGGATCAGTGGAAACAGAGAACTCACAGATCGCAGTTTTTCACCGAGAGCTCCAGAACACCACAACGATCAACAAAACTTTCTTACTTTCTTGTTGTTTCCTCTCACTTTTTACTGCTTCTTAAGCCTCTGTCCCCGCTGTCACGGATCGTGGTCAATCTGCACAGAATCATCGCTGCAGCCAATCCCTCTTCCTCCTTACCTGGTTCTCTGAACTCACACCAATGAAATCACAGTCTTCACTGGTGTCTTCTGAGCTCGAACCAATCACCAGGAGTCAAGCGGATCGCAGCCAGATCACACCAGTAGCCGTTGTTGCTTCAAAAGCACCATACGCCGCGAATCACAGCAGAAAGGCCATTTGTCGTATTCCTCTTATGGACTTAATTTGAAATTAAGCTCGGAATGATACCTGTGATCCTGCAAACTCAAAAGCTAACAGCACAGAGGGTTATATCACATATATCAGGTAAATCAAATGCAGTGGAGGAATCGCAGAAACAATAACAAGTCTGATTGTGTGTGGATCGGTCTCCAGACCGATCCATGGACCGATCAAGGCATATCCTGATCGGTCCCCCTCTTGTCTGATCGGTCATGGAGACCGATCAGGCTTCAAGTGGATCGGTCTCCACGACCGATCCATGCCTTCTCCTCTTCGCAGTACCATCTCTGATCGATCCGCAGACCGATCAGATTACACTCAGTGTGCTACTGAGTGTTTCCTGATCGGTCCGCAGACCGATCATATTATACTTAGTGTGCTACTGAGTGTTTCCTGATCGGTCACCAGACCGATCCATGAAAACTCAGTTTCACAGTTTCACTGGATCGGTCTGCCGACCGATCCACTGTCTCATGTATCACTGGATCGGTCTGCCAACCGATCCAATGTACCATGGAATGTCCACTTAGGTCCCTCTCTGACCTAATTCGATCTAGAGAACGAGCTCCCGAGCCCTCTCTGACCTAGTCCGGAGAACGAGCTGCCGAGCCCTCTCCGACTCCATCTGGTCCAGAGAACGAGCTACCGAGCCCTCTCTGACCTAGTCCGGAGAACGAGCTACCGAGCTCTCGTCGCAGTCAACCGGTCCAGAGAACGAGCTACCGAGCCCTCTCTGACCTAGTCCGGAGAACGAGCTACCGAGCCCTCTCTGACCTAGTCCGGAGAACGAGCTACCGAGCCCTCTCCGACTTCCTCCGGTCCAGAGAACGAGCTACCGAGCCCTCTCTGACCTAGTCCGGAGAACGAGCTACCGAGCCCTCTCCGACCTCGTCCGGTCTAGAGAACGAGCTACCGAGCCCTCTCCGACTTCGTCCGGTCCATAGAACGAGCTACCGAGCCCTCTCCGACTTCGCGTGCCAAGTTTCCAACTTGGACTTTTCCCTTCCACTTGATCAACCTTGATCATTAATCAAAACGAGTTTAATTAACATCTGATACAAACTTAAATCCGTGTCAACATTAAAACAACAGTCAGGTCAGACTGTATCAACAATCTCCCCCTTTTTGTTGTTTGACAACACGATTTAAGTTTAGATCAGAAATGTTCTTATTTTCATAATTTTAGGGGAATCAAGATCCTCCCCCTAAGATGAATATACCACGATGTAAGGAAGTCAATAACAGGAATCAAGATCCTCCCCGTTATCTTCTCCCCTAAAATCAAATCTTCATACATATCTAAACTTAGATATCTTCTCCCCCTTTGTCAAACACCGAAAAGGTGCAAATGAGGTGACAAAACTCAAAAGACTCCCCCTTAACCCATACTGTCGTTTTCTTAATGCACCTAGAATTCCCTCTAAGTGTATTATGAGACGATAATAAAAATAAGAGGCAGTCAAGACAAAGCGTATGAACAGCATAGCAATAGTCAATAGAAAATGACACATAAAGAAAACAGGAAAGAGAGCAGCATAAATAGATGAGAAAAGCAAAAATCCAGGTCATACAAAAATATCCAACAGAATAGCATCCAAAATACAGACAGTCAATCAGAATGTATCAATCAATGTCCTCAACATGAGGAGCATCATCATCATCTGCGGGAGGCACGTAATCCTGCGGCGGCATGTTGGAGCTCGAAGGTGGATGGCCCGAGAAACGCTGCGGAGGTGGGTAGTTGGCCATCCAGCCCAGAAGTAGCTGCTGCGTCACCAGCTGCTGACTACGCAAGTCATCGTAGTGCTGGTCGATCCGAACACGCAGTCCATGGAGCTCAGCAGCCAGTAGCTCATCGTGTCGATCAAAGCGACTCTCCAGCTCGGCGATCTGCCAGCGCATATCAGGATCGTCCTCTTCATCGTCAGCAGCAGGATGAGCAGCAACAGGAGCAACCTGTCGTGGAGGTCCCCGTGGCAACTCACCTAGAGCTCTCCCATCCTTCCACCGAACGTCCCCATTTTGTCCTATGATTCCAGACTTGGAAAATGCTCGCTTCCCAAGTCTGCAATCCTGTCTGACCATCTTGACTGTTCTACCCTTAGAGACATCAATCTGATGGGTCTCGAGCCAATTTGTAATTATATGCCCATAAGGCATATAAACAGTGGAGCTGCTAGGCTGAGAATATGAAATGATCGAAGAGTAGATGCTCGACATGATATCAAAATCGAGACGCCGACGTAAACCATAAAGCATAAGACAATGATATGATCGGATCTCAGATAATGGTTTAGATGTGATAGGTAGAAGGCAGTTCGTGACAATCTTGAAAAGAATGTAGTCTTGAGGAGATAATCTCAAGGCTGCAAAAGTAGGGAAGTCAACATCTAGCTCATCTAGTCCATCAGGTCTAGGGTGTCCAAAGAAATACTCATAGATAGAGTCAGGTGATACATCAAGTGGAGGAGGTAATGACTCTGGTAAATCAGGATAAATAGGAAAAGGATCTCCTGAACACATACGACAACCTAGATACCCAAAAAATTCTCTGATGGAGAAATCGATAGTTCTTTTAGCGACTCGGGTTTTATAAACACCATCACTGTTCTGATGAAGATTGTTATAGAACTCAGAAACTAGGTCAAGGTTGATGTCCCTTTCTAAGTAGACTACCGAGTCAAGTTTATAATAGGCTAGGGTTTCAGACACAGAAGGACAAAATTCATCCATGTATTTTCGATCCACAGATCGACATGGAAGCAGCTTGAATGTCCTCTGTTGAAATGCTTGCTCAAACTGGCGGTTCGGGAATCTTGAAGAAGAGGAAGGTTGAGGTCGGGAAGGTGCCTGGGACTTGGATTTCTCAGGTGACTTAGATTTAGAGGTCCCTTCACTCCCTACTTTCTTTCTAAGGGTTAACAAAGTGGTAAAATGAGGCAATGAGTGAGCACCCGAACACACAACTTAATTTTATCAATAATAATTCATTCCACTAGAGAACTATTATTGAACTACTGCATCAATCCCAAATTACATTTTGGGCTCCTTCTTATCATGAGTGTGTTAGTCTCCCTGTGTTTAAGATAACAAATGTCCACTAATTAAGTAAGTTACTGACAACTTACTTAATTAATATCTAGCTCCAAGAGTAGTACCACTCAACTTCATCATCATGTCGGACTTAAGTCCACCTGCAGGGTTTAACATGACAATCCTTATGAGCTCCTCTTGGGGACATTCTCAACCTAGATCACTAGGACACAGTTTCCTTCTATAATCAACAACACACACTATAAGTGATATCATTTCCCAACTTATCGGGCTTATTGATTCATCGAACTAAATCTCACCCATTGATAAATTAAAGAAATAAATATCAAATATATGTGCTTGTTATTATATTAGGATTAAGAGCACACACTTCCATAATAACTGAGGTCTTTGTTCCTTCATTAAGTCAGTATAAAAGGAATGACCTCAAATGGTCCTACTCAATACACTCTAAGTGTACTAGTGTAATTATATAGTTAAGATAAACTAATACCTAATTACACTACGACCTTCCAATGGTTTGTTGCTTTCCATCTTGGTCGTGAGTTACTGTTTATAATTTATAAGGAACCAATAACATGATCTTCTGTGTGTGACACCACACACCATGTTATCTACAATATAAATTAATTGAGCAACTACATTTATCATAAATGTAGACATTTGACCAATGTGATTCTTATTTCTAGATAAATATTTATACCAAAAGCTAGGCTTTTAGTATACACTCTAACACCTTCATGCCTTGCTACGCAAGGCCTTTGGCTAAGGCGCCCGAGGCGCCTCTAATAGCCCCGGAGGTGCCTTGGACAATGTTCATCCAAGCTTTTCCTTGAGAAACTCCCTTCCTACAAGATATATTAGTCCACAAACAAAGTATACCTACAAAACAAAGTTAGCACAATAAATATGAATAATATAAGTGATTGATAGCCTTCAGACACTCCGGTTCTGACTTTTGGATTTCTCGAAAACCCTAAGTCGAACTGACGCCTACTCTTCCCTCTTCAGGGAACGCACCCTCACCTACTCTTCTTAGGAGAGTTTACCTTTTGCCAGATCAATCCTCCATGACCGTCTAGACTTTTGCTTAGCTTCCAATAGTTCAGGTCTTCATGCTGAATGTCCTCTCCAAGACCCGTCCTGACTTCCTGTTAGTGTTAGCCCTAGTGCCAATTATGAGATGATTGTAAAGGGCTCATTTTGTATCATATATCATTATTAATAAAAAGGTAAAGTTGGTTATTATATTTATTTCAGTTCAGTGTCAATTGAATAAGTATAATAATGTCCTTGGGTAGTAGGTTCTTATCTATAGTATATCAATTGGTTGAATTGATAGTGAGATATTATAGAGAACACTACTCTTAACTATTCCTAGTCGAGCATTAATATACAAGGACAATATTAATGCGTTGAGACTAGCATGTAGGTCAACGGATGACTTGATCTCACAAGTCATGGATATGAGATATCAGGTTGACACATGGGTATATATTAGAGAATATATACTGAATGACCCGTCATGAAAATATTTCATGGATTGTTATATGAGTGTCATAAACATTCTCATGTGACTATTGGTATGAATAGTCCTTAGACTTGAAGTCACTACGGTTCCCTACATAAGGAGTTGTGTACTTTGGTATCGGCAAACGTCACCTGTAACAAGGTGGACAATAAAGTCGATCACTGGGTATGCAATGAATTATGCGGAGGGATGTGAGTGATGTAGATGGGATCTATCCCTTCCATATGCCAGAAGCGATATCTCTGGGCCCCTTGATTAGTAGGACACAAAGAAAGCATAATCATGCTCAAATGAGTCAATATAAGATATTAAGCTTATTTGATTGAGTGTGTCTACTTAGAGATCAAGAAACACAAAGGTTGATAAGAGGATGGCACGGTCTATACCTCATTGATCAATCTAGATATCAAGAATAGAGGGACCAAGTCATACAAGATAATAGCCACGAACAGGTTAGGTCGGATCTCAATATTCTCATCACTTAGGTAGCAATGATGTCTTGCTAGATGTCACTCATTGCTTATGTATCTAAATGTTGATTTGGGTACATTGTCAACGTTACGAGAACCTATTAGGTCACACATAAAAAATAAGTAGATTTGAAGATGAGTTCATATGATGAATCATTGGGTTAAGTCTAATCTGAATTGAATTTATTGAGTTAGACTCAATTGGATCTAGTTATTGGATCAAGTCCAATTTAAACTAGACTTGAGGAAGTCAATTCAAATTAATGAAATAGTGATTCATTGAATTTGAATTGCATAAGAATTAATTGAGTAAGACTCGATTGCATTAGACTTGAATTAGACTCAAGTGAGTTAGACTTGAGTTAGACTCAAGTGAGTTATACTTGAGTTAGACTTAAGTGAGGATAAATGAGAAGTCATTCATTGAATTTTCGAAATTCAATGAATCATTATATTCAATTTTCGAAATTGAATGAAAAATGAGGAGTTTCAAAATGGCCTTTAATGGAGAGTGAATACTCATTAAGGCTCATTAATGGAATTAATGACATTAAGTGTTTTCATTGGATGAAAAATACTTTAAGTTATTTTGCTCTCATTTTTACTTACTTTTCATTATCCTTCCTCTTCTTCTTCCTCTTTTGGCCAAAATCACTCTTGGTTGCTAGCACAACCATAAGTGTTTTCTTCTCCATTTTTGTGAGTTTGTGAGACAAACGGAGGAATACTTGTTCGTGTGGATACCGAAAGAGGCACGAACGCTTGATCGTACTGAGATCCGAGCTGTCGGGAGATCGTGTGCACGCTACAAAGATATACTCTATCATGTTTTTAGATATAAACTTAGTATATGATTTTGTTTCCCTTCGCATAGATCTTCTTGAGGAAATAGGTTTTTCCACTGCGCGTTTGCGTATTTAGCAATCTATTTCCTTACCGGATTGACAGAGACGCTAAGGACAAACATATTTATCTTTTGCCAACTTGTTTAGGCAAGTTTTTGGTGGTACCTGTAATCATTTGGTTGCCCGTGTTTGGGATGTTAATAGCCGGCAGTGCTGGTACTGGATGATGATCCATGGGTTTATAAATTGGAGTTAGTTTGATCATTCGGGGACAGATGAGGAAGGGTGAGGCAGCGTGCGCGATTGGAGTGTTGTGCAGTAATTCTTTGGGAGGCTCCCTCAATAATAAATGTAATATAATTTATTATTATTATTATTATTATTATTATTATTTGGATGTGTGATTTGTTGCGGAAAACAGAGGAAAGGAGAAAGGACAAAGAAAAAAAAACAAATCACCTCTAATAGTCTGAGTCACAGCTAGACCGTGAGCTCGTGGACACTGGTTGTGATTCGTCTGTGAATCCAACGGAGGAAGCTGTCTGGATTTGCAGAAATTTTTAGTAATCCTAAAATTTTGCAGAAATTTCGGATAATAAACTTGGCTTCTTAGCATTAATTTAACACAGAAACTGACTGAAGTCTTCAAATGCATATAGTGAAATCAACTGAAAAAGAACAAGAGTAGTTAGACAAGTATCACATTGGTACTTTGTTGATGCCATCCCAAGTGCCCAGGATAACATTTATAGAGATGAAAGGAAATATGATTTGTCCCGGTCTTCATTCACAAGCTATTTTGGTGTCAAAGCTACTGAGGCAAATAGCAAATGCCTGGAATGCCGATATAGGATAGCCGTAGTCCATTGTGAACAGATCCTTCCCCACCTTGCCAAACTGGAGAACAACCTTCTCGTCCTCCTGTGGGGCTGGCCCATTTTCTTCGGAAGCAACCAACTGGAAGTTCTTAACTGATGCAACAGTCACACGCCCCCTAAAATTCAGGCACCAGCACTGAAGCTGTTCGTGCCATCTTGGATTCTTGTTCTTTAAAATCAAATTATCTTCTTTCATACCAGTCAATGATCCCAAAGAGGTTTCTCTGATGAATGACTTAGATCTGAAGAACGAAAAGGCTTCAACATTCGAATTATGCTGGAATTCTGTCTGTGTCGGAGCCACCCCTCCTGGTTGGATTGAAGAAGCAGGTATTGAGTCCATGACACATTGCATTCTTCGTGGACCTCTGGAGGAAAATCATAATGAATGCACATTTCATAAAGCAAGCAAATAATTTTAATACAAAATTATATTTCCTCGAGTTGGAAATGTCATCATGGTACAAAATTAGATTAGGTAGCCAATGCTACATATCTAGTTAGTCCAAGAAACACATGCCTTGGGAGGGAGCAAGGTAAACTGGCTTTGAATAATGTAGAGACGGAGCACGACATGTCATGCAAACCAAACAACGAACCACACAAAAGTGCATTTATAAACCAACTGTAGATTTTCATGGTGTATTCTTCTAAACCTTCCAATGGTGATCATGTTGAATAACTTTTCGATGCAATGGACTTTTGGCACAATGGACTCATGTTTTTCGAGCAAGTTCACTTGACCTCATATTTACAACTACCGAGTAGCATAATTTTTAATTTCAGATTGTTATAATGATTTTCAAATAAGTCTGTTGCGTTTCCCACAGTAGTACTTCATGTATATAAGTTTAATGTGCAATGAGTATAATAGCTGACTGCAATAATGCAATTTAAAAAAAAAAAAAGAAAAAAAAGAAACAGCAACAGCAGATCAATTGCTCTATAACAGCAATTTTTTAACTCACTTGTCAAGACTAAATTGATTCTTGAACAAAGCATGTCTTAACACTAGTAGATATTTTTATTTCTTTACTTTTCATGTTCAAGAAACTTTGCCATGAAGCATTAATTATTTTAACTTGGATAAAATATCTAAGAATGCCATTTACAGGCAAAGTTGAATTTGTCAGTTAAATGCTCCAAAAGTAAATGAATAATTCCAAAATGAGAGGTTGGTTGAATAGGATGGATATATTGCTCATTCCCATTCTAAACAGTGCAATGTCAAGGTACATTTGACGAAAGAGTCAGGATGACAAGGACAGAGACAAAAGAGCACACAACTGGAATTTACAAGTGTAGAGATAAGTATTGAAGTATGCAACAACATTAATTTCTAGAAGGATATAAACCTGCAATGAGCTTTGTTCCTCTGATGCCAAGGAGAACAAACAAATAAAAGTTGGCATACTACTTACCTGGAACCCAAGACATTCAACTCATAAGAAATGTGTGCAACTGGGTAATTTCCAGCAGGAACCCTGGGAGAGATTTGTTTGGAACCAACTTTATGAGTGGAATGACTTCTTGAGATCACAGTTCCAGCATTAGGTGGCTGAACATCATAGACAATGAATTTTGTTCCCAGGAAATTAGATCTGTAAAGATCAGGAACTAATGCAATCAATCCTGACTTAAAAACAAATAAATTCTCTAATTACAGATAACAAAGTTCTTGTCCTATTTCGCACATGTATCTGATGCAAAAGAATTTAAAATCTCCAGTTTATGACTATTACACATTATGGAAGATTTGTGATGATAGGATGACCTACTTGCACTTTGCTTCAACAACCAAGTTGAAGGCAATAACTAAGTTCTGAAATTTAAGACATATGTAAACACAACAATCGCTGTAACAAGAGTGGATGAATAGCCATTGCCTATGTCTTTGAACACAAAGTTCAAAGAAGTTCGAACTAGAAGAACAAATTCAAGATATTATCTATGTATTCAAGAGTTCAATCTAGGTTAACACAGAAATTAAACTGAGCCTTTCCTATTTATACTGATAATACTTGAAGCAGACTCAATTTCATAGCAACAGATAAAAGGCACATGAAGTAATTCACTGGAGCACATTCCAGTTTCTCTCAATCATTTAACACTATTACTGTACACACACTTGCCCTTCACAAACTCCAGAGATTGAATCCTGACTAGGAATTAACATCTTCATAGAAGAAAAAAATTGGACAGCATTTGACAATCACCTTAATTTTCCAATATATGTACGACTTCCCTTTGACATGTCAAATGCATCAAGAGAAATGAGATAGTCTGTGCATGTAGCCCGCCGACATTTTCGTGCAGAGAGGAGGAATTTGCCATCATCTGCTAATGCTGTTAAAGAATGCATTAATAAGTGATTGGAATAAGAAATTACAAAATTCAAATAAGAGTTAAGCAAGCAAAAACAGATATATTTTTCAAGAAGTCTAATGAGTTAAAGGAAAAGGAGAGAAATATATATAGCAGCCATTAGTATATCCCCAACTAAAATATATGATCATGGTAATTTGTTCTCAGCAAAGTTGGCGACCCTAAATAGAACAAAACATGCTCACACATGTTATGTGAAACAGAATTTCAATTATGTGGAAGGAATTAAATCCAGGTTGATTTGTTCTAAAATAAGAGAGAGAGAGAAAAAAAATCCCTAAACTTAAGGCAAATCTCAAAAATTATGTGAGAAATATAATAGATAAAGAATAGCCTCTAAAAGTAACGAATTATAATACCACTAATTCGGGATTTATTCAATTAACTTTCCAACGCTCCCCCAAGGCTGGTAAATAGGTACCTATCATTCCGAACTTGCTGATGAGTAATTCAAATCCCGATTTTAGCAAGGCTTGGGTTGTGCTCCCAATGGTTGTTTTACACACAAGAGGAAGGGCACCTCATTTAGGATAGTTCTACAACAAAAAATCTATAGCACATATTCACAAATAATCCAATCTTGTTATGGAACAATATAAGCAAATAAATAAGCACACTATTAGAGACAATTTATCTGAAGGAAAACAAGAATGTATTTCACTAATATCATGTAGAGTTCTCACAATATATTTGTCCTTATGGAGTGGACAACCCTCCTACTATTGAAACAATTTTCAAAGGCAATCTCCTTACTAGTCCTAAGTTCTATATATAGATGTAAATAGGTGGTAGTTATCAATGGAAGATATAAACATCTTCCTTATTTGTAAATAGGTTGTATTTATCAATGGAAGTTATAACCATTTTCCTTATGCTTTCTTGTTTCTTCTAGAATATGTATAAATGATGTTCTTCTTATGTGGCACCATAGGCTGATGATGTGGCATTGGTTGATGATGTGAAGGCTAATGATGTGGCATGAAGATTGTATCAATACCCCCTCCTTCAAAAGAGGCCTTTCCTCAAGGCAGAATGATGGAAATTGTGCAGCGAGTAAACTATAATTCTCCCAACTAGCTTCTTCAAGAGGTCTATCTTGCCATTGGATTAAGAGTTCCAAAGATGGTAGCCCACCTTCAGTTATCCAATGATGATTTAGGACTGTGGTGTCACTAACAACTCCCGTTGGCATTAATAGGAAATGACGGTGGGCAAAACTATGCTGACCATAAGCGCGGCGTAGTAGAGAAACATGGAAAACTGGATGAACTTTGAAGGAATGTGGAAGAGAAAGCTCATATGCAACTGGTCCAATTTTCTTGGTGATAGTATATGGCCCAAAGAACCGTGGTGACAACTTTGCATACTGGCGCTTGGCTAAGGATTGTTGTTTATAAGGTTGGAGATGTAAGAAAACCAAATCTCCAACTTGAAATTGGATATCACATCGTTTGGCATTGGCGTGTGACCGCATACAAGACTAAACCTTGAGAAGATTTTCCTTCAATATGTGCAGCATAGCATCTCGTGTTAATAACTGGTCTTCAAGATCAGCAATATTGATTTCACTAGGGATGTAGTTTGCAAGTGTGGAGGGTCTCTTCCATAGACGATGCGGAAAAAAGAAGTGTCAATTGAACCATGGAACCCGGTATTATACGAATATTCTACCTAAGTTAAACACTTTGACCTTGAATGAGGTTGTTCACTTGTAAAACACAGTAGTCAAGTTTCAAGGCAGCGATTGACAACTTTAGTTTGCCCGTTACTTTGCGGATGGAAGGCAGAGCTCATGCGAAGTCGAGTTTGACTGAGTTTGAACAATTCTTTCCAAAAAGCACCGAGGAAGATCACATCTCTATCAGACACAATGGACTTAGGAATCTCATGGAGGCGAACAATTTCCTTATTCAATAGTGAGCTACATATTTGACAGTAAAGGGATGAGATAATAAAATAAAGTGGGCATATTTGCTTAGTCGATCAACTACAACCATAATAGTATCATAACCCCTCGACTTCAGCAGATTAGTAATAAAGTCCAAGGAAATATCCTCCCAAATTTGGTCAAGTATGGATAGTGGTTGTAGCAAACCTGTGGGAACTAAAGCCTCATATTTAGATCCTTGGCAAACTAAACTATTTTGAATCCAAACTTTAACATCATGCTTCATTCATGGTCAGATAAAATAGATAAGTCATGCAGCGTCTTGAGATAGCCGCCATGACCGGCAATGGGTGTGTCATGAGATTCAACTAATAGTTTTTGTCGTAAGGAAGACTGCTATGAGATGACGAGCTTGTTTTTGAAGTAGAGCAAGTGATCAATAACAAAAAAAGATAGATGTGTCGTATCGAAATATCCGTTATTATGGTATGTGTATAAGGGGGGTGTCGTATCGAAATATCCGTTATTATGGTATGTGTATAAGGATCTTGTTGTAACGCATGCTGCAACTCCAAGAAATCCAAAGGGAAAGAGATGACAATTGACAAAAAGTCAGCGTGTTGGGGATGGCAAGATAAGGCATTAGCTCCTGTATTGTTTGCACGTTTTTTTTTGTAAATGATGGAGAAATCAAACAGCAACAATTTTAAGAGAAATTGTTGTTGATCATTTGTCGAAGATATTGATCGAGCAAAAACTTGAGGCTACAATGATCAAAAGTGACAATGAAAGGTCGACCCAACAAGTAATGCTTTCCATTTTTGTAAGACCAATACCAACGCTAATAACTCACGATCATAAGTGGATTTTGGAAAAAGATAAACGGTAAACCTTTGTTGAAATAAGAAATAGGATGTCTACGTTGGGAAAGAATGACCCCTATACCTTCTGATGATGCATCACATTCAACAATAAAGGCTACAATAAAATCGAGTAGATGAACTGGAGCGGAAGGGCATATTTCAGCATCTAAAATGTTGTGGTAGCTATCGAATGTCATTTGAAATTATTCTTCTTCATGAGATCAGTTAAAGGCTTGGCAAGTAGATCATAGTTTTTGATAAATCACTAGTAATATCCTGTGAGCCCAAGAAAGCCATGGAGCTCCTTCACAAAATTTAGTAAAGGCCAATAATTAATAGCCTGTATTTTATCTAAATCCATCTCTACACGTTTGCAGGAAATAGTATGGCCTAAGAACGATAAATGTGCCCAATGAAATAGGCATTTCGACTTCTTAGCATAAAAATGATTGTAGCGCAAGAGATGGAGAGTGATGGATAGATGTTGCTGATGGTATTGAGTGTTAACACTATACACTAAGATGTCATCAAAGAAAACAAAGATAAACTCACATAAATAAGGCTGAAATAGCTCATTTATTACTACTTGAAATGTAGACAGAGTATTCATGAGACCAAATGGCATGACAATAAACTCGTAGTATCCAGAATGAGTCCGGAAAGTAGTTTTGAATATGTGAGCATTCAGATTTGATGATAGCCGGAGTGAGGTCGATCTTGGAAAAAAACGGTGGCACCATGTAATTCATCCAATAACTCATCTATGTTGGGGATTAGATATTTATCAAGGATAGTATTTTGGTCGAGGCACCTATAATTAATACACATACGCCAAGATTGATCTTTCTTTTGCACTAAAAGGATAGGACTTGCGAACGGACTAGTACTCGGCTGTAAAAATCCTAATTTCAATAATTCAGCCACCTATATTTCAATTTTCATTTTTTGACAATGAGGATAGTGGTATCTCCATGCCACATCAGCAACCTATGCCACATCATCAACCTATGGTGCCACATAAGAACATCATTTATACATATTCTAGAATAAACAAAAAAGAAGAAGGAAGATACTTATAACTTCCATTGTTTTACAAGAGCAGCAATTTGCATTCTTGGTGATATTCCTGCGAGTTTGCAAAATATTACAAATATGTTCGTCATGATTGAAATTTTGTCGGACCATAGTTCTCTTGGAAGGCTTTAACTAATTCTTCCCAAATATACCAACGTTCGCTCACTATTGATCAATAGATCTAATGCATCATCCTCCAAATACATGGAAGCCACATCTACTTTCAATTCCTTAGGTGTTTGGTAATAACGAAAATATTTTTCTGCTTTTAGAATCCATCCAATAGGATCACCTCCCTCAAACTTTGGAAAATCCATTTTGGTGTGATGTCAAAGTGGAAAATTATGCTCCCATGAAGGTAATTCGGCGTCAAACTCGATAGCATGGAGTGAATGTTGTTGCTCATCATTCTTGCGGCTCGTATCCCTCATCGTAAGAATATGGAATTGTGATTTGAGAACAATCACATTAGCAACTAAGGCATCTATACTATTAAGTTTGGATTTGATAGCCGAAAGTTGTTGTATGATGGCGTCTGGTATAGGAGGAGGAGAAGAGTTTACAAGTTCATTGAGAGTCGGAGTTGATCGAGTATTCACCATTGTGGCAATATGAGGAAGTGGGTGAGGACTTTATGTCTCTCTGATACCAAAATGTTAGAGACAAATTATCTGAAGGAAAACAAGAATGTATTTCACTAATATCATGTAGAATTTTCACAATATATTTGTCCTTATGGAGTGGACAACCCTCCTAATATTGAAATAAACAACAATTTTCAAAGATAATCTCCTTATTAGTCCTAAGTTCTATATATAAATGTAAATAGGTGGTAGTTATCAATAGAAGTTATAACCATCTTCCCTATTTGTAAATAGGCGGTAGTTATCAATGGAAGCTATTACCATCTTCCTTGTGTTTCTTGTTTCTTCTAGAATATGTATACATGATGTTCTTATGTGGCACCATAGACTGATGATGTGGCATGGAGATTATATCACAAACTCTATCACAATAATAAATTCCATAAACAATACTGATCAAATATAACATCCATATCACAAAATGCAAATAGATAATACTAATAACCTTTGACTAACAATATGCATAACATGATAAAACCAATGTATTTAGATAAACAACCAAAGACTAAAGCATTATCTTGAGCAACTGCCTATCGACTTGACTTAATCTAGTCTGAATCCATTCTACCTATTTATTCAAAGAGTGAAGGTGGGTAGAGTTTATGACTTGGTGGATAACAAAAAGAAAGTGGTGCATGACATAATAAGCTTAAAAAAAAAAACAGCCCGGTGCACGAAGCTCCCGCTATGCGGGGTCCCGGGGAAGGATCCATTGTACGCAGTCTTACCCTGCTTTTTGCAAGAGGTTGTTTCCAGGATTCGAACCCGTGACCATTTTGGTCACAAAGCAATAACTTTACCGTTGCGCCAAGGCTCCCCTTCACATAATAAGCTTAGATGGAAAAAAAAGTAAACATGTAATAGCACAAGTTAGCAATTAGCAAATTTTATCTTTTGATCTCTTAATAAAAGTTATCTTCTCTAACTCAAACATCTCAACTCCATCTTTGAGTCATCACCTATGACCACATAAAATATCATCAAATATATGGCCCTTGGAATACATTATTTCTCTTCCACATCTCATCAAATTTTTGCTAAAGTCAATATATAGCTTATTTTTTGACGACTACCCTAAATGAACCATTATGAAGGTTTCCCATATTGGTACATATCATTGAAGTACTCCAATTTCCACTCAGGACCTATCATAGTCACCATGTAGAACAACAAAGTCATGGTATCTAGTATTGCATCTTACGTACTAACAAAAAGGAAATAGAAATAACTACCACAACATCTCATGTCATAGTATAACGGGAATAGGGATAACTAAGGTGGCATATCATGTAATAGTACAACGAAAATAAAAATCTATCATGGCATCTCATGTATCAATGTAGAGAAAATAGGAGCATGCACCATGGCATCTCATGCAACCCATAGAGAAATCAAGAATATGTATCATGGCATCGCATGCAACACATAAAGGAAACTTATTCATTAGGCACCACATAAAATATTATTTTCTCATGCTCATTTATCATTAGTAAAGTAATTGCATTTTAGAGTTGATCCTTTAGGAAAAAGTACATTATTTCACATTTCATTTTCTTCATCTCAACTTAAATTACATGCATAAAAATAAATTTTTGAAAACAATTAGTTACTCGTCTCATAGGAGATACTTGACTAGTGCATGGAACTCTCCGGTTACAACATAGCACAATATACTTGTTATTCTTAATAATAACTTGTTGAGAAAAAAGAGGTATCAAAAATACTTCATTTCTAATTCTGAATTATGCCTTTTTATATAGTTTAGTTAATGATTTGATCCATACAATATCTTTGTAAATTCTTATTTTAAATGTTTTTTTCAATCCTATTATAGATTTTAAATAATTGAATGTGCTAAATATACTACTAAGTTTAGATCATTCATGAACTTTTAGCTTGAACATATTACTTACAAATTCGAACTTAACTTTTTAAAATGAATGTATGTTATTATGAGTTTATGTAATAATCTTTAAAATTTGTTCATGAACATCTCATATGAACTTCCAGTATTAAAATCACCTTCTTGTTTAAAATAAAAGAATTATTTTCTTAAATTAATTAAATAAATTTTTATTTAATAAAAGCATCATACCGAACCCTAGCTAGCTGATCCTCAACAAACGAAGCAAAACTAAAAGAAGACATAGAGGAGAAGAAGCTGGACACAATCTTCAAGAATCTAAACTCGCACAAACTCTCTCAACCCACCTGAAGTTATGAGTTAGGACACAAAGAAGAAGATTTGCTGATCTTAGATAACTAAATTTTATCCTCTTTAAATTTGCTCATTTTAAATTATTTTTTTTTAAAAAAAATAGATATTAATTAAGCTGAACTATTCTAATATTTTGGATTTTAGAGGTCAAGTGGAAGTCAGTTTAGGATGAGTGGAGTCAATCAAGTAAAAAATATTGATTAGGTTAGATGGATTCAAAAAGAGCTTAATTTGGACTTATTTTAGCTAAATTTAGAACTAAACCAAGTTTATATATTTGATACTTTCATTTAATCATATTTAATTGAATTAGCACAACTTTTAAAAGGTTGAGAATTGTTTATATTCCTCTCTCTCTCTCTCTCTCTCTCTCTCTCTTCCCATAAGCTCCCACTCATCACGTGTCGCTAGCCAGCCACCAATTACCCACCGCTAGTCACCATGTCGTTCATGGACAAGCATCGATCCCCATCTCTGATCTCTAATGTCCCTTCTCTCTCCCTCAATCTCTATCATGGTTCAAAATTTTGTTCCGTGGAATGGACGAAACTTACCTTTCTGTCCACGCACCGAAATCGGCACTAGACTACCGACAACTTTGTCGCTAGTCATCGCATGCTTCCTGTGCTGCCGGAGGTATCTCGCAGGGTGTCGCGGGGCGCCTAAAGATTCGTGGCGCCGGAGGCGTCGTGATGCTTTTGGTGAAGCCGAAAGCGTCTTAGGACGCTTCCAGCGCCGCCGAAAGCTTCCAGTGCCACCGGAGGCGTCATGTCATGAGGCCTTTAGCGCCGCGTCTGCGGGGTGTCGGTCGCAAGCATGGCGGCATCGAGTTAGGTTTAGGGTTCAAAATTAATATTACAATTTAAATAAATCAAACAATTCCTACTTAAGTATGATATTTTAAAGAGACTTTCATAAACCCTAATTAAATTATCCAATAAAGCATAAAAAAAATATATTTAAAATTTTTAAAAAATTAATAAATTTTATTAAATAATATTCTGAATTTGTTTTTACTATTTTATATTTTATTTAAAAATTTTAAAAAAATTAAAAAATTTTATAAAAATTCTAATAAATCAAATTTATATTCTGATTTTTTAAAACTTTTTTACTGTTTTAATGTTTAATTGATATTCTATTTTTTTACTATTTTAAATATATATTATTTAAATTATGAATTAATTAAATAAATAGTTAATTTATATAATTATTATATATGAAATAGTATTATATATTAATTTATATAATTTTGATTATTTAATCTGGACATTGGAGAACTATAAATGTTACCTAAGCAAAATATTACAAAAATCACTGCTTCCATCTGATTCACGCCACTCCTTTTAGTATTAGTAAGGTAACATATTATGATGTATCAATTTTAATTCGAATTATTAATAGATCAATTTTCTTTAAAAAAATTATATTTAATTATTTTTCTAATAATATTAAGTTATTTAATAATGGATAACTCATATAAAATCAATATACAACTTATTTTTAAATTATACATAATAAATATATTTATCTAATCATTACTATATATAAATAAAAAAATACCGAAATTGTATCGGCACGGCACGATATGATACTAAAACTATATCATTTCGGTCTAGGACCGAAACCTCGGCACGAGTCGAGATTTTAAACCTTGATCTCTATCCTAGTCTCTCTCCTCTTGCTCTTTGTTGTTAGAATGTATACTAAAAGCCTAGCTTTTTGTATAAACATTTATTTTAAAATGAGAATCACATTGGTCAAATGTCTGCATTTAATTAAATGCAGTTGTCCATTTAATTTATATTGTAGATAACACGGTGTGTGATGTCACACAAAAGATCATGTTATCAGTTCCTTATAAATTATAAATAGAAGCTCACAACCAAAATGGATTGGGACAAACCATTGGAATGGTTGTAATGTAATTTGGTACTAATTTATCTTAACTATAAAATTACACTAGTACACTATCTGTGTATAGAGCAGGATCATTTGAGGTTGTTCCTTTTATACTAACTGCATAAAAGAACAGAACCTCTGTTATTATGGATGTGCGTACTCTTAATCCCGATATAATAACAAACACATGTACTTAGTATTTATTTCTTTAATTTATCAAAGGGTGAGATTTATTCGTTAAATCAATAGGCCCGATAAGTTGAGAAATAATATTATTTATATGATGTGTTGTTGATTATAGAAGGAAACTGTATCCTATTTATTAGGATGATGATGTCCCCTTGAGGAGCTCATAAGGATTGTCATGTAAACCCTGCAGGTGGGCTTAGTTCCGACATGACAATGAAGTTGAGTGGTACTACTCTTGGAGCTAGATGTTAATTAAGTGAGTTGTCAGTAACTCATTTAATTAATAGGCATTCGATATCTTAAACACAGGAAAATTAACGCACTCATGATAAGAAGGAGCCCATAATATAATATGGGATTGGTGCGGTAGTTCAATAATAACTCTTTAGTGGTATGAGTTATTATTGATGAACTTGAGTTGGGTGTTCGGTTCGAACACAGGAAGCTCAAACTCATCAGAAGGCCAAAATTAATTCCTCCTCTAGGTCGCTGTTGTAGCCTCTATGTATAAAACCTCACATCCACCCAAGTCATCCTTATGGCCGGCCACATCCTTGCTTGGTGCCCAAGTAAGGGGTCGGCCACCCCTTGCTTGGTGCCCAAGCAAGGGGCCGGCTAAGATGGGTTTAAAAGTGAGTTTTTAATTTTTTAAATCTTTCTTTTTGTAGTCATCTACAATGTTTTAAAAGAGATATTTTAAATTTTAAAAACTTTCTTTTTTTGAAGTCATCCACATGGTTTTAAAAGAGAGTTTTAAATTTAAAAACTCTTTCCTTTTGTAGCCATCTACAATGGTTTAAAAGAGAGATTTTATTTTTGTTAAAACTTTCCTTTTTTGTAACCATGATTTAAAAGAGAGGTTTTAATTTTAAAAATCTTTCCTTTTTGTAGCCATCTACAATGTTTAAAAGAGGGATTTTTAATTTTAAAACTTTCCTTTTGTAGTCATCTACAATAGGAAATTTAAAAGAGAGATTTTAATTGTTGTTAAAATCTTTACTTTTTAGCCATTACCAAGGATTATAAAAGAGGATAGATGATGCCTTAGAGGAAATAATCATCTACACTATTTCTATTCCTCTTCTATTCTCCTTGTGGCCAACCCCCTCATATTCTTATTCTCCCCTTGCTTTCTCACTTAAAGTCGGCGGCATCAAGAGGCTTCAACCATCTTGTGGTCGACGGGTTGCAAGGAAGAAAGAAGAACAAGAGGTGGTGTTCCTAGCTTTGATCCCTTGGTGGCCGAAAGTCTTGGAAGAAAGGACTTGGGTGGTTTTTGCGTCTTGTTAGATCGTCGCACACACGACGTCCAAGAGGAGGAGAGGAATACAGCAGAAGATCAAGAAGTCTTTAAGCTACAAAGAAAGGTATAACTAGTTAATTGTTTCCGTTGTGTACTAGTTTATTTTTCCTTTGTATGGATCCTGAAGTACCAACACAAGAGGCTAGTGATCTTGTGTTTTGATTGAGGTCTCTATAGTTTAACCTAGGGTTTACTGAAAGGAGTTTAAATATTCAATTTCTTTGAAAGGCTTTGACTAGGAAGTGGTAGATGATCCCATACCCAAGAAGGTCGAGTGTCTCGCCAACGACCTGAAAGTCAATCCTTGAAATAGATATTTAATCAACTTCTGTAATATGGTTTAACCTCTGATGAACACATGGGTTGAACTTGGATTAATAATGTTAAGTTTCGTTTGCAATCCAAGTTTAACTTCTGAAAAGTACATGAGTTACTAGGAAAAGTTCTGTGCTTGTACAAATTTTTGTACAGGGGAAAAGAACGGAATTCCGAATAGCGCCAACATTTGTTTCTGCCACACATGCCATCAATGGTTGGGTATGGATATCAATGTCATCGTATGTGCTAGTTGACAAGACAATAATTCCATCAATGCCAATCAGTACGACTCAACACTTTAATCTATGAATGCGGTGCATTAATAAATACATGTAGAAAAGTTCCTCAGAGAGGGTACTTCCTTTTGACTTTGATTACAAGAAGAATAGATTGAAACCATTTTAAAAGTATCCATTTGAGAAATCTGCAAAGAATAGTTATCAAAGAATAATAAGGTGGAGAATCCCGGGAGCTTGCCAAAGGTATGGAGGCAGCAGAAGAATCTGCTATTATTTCTAGTTATGCCAGCTTGGTTTTTTCAGGCTCTGTACCATGCAATACTAATTGGATTTTGAAAATAATCAATAACACATTCCATCATTCTAAAAGAAATGAATACAAGTTGATTTGTTCCAAAATATGAAATAGAAATAATTCCAGAACTAGAGGTAAACTAGAGTCAAATCCCACAATTATGGAGAATAAAATAGGTAAAAACTAACACCTACAAAAATCAGATCACGATTTTACTATTCCTGGATTTATTCTACTGATTTTCTAACATTGTGATTTTGTTAATGGTATGGCATAATTGGGCAAATCCAACAATCTGTAATAGCATTGCGCAATTCTTGTGAAACTATATGCATTAATTAGTCAATGCAATTTAATATGTCACAGCAAATAACCTCCGTTCCAAAATGGAAGGTAAGATTCGAAGTAGTTTATGCTTGAGCCTTCATGCCTAGATGTGGATAGGTGCAACCCATAAAGGAAAAGAATCTTGTTTTGATCCAAAAGTAAGTTTTCAACTCCTGCAATGGAATCTATTGAATATTTGGGCTTAGTCAAAATATGATGACAAATGAGTTTTCGAGTGAATGTGCTTGGGCAAATTATACTAACTAGTCATAAAATCAGTTAGCCACTGAATAAATGACAATTTAATTTGGTCAGAACACTTATCGTAACCAGCCATTTGATATTTTATCTATATCAATTACATAGGTTCATTAATTCAATACATTGTGATACACAGATAAACATGTACATTTTGTTATTCATATGATTGTCTGTTTTGTCAATACAAATAATACTAAATATTGCTTTATTATGAATCATATATGGGGCTTATCCACATATGACTTGCATTCACTTTTTTAAATCGTCATGGACAAGGTTTAAAATGTATCATGCCAACATTCCGATATATAATATCAAGGGAGAGTTGGAGATGGAAGAAGATGAAGAAGAAAAAAAACAAGAGATTAATACTTTAGTTTAAACTTTATATTCCATCTAGAATGGTAGTGTTGAAAATATCTTGTATGAACCCAATATAAATATAAAAAAACACTATATCAATTCATCTTAATTGTGTTGTAGTATGTTAAGGTCTCAAGTGTCATCATGACATTATTGACATAGTGAGACATTATTGAAATATTGGCGCAGAAGATATTGTATGTGCCATATACTATCGAGCTTCAATAATTTATTAGAACAATATATTTCAACTGACATGGTATGAGATTGCAAATCATGTTGATAGCAACTCATCCTATTTATCAAATGAGAAACCTGGTAATGTTAAAAAAAAAAAGTGAGTCTAAAAAATTGTATCCTAATGCCAAAAATTGTATCGATGATGTTTTCATTAAGATTCAAAAATTCATTTTTCCCCCTTTTTTGGAAGGATGACTTGTTCACAATATAGCATTTTATCCCAAGATTGACTTGAGCAAAATGATCACAAATTGATTGACTCATTTTACATAAGTAGTTTTCTGAATCCTCCAGGGAACTATTGCATGCCAACTTGGATGAACCCTGGAAAAACCCCTAAGCTGGTCTGCAACTACCTCCATGGTGGTCTAATCCCAAGCCTCATCACCATATTATAAAGCAGGACCTCTTCTGAGCTAATAAAGAAGCCCTCAAAAGATGCAGAGGTAGTGTACTTTTGAGAATATAGCATTCATGGATCAAGTCCAAGATGAAAGTGTTTATGTCCATATGATTTTGGATGAAAATGGAATTCTCCAAGTTTAAGACCTTGACCAGAAACCAACAAACATAGAACCACCAGGCTCCAAGAAATTTCAAGATGGAAAGAGAAAGCCAAGCAATAGGGTAAGAAAATTGAGGAGCTATTCACCTCACACAGGTCTCTTCTTCAGGATTACTACACCAAGAACTTTCTGTTGAACCAGATTAAAGAGGCCCTTCATCATACAAGCAGGCTAATAAATGAACTTATTGAAGCACAAACTGACGAATTATCTCTCTTGGCAATCTAGATTTTTATTAAGGGAACATATGAACCTAGATTTTTGTTTTACGAGTAAATTATTAGCATGATCCATCAGTAATAGGATATTTCATTATTTTAAATATTTTAAAATGTTAAAATGATTTCAAGTAACATAAGATTTCTATAAACAAAGCTGATATTTTTTTAGCTAAATTTCATGATTTTATGATTTGATACAACATATGATACACCGACCCCACCTAGTGAGATAAGACTTGGTTGTTGTTATACGACTTATGATACTATAATCATAAAAATGATTCATGATATCAACTTTAACATATTAACCTTTCACCAACCCAACTAGTAGACTAATGATGCATGCCATCAACATTTTTTATGCTGACAAACAGAGGCAAACAACCACGGTTTTCGACATAGAATAAGGAATGTTTAGAGATATGACCATAAGTCTATAGTTTAATTTAAAATATATATCTTGCATATATTAATGAGTACTATCATTCAAGAGTAACAAGTAGACGGTGGCTAACTAACAATTGTCATCATCATGAGTTAAAGACCAATGACAATTAACACTTATTGAACCCAACATTAACAAAAACAAACACAATCTAAAACCAACTCTAGTGATTGACAAGAACATCCATCTCAAATAGGCCAGAGGTAAGGATGAAACTGTCAAGATCCAATCAATGTCAATGCTAGCTTCTTCAACAACAATGGACTAGGGTCTCTGCCTTGGACAAGTACTATGGCCACTAGTCTTAATCATCAACCCCAAGCAGAAGATTGTGCACCACAACCTCAAGAGGAGGCCCCTATACTACTTGCATGAAGTAAGTGTAGTTGCTACATCAACAAGGGTTATATCCTTCACCATTGAAACAATCAAAGGAGAGATAATTAAGAGAATGGATTGTAGAACAAACGCGTCAAGGTCTCTTAATTTCCCATTACTTTCTTATCTCAAATTTTTCTCCTCCTCAATGTCCTTAATTTTGTTATATTCTTCTTAAAGAATGTCACTGAATGTGACAACCTTGGAAAAATAGGAACAAGCTTGACTCGTCTATATATGAGTCCGCTAAGTTTATGTGTTGCAACATGATCCTTTCATTTAATCTATATAAACTCAAATAATATTGAAAAATTTTACTATCTTGTGAAAAACCGTTATAACACAATCTGCAAGAAGCTATACTAAATAAAATGAAAGGTTTACATAAATTAATTGGACAAGAGACAAAATGATTTTCTCTACAATGGAAGGTACACAAGGTCCTACTTGAAGAAAAGGTTTAAAATCTTATTCCAAGATAGGATGGCAATCCCTAGCTAGAATGAGACAATTTCATACCATTTTGGTGGTGTTGACAATATAGTGTAAATCGCTCTAATGAGGAGAAGCTTACTTGGAGGCATTGCCAATGCTGAAGAAGTTTTGTATCTCTCTCACATCGCCTCACATTCACAAGGAGTTTACCTAAAAGCAGCACTAATGTTGGTAAAGCCTTGAAATCTAGCTCATGTCTCCTTATATTGTAGTTGATCAACTAGGGTTTTATCAATCTATTATGCACAACCAAAGTCTTCATGATTCATCCTCACTTATGGCACAACTGAAGCCTTCGGTCGTTGTTCTATTGTGACCAAAGCCTCCAATTGTCAATCTATGGCAACCAAAGCATGTAGTCGTTGTTATGTATCTACTGAAGCCTATAGTTGGTGTTCTATTGGGACCAAAGCCTTGGTGATCCATCTTCCCTCATGATACTTCTCCTGGTCTAGTTGCATTGTTATTTCGTCACGATCAAAGCCTTCATTGTTTCGATGTCATTCTATGTCTTAGTACGGGAGTGGAACAAAAAAACTATGGCATGTTGACTACCACAACTCAAGATTCTAAATCATGCATGAGAGTTAATATTTCAAGACCATAAGTTCATGAACACTTGGATCTTTAATTATATGAATGGTATTCGTTAGGTTGACACAAATGCAAAGCACAATACATGTTCTTCATCCAACTTCTAATCATATAAGTGGAATGAATGACATGCCGACTACTAATATCATTCATAACTTTTTTTTGAATGGCTTTATCATGGCTTCCTATTTGTTGCAACAATATGAAACAACTAGAAAGGCAATAGTGTCCAACTTTTGCTAAAAATAATAATAATAATGTAATTGTTAAACCAGAGAATTCTAAGAGATTTTCATAGACTGTTTATGCAGGAACCAACCAGCTAGGTGAACAATGCTGTCTGGTTGAATAATATTCGGGGCATCTAGGTAAAACAGGGTAGATATACAGATATACAGACACGTGACTAATGCAATCACCAAGAATATCGAATGAGACAAAAACATAAATGTAATTTCTGTCACATTCCATCAGAATGCGGCTTCCAATCCTTTCTTAAAATAAAACCAATAATTTAATAATTGGCCAGTTAAACAACAACAGACACAAAATAATTACAAAAGATTAAAAGAAGCTGTCTAAATACACACACCGCAAATGCAAATTACTTGGACATTATATTATTTTGTGCTTGATGGATTAAAACCAATTAAGAGTTGGAACTTATCACTGGAGATCATGAATAAATGTCATTTTTTTATCAGATCATTGTTTTCTGCATTAACAGGAATAATCCAAAATAGATGATCTTCTAGAAGTTAAAAATGTATCTAATAAAAAGTTCATGTAGATACTTAAGAGCATATAAAAACAACAAATAGGAACTTAACATTGATCTGCAATGAAAAAAGTTTGAGAAATGGATGTTCGTACATAAAATGATAAAGGCTCACCTTGGGTAAGGCCAAGATAAAGGTGGTAAGTTTGTGTGTTACGATTCCGTCTAATGAAACATTGGAGAGGAAAATCCCTAGGACCAGGCTGCAATTGTATAAAAGAGGTTAATAAATATGGCAAGGCGATGCAATAGGAGCCAACCCCAAAATGTAGGGGCAAACCCAGTTTCTGATGATGATGATAAAGAAGAAGAAAGCGAGAAAGATCTAAGACAACATCAAATGAAGTTGATACGAACATTATATTGTCATGCAAAGGAATAGGATATACCAAACTTCCTTGTGCTTTACCTGATCACAACAAGAGATAAAAACAGAAGAGAAGGAAAAAAATATCCTAGGTCACATCCTTTATAATCACAGATACGTGAAGCAGTAACTTGTTATAAGAAAAGATGTTTTAAGAACTAGCTGATTCTTCAACATATAAATAAGTTGGCAGTAAGAAACAAAATTAAACATTTGTGGGAATACACCAACGGGAAAAACAACCAATCACGACTCAAACCAATCCATTCGCTTCAGTACCTGTTTCACTGATATAGGGAAGGTAAGCTTCCCCGACACCTCTGGCGTCTTGACTATATCTTTCATGATGCTCCTCCAACTGCGGCACACCCCTGCACAGGCCACCACACCCTTCCGCAGAGGCCACGAGCCGTCAGCCTCCTCAATCCTAATCAGCACTTCCATTAGTAGCTCGGGTGGCATATTCTCCCAGCAGCTCTGACTCATCCCGTCCGCCAGCGGCAGATCCACCGCATCGTGTATCAACCGGTGCGACCTTGACCTCAATCCATACCCCAGCTTCATCTCGAACCCTTTCCTCGAGATGCTTCCAAATTCATCCCTCATATCCTGAATCATACTCATGAACGACATTGATCCGCCAGCAAATCTCGAAGCAAGCAGCTAATTCTCGATCGACACCGGCCGTATTGTGGTAACCATCCGCATCCAGCTCGTGAGTAGATCTCCAAAATCAGCACGAAAAATCATCACAACTCCCACCAGGGAGACTGAAAAAGAGAATCAAGAAACCTGCACAAATG
This sequence comes from Zingiber officinale, assembly GCF_018446385.1. NCBI lineage: Eukaryota > Viridiplantae > Streptophyta > Magnoliopsida > Zingiberales > Zingiberaceae > Zingiber > Zingiber officinale. The sequence continues at coordinate 51,162,886 of NC_055993.1, forward strand.
AACAGAAATCTCGCAGGCACAAAGAAACCAGCGTCTCCGTCTCCGTCACCGTCGCCGTCGAGATCGCCATCGCCGTTCGTCCCCCAATCTCCTCTCTTCAAAGCTTCGACAGATAGATAAAACACAAATGCTTGGTGATTAAAAATGTCGAGAATAATTAAAGAGCTTCGGCAAAGCAGACTCCGGAAGGGACAGAATGTTATAATATTATTAGCAAAATTGCATTTTCGTTCTACAAAGTCTATTATTTTTCTTTGAATACCCTGTCAACTTAAATTTCCCTAAACCTTAACCTTAAGTCCCTTTAGTTTTGCATCTAACTATTAACTCCTTAATATGTTTCATTTGATTCACTAACTAGGCAAGAAATAAGATAGATAAGAAATAACAAAAAAAAGTTATTCCGATGGTTTATAATGGATAAAAATAATGATAATTTATTGCAGCACATAAATAAGTTTTATTACTATCACATGATAATTATAATGTTACGATAAGATATCTAAATTATCATCTAAATATTTATAGTTCAATCCTCAATTATAATATATTTGTAAAAAAAAAAATCTCTAAATAAGGATCACATTGGACTCAGACTATCCGTCACGTGCGCATATTGTCAATTGCGCATATTGTCAATGAGGGACGAATTTATTTACTTTTTGCCAACTTATTATCATATGGTACCAAACGCCCCTCCGATTATAGCGACGTCTCTTTTCCTAATTTTGCTCAGCGTTCAATCTTCCAATCGAAGCTCCTTGATCGTGACCATCCCATGCAACCGAAACAATCAAGCTTTTGCACACCAAAATTTGTCATCCTACACACAACATTTTCAAACATTGTCGGGCTAAAATATCGTTACGAGTTCGACGGCTAAAAAATTCTAAGCATCCAAAAAAATCCTAAATCACTCTAGCATCGACACTGGCTTCATCGGCGATATCTAAAATCTTGTCTAGGCTCTTCGCAATTTTGCCACAGCACTGATGACATCTTGTGCAATTTGAAGTTTTTTCACTTTAAACATTCCTATCATATCAGCGGTGACATCTAAAATCCGATAGTTTTTCGCTCTGAGCAATCCTATGTATGTTTTCTTCTATAAATCTTTATATGTAGTTTTTTATTTTAAGAATATCATTATCCATTTTTTAAGCTTATTGTGCATCATGTGAACTTTAAACTTTCTTATTTCTCTTCTCTCTTCTCTATTTTTCATTTTTGGTGCTCTCAAAGTTTTATCTCATCAGTGCCAATTGGTCTAACCATATTAAATCAACGACTACATGTGTTCATTGGACTCACCTGTTTTTTGAAAATGTCACACTCTAATTTTTTTTATTGTATATTATTTGAAATATTCACAATTTTAATAGATATTTTTAAATAATATGCTTAAATGATATATATTCCCCTAAAAAATAATGGAATTTATTATTATTATTTTTTTACAACAGATCCTATATAAAGTAATGACACCCTCTATTACTCCAAATATAAATATAAATAAAAAGTACTACTAATATGACATCTATCAAAGCTGACTCTGGGATGGTAAAGTGGTATCAGCGCATGGAATCACACCTATGGCGAGACCTAATTATTTTTAATAATTATTTTATATTGTTTTATATAAAGGTTAACAATAATAATTTTTGTGTTCATTAAAATAAAAATTAATTATAAATGATCTAATTATAAATTCTAAAATATTATTATCTTTATTTTTTATAAAAAGTGCCCAAAAAAATAGAAAAACACGTATCGAAGAACAGGGGTGAATAGAGTGTGTTGGGTTTTCACTTTTTCAAAGAAACTCGAGATTACATAGCGAAAAATAAAAGAGAATAAGAACAAGATAAACTAACACCTTTGTTTTTACTTAGTTCAAGCATGAAGAGTATAAATATGGAATGCATTTGAAGATAGTAATAAAATTTATACCAATAACCGAATAATATAGAATCTTGAGCATTGGTTGTCGGAGTAGTGTTTCGATATCGTAGACTAGTTTTTGGAGAAGTACACAATCACGGAAGTCATAGAGAAATTGATTATAGAGGTGCTAGTCAAACACTTCTTTTATAGCCCTTTCTAGGCATTTGGATCCCTTCCAAACACCTTAATCAAGGCTGACATGGCATGACCTCAGTGAAGCTCTGTCCATCAAAACTTATCTGGACCCAGGCACCTAGAAGTTGACGTGCTCCAGCCAATCAGAAGATGTCACCTCATCTTGTCGTCGAGATGGGTTTAGGGCACCTGGATCCCTTCCAGGCATCTAGATCAGCTGTTCTCAGAATTTAACTCCTACAACATATGTCACGCCCTAAAGGAAACTCTGTCAGGCAAAAATCCGACAGCATCTCCCCTATACGGGTGACAATCTGAAGCATTACTACATACAAAATATACATCAGCCACATACGGCTGGAATATATACACAATAGAAACAACATAACCATGCAGTTAATATACGCAGCCTACCCGGCTGGACATAAATGAATAAAATATGCAGTTAATAACAGCCCACACGACTGGAACATGCACAGCGAAAAACATAAAATCTACAACTAAAATTTACTAGCCAATTAGGCTTACATAACCATAAGATCACGAAAGTAAAACACCACAAATCAAACTCAAAATAATACGAACGTAAGAGCAACAACGACATTAACAAAAATACCTGCAATCACCAGACTTGACTCCAAAATTCACATCGACTTATTGAAAAGAAAAATACACAAAATCAACATTCCACCCAAACAACAACCAAACCAAAAAGGAAAATTATCCTCGAGTGTGACGTGAGACTGGCAGTCGGCATCTCTCAAAGCATCCATGAATCATCTACTGCTACTTGACGAAAGAAAATCAGTTTGCAAGGTGGTGAGTACAGGGACTCAGCGGGTAAGGAAAGATAGCGCATGAACATAATAAACAAATAGAGAATGTCAAAAAAAGAATACAGTCTCATAAAAGGAGTAGCAGATACTAAAACGAAACCATAACAAATGTTCATACCTGAAATCATATCCTAGGCTAGTAATAGAAGGTCAGAAGTAGTACTAATCTGCTACAGTACTGCTCATAACTACAGAGGAAATATGTAAGGTATATACAAATTACTAATAGGTAAGTCAGTCTAAACACACACAACAGATATATATCTCAACATATATAAGCATATCAGCATAAGTAAGCAACAGTAGCATAAGCTAGCAACAACAGCATAAGTAAGCAACAACAGCATGTACAAACAGCAGTAGCCATAACATGTATAATAACAGCATATGCACGGATGGTCACCTCGCTCATCTCTCTGCACCACGACCCTTGTATGGTCGAGAGGCCGAATCAATGACAACTGTACCACCCAAAGACCGCCACTACTCTCGAGTGACCGGATGGACAGGTGTTGAGTAGCTAACTAGCTACATAGCGAAGGGGGTCCTTGCTGCTCGTAACTCCAGCTACCACTACCCACGCGTGGTCCAGTACGGCACGACAGGACAAGCGACATCAACTCCAGCTACCACTCTCTCGAGTGACCGAGGATGCGACCCTGGTCAAAGGCAGAATGAAATGTCCATCAACTCAGTATGACAAGTCTGCCCCTCCTCTTGAAGACTGGAAATATCCTGTCGAAGATTGGAGACCTCCTGTCATAATGCATAAAGAATAAATGAATGAAATGGACACATCATGGCTATGTCGCGGTAGTCAGAGGCAGAATGCATGTGACTAGGACTCTATAGAGAATATAGTCCTGGATCCTAAGGGTGACAGATCTAAACTGAGTCACAATCGGTATGCGTTGTCCCCCCCCCCCCCCCCCCCCCCCCCAATACGAGTATATTGTATCGAGTGTAATATGTGAATAAGGATCACCAAATGACAGATCTATAGGGGTAACACAAAAAAGGACACGCAAAGGGTCATAATCCTAAAAACTCTCTAATAATAGTAGGTGATAACGTAATGTTCGTACTGGCGACCCTAGAGGAATATGCGACATCATTAACTCTAACTAAAGTATTATATAGTTAAGCACAAAGGCTTATGTTTATGAAACTAGAATAATATACTAAATACTGCAACCTATAATAGTCAATAACCCCTACAGAGGAAATGCATGATCACATGAAGAAATGCCTATCTAGATATCTAGAAAGCAAAAGAACATATATAGTGGAGGAAAATCTAATCCTAAGTTCTTCAGTTGGAAACCTAGGTTCCGTACTAGGAGTTGAGGGACTAGCACCAGTATTTTGCTTTTTCCTAATTAACAAAATAATTCTAAAATAAAATTTTAAATTAAACAAATAAAAGGAAAGTTTAAGTTTAAAATATTACCGATACATTGTGAATATTTATAATGGAACTAACGACCTCGGTTGACTCCCAACAGCGTAACTTGAAAATCGAGAATCAGAAGGAGAAAAATTTATGAGTTGTGAGGAAAATGTTTGATTTTCCTTTGTTCTTAAGAGTTCGATGAACTCTTGTGAAAAGCAAAAGTGGAGATGGGCAAGAGAGGGGCGCTCGTTTGGGCTTCTTTTATAGAATGGTTCGGGTGCTCAGACAATGTTCGAGCAACTGGAGAGTGCAGTGAAACGGGGTGCCTAGACCTTGTTCGGGCACCTAGACCCCTATACTGGGGGCGCCTCCAGTGGTTCGGGTGCTTAGACTATGTTCGAGCGACTGGAGAGTGCAGTGAAACGGGGTGCCTAGACCTTGTTCGGGCACCTAGACCCCTATACTAGGGGCGCCTCCAGCGAAACCAGAGGCTGGTTTCGCAAGGGTGCTTGGACACCGGATGCCCGAGTTCGGTAAAGGTTATTTTTTTAAAAAAAAATAAGCTAGTTAAACAATTTAATTTAATTTAAGATTTTAATTAAAAATTAATTAAGTTGTTTACAATATAATTTAACTTAAAAAATTAATTAAGTTGTTTAAAAATTAATTTAAGTTAAAAATTAATTAAGTTAAAGATTAATTAATTGAGTTGTTAAGAAATTAATTTAAGTTAAAAGTTAATTAAGTTGTTAAGAAATTAAGTTAGTTGTTTAAAAAATTATTTAAGAAATTAATTTAAGCTAAAAATTAATCAAGTTGTTTAAAATTTAATTTAAGTTAAAAATTATTTAAATCAAAGATTAATTAATTAAGTTGTTAAGAAACTAATTTGAGTTATGAATTAATTAAGTTGTTGAACAATTTATTTAAGTTAAGAAATTAATTAAGTTTTTTAAAAATTTATTTAAGAAATTAATTTAAATTAAAAGTTAATTAAGTTGTTTAAAATTTAACTAGGGTTAAATTGAAGTTGAGAAAATTAATTAGAGAAGATTTTAATTAACAATATTAATTAAGTTGAAAGATAGATTTAAGTTAAAAATTAATTAAGTTAAGTTAAAAATTAATTTTAAGTTAATAAATTAATTAAGTTAAGTTAAAAGTTGATTTTAAGTTAAGAGTTTATTAAGGTAAGTTAAAAAGTAATTTAAGTTAAGAATAATTTAGTTAAATTAAAATTTAATAATAATAAAAGCTTAGTTTTAAAATTATTCATCTAAAATTGGTCCTTAAATGTCTAACATTTAATTACTAACTAACTACCAGAAGATAATAGTATTCACCTGATTAGTCAAGTTAAGTATTAATGTCCAGTTAAAATTTATTGAAAAAAGTACTGCTTAACTTGATCAATGTACTATTGTATTTTTCACCAAGACTTATATTAATACACTGATATAAGCATTTGAAGTCCTAGAAAAAGGTCTACGCATCTCACGTCATTCTATGTTTTTGAATACACAATCAAAGTAAACCTAATGTGTTTGTGACATGCTTGATTCCTAGATCTATAAGATCATGCTTTTTATGAGTAAGATCTAGACTAAGGTCAAAATAATTTTAAAATACTAGGTGATACGGGTTATGATGAGCATATTCGGGAAATGACAGGGATATTAAAGTCAAGATGAGGTGGTGATCAAGGTTGGGACAGGGTGATGTTTGTTACTTAGTTTTATTAATCGCCCTGCATCAAAGTCCTAAAAGCATGCCCGAGCATTTCCCGAGCAGGATGCTCAGATAGGGTCGATCAGTTATAAACCTGATCTAACATAAGGCTACCTATGTGTCACGTCCCATGACCTAGGCGCATGACATCGGCATTGCTAGCGAATATAAATACTCGAAAAAAACAAGCCTCATAAAGTGCATACCAAACTAGTAATAATATAATAAAAATATTATCTTTACAATCCAAAAGTGAAAGCATACAAATAAAAATAACATGAACTAAAAGGACGAATCACTTGGACACGACTTCATTACCAGCCCCAAAACATCTCTTACTCCTCATTCTCGACTTGTTCCTCGTCTTTATCTTAGGATGGGAGTAAAGGGGGGGTGAGTGCTTGGGAAAACACTCAGTAAGTGAGATCGATCAAACATAACACGACAGAATATAAAGCATAGCAAGACATTAGGAATTCATGATGAAATCATATTTCATGAAACATGATAGAAACATAACTTAATCGAAAACATATACTTTTAGCAAGACATTCAAAATTCATGATAGAAACATAACTTAAAAAAATATAGCAAGAAATTCAAAATTCATGATGAAATCATATTTCATGAAACATGACAGAAATATAACTTAATCGAAAATATATACTTTTAGCAAAACACTCAAAATTCATGACAGAAACATAACTTAAGAAAACATAGTAAGACATTTAGAATTCATGATGAAATCATATTTCATGAAACATGACAGAAACATAACTTAATCGAAAATATATACTTTGAGCAAGACATTCAAAATTCATGACAAAAACATAACTTAAAAAAATATAGCACTGTTAATCATCTTGTTTTCCATGGTATTACTGATCAGTCCCCTATATGTAATTCCTCTAAGGGGTGAGACCATATATCAGTTATTATTACCCACTGCATCAGGGCCATAATCATGTTTTCGAAAATTTCCTTTATTGATCAAGCCCTATATGTAATTCCTCTAAGGGGTGAGGCCATATATTGGATATTATTAATTACCCACCACATCAGGGTTATAACTTATCAGATCTTATCATATTTTTAGAAATTCTCTTTACTATATCTAACTTGAGTCATAACAGTGCATCTTGGAATAAAAATAAATAAATTTGCAATATAAATGATGAAATGTAAACATATTTTGTAGCTATACTCAAAACGAAAAACCCACTTACTTGGTCAAAAACTTCTTCAATTTTGGACAAAAATTTTATGAGATTTGAACTTGCACTTGTTGATCGAAACTTGTGAAGAAACTTGCATGAAATATGGATGAGGTTTGGACGAATTTCTACAGCGCTTGGACAAGAAGAAGTTTTTCAAAGGATTCAAGTGTGCCTTTAGAAGCCAATGCCTTGGCTATTTATAGGCCAACCATGGTTAGATGAAGGGGTGGCCAAGGCATATGAAGAGATGGCTAGATGGAGAGTCATTCATTAAAAGGCTAGGTGAAGGGTCATGGCTAGATGAAGGGTCATTCGTTAAAAATGCTAGGTAAATGGTCATGGCTAGATGAAGGGGTGGCCAAGGCATATGAAGAGATGGCTAGATGGAGAGTTATTCATTAAAAGGCTAGGTGGAAGGTCACCATACCATTACAACATAACACATGAAACATAGGCATAGTTAGAACAAGTCCAAATTACATAAAAGGATTGGCACATGATGTTGGATCGAGTAATTCGCTAGGGGGGGGGGGGGTGAATAGCTATTTAAGAATTCAAGAAGAAGATCGAGTACGCAGCGGAAAAAGCGAAAATAAAACAATGCTAACACAAGTAATTTTTTACTTAGTTCGAAGCCTTCGTCGACTCCTACTCCAAGGGTCACACTCGTTGAGTGCTTTCGTTGGGCAATCCACTAGCAATTCGAAAAAGTAGTTACAGAATGAAAGTACAGGAATGCTAAAAGAAATGAAGTACGGACAATAATTAAGAAACGAAAAAGACAGTGCATTTGTCGGAGAAGCTTCAGCGTCGCAGGAGCATAGCACGACAGAGCACGTCACACTCATTGGAAGGCTTTGTTGTCAGTTGATTCTTTGCTCCAGGGTGCATCTTCCTTATATATGAGGCTCCGAGCGCCTGGAGTATGACGTAGCTCGGCCAATCATGAAGCTCCACATGGTGACACGACGAGGGGATAAAGTTTGCATTTCAGGCGCCTGGACTCCTTCCAGGCGCCTAAACCTCCGGGCGCTTGGATCCCTTCCGGGCGCCCGGACCTCTATTTTCCAGCAACCTGCAAGAAAATGTTAGTCCGAGGTAAAATGCAAAACTATCCTGCAAAACAAAATGTTAGCATAGTACAGTTATAATAATAAAAACAGTAATTAGATTTCATCTCACCGAGACCGGAATCTAGTCAAGATCTCAATTTAGAGTTTCGAAATGATTCTAAGTTGGATCGGCGCCTAAGTTCCCTTCCTGGAAACGCGTCCTCACAGTCACTCCCCTCCAATGACTTACCTTAACTTACCTGCTAGACGTTCGGTCAGCCCATTGAACCATCTGGACTTCGTGCCAGACATTCAGTCATCCCTTTCGACCTGTCTGGACTTCGTGCCAGCTATCCAGTCGGGCCGTCGACCTAGCTGGGCTTCGTGCCAGACATCCGGTAAGCCCATCGACCTAGACTTCATGCCATCTATCCGGTCGGCCCGTTGACCCAGTTGGGCTTCTTCTGCATACTTAGTCACAGTATTAGATTACAATGAAACTAACTTAACCTACTTTGTCATTCATCAAAACTTGAGTTAGACCGTTAGTGCTAACCGCACCAACAATCGCCCCCTTTTTGATGTAATGACAACCTAGGTTAAGTTAGTGAAAAATATGCAAGTAAAATAAGCAATTATAAGGTTTTTAAGTTAGTCTTGTTTTATAGGTTTTTAAGTTAGTCTTGTTTTATAGGTTTTTAAGTTAGTCTTGTTTTATATTTGGTATTTTGTTGTTTTAACTTTGTTTTAACTAACTTAAACTACCTAACCCTCCCCCTTTGACATTCATCAAAAGCAACATAGAAAAAGTAAGGAAGAAGATGCAATAAAAAATTTATAGTCAGATTGACTTGGGGGAGTTTAACATTTTTTTTTAAATAGCTAAAAAAAATTGTTAACTCAGAAAGATAACTTTGTAAATTTTAGAGTAACTTTTAAAGATAAACCTTGCAGAATTAACCTAATTTTCAAAATAAGCTTTGCAAATTTAAAACACTTTTTAAACATAATTTTCAAAAATAAGTTTTATAAAGGCTAATTTTAAATTATACTAACTTTACAAAAATAAATTTTTCAAAGCCAAGTTTACAAAATCAAATCCAACTAAGTTTGTAAAATCTAATTTTCAAATCCAACTTTCAAAAACCAAGAAAGATCTAATTTTTAAAACTAAGTTTGTAAAATCTGATTTTCAAAACTAAGTAAGATCTAATTTTAAAAAAAAAACTTAGTTAGTTTAAAAGGATTTAAAATACTTTTAAGGAAATATCTTTCAAAAACTAAGTATGAAAAATAATTAATTCTCCCCCTGAACCTGACATAAAAACTATCTAACCAATTAGTTACTTACTAACTATCAGAGGATAACAGCTTTCACTTGATTAGTTAGGTTAAGTTATTTTTTATCGATGCATTGAAATAAGCATCTTAAGTCCAGGTAATCTGCCTATATATCTCACCCCTTTCTATGTTTAATAATCACAAACAAGGTAGTCCTAGTGTGTTTGGTGAGATGCTCAAGTACTAACCCTATAGGAGCATGCTTTCTAAGGAATTGATCTAGTCTAAGGCTAAAATTGATTTTTGAAATTCTAAAAATGGGAAGTTTTGAAAGTTTTATCCTAGAATTTAAAAATAACCATTTTTTAAAACAATTTTAAGAATCCGAGTCTATTAAACACATCCCTAATTTTCGACGTAGATTACTAAACTGACTTTTAGGTAGGGGTTTGTTAAATATGTCAGCTAAATTAGACTTGGACTCAATATATTTGAGTTCAATATCTCCTTTAGTGACATGATCCCTGATAAAGTGATGTCTAATTTCAATATGTTTGGTTCTTGAATGATGCACAGGATTTTTTGTTAAGTTAATTGAGCTAATATTGTCAATTAATACTTTTACATTTGTAAGGTTTAAATTAAAATATTTCAGGGTGTGCATCATCCATAATAGTTGTGCGACACATTCACCTATAGCTATATACTCTAACTCAATTATAGATAGGGTAACACAGTGTTACTTTCGACTAAACTAACTGACAAGTGATGGACCTAGTAGTTGACATCCACCACTTGTGCTTTTGTTGTCTAATTTACATCCAGCGTAATCTGAGTCAAAATAGCCTATTAATTCAAAATTATTAGTTCTAGGATACCAAATTCCTACATTTGAAGTTCCTTTAAGGTATTTGAAGATTCTTTTGACTTAAGTTAAATGAGATTCTTTAGCACACGTTTGGTATTTAGCACACATACTAACCGGAAATAAAATATCGGGTCGACTTGCAGTTAAGTATAGTAGGTTACCTATGGCACTCCTATAGTATTTTAAGTCAACTAATTTTCTATTAGGGTCGTCATCTAGAATTGTGTTAACTCCCATAGGTGTTTTTATTTCTTTAGTGTTTTTCATCCTGAATTTTTTAAGTAATTCTTTGGTGTATTTTTGTTGATAAATATAATTTTCCTCATTTGTTTGTTTGATTTGTAATCCTAAAAAGTAAGTTAATTTACCTACTAGACTCATTTCAAACTCTTGTTCATTAGATTAGTAAATTCTTCTAAAAATTCTGAGTTAGTTGAGCCAAATATTATATCATCTACATAGATTTGGGCTATGATGATATCCTCTTTTGTTAATTTAACGAATAGGGTTATGTCAATTTGACCTTTGTTGAACCCTTTAGATATTAGGTAAGAAGGTTAACCTTTCATACCATGCTCTAGGTGCTTGCTTAAGTCCGTATAAGGCCTTTTTTAGCTTAAAAACATAGCCTGGGTGTTCTAGACTTTCAAATCCAGGTGACTGTCCTACATAGACTTCTTCTTTTATTAGTCCATTTAGAAAGGTGGATTTGATATCCATTTGATACAATCTGAACCCTTTATGGGCTGCATAACTTAGTAACATTCTAATGAACTCTAATCTGACTACTGGGACATAAGTTTCATCATAGTCAAGTCCCTCTACTTGACTAAACCCTTTAACAACTAACCTAGCTTTGTTTCTAGTAATTTCTCCAGTTTCGCTTAACTTATTTCTAAACACCCATTTTGTTTCTATTATCTTTTTTATTTTTGGGTGGTGGCACTAAATCCTAAACTTCATTTCTCTTAAATTGAGCTAGTTTCTCTTGCATAGCTATGACCCAGTCTGGGTTAAGTAAAGATTCAGCTATAGTTTTGGGTTCAATTTTTGAAATCAGAGAGATTTGACTTAAATTTCTAAAGGATGATCTAGTTTGAACCCTTAAGTCTGGATCACCAATTATTTGGTCAATTGGATGATTTGGGTTGACTCTTATGGTTCTAGGAGGTTGATTCTCTTGAGGTTCTACTTCTTCTTCGTGATTTAGATATTCATTGGTTCTTTCTTGATTATTGTTTCCTTGAATAAATTCAATTGGCCGAATTTGGGTTTGTTCTAGGTTTTGTTTGGATTCCTCAAATTTTACATTTGTGGTTTCTTCAATTCTTAGTGTAACCTTATTGTATATTCTGTAACCCCTACTATTTAGTGAATATCCTACAAAGATTCTATTTTCTATTTTAGAAGTGAATTTTTCTAAGTGTTCTCTTGTGTTTAGTATGAAGGCTGGACACCCAAATACTTTAAAGTATTTTATGTTGAATTGTTTATTATAATATATTTCGAAGAAGGTTTTGTTATGTGTTTTATTTAATGTTGTTCTATTTTGCACATAATAGGCTATACTAACAACTTCTGTCCAAAAGTACTTAGGTAGATTATATTCATTTAGCATAGCCCTAGAGGCTTCAAGTAAGGTTCTATTTTTTCTTTCTACAATTTCATTCTGTTGAGGTGTTTTAGGACACGAAAATTCGTGATGATATTTGTTGTCAAGACAAAATTGATTAAAGTTATTATTTTTAAATTCACCCCTATTGTCGCTTCTAAGTCTTTTAATTTTAAGGTCTTTTTCATTTTTAACTTGCTTGCAAAAGTTTGTAAAAGTTTCAAAAGTCTCATCCTTATTTTTTAAAAATTTTACCCAGGTGAACCTAGAATAGTCGTCTATTATTACTAGACAATACAAACTTCCTGTAACGACCACCCTTCTTACTACTACTACTACTCTCTAAGAGTGACCGTTACTTAACTACTAACTCTACTTAACCGGTATAATTAAAAACCACCAGGAATCTCTACCGAAAAATTTCGGCAAAATCTCCCCTATACCGATGACTAAATCATCAATACAAACAAACTATACTCAGCCACAGGCGGCTGGAACATATATCTTCACAACCACGCAGTATAATATCACAAATAAAAGAAGGAAACTACCCTAATAATAGCAAACAACAATATCACTCCATCAATAGAACCCAACTACAAATGCGGAATAAACTTAATTACAATTTTGACTCATAATAGCATTTAAAGAAAACTAAAGAACTCTAAACAGAAAAGTCTTAACAATTCCTTAGCAAACTCTTGATCTCCCCATAGTCCAGCCATCACACACCTTCATCACCACCACCTTGTCGCCTTCCTTACTAAATCTTTTCCTTTCCTTTATCTGCAGTAGGAGGAAGTGCAGTCTATAAGCATAAAGCTTAGTGAGTGCTATCTACTCACAAAAACTCGATATGCATGTATATAAATAAAAACATGCTAAAACTGAATGCTAACATATAAAACTACTCATGCTCATAAATAGCAAAGGAATCGTACTAACTGAAATACTAAACATGTGTAGCTAATCATGCTCATAAGAATAAAACTATAACTGCATGCTGAAAGCAAATAAAGCTAAACATGCTGAATAATCTAATAGCAAGAAACAAATAAAACTACTACTGCATGCTTCAAATAACAAGAAACTAAACTTTCTAACTCTAAACATATTTGAAGCTTGTTTCATTTGTTTCAAAACTTATACTTTAATACTTCAAAATAATAATAAACTTCTTTTGGGCCCGACATTGTACCACTTTGCGCGCATTCTTAATAAGAATCGAGGTAGCTAATCCCGAAACTACTAAGATACTTCTAGGCCTTGTGCCTAGGGGCATCTTGGAGCCCATCCCTTGGACCTTGTGTCCGGTACATGCCCTTTAAAAGTAAAATACTTTTTTTTTTATCTTTAAATACTTCTTATAATAAAATGCCTTGGCATTTATTTAAGCACTTAGTGTGCTGCTGATCCCAATTCTTAAACTTAGGGATCCTATTAAGACCTTGGTCTCTCTTTCTTATAGCTTACTTATAAAAATATGCACTTAATGTTTAACAGAAAACTAAAATTGAGGTTCATGGCAGCATAACAAAGAAATCTAAATCAGGAAATCTCTATTTGAAATGCTAACTATAAGGGTTGTTCAAACTTAAATCTAACAGCAATAAAGAAAACTAACTACATGCTCAAAATTTAATCAAGCTATCTTATGTTCATTGCTTATTAAAACCAATCCAAAACTGATAAAACTTGTAAAGGAAAACATGAGCATTCTAAGCACAGTATCACCATCTCATCAACCTCTTTTAACTCTGATTAAGGCTTTAATATTATTATCTACTAAAAAGAATGCTGCTGCTATCAAAAGTTGATGCATGAACATTAGAGCATATAAGGAACCAAAACATAATTCAATGCAAAATAATTCCTTAAACTACTCTTTTAATTCCAAGCTATCCTAATGTTGTTCAGGAAGGAAATCCGGAAGCAAAACAACAAGAAACACTTACTACTCTTACCTTTCTATTCATCCTAATGCTGTACAAAACTGAAGCAAGGAAACCAAGCCATTAAAAATCCAACAGAACTCCCAAATTAAAGTTATCCACACCCATGGCATGGCACAAACCCAAATCCGAATTACACAACAATAAGATGATCCCATAATCAACCTAGCAAATTTCGGATTTAATGGTCATAGCAGCAACCACTGCAAGCAACCCGAAACCACAGCTCTTCCCCCGTTCCAGATCAGTTGCCCTATATCAAAAAGAACAAACATGCCTAATTCATACCATTAGTTCCCCTCTTTGAAGTACACGGCAGCAAGATCCAAACAACAACCTTTACCACACAATTCAAAAACAAGGAGAAACAAAATCCGGAAGCAAAGAAAACAAATTGAAGCTCGGAACTACTCCTACTGCAGGTGAGAAGCAACTCACCTCGCTGTTCTTGGACTTACAACCGAAAAGGAAGGCTCTAGGGTTCGGATAACTTGAGTTTTCGGCTTCTTCTTGCGCCCACCGATCCTCCTTGACAATGGTGGTCGCACACGGTTGAGGACCCGCCGGAAAAAGCCCTTCACCGGCGCTGAAGAGAGAGCCCTAGGAGGTGCTGCATTTTCGCCCGAGCAGAAATCGGCGCCGTCGCGTGAGAAGAGAAGAGAGGTAGAAATTAGGTCACGGGAAATCAAGCCCTAAGTTCCCCCTTTATAACTCCAATATTTCTATTATCAACTATCCTTTAAATTATTTCCGTTCTTTCCTTAATTAACAAAACTCGCTGGCACAGCTGGTTAACCGGCTTTTAACCGAAGCAAGGGGTCTCGGCTTCAATCCCTCAGCCGTGCATTTTTTTTTCCCAATTTATTCCCTAATCATTAACTATGCTATAAACTTAATTCTCACCATATAAGGTTAACAAAACCGTGTAGCTCAGCTGGTTGGGCCAGTTTTGCTTGGGTTAGTCCGACCCGAGGTTGTGGGTTCGAATCTCACCTTCAACGTTTTTTTTTAAAACTTCTTTTTTTTTTGTAACCCTATTAAACGACCTCCAAAAAATTACGTAAAAATACTCTAAAAATTCCTAAAAATCTCTAGAATATTTTAAAAGTATTTCCAAATATTTTTATGGACTTTTAGAACTTGAAATAGGGAAAATTGGGTCGTTACACTTCCATTTATTGATTTGACCCCATGAGAGTCAAATAAGTCTAAATGTAGAAGTTCTAGTATTGAGTTGGTTTGAGGTTGATTAGTTGGTTTGTGAGTAGATTTTATTTGTTTTCCTTGTTGACAAGCATTACATATTGTTAAGTTAAGTTAGGTAATTTTGGTAATCCTCTAACTAGTTCTTTTAATTTACTTATATTTCTGAAATTTATGTGTGACATTCTTCTATACCATAACCAAGTATCTTCTTTTTGTGTTAAATAACACTTATTTGAAGAAGTGGTTAAGTTACTTGCATAGATGTTATCTTTTCTAAACCCTTTTAGACTTATTGTAGGGTTATCTAAGTGCTTGATTAAGCTTTCTTGAGATAAAAACCTAACCTTATATCTAGTGTCACACAATTGACTAATACGAAAAAGATTATACTTGAAATTTTCAACAAGTAATACATTTGTAATAATAAAGTTAATTTTAAGCTCAATGTTACCTATATCAATTACCTTGAGTTTGTCATTGTTTCCAAAGGCAACTATTCCTAAGCTTTTGTAGGTAAGTTGGATGAATTTCGTGTGATCTCCAGTCATATGTTTGGAGCAATCACTGTCCAAGATCCACTTGGTTTCCTATAATAGGTAGGAATTAGGGTCAGTCTAAGTTTTTTTAATAAAAATGCTTTTTAATTTTAAAAAAATTAAGATAAATTTTTAAGTTAAAAAGATTTTTTTTAAAACAAAATTTTAAGTTTAAAAAAAATTAAGATAAATTAAGTTTAAAAATATTTTTTTAAAATAAAATTTTTAAGTTAAAAGATTAAAAAAAATATTTTAATATAAATTTTTAAGTTAAAAGGATTTTTTAAACAAATTTTTAAGTTAAAAAAAAATTTAAGATAAAAGGATTTTTAAAATAAATTTTTAAAATTTTTTTTTAAAAAATTAAGTTAAACTTTTCAAGTAAAAAAGATTTAAGGAAAATTTTAAGTTAAATTTTCAAGTTAAAAAGTTTTTAAAAAAAAATAAGAAAGAATTTTTAAGTTAAAAAAATTTAAGGAAAACTTTAAGATAAATTTTTAAGTTAAAAAGTTTTTTTTTTAAAAAAAAAATTATTAAAAAATTTTAAGTTAACATTTTTAAGTTAAAAAGATTTTTAAAAAATTTTAAGATAAATTTTTAATTTAATTTTTAATTAATTTTTTTAAAATTTAATCAACTTTTTAATTTTTAATTTAATTTAATTTAATTTTTAATTTATTTTTTTAAAAAATTTAATTTGATTTGGTTCGATTTGATTTGAAGTCCTTAGTCATTTCACCCGATCTATGTTTTCAATAAGGGAAACCTATAATTTTTGTGAGATGACATTACGTTCAATTTTAGGATTTGGTTTAACTTTGTGTTAAATTTAGATTTAGCTTTGGGCTCCACAAATAGACATTCTTTGGATAAACTTCTGGACTATAGTGAGTCACTTGGACATCATTAGAGTAACCATGCCTTCGAGGTTTTTCAAATAGTCCTATCCACTGAACTTAGTACAAAACCTTGGTTTAACTAGTTAGGATCCGTAAGGGGTAGCTTCAGTTAGTTCCACTTAGCCAAATGCACTAGGTCGAAGCCATATCTTCCTAGACATGCATAGACTAAGCTTCCCTGTAGCGCCCGAAAATTCTCAAACTTGCATTAGAATTATTCCGTGATTTTTCTGGAATTTTTAGATATTTTTCCGGAATTTTTCGAGTAGCGGAAGTAGCAAAAATAGTTAGAAGAATAAAAAGGCTTAAGCGGGAATCGAACCCGGGACCTCTCGGGTCCGCTAAACCTTTAGTTAGCCTTAGTAACCGGTGAACCCAGCAGGGCCGTGCTGAAAGAGAAGGGAAACATTTATATTTATATTTGAGTTGAGCCTAGTTACCCACTTAATATAAATTAAAAACTCAAGTAGGTTTTGGTTTATTTTTGGTTCGGCAGCCCTCTCCTCACAAACCTCACGCCACTTTTCTCCAAACCCTCACCGACGCCAACCCCTTCTTCTCTCCTTCTCTCGGCGCCACATCAAGGAAGACCTAGGGTTCTTTCCCTAGGGTCCCAAGGTCACTTTCCGGCGACGATTTCAGCACGAGGATGTTTCCCTCCGCGAGTAGAGCACGTGGACGTGAGCGAATCGTCGAGAAGTCGTCTCCACCGGAATTTCTAGCAATTAGATTTGTAAGAAATCTAGCATACGAGGTAAGAAACCCCTCACCTGCAGTATAATAGCTTCCGTTTGAGTTTTTATGCTTTAGTTAGGATGTATGCAGATTTTTATCGATACCTAGGGTGTATTTAACTCTCTTCGCAGATTAGGGATTTAGTTGAGCACCTCTAGATGGGCCGGACACGTTTTCCCTCTTCAGATAGGAGGTTAGATGTTGTCGGGTGCCTAGAGGTGGTCTCCCTAATAGGGAGAAGAGTTAGAGCATCCTAGGTGCTCGATTAAAGGTCTAGCTCAGTAATAGACAGTTTAATTAACTTATTAAATGCACTAGAAGCATTTAAAACAGCAAATTTGTTTTATTTCAACTTATATAGGACTACAGTCCAATGGGTGGGCTCCCACAGTAGCCTCTAGGTTCAGACAACCTAGTTCTAGGTTCAGATAACCTAGATTCAGCAAAAATAAGTATATAGCATTCAGTATTTTACTTTCAGCAGTGGCACTGTACTGGATTAGATATCCACTGGGCTGGACTCCCATAGTCATCCCTAGGTTTAGCTAACCTAGTAAACCCTACTAGATTCGGAACTTACAATCCCGGGTTTAGATAGGGATGCGCGCACAGCAAGTACAGTTGCCAGGGCCCCTCAGCAGCATGTTTAGTATTTTCACTTATTATATGTATAGCTTGTCAAATTCACAATCAGTTATGTGAGATCAGTTTAGTTTCAGTTTCAGCTTCAGTTTAGCTCTTCCTTGTTGATACATTATGATAGCTTATGTTCAGTTCTTGATTGCTATGCTTGTATGATCACATGCCATGCCATGTTTAGCCTAGTCGGTATATTTCAAATAGCATGTTTTAAAAACCATATCTGCATCGTATGCATGTTTTTGTGAGGTAGATGGTTTCTTACTAAGCTTTTTAGCTTACAGATGCTACTTTTCTTATACTGCAGATACAGGTAAGAAAAGTGGACTAGTGGAGGCTGGAGGGCAATGCCGATCAAGATGTGTGTGGAAAGAATCTGGAATAAAGATCCTAGGGATCTAGTTTTATTTTACTACGCATTAGAACTTGTAGCAAGTCTAGTTATTAAAGTCTTGTTCTCTTTTCCCTTATGCTTCGCATTCTAGTATGGTTAATGGTATGAACTAGTGAACATGCATTATATTATGTCTTGAATGTTGCCCAATGTATGATAGAATAGTTATTAGTATATGTTTAGAGTGGTAGCAGGTGGTTTTGGCACGACAAAGTGTCGAAATCAGCATCTCTGATTTCGTATCAGGAAATCAGACGCTGGATCGGTCTGCCGACCGATCCAGACAGATACAGTATGCTACTGTATCCTCCTGGATCGGTCAGCCGACCGATCCAGCACGATACAGTAGCGTTCCAGGGGTTTCGGGTGCCTGGATCGGTCAGCCGACCGATCCAGCCACACATGGATCGGTCTACCCTACCGATCCAGTTGGGAACCGAATGCCCCATAGCTTCGATCGATCTGTGGATCGATCGGCAGGTCTGTAGTTAGTTGGGAAGTTTAGTTTCTAGTCCCTAGCTCAGTTGGGATGTTCAGTTTCCCCTCCTTAGCATATGTACATCAGCAAAGAAGGTCTTTAGACCTTTCTTAGTAATTGTATCCGTCATTAGTAGAGTAAAATTTTAATTAGCCCAGCTTTCCGCACAGCATATAGACAGCAGTAATTGTAGCGACCGGCATTACAGCCAGTACCCAGAAGGTGGGTCGTTACAGAGTGGTATCAGAGCAGTGTTCCATACTTCCTACACACACATCAGCATTGAACCTGCAGCTTCCAAGTAAGAATACCTCTACTTTATTTATGCTCCTTGTTTTGGTTATTACAGACTTCTGGATCGGTCAGCCGACCGATCCAGACAGATACAGTATGCTACTGTTTCCTCCTGGATCGGTCAGCCGACCGATCCAGCACGATACAGTAGCGTTCCAGGGGTTTCAGGTGCCTGGATCGGTCAGCCGACCGATCCAGCCACACCTGGATCGGTCTGCCGACCGATCCAGCCACACATGGATCGGTCTACCCTACCGATCCAGTTGGGAACCGAATGCCCCATAGCTTCGATCGATCTGCGGATCGATCGGCAGGTCTGTAGTTAGTTGGGAAGTTTAGTTTCTAGTCCCTAGCTCAGTTGGGATGTTCAGTTTCCCCTCCTTAGCATATGTACATCAGCAAAGAAGGTCTTTAGACCTTTCTTAGTAATTGTATCCGTCATTAGTAGAGTAAAATTTTAATTAGCCCAGCTTTCTGCACAGCATATAGACAGCAGTAATTGTAGCGACCGGCCTTACAGAGTGGTATCAGAGCAGTGTTCCATACTTCCTACACACACATCAGCATTGAACCTGCAGCTTCCAAGTAAGAATATCTCTACTTTATTTATGCTCCTTGTTTTGGTTATTACAGTTCATGTTTATATGCCTACTGCTTGTTAGTATGTGATAGTTTTAAACATGATATCAGTAGTTATATAACTGTGATTACCTTAGTTATGTTATATCCTCTATGTCTTTAGAAATGGCACGAGGATGCCCAGCTAGAAGGGCACTAGCTACTGAGCCCCAGTAAGAGGCAGTCAGTTCAGTGCCTCCTCCAGATCTTACAGCATTAGTGGCTCAGTTACAGCAGCAGCTAGCTGAACAGCAACAGGAAATAGCCACCTTAAAGGCTAATCAGCAGAATACCCCCACAGTCACCCCGGAACCGAGGTTCCACCAGCTCAGCCTACAGCACCAGCACCAGCACCAGTACCAGCACCAGCAGTCCCAGCAGCTGAGCCAAGAAAGGAAGCCTATCTGATCCAGTGGTAGCAAGTCAAGCCAGAGAACTTCTCAGGCACTAGTGAACCATGGGATGCACAAGCCTGGTTCAAAACACTGGAGAGCACGATGGAGCTTCTGGACTAGCCAGAACACGAGAAGGTGAAGTGTGCCTCCTTCTGCCTGACAGGAGACGCACGCATGTGGTGGGAAAGAATCAGAACGAAGCGCCCAGTGAACCAGATGTCATGGGCTGACTTCGAGAAGGAATTCTTCGAGGAGTTCTTTCACATACAGGTTACAAACTGCCACTACGACGAGTTCACTGAGTTTCGTCAGGGCAACCTTTCAGTTAAGGAAGCCGTGAAGAAATTCAACAGGTTGGCTCATCTATGCCCAGAGCTAGTCAGCACAGAGAAGGAACGAATCCGGTTGATGCTCAAGATGATGAGACCAGAGATAGCAGTGAACGTGGCTGGTGGCATACATAGGCCACAAACCACAGAGGAGTTAGTGAGCAGTGCCTTGACCACAGAGCATTACCAGAACAGCATAAAGCAGCAGAAGCAAGTCTCCTCAGAGTCCAAAGGCCAAGGAAACTCTCACACTCAAAAACAGCAAGGCCAAAGCTTTAACTGGAAAGGGAACTCCAACAGCAAGCGCAAATCAGGGAGTGACCCAAAAGGAGAACCATCTAGCAAGCAACCCAGTTATCCAAAGTGTGCTACTTGTGGGAAATTCCACCCAGGGGTTTGTCGCAAGGGCACATGAGGATGATTTGAATGTGGACAAGAAGGGCACATGGCCAACCAGTGCCCGAACAAGATCGGTCTTCCTCAGCCACAGCAGATCAGCCAGCTCAATTATATCGGATGCAGCCGCTCTAGAAGGTCCACTCATTAGCCAGGGCAGATTAGAAGCCCAGCTATGGCGAATCGAGGATCTACTCACTCACCGAGAGGACGTAGCTAATGCCTCGGCGGTTGTCACGGTCGATTAGCATTTTTCAAGATAGTGCTCTTTATTCGATCTTGGGCAACCCATTCATATATAGCCGGATGTTCTCCGAAAAGTTAGAAATACCCTCGGAAGTACTCGGTGGTCGTTTACGGCACTACCTTCGGGAGAGATCATGGCATCCACGCGCTGGCTCATTATAGCAGACAGGGAACTCTTTTGTGATCTGATCCTGCTGGAAATGACTGACTACGACGTCATCCTTGGAATGGACTTCCTGATCAGATACGGTGCTTCCATAGAGTGCCGTAAACAGAAAGTCGTATTCCAACCCGAAGCAGAAGCACAGTTCGAGTACATCGGAGAACCAAAGAGAAAAGCCAGAAAATTTCTCTCATCTATGAATGCACAGAAGCTACTGGATTCAGGATGTACAGGATTCCTAGCACACGTGGTCAACGCCAGCCAGGACAAGGACCAACAGTTAGCAGAGGTTCGAGTCGTATGTGACTACCCAGCAGTCTTCCCTGAAGAGTTACCAGGCTTAGCACCAGACAGGGAGATTGACTTTGAGATAGAGCTCATTCCCGGTACAAATCCTATCTCCAAAGCGCCTTATCGCATGGCTCCAGCAGAACTGAAGGAACTTCAGGAGCAATTACAGGAGCTGCTTGACAAGGGTTTCATACGCCCGAGTCACTCACCATGGGGAGCGCCTGTATTGTTCGTGAAGAAGAAGGATGGAAGCATGCGACTGTGCATAGACTACAGATCACTGAATCAAGTCACGATCAAGAACAGGTATCCCCTTCCCAGAATCGATGACCTGTTCGACCAGCTGAAGGGAGCAGCAGTGTTCTCTAAGATAGATCTCAGATCAGGTTATCATCAGGTGAAGGTTAAAGAAGGGGATATACCCAAGACAGCATTCAGAACCAGATACGGACACTACGAGTTCGTAGTCATGCCCTTTGGCGTGACCAATGCTCCAGCTACATTCATGGATCTCATGAACAGAGTATTCAGGGAGTATTTAGATAAGTTTGTTATTGTGTTTATCGATGACATTCTTATCTACTCAGGAACTCAGGAAGAACACGCAGAGCACCTGAAACTAGTATTGCAGACCCTTCAGCAGAACCAGCTATACGCCAAGTTCACGAAATGTGAATTTTGGCTAGATCAGGTGTCTTTCCTGGGTCACATCATCTCCAAGGATGGTATTATGGTAGATCCCAGCAAGATAGAGGCAGTAAGTAACTGGAAGAGACCTAAGAACGCCAGCGAAATCAGGAGCTTTCTGGGATTAGCAGGATATTACAGAAAGTTTGTAGAGGACTTCTCCAGGATAGCCTCCCCACTGACAGCTCTTACCAGAAAGAACAGGAAATTTCAGTGGACAGAGGACTGTGAGTACAGCTTCAGCGAGCTAAAAAGGAGATTGACCAGTGCTCCCATTTTGGCTCTACCAGACAACACCAGCAGCTTTGATATCTATAGTGATGCCTCTAATTTGGGACTAGGAGCAGTACTGATGCAAAAGGCAAGGTGATCGCCTATGCCTCCAGACAACTCAAGGATTATGAGAAGAATTACCCTACTCACGACCTTGAGCTTGCAGCAGTAGTGTTCGCTCTCAAAATTTGGAGACATTACTTATATGGAGCTCAGTGCAGGGTGTATACAGATCATCAGAGTCTGAAGTACTTCTTCACTCAGAAGGATCTGAATATGCGACAGCGCAGATGGCTTGAGCTAGTCAAAGACTACGATATAGACATCCTCTACCATCCAGGGAAAGCCAATAAGGTAGCCGACGCACTTAGCAAAAAATCCAGTGCTACCTTATTATCTCTTACAGCCATGTCACCGCCCCTACAGAAGGAGATTGTAGATTTCGGTCTCGAACTTATCGTTGGACAGCTCTCTACTATGACCTTAGAGTCTACCTTGCTTGGTGATATTCAGTCAGCTCAGGAGCGGGACCCTGAAATTCAGAAAATCAAGCAAGGGCTAGCAGAATCAGAAAGTAGAGATTTCAGAGTGTCCGATAGCGGGGTGTTGTATTTTGGTGATGGACTCTGCGTTCCAGGAGGAGCTACGGAGAGAGATTTTAGATGAGGCTCACAAGACTCCTTCGCGATGCATCCAGGTTCCACCAAAATGTATCAAGACATGAAGAAACATTTTGGTGGCGGGATGAAGCGAGACATCGCCAGATATGTCAACATCTGCCTCACCTGTCGAGGGTTAAGGCGGAACATCAGCGACCAGGAGGTCAGCCAATGCAGATTCCGAATGGAAGTGGGAGGATATCTCTATGGATTTCATAGTGGGACTACCCGTAACCACGAATGGTTTTGATGTCATCCGGGTAATAGTCGACGGGTTGACTAAATCAGCCCACTTCTTAGCTATCAAGATATCCTACTCCATGGAGAAGCTAGCTCGGTTATATCTCGGAGATTGTCGGACTACATGGAGTTCCACGGACCATCATTTCGACAGAGACAGCAGATTCACACTTCCGGGAGTGTGTACAGTCGGGGTTGGGCACTAAGTTAAAGTTCATCACAGCATTCCATCACAGATGGTCATACGGAGCGAGTAAATCAGTACTCAAGATATGCTCCGAGCGTGCCCTAGACTTCAAGGAAGTTGGTACAAATATCCGAGCTTAGCAGAATTACAACAACAACTATCATGCCACTATCGGCATGGCACCTTACGAGGCTCTCTATGGGCGGAGGTGTAGATCTCCAATCTGCTGGTATGAGAGTGGTGAACAGAAAGAACTAGAGCTTCACCACAGCAGCTATACAGCAGATTCGCCAGAGGATAGAGACAGCTCAGAGCCGCCAGAAAAGCTATGCTGATACACGGCGCAGACCCTTAGAGTTTTCAGTCGGGGATACAGTGTTCCTCAGAGTAGCTCCCATGAAGGGAGTGATGCGTTTTGGGAAGAAGGGCAAACTTAGTCCCAGATATGTGGAACCATACCTTATCAGCAGAAGAGTGGGCAAGGTAGCATATGAGCTAGAGCTACCCCAGGAAATGTCAGCTGTCCACAACGTGTTTCATGTCTCTATGCTAAAGAAGCATACCCCAGATGCCACCCAGGTGATTGAGCCCCAGTCGGTACAGATCCGCGAAAACCTCAGCTATGATAGTCGGCCTATTCAGATAATAGACTGAGCAGTTAAGAAATTGCGGAACAAGGAAGTACCATTAGTCAAAGTCATTTGGCACAGTCACACAGCAGAAGAGGCAACTTGGGAGACAGAAGCCAGCATGAGACAGAAGTACCCAGAATTGTTCTAAGTTCGAGGACGAACTTTTTATAAGGTATGGGGGATTGTAGTGCCCGAAAATTCTCAAACTTGCATTAGAATTATTCCGTGATTTTTATGGAATTTTTAGATATTTTTCCGGAATTTTTCGAGTAGCGGAAGTAGCAAAAATAATTAGAAGAATAAAAAGGCTTAAGCGAGAATCGAACCCGGGACCTCTCGGGTCCGCTAAACCTTTAGTTAGCCTTAGTAACCGGTGAACCCAGCAGGGCCGTGCTGAAAGAGAAGGGAAACATTTATATTTATATTTGAGTTGGGCCTAGTTACCCACTTAATATAAATTAAAAACTCAAGTAGGTTTTGGTTTATTTTTGGTTCGGCAGCCCTCTCCTCACAAACCTCACGCCACTTTTCTCCAAACCCTCACCGACGCCAACCCCTTCTTCTCTCCTTCTCTCGGCGCCACATCAAGGAAGACCTAGGGTTCTTTCCCTAGGGTCCCAAGGTCACTTTCCGGCGATGATTTCAGCACGAGGACGTTTCCCTCCGTGAATAGAGCACGTGGACGCGAGCGAATCGTCGAGAAGTCGTCTCCACCGGAATTTCTAGCGATTAGATTTGTAAGAAATCTAGCATACGAGGTAAGAAACCCCTCACCTGCAGTATAATAGCTTCCGTTTGAGTTTTTATGCTTTAGTTAGGATGTATGCAGATTTTTATCGATATCTAGGGTGTATTTAACTCTCTTCGCATATTAGGGATTTAGTTGAGCACCTCTAGATGGGCCGGACATGTTTTCCCTCTTCAGATAGGAGGTTAGACGTTGTCGGGTGCCTAGAGGTGGTCTCCCTAATAGGGAGAAGAGTTAGAGCATCCTAGGTGCTCGATTAAAGGTCTAGCTCAATAATAGACAGTTTAATTAACTTATTAAATGCACTAGAAGCATTTAAAACAGCAAATTAGTTTTATTTCAACTTATGTAGGACTACAGTCCAATGGGTGGGCTCCCACAGTAGTCTCTAGGTTCAGACAACCTAGTTCTAGGTTCAGATAACCTAGATTCAGCAAAAATAAGTATATAGCATTCAGTATTTTACTTTCAGCAGTGGCACTGTACTGGATTAGATATCCACTGGGCTGGACTCCCATAGTCGTCCCTAGGTTTAGCTAACCTAGTAAACCCTACTAGATTCGGAACTTGCAATCCCGGATTTAGATAGGGATGCGCGCACAGCAAGTACAGTTGCCAAGGCCCCTCAGTAGCATGTTTAGTATTTTCACTTATTATATGTATAGCTTGTCAAATTCACAATCAGTTATGTGAGATCAGTTTAGTTTCAGTTTCAGCTTCAGTTTAGCTCTTCCTTGTTGATACATTATGATAACTTATGTTCAGTTCTTGATTGCTATGCTTGTATGATCACATGCCATACCATGTTTAGCCTAGTCAGTATATTTCAAATAGCATGTTTTAAAAACCATATCTGCATCGTATGCATGTTTTTGTGAGGTAGATGGTTTCTTACTAAGATTTTTAGCTTACAGATGCTACTTTTCTTATACTGCAGATACAGGTAAAAGAAAAGTGGACTAGTGGAGGCTGGAGGGCAATGCCGATCAAGATGTGTGTGGAAGGAACCTGGAATAAAGATCCTAGGGATCTAGTTTTATTTTACTACGCATTAGAACTTGTAGCAAGTCTAGTTATTAAAGTCTTGTTCTCTTTTCCCTTATGCTTCGCATTCTAGTATGGTTAATGGTATGAACTAGTGAACATGCATTATATTATGTCTTGAATGTTGCCCAATGTATGATAGAATAGTTATTAGTATATGTTTAGAGTGGTTGCAGGTGGTTTTGGCATGACAAAGTGTCGAAATCAGCATCTCTGATTTCGTATCAGGAAATCAGACGTTGGATCGGTTTGCCGACCGATCCAGTAGCGTACCAGACTTTTGGATCGGTCAGCCGACCGATCCAGACAGATACAGTATGCTACTGTATCCTCCTGGATCGGTCAGCCGACCGATCCAGCACGATACAGTAGCGTTCCAGGGGTTTCGGGTGCCTGGATCGGTCAGCCGACCGATCCAGCCACACCTGGATCGGTCTTCCGACCGATCCAGCCACACATGGATCGGTCTGCCCGACCGATCCAGTTGGGAACTGAATGCCCCATAGCTTCGATCGATCTGCGGATCGATCGGCAGGTCTGTAGTTAGTTGGGAAGTTTAGTTTCTAGTCCCTAGCTCAGTTGGGATGTTCAGTTTCCCCTCCTTAGCATATGTACATCAGCAAAGAAGGTCTTTAGACCTTTCTTAGTAATTGTATCCGTCATTAGTAGAGTAAAATTTTAATTAGCCCAGCTTTCTGCACAGCATATAGACAGCAGTAATTGTAGCGACCGGCCTTACAACCAGTACCCAGAAGGTGGGTCGTTACATTCCCTAACATACTATCATCCAATACTTCACCAGTACCATAGGTCAAGTTAAATTTTGTCCATTTTTACTCTAATCCTAATTACCCTTCTGGGTAGGTTAGTTTTGGTTACCCTGTCGAGTAGATTATTTTTGGAGGTGCCAGCTATTCTGAAGTCTCCCCCTAAATTATTGGTCTATATTTTTAAGTTATAGTTCTAGGTTTATGTCTGTTACTTTTATAATTATATTTAACTTGATGATAATCAAATTTTTGATGGGTTCTAAAATTTTTCAATTTTGATTTTGTTGGTCTAGGTTTGTGTTTTAATTTTTGACTTGGTTTATCAGATTTTATAAAGTATATTTTATCTTTAGGTATGTAATGTTGGTTAATTCCTACTTGCGTGGTTAAGCACACTTTTGGAACTCAAGCTTTATTTTGTTGTTTATGTTGGGTTATTAGTGATTTAAACGTTTTATTTGAACTTGACTTGTAGCCAAGCCCGGTTTTATTGTAGACTACTTTTTGACTATTTAAAATAAGATCTAAATTTTTAGATCTTGTTGTAAATTTTTCTAAAATACTTCTTAATTTATTATTTTCTATTTTTTAGTGTTAGATTTTCCTCCTCAAGTGTTAGATCTTGAGTTGGATTAGTATTTGTGATTTGTTCCTTGAGGTTTTGGTTTTCCTCAAGGAGCAATTTATTATCATTTTTAGTTGCAGTTAATTTCTTATTTAAAAAATCAATAATTTTAAAAAATTTCTTGCTCAAATTAAAATATACCTCTTTGGGACCTTCGGAAATGAATACGAACTCGTGGCTCGATTTGGGTTCGGACCCGTCTTCCGATTCGTCCTCTGATTCTGCTTCACGGGCCATCAACGCGAGTGGCTTTAATGCTTCTGATCTTCAGCCTCCAATTCTTCTGAGGATGAGTCATCCCAAGTCACTTTGAGAGCCTTCTTCTTAGATGTCTTTGACTTGTCGCTCTTCAATCTCAGACACTCGTTCTTATAGTGGCCTTTCTTATTGCACCCGAAGCAAGTCACGTTCCTTGGTTCAGTCGGGGAGTTGGTCTTCTGCAGGTCCTTCTTGCTGAAGCTTTTCTTCCTCCTGGTGAACATCTTCCTTACCAGGTTCACCAGGTACTCTTCGTCTTCAGAATCTTGATCGGACTCATCTTCAAGTTCAGGCTTGGTCTTTGTCCTTTCCTTGGAGGAACCTGCAAACAAAGCACTACCTTTCTCGGTTCTGGCGTTAGTCTGCTCGTGTAGTTCAAGTTCGCAGAATAATTCGTCTAGTTTTAATTTAGATAAATTTTTTGAAATTTTGTAGGCATCTACGATAGATGCCCACAATGTATTTCATGGAAAAACATTTAATGCGTACCTGATTAAGTCGCGATTTTCCATTTGGTGGCCTATCACATGGAGTCCGTTGAGGATGTCTTTGATTCTCGCATGAAGTTGACTCGTTGTTTCTCCTTTCTGCATTTTAATATTAAATAATTTATTTAACAAAAGGTCACACTTTGTTACCTTGGCATCGCTCGTTCCTTCGTATAGTTCGATCAGCTTATCCCATAATTCTTTCGTATTTTGGTGCGGTCCCACTCGGTTCAGCTCTTCCTTTGCTAGCCTGCATTGCAGTGTGTTGAGAGCTTTAAAGCTCATCAAGGATTTCTTTCTCATGTCTGGAGTCCACTATTCCGGGTCTAGTAGATTTCTGGAATTGTCGACCGTCAACTTGTAGCCTCTGGTGACATTGAACCATTGGTCAAAGTCGGTCTTTAAGTAAACCTCCATTCGCTTCTTCCAGTAGGGGAAGTCATCCCCGTTGAATAGGGGGGACGAACTATGCTGAAGCCTTTGACTTGAGACATTTTATCTTACACACAAATAAATAAAGAAACGAGGAATTCTAAGACTTGGTCTTGGATTAGTAGTGCAATATAAAATTAGAAAGAATCTAAAACCGAATTGGTGTTGCACCAATTCAGCTTAATTACTACAAAAAAGATTTCCAAAAAAATAACGATACCAGTTTGGATTTATAACGTAAAACTGAAAATCGGAAAGAAAATTAAAAAAAATTCACCCCCTGTCTGACTGGTGGTTGCACCAAATCAGAGCGGTACCTGCTCTGATAACACTTTTTGGATCGAGTAATTCGCTAGAGAGGGGGGGTGATGTACGTAAATATTATGCTCATTTATGCATGTTTTAACGCACATTTACTTGCTTTATGCGTATATATTCTTTGCATGATCATCTCTTTTATCATATACTCATCATAAATACTCTTTTGTTCGGAGATCTGCTCTTTGTTTGAATATGTGTTGACAGGGACAACTTTCGGAGCAAAAACAACGATTGTCGACGCATCGGAATGAGGCAGATAACATGGTCGTGCAACCTCGCACGACCATGTGGCTAAACAGAGGAAGGATAGTGCACGCCCATGCAACTCTAGCATGACTGTGCGGCCAAATAGAGGTGGATCCGGGCATGGCCGTGCAAACTACACGGCCGTACCCCCCACGACAGTAGCCAATCCATATACGATCGTGCGATCCTGTACGGTCGTGTCCCAGGAGCCGAGCCCCAGATCCACACGGCCATGCCAATTGGCACGGCCGTGCAGCACGGCCAGAAGCAAAAGAAGGCACGGTCGTGCCACATCGGCACGGTCGTGCCACGACGTCGTACCCTAGCCTATAAAAAGGGATCTAGCCCTTCTCCAGAATTACCTTGGTGTCGTTCCACGCCAACCAGGACCTCCGTCTAGTGATCCTTCATCACCACATCAACTCCAGAAGCAAAGGATTGGATCCGAAGATCACTCGTCGTCGTTGGATAAGCATCCTTTCTCTTTCTCTCTTCTTGTTTGAGGATTGTATGTTTGATTACATTATGTCTTCGGGTTTTTCTCCTGCGTCTATGGAGTAGATTCCTTGTTCTAGGATTAGGGAGTAGTTGTGGATTGGTTTTGATGTAAGACTCATATTTACGCCTTTATTCATTGGATGATTTCACTTGCTTTGTTTCAACTACTATGCATAAGACTTGTTGCTAGATTTCCATATCGTATTAGTTGATTGTATAGGAATTGCTAACCTCGTAGAGAGAGTATCCTAGATCGTATACCCGAGGGGCCCTAGTGACAGGGGTAACCCGTTTATGGACATATAGGGTATTTCCTTGAAATGAGAGGCAACTTCTCCAAAAGGAAGTAAGAGACCAAACCAATCCCTTATTTCTATCCTTAATGACACTAATTAGAGTTGTGTTCTTGTGATCTACCGAGGCGCCCTAGTGACATGGGTTAACCGTAACAGGATTTCACAGGGACCTTCTCTATTTAGTGCTTAAGGATGGTTGCTTTAGCTTCCGGCGAATGCATGTTGACGGACAATGAGTAAAGGATAGAAAGTGATACATTAATACCTTCACAATGAAACCGAACTCCTAGAACTCTTCATAAACCAAGTTAATTACTCTCTCTTAACTAGTTCTCGTTTCCGCTTCCCAATCTCTTTTCTTTAGATAACTTACAATCATCGGTAGTTTAGCTAATCCTAAGTGAACTATTGCTGGTGCTTATAACCAGTCCTCGTGGGATCGATAATCTTTATTACTGACGACGAATCCGTACACTTGCGGAATCGTAACAAGTTTTTGGCGCCGTTGCCGAGGACTGCATCTATAACATTAGCAAAAATCATATTAGATTAGACTAAACTTTGTTTTTTTCTTTATCTCTCCTTTTTCTAATATTCTGCATTTTAGAGATAAATAATTATTTATTTTTATTTTTCTTTATTTTTTGCATTTTTATTAAAATGCTAAAAAAATATATAATATTATTCCAACTCTTTTTTTTACTTTATTTTGCTTAATTTTACATTCAAAATATTCCATATCTTTTTTTTTTTTGCATGCGAAGAGCTAATCTTTCATGACAACTTCTACCGTTCGATCCAGAGATCGATAGGACTTTCCTGAGAAGAAGAAACTTACAAAAAGCATTTTAAGATGAACAAGAACCTTTAGAAATAGCTGACAAACTGTTGAAGGATTACGCAACACCTTATACACGAGGGGTTCGGTCTAGTATCACTCGACCGCCAATCGAAGCTAACAATTTTGAAATCAAGCCTGCAGTAATCTACATAGTCCAGCTGTAACGACCCGCCTTCTGATCACTGGCTGTAAGGCCGATCGTCACAATAATGCTAAACTATACTGTGCGGAAAGCTGGGCTAATTAAAATTTTACTCTACTAAGGATGGATACAACTGATAAGAAAGGTCTAAAGACCTTCTTTGCTGGTGTACACATGCTAAGGAGGGGAAACTGAACATCTCAACTGAGCTAGGGACTAGAAACTAAACTTCCCAACTACCTACGGACCTGCCGATCGATCCACAGATCGATCGGAGCTGCGGTCGTTCTGTTCCCAACTGGATCGGTCGGCAGACCGATCCAGGTGTGGCTGGATCGGTCGGCTGACCAATCCAGGCACCTGAAGCTCTCCTGGAACGCTACTGTATCGTGCTGGATCGGTCGGCTGACCGATCCAGGAGGATACAGTAGCATACTGTATCTGTCTGGATCGGTCGGCCGACCGATCCACTGGCACTGCTCAGGCTCTGATCGGTCTGGAGACCGATCAGAGTTCTGATTTCGTCCGGGGACTCTGATTTCAGCACTTTGGCGTGCCAAAACCCCACACAACAATTCTAATAAGGCTAGGAAGCACTCTAACAATGGAAACTAACATTCTCACATCATAAACGAAGGGTTCTAAGCATAATAGAGTGCATAGCTAACTAATTCATAGTGATTAACAACTAGAGTGCAAATAACAAAATACTGTAAAGTTCTGATGCTTAAGTAAAACTTACTAAAATCCCTTAGAATCTTTTATTCCAGTTCCTGCCACACACATCTTGATCTGCATAGACCTCCAACCTTCGCTACTGGTCCACTTTTCCTTTACCTTTATCTGCAATATAAGAAAAGTAGTATCTATAAGCTAAAAAGCTTAGTAAGAAACCATCTACCTCACAAAAACATGCAACGATGCAAATATGATTTTAAATCATGCTGTTTAAAACATATGCTGGATATACTGAATAAACTAAGCATGACATGGCATATAAGCATACAATCATGACATATCTAAAGCTGAACATAAAATCATCATGCATATTCACAGGGAAAAACTAAGCTGATACTAAGAACTGAGCTACGCTAATACTGAGCTACTGCTAGGACTGTACTGAATTCACGAACTAATTTATGAAAGGTTGAAAATCATATACATATAGTAAGTGAAAATACTAAATATGCTGCTGATGGGCCCGACAACTGTACGTGCTATGCACGCGTTTCTAACTAGACCCGGGGTTGCAAGTCCCGAATTTAGTAGAGCTACTAGGTTATCTAAACCTAGGGCCCGACTATGGGAGCCCAGCCCAATGGATATCTAATCCAGTACAGTGCCAACTGAAAAGTAAAATACTGAGTATAGCTAAACTGTTCTAAATTGCTGTTTCTAGGTTATCTGAACCTAGAGTTAGGTTGTCTGAACCTAGAGGCGACTGTGGGAGCCCACCCATTGGACCGTAGTCCCATATAAGCTAGAATAAACTGATTTACTAATTTAGATGCTTCTAATGCATTCAACTGTGCTAATAAAAATGCCTAAGTTGCATTCTTTTCTAAGCTAGTTATTTAATCGAACACCTAGTGTGCTTTAACTCCCCTCTCTATTAGGGAGACTACCTTTAGGCACCCAACAACATCTAAACCTCCAACTGAAGGAGAAAAGACGTGTCCGGCCCATCTAAAGGTACTCACTAAATCTCTAAACCTGCGAGGAGGGTTAAATACACCCTATGTGTCGAAAACATACGCAGATAACTAAACCGATGCACAGAAAATCAAACGGTAGCTATTATACTGCAGGTGAGGGGTTTCTTACCTCCTGTTCGTAATTTCTTACGATTCTATTCGCTAGAATTCCGGTGGAGATGACCTTCTCGACGATCCGCTCACGTCTTTGCGTTCCTCTCGCGGAGAAGAACCTCTTTTGTGTTGGAGTCGTCGCCGGAAGATGATCCGAGAGCCCTTGGGGCTTGGGCCCGAGAGAGGAGGAAGGAGAGGAGTGGGCGGCGGTGAAGGTTTTTGGGAGAGGGATAGGTCACGGTGAAATTTTTGATGTTGCCGAACCAAGTTCTCAAAATAAACCAACCCCCAACTTAACCTTCCTATTTATACTAAGTAACTAATTCGGCCAACCCAATTATAAATATAATTGGTTCCCTTTCCTTTCAGCACGGCCCTACTGGGTTCAACTGGTTCCCAACATTATCCCTAAGCCATAGGTCTCGGGTTCGATTCCCGCCTAAGCTATTTTGCGGTTCTAATTATTTTTGTTGCTTCCGCTACTCGGAAAATTCCGGAAAAATATCTAAAAATTCCAGAAAAATTATAGAATATTTATAATGCAGTTTCAAGAATTTTTGGGCGTTACAATCCCCCATACCTTATAAAAAGTTCATCCTCAAACTTAGAACAATTCTGGGTACTTCTGTCTCATGCTAGCTTCTGTCTCCCAAGTTGCCTCTTCTGCCGTGTGACTGTGCCAAATGACTTTGACTAATGGTACTTCCTTGTTCCACAATTTCTTAACTGCTCGGTCTATTATCTGAATAGGCCGACTATCATAGCTGAGGTCTTCGCGGATCTGTACCGACTGGGGCTCAATCACCTGAGTGGCATCTGGGGTATGCTTTTTCAGCATAGAAACATGAAATACGTTGTGGACAGCTGACATTTCCTGGGGTAGCTCTAGCTCATATGCTACCTTGCCCACTCTTCTGCTGATAAGGTATGGTCCCACATATCTGGGACTAAGCTTGCCCTTCTTCCCAAAACGCATCACTCCCTTCATGGGAGCTACTCCTACTTGGAATTCCAGTGGCCTTCGGCGTGTGTCGGCATAGCTTTTCTGGCGGCTCTGTCTCTATCCTCTGGCGAATCTGTTGGCTGCCATGGTATCTGCTACTAGATCATCTGAAGCTCTAGTTCTTCATTCACCACTCTCGTACCGATTGAGTTTACACTCCGCCCATAGAGAGCCTCGTGGGTGCCATGCCGATAGTGGCATAACTGTTGTTGTATGCGAATTATGCTAAGCTCAGATATTTGCAACTTCCCTTGAAGTCTAGGGCACACTCTCGGAGCATATCTTGATACCTGGTTTACTCTCTCCGTTTGACCATCTGTCGAGGATGGAATCTTGTCTTGAACTTTAACTTAGTGCCCGATCTTGTTGTACATACTCCAGTAGTGATGTAAATATCTCTGTCTGAAATGATGGTTCGTGGGACTCCATGAAGTCTGACGATGAAGATACAACTGAGCTAACTTCTCCATGGAGTAGGATATCTTGATAGCTTAGAAGTGAGCTGATTTAGTCGACTATTACCCGGATGGCGTCAAAACCATTCATGGTCTGGGCAGTCCACTATGAAATCCATAGAGATATCCTCCCACTTCCACTCTGGAATCAGTATAGTGCGAACTCCCCACAGTCGATGTTCGCCTTGACCCTCAGCGGTGGGCGGTGCTAACATATCTGCGATGTCTCGCTTCATTCCGGCCACCAAAATGTTTCTTCAGGTCTTGATACATTTAGTGGAACTGGATGCATCGCATAAGGAGTCTTGTGAGCCTCATCTAAAATCTTCCTCCATAGCTCCTCCCGATCGGGAACACAGCCTGTCACCGAAATACAACACCCGCTATCGGACACTCTGAATTCTCTACTTTACGATTACTGCTAGCCCTTGCTTGATTTTATGAATTCCAGGGTCCTGAGCTGATTGAATATCACCAAGCAAGGTAGATTCTAAGGTCATAGTAGAGAGCTCCCCCGATGAGTTCAAGACCGAAATCTCGATCTCCTACAGGGAGTGGTGACATGGCGTAAGAGATAACAAGGTATGGATTTTTGCTAAGTCGTCGGCTACCTTATTGGCTTTCCTGGATGGTAGAGGATGTCTATATCGTAGTCTTTGACCAGCTCTAGCCATCTGCGTATTCAGATCCTTGGTGAAGAAGTACTTCAACTCGATGATCTGTATACACTCTGCATTGAACTCCATATAAGTAATGTCTCCAATTTTGAGGGCGAACATGCTACAAGCTCGAGGTCATGAGTAGGGTAATTCTTCTCATAATCCTTGAGTTGTCTGGAGACATAGGCGATCACCTTGCCGTTTTGCATCAGTACTGCTCCTAGTCCCAACTTAGAGGCATCACTATAGATGTCAAAGCTGCTGGTGTTGTCTGGTAGAGCCAAAATGGGAGCACTGGTCAATCTCCTTTTTAGCTCGCTGAAGCTGTTCTCACAGTCCTCTGTCCACTGAAATTTCCTGTTCTTTCTGGTAAGAGCTGTCAGTGGGGAGGCTACCCTGGAGAAGTCCTCTACAAACTTTCTGTAATATCCTGCTAATCCCAGAAAGCTCCTGATTTTGCTGGCGTTCTTAGGTCTCTTCCAGTTACTTACTGCTTCTATCTTGCTGGGATCTACCATAATACCATCCTTGGAGATGATGTGGCCCAGGAAGGACACCTGATCTAGCTAAAATTCACATTTCGTGAACTTGACATATAGCTAGTTCTGCTGAAGTGTCTGTAGTACTGTCTTCAGGTGCTCTGCATGTTCTTCCTGAGTTCCTGAGTAGATAAGAATGTCATCGATAAACACAATAACAAACTTATCTAAATACTCCCTGAATACTCTGTTCATGAGATCCATGAATGTAGCTGGAGCATTGGTCACGCCAAAGGGCATGACTACGAACTCGTAGTGTCCGTATCTGGTTCTGAATGCTGTCTTGGGTATATCACCCTCCTTGACTCTGACTTGGTGATATCCTGATCTGAGGTCAATCTTAGAGAACACTGCTGCTCCCTTTAACTGGTCGAACAGGTCATCTATTCTGGGAAGAGGATACCTGTTCTTGATCGTGACCTGATTCAGTGCTCTGTAGTCTATGCACAGTCGCATGCTTCCATCCTTCTTCTTCACGAACAACACAGGCGCTCCCCATGGTGAGTGACTAGGGCGTATGAAACCCTTGTCAAGCAGCTCCTGTAGTTGCTCCTGAAGTTCCTTCAGTTCTGCTGGAGCCATGCGATATGGCGCTTTGGAAATAGGATTGGTGCCGGGGAAGAGCTCTATCTCAAATTCAATCTCCCTGACTGGTGCTAGGCCTGGTAACTCTTCAGGGAAGACTGCTGGGTAGTCACATACAACTCGGACCCCTGCTAGCTGTTGGTCCTTGTCCTGGCTGGTATTGACTACATGTGCTAGGTACCCCGTACATCCCGAATCCATCAACTTCTGTGCCTTCATAGCTGAGAGAAATTTTCTGGCTTTTCTCTTTGGTTCTCCGATGTACTCGAACTGTGCTTCTGCTTCAGGTTGGAATACGACCTTCTGTTTACGGCACTCTATGGAAGCACCGTATTTGATCAGAAAGTCCATTCCAAGGATGACGTCGTAGTCGGTCTTCCAGCAGGATCGGATCACAAAAGAGTTCCCATGCGCTATAATGGCCGCCTTGCTCGAGCCGGCGTGGATGCCATGATCTCCCGAAGGTAGTGCCGACCCTTGAGTACCTCGAGGGTATTTTTAATTTTGGAGAACACCACGGCTATATATAAATGGGTTGCCCGATGTCAAATAGAGCGGTAGCACTATCTTTGAAAATGCTAATCGACTGTGACCATTGTCGAGGCATTGGCTACGTCCTCTCGGTGAGTGAGTAGATCCTCGCGTTCGCCGTGGCTGAGGGGTTCTGCCCTGGCTGATAAGTGGACCTTCTAGAGCTGCCTGCATCTGATATAATGGCTGACCTGCATCTTGAATCTGCTGTGGCTGGGAAGACCGGTCTTGTTCGAGCACCTGCTTGGCCATGTGCCCTTCTTGTCCACATTCGAAGCATCCTTGTGTGCCCTTGCGACAAACCCCTGGGTGGAATTTCCCACAAGTAGCACACTTTGGATAACTGGGTCGCTTGCTAGATGGTCCTCCTTTTGGATCACTACCTGATTTGCGCTTACTGTTGGAGTTCCCTTTCCAGTTAGAGCTGTGGCCTTGCTGTTTTTGAGTGTGAGAGTTTCCTTGGCCTTTGGACTCTGAGGAGACTTGCTTCTGCTGCTTTATGCTGTTCTGGTAATGCTCTGTGGTCAAGGCACTGCTCACTAACTCCTCTGTGGTTTGTGGCCTATGTATGCCACCAGCCACGTTCACTGCTATCTCTGGCCTCAGCATCTTGAGCATCAACCGGATTCGTTCCTTCTCTGTGCTGACTAGCTCTGGGCATAGACGAGCCAACCTGTTGAATTTCTTCACGGCTTCCTCAACTGAAAGGTTGCCCTGACGAAACTCAGTGAACTCGTCGTAGTGGCGGTTTGTGACCCGTATGTGAAAGAACTCCTCGAAGAACTCCTTCTCGAAGTCAGCCCATAACATCTGGTTTACTGGGCGCTTCGTTCTGATTCTTTCCCACCACATGCGTGCGTCTTCTGTCAGGCAGAAGGAGGCACACTTCACCTTCTCGTGTTCTGGCCAGTCCAGAAGCTCCATCGTGCTCTCCAGTGTTTTGAACCAGGCTTGTGCATCCCATGGTTCACTAGTGCCTGAGAAGTTCTCTGGCTTGACTCGCTGCCACTGGATCAGATAGGCTTCCTTTCTTGGCTCAGCTGCTGGAACTGCTGGTGCTGGTACTGGTGCTGGCGTTGGCGCTGTAGGCTGAGCTGGTGGAACCTCTAAGACTTCTGGAGTCGTCAGATTCGGTTCCGGGGTGACTGTGGGGGTACTCTGCTGATTAGCCTTTAAGGTGGCTATTTCCTGTTGCTGTTCAGCTAGCTGCTGCTGTAAGGTCTGGAGGAGGCACTGAACTGCCTGCCTCTTGCTGGGGCTCAGTAGCTAGTGCCCTTCTAGCTGGGCGTCCTCGTGCCATTACTAAAGACATAGAGAACATAACATAACTAAGGTAATCACAGTTATATAACTACTGATATCATGTTTAACAACAATCACATACTAACAAGTAATAGGCATATAAACATGAACTGGAATAACAAAACAAGGAGCATAAATTAAGTAGAGGTATTCTTACTTGGAAGCTGCAGGTACAATGCTGATGTGTGTGTAGGAAGTATGGAACACTGCTCTGATACCACTCTGTAACGACCTGCCTTCTGATCACTGGCTGTAAGGTCGATCGTCACGATAATGCTAAACTATACTGTGCGGAAAGCTGGGATAATTAAAATTTTACTCTACTAAGGATGGATACAACTGATAAGAAAGGTCTAAAGACCTTCTTTGCTGGTGTATACATGCTAAGGAGGTGAAACTGAACATCCCAACTGAGCTAGGGACTAGAAACTAAACTTCCCAACTACCTACGGACCTGCCGATCGATCCACAGATCGATCGGAGCTGCGGTCGTTCTGTTCCCAACTGGATCGGTCGACAGACCGATCCAGGTGTGGCTGGATCGGTCGGCAGACCGATCCAGGTATGTCTGGATCGGTCGGCTGACCGATCCAAGCACCTGAAGCTCTCCTGGAACGCTACTGTATCGTGCTGGATCGGTCGGCTGACCGATCCAGGAGGATACAGTAGCATACTGTATCTGTCTGGATCGGTCGGCCGACCGATCCAGTGGCACTGCTCAGGCTCTGATCGGTCTGGAGACCGATCAGAGTTCTGATTTCGTTCGGGGACTCTGATTTCAGCACTTTGGCGTGCCAAAACCCCACACAACAATTCTAATAAGGCTAGGAAGCACTCTAACAATGGAAACTAACATTCTCACATCATAAACGAAGGGTTCTAAGCATAATAGAGTGCATAGCTAACTAATTCATAGTGATTAACAACTAGAGTGCAAATAACAAAATACTGTAAAGTTCTGATGCTTAAGTAAAACTTGCTAAAATCCCTTAGAATCTTATTCCAGTTCCTGCCACACACATCTTGATCTGCATTGACCTCCAGCCTCCGCTACTGGTCCACTTTTCCTTTACCTTTATCTGCAGTATAAGAAAAGTAGTATCTATAAGCTAAAAAGCTTAGTAAGAAACCATCTACCTCACAAAAACATGCAACGATGCAAATATGATTTTAAATCATGCTGTTTAAAACATATGCTGGATATACTGAATAAACTAAGCATGGCATGACATATAAGCATACAATCATGGCATATCTAAAGCTGAACATAAAATCATCATGCATATTCACAGGGAAAAACTAAGCTGATACTAAGAACTGAGCTACGCTAATACTGAGCTACTGCTAGGACTGTACTGAATTCATGAACTAATTTATGAAAAGTTGAAAACCATATACATATAGTAAGTGAAAATACTAAATATGCTGTTGATGGGCCCGACAACTGTACGTGCTATGCGCGCGTCTCTAACTAGACCCGGGGTTGCAAGTCCCGAATTTAGTAGAGCTACTAGGTTATCTAAACCTAGGGATCGGCTATGGGAGCCCAGCCCAATGGATATCTAATCCAGTACAGTGCCAACTGAAAAGTAAAATACTGAGTATAGCTAAACTGTTCTAAATTGCTGTTTCTAGGTTATCTGAACCTAGAGTTAGGTTGTCTGAACCTAGAGGCGACTGTGGGAGCCCACCCATTGGACCGTAGTCCCATATAAGCTAGAATAAACTGATTTACTAATTTAGATGCTTCTAATGCATTCAACTGTGCTAATAAAAATGCCTAAGTTGCATTCTTTTCTAAGCTAGTTATTTAATCGAACACCTAGTGTGCTTTAACTCCCCTCTCTATTAGGGAGACTACCTTTAGGCACCCAACAACATCTAAACCTCCAACTGAAGGAGAAAAGACGTGTCCGGCCCATCTAAAGGTACTCACTAAATCCCTAAACCTGCGAGGAGGGTTAAATACACCCTATGTGTCGAAAACATACGCAGATAACTAAACCGATGCACAGAAAATCAAACGGTAGCTATTATACTGCAGGTGAGGGGTTTCTTACCTCCTGTTCGTAATTTCTTATGATTCTATTCGCTAGAATCCCGGTGGAGATGACCTTCTCGACGATCCGCTCACGTCTTTGCGT
Organism: Zingiber officinale; assembly: GCF_018446385.1. Classification (NCBI taxonomy): domain Eukaryota; kingdom Viridiplantae; phylum Streptophyta; class Magnoliopsida; order Zingiberales; family Zingiberaceae; genus Zingiber; species Zingiber officinale. Next base: position 51,202,936 of record NC_055993.1, read on the forward strand.
TCCTCTCGCGGAGAAGAACCTCTTTCGTGTTGGAGTCGTCGCCGGAAGATGATCTGAGAGCCCTTGGGGCTTGGGCGCCGAGAGAGGAGGAAGGAGAGGAGTGGGCGGCGGTGAAGGTTTTTGGGAGAGGGATAGGTCACGGTGAAATTTTTGATGTTGCCGAACCAAGTTCTCAAAATAAACCAACCCCCAACTTAACCTTCCTATTTATACTAAGTAACTAACTCGACCAACCCAATTATAAATATAATTGGTCCCCTTTCCTTTCAGCACGGCCCTGCTGGGTTCAACTGGTTCCCAACATTATCCCTAAGCCATAGGTCTCGGGTTCGATTCCCGCCTAAGCTATTTTGCGGTTCTAATTATTTTTGTTGCTTCCGCTACTCGGAAAATTCCGGAAAAATATCTAAAAATTCCAGAAAAATCATAGAATATTTATAATGCAGTTTCAAGAATTTTCGAGCGTTACACCAGCAGAATCAATTTGAAGGAGGATCGCACGATGATCCAAATCATCACTTGGGAGCAGTGTGAGCAGAAATTTCTGGACAAATTCTACCCGCCAAGCAAAACTGCCCACATGAAGAATTTGATCGCAAGCTTCAAATAGATAGAATCAGAATCATTATTTGAAGCTTAGGATAGATTCAAAAGTATGCTGAGACAGTGCCCCCATCATGACCTTGAGAAATGGTTGGTTCTACACACATTCTACAATAGAATCAACTATCACACAAAGATATCCCTCGATTCTGCTGCAGGAGGAGCATTAATGAACAAGAGCCTTGATGAAGCTGAAGAGATTATAGAGAATGTGTTATGGAATCACCATCAGTGGGTAACCGAAAGATCTAGTGGTTCTTTCTTAAGGAATCCAATAAAGGCGTCAGGAAAATTTGATACAGATGCAGTCACACTTATATCTGCAAAGCTGGACGCTCTGACTAAGAAGCTTGAGGCCATGGGAAACAACACGACCAATGCAATAGTATGTGTTTGCGAAACTTGCAGAAGTATGGATCATGCTCAAGATACTTGCCCCCTAAGGCCAATACAAGCACAGATAAATCAACTTGAGCAATGCGATGCGATAGTCAGTTACAACCAAAAGTAAAATAATCCATACACCAACACATACAAACCTGGATGGAGGAACCACCCAAAATTTTCATACCGGAATAATCAGGACCAAGGACCAACAAAACAAAGCTATTAACCTGGGCAACAGAGCTACTCATCTGGACAACATACTTATCAACAACAGTAACCTTCACAACTATCCAGAATCGAAAAGATGCTCGAAGAAGCTCTCTCAGAGCAAAAAGAGATGAAAAATGAGATCAAGCAATTGACTCAAAGATTGGAAAATTTTGAAAAATAACAGAAGATGCAAGACAGCCAGATAGCCTAGATATCCCAGCCCTTTTCAAGAGCACAAGGAATATTTCAAGGAAAGCCCGATATAAATCCGGTGGAACACTACAACCGCATCGAGCTGAGGAGCGGATGAACTTTGGGAGACCCCCAAATCACTATTAAGAAAGGACTTGTGTAACGACCCGCCTCCTACTGACTAGGCTGCGAGGCCTATCGTTACGTAATGCTGTGCTAAATTACTATTGCAGAAATCTGGATTGATTAAAATTTTGCTAAACTAATTACTGTAAAATCTGAACTTAACATTCTAAGTGTACCTAGGAGTTGTACACATGCTAGGGAAGAGAATCTATGCCTCTCGGATGACCTGCTAGCTGTAATCAGGCATTTCAATCGATCCCTGGATCGATTGGCCTGTCGGATCGATCCAGTGATCAATTCAGCTTGATACTGGCACGGAAAAACCCACTGGATCGGTCGACTGACCGATCCATAAGCTGTCGCTTCTGTATGCAGCTGGATCGGTCTACCGACCGATCCGACCGATCCAGTGGCTCACCGATCGGTCGGCTGACCGATCGGTGAGCGTCTGTGCTATCTGTTCGCACATGGATCGGTCGGCTGACCGATCCATAGGCGCAACCCCCTCTCTGATCGGTCGGTGGACCGATCAGAGTTCTGATTTCAGCCTGAAACTCTGATTTCAGCCTGAAACTCTGATTTCACATTTCGTGCCTCAATCTCACATGTTCTACACTACTGAGAAACACTCTAACAATGACAACTAACATTCTAACATCATATATTTAACATTCTAAGCATAATCTAAAGCATGGTTCGTTAGCTCATGGTGTTTAACATGCTAAAACAAAGAGTAATAGAAATACTAAAGTTCATATGCTTAATTGAAATTGCTGGATCCCTAGGATCTTTATTCCATGTTCCATCCACACACATCCTCATCATTGCATTGACCTCCAGCCTCCGCTAGTCCATCTTTCCTTTACCCTTATCTACAGTATAAGGAAAATAGAATCTGTAAGCTTAAAGCTTAGTAAGAAACCATCTACCTCACAAAAACATGCATACGGTGCTAATAATATTTTTAAAACATGCTATTTAAAACATATGCTGAACATGTAAAAGATGGCATGGCATACAATCATCCAAACATGTATATCGAACTGAACATAGAGTTATCATGCATAATCACAGGAAAAAAACTAAGCTGGAGCATGATACTGAGCTAAGCTATTACTGATCTGATACTAAAACTATACTGAATTCATATAACTATTTTATGAACTTTTGAAAACTATATACATAATATGTGAAAATACATAATCATGCTGCTGGTTGGGCCCGACAACTGTACCTGCTGTGCGCACATCCCTAACTAGACCCGGGTTTGCAAGTCCCGAATTTAGAAAGGTTACTAGGTTATCTGAACCTAGGGACCAACTGTGGGAGTCCAGCCCAATGGATATCTAATCCAGTACAGTGCCACTGAAAAGTAAAATACTGATTATAGCTGTATTCTTGGCTGTTCTTGCTATTTCTAGGTTATCTGAACCTAGAGCTAGGTTGTCTGAACCTAGAGGCGACTGCGGGAGCCCACCCATTGGACATCTAGTCCCATATAAGCTGTAATAAAGCTGAATGTGCTAAATGAATGCTTCTATTGCATTTAACTAAGCTATTAAAATGCCTAAATTACATTTCTTTTCTGGGCTGAGCATTTTATCAAACACTTGGTGTGCTCCAACCCTCTCCTCTACTAGGGAGACCACCTCTAGGCACCCGATAGCGTCTACATCCTCCAACTGTAGGGGAAGGACGTGTCTGGCCCATCTAGAGGTGCTCAACTAAATCCCTAAGTCGTGAAGGAGGTTAAACACACCTTACGTGCCGAAAAACTGCGTACAACTAATCTACAAGCATGGAATTCATACGAGAGCTACTTATACTATCGGTGAGGGGTTTCTTACCTCGTGTGCAAGATTTCTTACAAATCTAAGTGCTAGTTTCCAGTGGAGAAGGTCCCTTCGTCGATCTTCTTGCGTCTACGTGTTCCTCTCGCGGAGGGGAGCGTCCTCGTGTCCGAGATGTCACCGGAAGGCACTCCTATGGCCCTAGGGATGAAACCCTAGGCTTGCTTGGGTGTTGGCGCCGAGAGAAGGAAGGAGAAGAGGGGGGTTCGGCGTGTGGCTAGGGTGAGGAGAGAAAAGTTTTCTCGTTAAAGAAAAATAGCAATTTCTCTCTTAAATTCCTATTTATATTAAGTGGTAATTTCGGCCAACTTAAGTATAAATATTATTGGTCCCCATTCCTTTCAGCACGGCCCTGTTGGGTTCAACTGGTTACTAACATTATCCGTAAACTGTAGGTCGCTTAGGCCGTTTTTCGCTTATATTTATTTTTGCTACTTCCGCTACTCTAAAAATTCCAGAAAAATATCTAAAAATTCTAGAAAAATCATACTATATTTCTAAAATAGTTTTGAGAATTTTCGGGCGTTACAATCCCCCATACCTTATAAAAAGTTCATCCTCGAACTTAGAATAATTCCAGGTACTCGTCTCATACTGACTTCACCTCCCAAGTTGCCTCTTTCTTCTGGTTGTGCCAAATAACTTTGAATAATGGTACTTCCTTGTTCCGCAATTTCTTAACTGCTCGGTCTATTATCTTAATAGGCCGACTGTCATAACTGAGGTCTTCGCGGATCTGTACCGACTGGGGCTCAATCACCTGGGTGGCATCTGAGGTATGCTTCTTCAACATAGAGACATGAAATACGTTGTGGACAGCTGACATTTCTTGGGGTAGCTCTAGCTCATATGCTTCCTTGCCCACTCTTCTGCTGATAATGTATGGTCCCACATATCTGGGACTTAGCTTGCCCTTCTTCCCAAAACGCATTACTCCCTTCATGGGAGCTACTCTGAGGAACACTGAATCCCCAACTGAAAACTCTAAGGGTCTGCGCCGTGTATCAGCATAGCTCTTCTGGCGGCTCTGAGCTGTCTCTATCCTCTGGCGGATCTGCTGTATAGCTGCTGTGGTATCTGCTACTAGATCTGTCTGAAGCTCTAGTTCTTTCTGTTCACCACTCTTATACCAGCAGATTGGAGATCTACACCTCCGCCCGTAGAGAGCCTCGTAAGGTGTCATACCGATAGTGGCCTGATAGCTGTTGTTGTATGCAAACTCTGCTAAGCTCAGATATTTTCACCAACTTCCCTTGAAGTCTAGGGCACATGCTCGGAGCATATCTTCGAGTACCTGATTTACTCGCTAAGTCTGACCATCTGTCTGAGGATGGAAAGCTGTGCTAAATTTTAACTTCGTGCCCAAGGCTGTCTGTACACACTCCCAGAAGTGTGATGTGAACCTAGTGTCTCTGTCCGAAATAATGGTTCGTGGGACTCCATGCAGCCTGACGATCTCCTTGAGATACAACTGAGCTAGTTGCTCCATGGAATAGGATATTTTGATAGCTAGGAAGTGGGATGATTTAGTCAACCTGTCGACTATTACCCAGATGATATCAAAACCATTTGTGGTCCTGGGTAATGCCACTACGAAGTCCATGGAAATATCCTCCCACTTCCACTCTGGGATCTGGATGGGCTGCAAAACTCCTTCTGGTCTCTGATGTTCTGCCTTAACCCTCTGATAGGTTAGGCAGGTGCTGACATATCGAGCGATGTCCCTCTTCATCCCCGGCCACCAAAAACGTTTCTTCAAGTCCTAGTACATTTTGGTGGAGCCAGGATGCATCGCATAGGGAGTCTTGTGACCCTCATCTAGGATTTTCCTCTGTAGTTCCTCCTGATCTGGAACACATAGCCTGCCACCGAAATACAACACCCCGCTATCTGATATTTTGAACTCTCCACCTTCTGATTCTGCTATACCTTGCTTGATTCTCTGAATTTCAGGATCCTGCTCCTGAGCTATCTGGATGTCACCAAGCAAGGTAGACTCTAAGGTCATAGTAGAGAGCTGCCCAACTATGAGTTCGAGATCGAAATCAGTGATCTCTTTCTGTAGGGGTGGTGACATGGCTGCTAGAGATAATAAGGTAGCACTGGACTTTCTGCTAAGTGCATCTGCTACCCTATTTGCTTTCCCTGGGTGATAGAGGATGTCTATATCATAGTCCTTGACCAGCTCTAGCCATCTGCGCTGTCGCATATTCAGATCCTTCTGAGTGAAGAGGTACTTCAGACTCTGATGATCTGTATACACTCTGCACTGAGCTCCATACAAGTAATGTCTCCAAATTTTGAGAGCGAACACTATTGCTGCAAGCTCGAGGTCATGAGTAGGGTAATTCTTCTCATAATCCTTGAGTTGTCTGGAGGCATAGGCGATCACCTTGCCGTTTTGCATCAGTACTGCTCCTAGTCCCAACATAGAGGCATCACTATAGATGTCAAAGCTATCTGCGTTCTCTGGTAGAGTCAGAATGGGTGCACTGGTCAATCTCCTCTTGAGCTCGCTGAAGCTGTTCTCACAGTCCTCTGTCCACTGAAATTTTCTGTTCTTTCTGGTAAGAGCTGTCAGTGGGGAGGCTATCCTGGAGAAATCCTCTACAATTTTCTGTAGTAACCTGCTAATCCCATAAAACTTCTGATCTCACTAGCATTCTTGGGTCTTTTCCAGTTACTCACTGCTTCTATTTTACTGGGATCTACCATGATACCATCCTTTGAGATGATATGACCTAGGAAGGACACCTGATCTAGCCAAAATTCACATTTCATGAACTTGGCGTACAGCTGATTCTGCTGAAGGGTCTGCAATACTATCCTCAGGTGCTCTGCGTGTTCTTCCTGAGTTCTGGAATAGATAAGGATGTCGTCGATGAACACGATAACAAACTTATCTAAATATTCCCCGAATACCCTGTTCATAAGGTCCATGAAAGTAGCTGGAGCATTTGTCACGCCGAAGGGCATGACTACGAACTCATAATGTCTGTATCTGGTCCTGAATGCTGTCTTGGGTATATCCCCTTCTTTAACCTTCACCTGATGATAACCTGATCTGAGGTCTATTTTAGAGAACACTGTTGCTCCCTTTAGCTGATCGAACAGGTTATCTATTCTGGGAAGAGGATACCTGTTCTTGATTGTGACCTGGTTCAGTGCCCGGTAATCTATACACAGGCGCATGCTTCCGTCCTTCTTCTACACGAACAATACATGCGCTCCCCATGGTGAGTGACTAGGGCGTATGAAGCCTTTGTCAAGCAGCTCCTGTAGTTGCTCATGAAGTTCCTTCAGTTCTACTGGAGCCATGCGGTAAGGTGCTTTGGAGATAGGATTTGTACCGAGAATGAGCTCTATCTCAAATTCGATCTCCCTGTCTGGTGCTAGGCCTGGTAACTCTTCAGGGAAGACTGGTGGGTAGTCACATACGACTCGGACCTCTGCTAGCTGTTGGTCCTTGTCCTGACTGGTGCTGACTATGTGTGCTAAGAACCCCGTACATCCTGAATCCATCAACCTCTGTGCGTTCATAGCTGAGAGAAACTTCTTGGCCTTTCTCTTAGGTTCTTCGACGAATTCGAACTGTGCTTTCGCTTCAGGTTGGAATATGACTTTCTATTTACGGCACTCGATGGAGGCACCGTATTTGATCAAGAAGTTCATCCCGAAGATGACGTCGTAGTCGGTCATATTAATCACTATCAGATCGCAAAAGTGCTCTCTGTCTGCTATAGTGACTGGCACTGCTCTGAGCCAGTGCGTAGACGCCATGATTTCTCTTGAGGGTAACGTCGTAAGGAACTGGCTACTGAGTACCTCTGGAGGTACTGCTAACTTCTCAGCAAATGCCCTGGATACGTATGAATGGGTTGCCCCAGTATCGAATAAGACAGTTGTACTTTGCTGTAAAATACTAATCTGACCTGTAACAACTGTCGAGGCATTTGCTACGTCCTCTCTGGTGAGTGAGTAGATCCTCTCATTTGTCATAGCTGGAGGGGCTTCTAATCTGCCATGGCTGATATGTGGACCATCTAAAGCGGCCTGCATCTGATGTAACTGAGCTGGCTGGCCTCCATACTGAATCGGCTGTGGCTGAGGAAGACTGGTCTTGTTTGGACACTGCTTGGCCATATGCCCTTCCTCTCCGCATTCAAAGCATCCTCGTGTGCCCTTACGACAAACTCCAGGATGGAATTTCCCACAAGTAGCACACTTTGGATAACTGGGCTACTTGCTGGCTGGCCCTCCTTTTGGGTAACTCCCTGGTTTGCGCTTGTTGCTGGAGTTCCCTTTCCAGTTGGAGCTGTGGGAGCTGTGGCCCTGCTGTTTCTGAGTGCCTGAGCCTCCTTGACCTTTAGCTTCTGAGAGGACTTGCTTCTGCTGCTTGATGCTATTCTGGTAATGCTCAGTGATTAGAGCACTGCTCACTAATTCTTCTGTGGTTCGTGGCCTATGAACGCCACCAGCCACATTTATTGCTATTTTCGGCCTCAGTATCTTGAGCATCAACCGGATTCGTTCCGTTTCTGTGCTGACTAATTCAGGGCATAGACGAGCCAACCTGTTGAATTTCTTCACAACTTCCTCAACTGATAGGTTGCCCTGACGAAACTCAGTGAACTCGTCATAGTGACGGTTGGTGACCCGCACGTGAAAGAATTCTTCAAAGAACTCCTTCTCGAAGTCTACCCATGTCATCTGGTTCACTGGGCGCTTCGCTCTGATTCTCTCCCACCACATACGTGCATCTCCTGTAAGACAGAAGGAGGCGCACTTCACCTTCTCATGTTCTGGCCAGTCCAGAAGCTCCATCGTACTTTCCAGTGTTTTGAACCATGCCTGAGCATCCCATGGTTCATTGCTGCCTGAGAAGTTCTCTAGCTTAACTCTCTGCCACTGGATCAGATAGGCTTCTCTCTGCGTTCCTGCTGCTGGGGCTACTGGTGCCGTAGGCTGGACTGGTGGAACCTCTAAGACCACTGGTGTCGCTAAGTTAGGCTCCGGGGTGATAGTGGGGGTGTTCTGCTGACTAGCCTTTAAGGTGGCTATTTCCTGTTGCTGTTCAGCTAGCTGCTGCTGTAACTGAGACACTAGTGCTGTAAGGTCTGGGGGAGGCACTGAACTGCCTGCCTCATGCTGGGGCTCAGTAGCTGGTGCCCTTCTAACTGGGCGTCCTCGTGCCATTTCTCGTACACCGAAGACATATATAACTAAAGCATTCATGTTTGTAGAATTTCTACTATCATGTTTAGCTAGCTACTATAAACATGTTAAAGCTATCATATATAAGCATGCTATAATTATCCATAAACATGAAAGCAAGACATAATTAAAGTAGAGGTATTCTTACTTGGAAGCTGCAGGTACAATGCTGATGTGTGTGTAGGAAGTATGGAAACTGCTCTGATATCACTCTGTAACGACCCGCCTCCTACTGACTAGGCTGCGAGGCCGATCGTTACGTAATGCTGTGCTAAATTACTATTGCAGAAATCTAGATTGATTAAAATTTTGCTAAACTAATTACTGTAAAATCTGAACTTAACATTCTAAGTGTACCTAGGAGTTGTACACATGCTAGTGAAGAGAATCTATGCCTCTCGGATGACTTGCTAGCTGTAATCAGGCATTTCAATCGATCCCTGGATCGATTGGCCTGTCGGATCGATCCAGTGATCAATTCAGCTTGATACTGGCACGGAAAAACCCTCGCTTCTGTATGCGGCTGGATCGGTCTACCGACCGATCCAAGAGCACAGTGATCGGTCGGTAGATCGATCCAGTGGCTCACTGATCGGTCGGCTGACCGATCAGTGAGCATCTGTGCTCTCTGTTCGCACATGGATCGGTCGGCTAACCGATCCATAACAGACGCCAACTCTCTGTTCGCGCATGGATCGGTCAGCTGACCGATCCAATGGCACAACTCGACTCTGATCGGTCTGTAGACCGATCTGGGTTCTGATTTCGCACTGAAACTCCTGATTTCAGCACTATTTCGTGCCTCAATCACATTACTTGTTCTAAGATGGCTAGGAAACACTCTAACAATGACAACTATCATTCTAACATCATATATTTAACATTCTAAGCATAATCTAAAGCATGGTTCGTTAGCTCATGGCGTTTAACATGCTAAAACAAAGAGTAATAGAAATACTAAAGTTCATATGCTTAATTGAAATTGCTGGATCCCTAGGATCTTTATTCCATGTTCCATCCACACACATCCTCATCATTGCATTGACCTCCAGCCTTCGCTAGTCCATCTTTCTTTTACCCTTATCTGCAGTATAAGGAAAATAGAATCTGTAAGCTTAAAGCTTAGTAAGAAACCATCTACCTCACAAAAACATGCATACGGTGCTAATAATGTTTTTAAAACATGCTATTTAAAACATATGCTGAACATGTAAAAGATGGCATGGCATACAATCATCCAAACATGTATATCGAATTGAACATAGAGTTATCATGCACAATCACAGGAAAAAACTAAGCTGGAGCATGATACTGAGCTAAGCTATTACTGATCTGATACTAAAACTGTACTGAATTCATATAACTATTTTATGAACTTTTGAAAACTATATACATAATATGTGAAAATACATAATCATGCTGCTGGTTGGGCCCGGCAACTGTACCTGTTGTGCGCGCATCCCTAACTAGACCCGGGTTTGCAAGTCCCGAATTTAGAAAGGTTACTAGGTTATCTGAAACTAGGGACCGACTGTGGGAGTCCAGCCCAATGGATATCTAATCCTGTACAGTGCCACTGAAAAGTAAAATACTGATTATAGATGTATTCTTGGTTGTTCTTGCTATTTCTAGGTTATCTGAACCTAGAGCTAGGTTGTCTGAACCTAGAGGCGACTGTGGGAGCCCACCCATTGGACATCTAGTCCCATATAAGCTGTAATAAAGCTGAATGTGCTAAATGAATGCTTTTATTGCATTTAACTAAGCTATTAAAATGCCTAAATTGCATTTCTTTTCTGGGCTGAGCATTTTATCAAACACTTGGTGTGCTCCAACCCTCTCCTCTACTAGGGAGACCACCTCTAGGCACCCGACAGCGTCTACATCCTCCAACTGTAGGGGAAGGACGTGTCTGACCCATCTAGAGGTGCTCAACTAAATCCCTAAGTCGCGAAGGAGGTTAAACACACCTTACGTGCCGAAAAACTGCGTACAACTAATCTACAAGCATGGAATTCATACGAGAGCTACTTATACTGCAGGTGAGGGGTTTCTTACCTCGTGTGCAAGATTTCTTACAAATCTAAGCGCTAGTTTCCGGTGGAGAAGGTCCCTTCGTCGATCTTCTCGCGTCTACGTGTTCCTCTCGCGGAGGGGAGCGTCCTCGTGTCCGAGATGTCACCGGAAGGCACTCCTATGGCCCTAGGGATGAAACCCTAGGCTTGCTTGGGTGTTGGCGCCAAGAGAAGGAAGGAGAAGAGGGGGGTTCGGCGTGTGGCTAGGGTGAGGAGAGAAAAGTTTTCTCGTTAAAGAAAAATAGCAATTTCTCTCTTAAATTCCTATTTATATTAAGTGGTAATTTCGGCCAACTTAAGTATAAATATTATTGGTCCCCATTCCTTTCAGCACGGCCCTGCTGGGTTCAACTGGTTACTAACATTATCCGTAAACTGTAGGTCTCAGGTTCAATCCCCGCTTAGGCCGTTTTTCGCTTATATTTATTTTTACTACTTCCGCTACTCTAAAAATTTCGGAAAAATATCTAAAAATTCCAGAAAAATCATACTATATTTCTAAAATAGTTTTGAGAATTTTTGGGCGTTACAACTTGACTTAGAGGAAGAGCCCTCTCCCCTCATGCCCAATCAAATCCAGAACAAGGATAGAGAGTGTTGGATCGAGAAGCGCTAGAGGGGGGGTGAATAGCGCTCGTGACTATCTTGTTCGATTATCGGAATCGTAAGATTTATCGGAGTAATTAAGCAGCAGAATAAAACAAAGTAAGCACACAGAGACAGGAGGATTTTTACTTCGTTCGGAGCCTTGATCGACTCCTACTCGAAGGCCCGCGATCCTTGATCGCTTCCGGTGGGCAACAACTATAAGTTCGTTAAAAGATTACAATTATGAGTACAAATAAAAGCTATAAATATTATACCGACAACAAGAAATGCTAATTCTGATGCTCCGGGTCGTCGGGCACTTGTAGCAGCACTTCGGAGCGTCTTTTGGAGCAGCACGTTGATGAAAGATCACTTGGAATTCGTTTTTCTGAAGTGCTGGTCGAAACCCCCTTATAAAGGGTGTTCAAGGCGCCTTGAAGGCTGTTCAAGGCGCCTCCATGCTGCCTGGTCTTCCGCGTGGATCAAATCTGATCTGGTCGAACTTCATCCATTCAAGGCGCCTTAAACCTCACTCAAGGCGCCTTCTACCTTCTTCAAGGCGCCTCCAGTGGTGCTTCGAAGCCAGCTCAGCTTTTGCACCCGAGGCGCCTCCAAGCTCCATGGAGGCACCTCGGACACTGTTCATCCGAGGCTTTAGGTTGCTCTTTTGCACCTGCAAGATACGTTAGTCCCAAACACTATCCTGCAGCACAAAGTTAGCACAATAAACATGATAAATAAAGTATAGACAGTCTCCAGACTGTCCGAGTCTGACTTCAGATTTCCATTCGGAAACCCTAGGTCGACCCGAGGCCTACTGTTCCCTCTACGGGGAACGCGTCCTCACCTACTCCACTCAGGAGATTTACCTGATGCCAGTCCGGTCCTCCAAACTGACTGGACTTTCCGCCTAGGGTTACCACCCCCTAGGACCTAGGGTTACCGCCCCCTAGGGTTTTTCTCCACCTAGGGTTACCGCCCCCTAGGACCTAAGGTTGCCGCCCCTTAGGGTTTTCCTCCACTTAGGGTTACCGCCCCCTAGGACCTGAGGTTGCCCTCCCTTAGGATTTTCCTTCACCTAGGGTTACCACCCCCTAGGACCTAAGGTTACCCCCCTTAGGATTTTCCCTTGCCTAACCGCAGTTAGGACTTTCCTGAAACCTTATTTAACCACGTTAGATAACAAGGAATCTTAACTTTGAATCCCTTTGCCATTATCAAAACTGAGGTTCGATCGTCGGATGCTTACTGCACCAACAATCTCCCCCTTTTTGATTATGGCAACAAAAATTCAAAGTTAAGTAAAAATGCAATAAAGATACGCATAAATAAGCACAGGCATAAATAAAGCATAGGCACATTCACAACAAAATTTTCGTTTTAATTTATAATATTCTTTGAATTTCTTCCTACTCTCCCCCTTTGCCATATATCAAAATACCCAAGAGAGTGAAGAAAATCTGGGCCTTAGCTTAACTTTCAAAAATATTTTCAATCTTATCTTCCAATCTTTTAATTTACTTTTGATAAACACTTAGTTTTTCTTGTAAGACTTTTAGATAGGTTAAATCATAATTTTGAAAGCAAAATTCTTCTTTTAGTTTGAGAGATATTTTTAGCTGAGATAAAGTTATTTTGTCTTTAAACAGTAACTTAGCAAATTTTTGTGATTTCAAAAAGATTTAGTTTTTTTTTAAAAAAAAATTATTTTGATGAAATTTTGAGAATGCTTTGGAAAATACTTAGCATTTTCAGCAGAACTTAGCATTTGAAAACAATTGCTTTGAGAGATACTTAGCTAAATTTCTTTTTTTTTGTTTTAAACACTTTAAAAAGTACTTAGCTAAACATTTTTGAAAAAAAATATTTAGCTATATTTGAAAATACTTAGCTATGTTTTCAGCGTAAAAATGATTGCGTTGAGAAAATATCTTGCCAAGTAGCTAAGTTTAGAAAATAATTTAACTAAGTTTAGTTAGAGAAAACTTAATTAAGTACTCAGCTTTGAAAACATTTAGCTTATAGAGGAGTTATAATTTAAAAGTCAGGTCATAAATAATTTTAATTTTAAAGCTAAGTTAAAAATAGCTTGAATTTTCGAAGATATGCCAAAAATAGTTTTTAATTTTAAGGTCAAGTTAAAAATTTTAAAGAAAAACTAATTTTAAAACCGACTCAAAATCACTCCCCCTTAATTAATGCCTTAATAAATTTTTGAGTTCAGGAGTTCAAGCATGAGAGGTTAAAAAATTATTTTCCTAATTTTCCATCTCAGTCGTTCTAGATTAACAAGCATGTTTAGCATATGAGTGAGTGTGAGATGGAGTTTACTTTAATTTACAACATTGAAAATATCAGTTAGAATTCCAAATAAGTGACCATTATTTTGAAGATTTAAAAATTAATTGAGTTTAGAATTTTAAAGAATTTAATAACTTCTGAAAAGGGTTTTGAAATTAATTTTTCAGAAGATATTACAAATGATTTTTCAAATAATTTTTTAAGTAGTTTTAAAATAATTTTGAAATTAATTTTTCAAGGGATTTTTCAAATGATTTTGAAATGATCATTTTTCTAATGATTTTACAAATAACTTTTAAGTTTTAAAAGATTTTTACAAGATTCATCAAATAATTAAGTTTTAAAAGATTTTTTAAAATAATTTTTCAAAGATTTTTCTAATAATTTTTAAATGATTTCTTAAAAGATTTTTCAAATAAATTTTAAAAGAATTTTGAAATTAAGTTTTCAAATGATTTTGAAAAGATTTTTCAAATAAATTTAAAAAGAATTTTGAAATTAAGTTTTCAAATGATTTTGAAAAGATTTTTCAAATAAACTTTAAAAGAATTTTCAAATTAAGTTTTTAAAATGATTTTGAAAAGATTTATCAAATAAATTTAAAAATAATTTTGAAATGATTTTGAAAAGATTTTTCAAATAAACTTTAAAAGAATTTTGAAATTAAGTTTTTAAGATTTTGAAAAGATTTTTCAAATAAATTTAAAAATAATTTTGAAATTAAGTTTTGAAATGATTTTGAAAAGATTTTTCAAATAAACTTTAAAATAATTTTGAAATTAAGTTTTAAAGATTTTGAAATGATTTTGAAAAGATTTTTCAAATAAATTTTAAATGAATTTTGAAATTCTGTTTTAGAGATTTTGAAAAGATTTTGAAAAGATTTTTCAAATAAATTTTAAAAGAATTTTGAAATTAAGTTTTAAAGATTTTGAAATGATTTTGAAAAGATGTTTCAAATATATTTTAAAAGAATTTTGAAATTAAGTTTTAAAGATTTTGAAAAGATTTTAAAATGATTTTGAAATTAAGTTTTGAAAAGATTTTGAAAAGATTTTTCAAATAAATTTAAAAAGAATTTTGAAATTAAGTTTTGAAATTATTTTGAAAAGATTTTTCAAATAAACTTTAAAAGAATTTTGAAATTAGGTTTTAGAGATTTTGAAAAGATTTTGAAAAGATATTTCAAATAAGTTTTAAAAGAATTTTGAAATTAAGTTTTAAAGATTTTGAAATGATTTTGAAAAGATGTTTCAAATAAATTTTAAAAGAATTTTGAAATTAAGTTTTAAAGATTTTGAAAAGATTTTAAAAGATTTTAAAATGATTTTGAAATTAAGTTTTGAAAAGATTTTGAAAAGATTTTTCAAATAAATTTAAAAAGAATTTTGAAATTAAGTTTTGAAATGATTTTGAAAAGATTTTTCAAATAAACTTTAAAAGAATTTTGAAATTAAGTTTTTAAGATTTTGAAAAGATTTTTCAAATAAATTTAATAAGAATTTTGAAATTAAGTTTTGAAATGATTTTAAAAAGATTTTCCAAATAAACTTTAAAATAATTTTGAAATTAAGTTTTAAAGATTTTGAAATGATTTTGAAAATATTTTTCAAATAAATTTTAAAAGAATTTTGAAATTCCGTTTTAGAGATTTTGAAAAGATTTTTCAAATAAATTTTAAAAGAATTTTGAAATTAAGTTTTAAAGATTTTGAAATGATTTTGAAAAGATGTTTCAAATAAATTTTAAACGAATTTTGAAATTAAGTTTTAAAGATTTCGAAATGATTTTGAAAAGATTTTTCAAACACTTTTGAAATGAATTTTGAAATGATTTAAAAATATTTTTGAAATGAATTTTGAAAAGATTTTTAAATGAAATGAATTTCGAAAAGATTTTTAAATAATTTTGAAAAGATTTTTAAATAATTTTGAAAAGATTTTGAAAACATTTTAAAATAATTTTGAAACGATTTTTAAATAATTTTGAAAAGATTTTTAAATAATTTTGAAATTAATTTTGAAAAGATTTTTAAATAATTTTGAGAAGATTTTTAAATAATTTTGAAATTAATTTTGAAAAGATTTTTATATAATTTTGAAATGAATATTGAAAAGATTTTAAAATAATTTTGAAATGTTTTTGAAAAGAATTTTAAATAATTTTGAAATTAATTTTGAAAAGATTTTTATATAATTTTGAAATGAATAATGAAAAGATTTTAAAATAATTTTGAAATGTTTTTGAAATGAATTTTTAATAATTTTAAAATTAATTTTGAAAAGATTTAAAAATAATTTTGAAAATATTTTTAAATAATTTTGAAATGAATTTTGAAAAGATTTTAAAATAATTTTGAGAAGATTTAAAAATAATTTTGAAAAGATTTTTAAATAATTTTGAAATGAATTTTGAAAAGATTTTAAAATAATTTGAAAATATTTTTAAATAATTTTGAAATTAATTTTGAGAAGATTTTTAAATAATTTTGAAATTAATTTTGAGAAGATTTTTAAATAATTTTGAAATTAATTTTGAAAATATTTTTAAATAATTTTTAAATGAATATTGAAAAGATTTTAAAATAATTTTGAAATGAATTTTGAAAAGAATTTTAAATAATTTTGAAATTAATTTTGAAAAGATTTTAAAATAATTTTGAAACGTTTTTTAAAAATAATTTTGAAAATATTTTTAAAATAATTTTGAAAGTATTTTTAAATAATTTTGAAATTAATTTTGAGAAGATTTTTAAATAATTTTGAAATTAATTTTGAAAAGATTTTTAAATAATTTTGAAATTAATTTTGAAAATATTTTTAAATAATTTTGAAATGAATATTGAAAAGATTTTAAAATAATTTTGAAATGTTTTTTAAATAATTTTGAAATTAATTTTGAAAAGATTTTAAAATAATTTTGAAAAGATTTTTAAATAATTTTGAAATTAATTTTGAGAAGATTTTTAAAATTATTTTGAAATTAATTTTGAAAAGATTTTTAAATAATTTTGAAATTATGTTTTAAATCAATTTTAATTTCTTAGTCTTCTCACCCGATCTAAATTTTCAATCAGGGAACCCTATAATTGTTGTGAGATGAATTGAGGTTCAATTTAAGGGTTTGGTTTAACTTTATGTTAGATTCAGGTTTAGCTTTGGGTTCAACAAATAAGCATTCTTTGGATAAACTTCTAGGCTATGGTGAGTCACAAGGAACTCATTAAAGTAACCATGCCTTCGAGGTTTTCCAAATAGTCCTACTCATTGAACTTAATACTAAACTTTGGTCTAACTAGTTAGGATCCATTTAAGGGTAGCTTCGGTCAGTTCCACTTGGCCAAATGCACCAGGTCGAAGCCATATCTTCCTAGACATGCGATGCCCAAGCTTCCCTAACGTACTATCATCCAAAAACTTTACCAGTACCGTTGGTTAAGTTAAACTTAATCCATTTTAATCTAACCTTAATTACCCTGCCGGGTAATCTACTCTTATTTACCCTTATCGGGTGGATTAATTTCGGAGGTGCCAGCTATTCTGGAGCCTCCTCCTATGTTATTGATTTACATTTTATTAAGTTAAATAAACAAAAGGTACTTGATTATAACTTGGTTTGTACTGTTTAAGTTTTACTTTAGACTTATAACCCAAGTCTAGATTTCGTGATTTGACTAAATTATTAACAATCTTCTCTAATTTATCAATTTTATCTTTTAAAATATTATTTTGTATTTCTACTTTTCTAAGAGTTAATTTCTTATTTTTATTTGAATTAATTTTGTTTATTACATTATTAGCATGCATATCTAATTTTGAAGAGAAATCTATACTAGAGCAAGCAGGATTAGTTAAGCAAGTGCGATCATGTGTTGCAAAAACTGGATTTTCATATAATGTAAATGTACTAACCTTGATTTCTCCCTCTGGATTCTTGGGTCTTCTTTCTGGGCATTGTCTTTTGCAGTGACCCATTAGTTTGCATTTGGAGCATTTGATGTATTTCTTCCCTCTCCTGATCATTTTCTCCTTCTCCTCCGATTGTGCCGGTCGAGTCTTACGAGTGGGGCAGTCGTTTCTATAGTGCCCTCTCTCCCTACACTTAAAACAGATTATGAGAGATTTACAATTTGAATTTACAATTTTACCTTTTAGATCTGTGATAGGATCCTCCCCCTTGACCGTTGCCATTTCAAATTCTGACTCAGATTCAGATATCTCGTCTTTGGCCATCAGTGCTATGATATCGGTTTGCTCTGATTTTTCTGAGTCTGGTTCGGAGGTTGACTCTGAGGATTCAATTTCAAATTCGGACTCAGGTTCTATTCGATCTTCTAACTCTGAAGGGATCTCATAAAGCTTGAGCACTTTCTCCCAAAGCTCCTTAGCATTGTTGAACTTTCCAACTCGATCAAGATCTGAATTTGTTAGTCCGCATAGGAGAATGTAAGTTGCTTTTGCATTTGCCTCGAATGTCCTTATTGTTTGTGCATCCCACTTGTCACAGGTGATGAGTACACCTTCTTTGGTGGGGAGAGTGAATCCAATATGGACTATGGTCCATATTTCTGCTTCGGTCTTTAATTGATGCTCCACCTGGTCTTTCCAGTATCTGAAGTTCTCGTCAGACAGCAGTGGTAGGCATGTGGAGTTGTACCCATCTTCGTAGGCCATTAGAAGGAATCTCGTAAAACAAACACAATAAAACTTGTTCCAAGACTTAGTCTTGGATTAGTAGTGCGGGAGAGGGATAGAAATAGAAATTTACGAGTTTCGAAAAAAAATAATAAAAAAATAAAAAAATATTATTAAAAAATATTTTAAAAATATTATTTCAAATTTTGCCAAATTCAATATTTTATCAATACTAATAAACCATGAAAGAATGAAAATGAATTTTTCGAAAATAATTTTGGAGGGAAAAAACGAAAAAAGCGACAAAGCCACGAAAAAAAAATGCTTGAATGGTGGTTGCACCAGTTTAAAGCGACCCCGCTCTGATACCAATTGTTGGATCGAGAAGCGCTAGAGGGGGGGGGTGAATAGCGCTCGTGGCTATCTTGTTCGATTATCGGAATCGTAAGATTTATCAGAGTAATTAAGCAGCGGAATAAAACAAAGTAAGCACACAGAGACAGGAGGATTTTTACTTCGTTCGGAGCCTTGATCGACTCCTACTCGAAGGCCCACGATCCTTGATCGCTTCCGGTGGGCAACAACTATAAGCTCGTTAAAAGATTACAATTATGAGTACAAATAAAAGCTATAAATATTATACCGACAACAAGAAATGCTAATTCTGAAGCTTCGGGTCGTCGGGCACTTGTAGCAGCACTTCGGAGTGTCTTTTGGAGCAGCACGTTGATGAAAGATCACTTGGAATTCATTTTTCTGAAGTGCTGGTTGAAACCCCCTTATAAAGGGTGTTCAAGGCGCCTTGAAGGCTGTTCAAGGCGCCTCCATGCTGCCTGGTCTTCCGCGTGGATCAAATCTGATCTGGTCGAATTTCATCCATTCAAGGCGCTTTAAACCTCACTCAAGGCGCCTTCTACCTTCTTCAAGGCGCCTCCAGTGGTGCTTCGAAGCCAGCTCAGCTTTTGCACCCGAGGCGCCTCCAAGCTCCATGGAGGCACCTCGGACACTGTTCATCCGAGGCTTTAGGTTGCTCTTTTGCACCTGCAAGATACGTTAGTCCCAAACACTATCCTGCAGCACAAAGTTAGCACAATAAACATGATAAATAAAGTATAGACAGTCTCCGGACTGTCCGAGTCTGACTTCGGATTTCCATTCGGAAACCCTAGGTCGACCCGACGCCTACTGTTCCCTCTACGGGGAACGCGTCCTCACCTACTCCACTCAGGAGATTTACCTGATGCCAGTCCGGTCCTCCAAACCGACTGGACTTTCCGCCTAGGGTTACCACCCCCTAGGACCTAGGGTTACCGCCCCCTAGGGTTTTTCTCCACCTAGGGTTACCACCCCCTAGGACCTAAGGTTGCCGCCCCTTAGGGTTTTCCTCCACCTAGCGTTACCGCCCCCTAGGACCTAAGGTTGCCGCCCCTTAGGGTTTTCCTCCACCTAGGGTTACCGCCCCCTAGGACCTAAGGTTGCCCCCCCTTAGGATTTTCCTTCACCTAGGGTTACCGCCCCTAGGACCTAAGGTTGCCCCCCCCTTAGGATTTTCCTTCACCTAGGGTTACCGCCCCTAGGACCTAAGGTTACCCCCCCCCCCCCCTTAGAATTTTCCCTTGCCTAACCGCAGTTAGGACTTTCCTGAAACCTTATTTAACCACGTTAGATAACAAGGAATCTTAACTTTGAATCCCTTTGCCATTATCAAAACTGAGGTTCGATCGTCGGATGCTTACTGCACCAACAGAGAGGAGATCACCAAGAAGATCGAAGGAACTCTTCAAATTCCCCCATAAAGTCGGATAATTCTTTTCCCTTAGAAACTGATAACTTCCTAAAAGGATGAAGAGTTCAACCGATTCCTGAAGAAGATTAAGGAAATTTACGTAGAAGTACCTCTGATAGATGCACTACACCAAATGGCGAAGTTCGTAAAATTTTTAAAGGGTATTTTATCTAACAGGAGGTAGAAGGGCGACTTCGAGACCGTAGCATTAACGGAAAATTACAGCACTCTACTTATGGTAAATATTCCATCAAAACTTCAGGATCAATGTAACGACCACCCTTCTTACTACTACTATACTCTAAGGATGACTGTTACTTAACTACTAACTCTACTTAACCGGTATGATTAAAAATCACATGGAAACCCTACCGAAAAATTTCGACAGAGTCTCCCCTGTACCGGTGATCATATTCAACAATACATGCAATATATACTCAGCCACAAGCGGCTGGAACACATATCAATCAACCACGCAGTTAAATAAGTATCAAACACACAAATATCTACTTACTAAACTAAACTCATCCTACATGCAATCTAGAACAAGAATAATCTCAAATGACATGAACTTAAAATATAACTCGAATGTTTACAATAACTAAAATGCGAAAACTAAAATTAAAACTTCTTTCCTAGTCCCAAGGCTTCCATAGTCCTGGCATCACACATCTTTCGAACACCTCCTTGTCGCCTTCCTTTCTATATCTTTTCCTTTCCTGTATCTGCAGTAAGAGGAAGTGCAATCTATAAGCAAAATTTGCTTAGTAAGCGCTATCTAACTCACAAAATCACGAATGTGCATGTATACGAAAAGAACTAGAAACTATATGCTCTAAAAAGAAATAAAGCATAAACATAATTACTCATGTCAAACTAATAGCAAAGAAAAGCTAAGGAATCTACTCATGTAATTCTAATAGCTAATCACGCTACTCATCTAATAGGTAAACATGAAGACTACTCATTCACTAGATAAACATGGTAGAATAAAGAACTAAACTTACTGATTTTTAGAACAAAGTGAAACTTAATTCATCTGTTCCAAACTTATTCTTTAATTCACTTGTTTAAAACTTATTCTTTAATACTTTATACTTAGGTAAAACTTGCTTTACTTGTTCAAAAACTTGTACTTATAATACTTCAAAATAATAATCAACTTCTCTTGGGCCCGGCAACTGTGCTTGCTATGCGGGCATCCCTAACTAGACCCGAGATAGCTGGTCCCAAATCTAGTAGGGTTTACTAGGTTATCTAAACCTAGGCACCGACTATGGGAGCCCAGCCCAAGGACTACTGAGAGTCCTGCATACTAGGTTATCTAAACCTAGGGACCGACTATGGGAGCCCAACCCAAGGACTACTGAGAGTCCTGCATACTAGGTTATCTAAACCTAGGGACCGACTATGGGAGCCCAGCCCAAGGACTACTGAGAGTCTAGCACAGTGCCACTGATAAAAGTAAAATACTTGTTATCTTTTAATACTTCTAATATATAATGCCTCGGCACTTTCTTTAGCACCTTGTGTGCCAAAATCCCTAAAGTCTTGACTTCGGGATCTACTTAAAGCCTTGGCCTTTTCTTTCTTTTCTTTATCTTTCTTATACTTTTCTTTATCTTTCTTATACTTTTCTTAAACCCAAAATACTGTTAGGGTATCTTTCGTATGCATCTATGAATGAAACTAACTATGTAACACATAATCATGCATAGAATACAAAAGAAATCTGCACATATAATAGTTATCAAAGATCTGCACTAATTCTTAACAGAAATCTGCATACTAGCTCAATAAAAATCTGCATAATAGCTTAACAGATATCTGCATACTAGCTTAACAAAATATGCACTTGCTTAACAGAAATCTGCATACTAGCTTAATAAAAATCTGCATACTAACTTAATCAAATCTGCTTACTAGCTAATAAAATTCTACATAAAATTCTGCTCATAATATCTGCATACTAACTTAACAGAAGTCTGCATACTAGCTTAATAAAAATATGTACTTGCTTAACAGAAATCTGCATCCATGCTAATCCTAACTATTCTTAAACTAACTGATCATGTCAAATGCATAGCACAAACAAAACTAAAATCTGCTGAAGCTTAAAACCTATAAAAAACTTAATCTTACTTTACTTGCAATTACCCATAAGCCTCTAAAAGAAACTAATAGGGCACCAAACTACTTAAATAATATCACTTTCCTAGTTAAGATAACTATCCAGGAAAGAGGATATATTTCTTTTTTTTCCATTATAGTTCTTCTGAATAAGTACATAAATTCCTGGCCGAAATCTTTGTTTTGATCTACACCTGGTATTTCAGACTACTAGTAACCTACTTATATATCTTCTATATCTGTACTAAAAGGAATCAAGGTCCACATATTTCAGGTCATGAATAGTTTAGCACAATTAGCATCCCTAAAATTCACCTCATATCTTCTATTCTTCATGCTCAATGCCATGGTAAGGAAAACAAAATATAACTATTCTTCCTTTGAAAACTCATGGCAACAGACAAATCCCTAACATGCTTCACAGCAAAACTCGAACAAATAAGGGAACACCAAAACGAATCAAAATCCGGAACTATCCTACTGCAGGTGAGTAGCGACTTACCTTGCTGTTCTTGAACTCGCAGCCGGCAAAAATCCCTTCTAGGGTTCGGACGAGCCCACAATCTCAGCGTTCTCCTCGTGTCAACGCGTCCTCCCTGACAAGATGATCACGACGATGTGAAAGACCCTCGGATTTGGTCCTTGACCGGCCGCCGAAGACGAAACCTAGCTTTGGTTTCATTTCCGCCCGAGAGAAATCGCCGACGCCGCGCACGCGTGAGGGAGAAGAGAGGAATTAGGGGTTCTCGGGCCAAAAGGGAAAACCTAAGTTCTCCTTTTAATAACCCGGTATTCTGTTAATAACTATCACTTAAATATATTTTGCCCCTTCCTAAACTAACAAAGTCCGATAGCGCAGTTGGTTCGTTGGGTTTTGATCGAAGCCACAGGTCTGGGCTTCGATTCTCAGCCGTGCCCCTTTTTCTCCAATTTATTTTAAATGTTCCAACTATAGCTTAAATATATTTCACTCCATACTTGATTAACAAAACTCTCGCAGACCGGTTGGTTGGCTGAGTTCGGTTAAACCTGGTTCGGGTCCGAGGTCTTAGGTTCAAAACCCAGCTTCAACATTTTTTTTTTAAACTTCTTCCTCTTGGTAAAAATACCAAACAAACTCCAAAAATTACATAAAAATACTCTAAAAATTTCTAAAAATCTCTAGAATATTTCTATAGTATTTTTAAATATTTTAAAATTACTTTTAGGACTCTAATTGAGGAAATTTGGGGTGTTACAATCAAGGGAGTTTTACCATACCTTGTAAAATTGGTTCTGAACTCATACAAAAAGCTTTTTGTGACTTAGGAGTCAATGTCAGCCTACTTCCGTACTCGTTATGTAAGAAGCTAGGATTCCAGAATATTAAACTGACTACTATAGCATTGTAATTAGCTAACCATTCATGTAGATACCCAATGGGAATAGTGGAAGATGTGCCAGTAAAAGTAGGTGGATGCATCATTCCCACTGATTTTATTGTCCTGGATATGGAGGAGGATCCCAAGATACCAATCATCCTTGGGAGACTATTCCTTGCCACCGCTAGAGCTCTCATTGATGTGAAAAGTCACAAGTTATCCTTGGAGATCGACAAGGAAGGTTAGAATTTGATTTATTTGATTCTTCTAACTGCGTCTCCTCTTCTCAGGGAAATTCTAGCAAGATGAACATACACAAAGCTGAGGAGTGCAATTTCCAAGAGAGGTCCCCTCCAGCGAGCAATAAGAAGTACATTTGTCCTGCATGAGTAAAACTAAAGGTGCAGACTGGAGCATTAACCCTAGGAGGAGAGTCGTGCTTCCATGGGTTCAGTCCACACTAACTGAAATGGGGTCGAGCTAAAGACCTAAAACAAGAGCTTCTTGGGAGGCAACCCAAGGGTTTTTTATTTTAGTTCATTATTCCGTTTATCATTTTATTTCTATAGTAAGTTTAGTCGAGTATTGTTCTTATTTCTTTATTTTTAAGTATTCGTTTTCAGGATGTGCATAGCCTCCACGAGCTGGCCGACCGTGCGATCAAGGCAGAGAAGAAGGAGGCACGACCGTGGGATTTTGGTCGAGGAGAGAAAAGAGGGGGTCGTGACAATTGGCACGGCCGTGCAGAATCACCAAGAGGAGGGCGTGCAACCCTACACGGCCCAGCCCGAAATCCCTCTTTATTAAGGCATGGGTGTCCGGAGGCTTGCACGCCCGTGCCGCCACCTTCACCCCCTTCCCCATACCTCCTTTCTTTTCCTTTCCTCCTCTAACTTCCCAAGGTGCTACCGCCCACTCCTCACGTTCATCTCACTCAAATCTACCTCTCTCATCATCCGTGATGTCGAACTTCGTCGAAGGGAGCTCTCGTCAAAGGAAAGGAAAAGAGTTGTTGGTTGTCTCAAATGAGGAGAATGCATGCTTCAAAGGTATATCGAACAACTTCGGCATTACCTTCTCTAATGACTAACAATTGCATCGTTATCATTCTTTATCTAAACATTCCATTTTGAGAACTAGGTTTATGGACCGAGAAACTTTAGAAGTATTAGGGTTTGGGAATGATATTGATTGGTTGCTTGATAGAATAGGTTGGACTAACGTAATGACCATGAAGTACCCAACTTATCCTTGTATCATTTTGGAAATTTTAAGCTCCATCACTGTTGATAATGTTCAAGGAGGAGGAAAATTAAAATTTCGTTTATTTAATGATGACTATGAATGGAGTCTTAAGAATTTTAATGTATGCTATGATTTGCCTAGGGATGGAACTTACATAATCCTACCTGTTTTTGAAAATTCAAATTTATGGGAGCAAATTGGTGGATAGTCTTGCTTTAATCCACATGTTTCTAATGGTAGTAGTATCATTAACCTAATTTTTTTATATGTCCATATGATGATGAGGAACACGATATTTGGAAGGGGCGGTAAAGAAGGAATTGTAAGACTTTCAGACTTGTATTGTTTATGGGCAATGATAGAAAATGTGTCTATTAATTCTGGATATTTCTTTTTAAGGCACTTGATAACATTAGGGAAGACTTCTTCCTCTGCCCCCATTATTTTAGGAGGATTGCTTACTCATATTGCAGTAATACTAGGTTATGATCTGAGTGGTCTTGAAATGATTGAAGATGTTAATCGAATGGATTTAAATTTCTGTTTAACCACTCGTTTGATTCGCCGAGAAGAATATAGGTATAATCTTGTGATTAAGGATAGTTTTCCCCTTAGATTGCCCAACCCGGCTTTGACCATGATCCATGTTAAGGAGAATTGACATTTGACTTTATCAAAGCAACAAATTAATCCACCTCCAACCTCCCTTCCTAGAAATATGCCTTCGGTTAATCGAGATATTTTGCGATTCGATTTCCAAGAATTTTGCCCTATCATTGACTCTCTTCATCATGACTTAGAACAAAATAATGGATTGCTTACTAGAAACATTTGCATGAAGGATGAGTGATTTAAGTGTTTGCAGGAGTGTTTTAAGAGTGAGAGTTATGCACACGAATTCTTGAATTTATAGAGGCTCATAGAAAGAGAATGGTTTGGAACGAAGATTCTAGGTGGTATATGAGGAACTTTCAGAGTAATATTGATAAGTTGTTCGCATATCATAAACAGGTAAGGGACCTGAGATGGGTAGTTGAGACTTATCCTGAGCTTCCAGATCTCCCTGACCTTCAGCCTCATCGACCATTTTAATTTCATCGGGACGATGAAAAGTTTAAGTCTGGGGGTGTTGTGTCTGCACAACCCAAGTCGAGTCAAGTTTTTCTTTTCTTTCTATATATTTTATTAGTCTATTTTGTTTATTCGTATTTTATTAGTTTAATATTTCTACTTGCATCTCATATGCACTTTCCTACTTGTAGTTCTTCATCATTTTTTTTGAAAAAAAATAAAAAAATAGTTTTGAGACATATTTAAGAACATCAAACCTTCTACTTTGCTAACTTGTCCGATAGCAAAATGTCTAGCATTTTCTTAGTTCATGTGTTGTCAAGATAGTGTTAGTATGTTTGGTGTATCTCCTTTCTCTATCTTTAGTAGCATGAAATAAGCTAAGTATTGTATGGAGTTTGGTATAAGTCTTGGCCTAACTTTAAGGATCTTATTTTCACCATACTTAAGTACTTAAGCTTGAATAGTAGAAATATTTTTGAAATAGTTATGATTCATCCAAATTGTTTAGTACTTTTGTTCCCATGGTGATTTCTTATTTACATTTTGGTTACTGGATAACCTCAGATCATGGAAGCTCATTTAGAAAAATTTAAATCCCAACATATTCATCTCGCATTTGTAATTAGTGCTACACCTCTATAGCACCAAAAAAAATGAATAAGGGATAAAAAATAATTATCATGAGTGGAAACTAACAATTTACCCCTTTGAGACTGAGTTAGGTTATTGAGGAAATAAATGTTATGTTTCTCTTGATTCCGAGTAGTATCCTTTGAGACCTTGTGTAATTTAAGGAAAATGAACCAAGTGTGTGGTAGGTACTCCTATCACCGGGATCATTAGGAACTCAATTGTATGACGACTTAACTAAGACATATAATTGAAACTTGAAGAGTTTGAGTTACTTATTGCACCGAGCACAAAGAACTTATGCTTAGGTCATACTTAGGTTACTCCACAATCGTGTTTATCAATGAAACTAGTTGATAGAGTTAGGCGAATGCACTAGGGATTATGAAACACTGCAGGAACTTATGGACATAGTTTATAGTATTTTACTTGAGGACAAGCAAAGGTTCAAGTCTGGGGGTGTGATGTGTATAAATATTATGATCATTTATGCATGTTTTAATACACATTCACTTGCTTTATGCGTATATATTCTTTGCATGATCATCTCTTTTATCATATACTCATCATAAATACTCTTTTGTTTGGAGATCTACTCTTTGTTTGATTTTGTGTTGACAGGGACAACTTTCGGAGCAAAAATAGCGATTGTCGATGCACCGGAACGAGGCAAAGAACACGGTCGTGCAACCTCGAACGGCCGTGTGGCCAAACAGAGGAAGGACAGTGCACGACCATGCAACTCTAGCACGGCCGTGCAACCAAACAGAGGTGGATCCGGGCATGGCCGTGCAAACCTGCATGGCCGTGCCACCCACTACAGCAGCGAAGCCATACATGGTCGTGCGATCCTACACGGTCGTGTCCCAGGAGCCGAGCCCCAGATCCACACGGCCAGAAGAAAAACAAGGCACGACCGTGCCGCGGCGCCGTACCCTAGCCTATAAAAAGGGTTCTAACCCTTCTCCTCGGGGGGAAGCGAGCCGTCAAAGGGAGAATTACCTTGGTGCCATTCCACGCTGTCCAAGACCTCCATCCAGTGATCCTTTATCACCACATCAACTCCAGAAGCAAAGGATTGGATCCGAAGATCACTCGTCATCGTTGGATAAACATCCTTTCTCTTTCTCTCTTCTTGTTTGAGGATAGTATGTTTGATTGCATTATGTTTTCGAGTTTTTCTCCAGCATCTATGGAGTAGATTCCTTGTTCTAGGATTAAGGAATAGTTGTGGATTGGTTTTGATGTAAGACCCATATTTATGCCTTTATTCATTGGATGATTTCGCTTGCTTTGTTTCAACTACTATGCATGAGACTTGTTGCTAGATTTCCATATCGTATTAGTTGATTGTGTAGGACTTGCTAACCTCGTAGAGAGAGTATCCTATATCGTATACCTGAGGGTTCCTAGTGACAGAGGTAACCCGTTCACAGACATCTAGGGTATTTCCTTGAAAGGAGAGGCAACTTCTCCATAAGGAAGTAAGAGACCAAACCAAGCCCTTATTTCTAGCCTTAATGACACCAATTAGAGTTGCATTCTTGTGATCTACCGAGGCACCCTAGTGACAGGAGTTACCCGTAACAGGATTTCACAGGGACCTTCTCTATTTAGTACTTAAGGATGATTGCTTTAGCTTCCGGCGAATGCATGTTGATGGATAATGAGTAAAGGATAGAAAGTGATACATCAATACCACCACAATGAAACCGAACTCCTAGAACTCTTCATAAACCAAGTTAATTACTCTCTCTTAACTAGTTCTCGTTTTCGCTTCCCAATCTCTTTCCTTTAGATAACTTACAATCATCGGTAGTTTAGCTAATCCTAAGTGAACCATTGCTAGTGCTTATAACCAGTCCTCGTGGGATTGATAATCTTTATTACTGACAACGAATCCATGCACTTGCGGAATTGTAAAGGGGGGGTGAATAGCGATTTAAGAATTCAAGAAGAAGATCGAGTATGCAGTGGAAAAATTGAAAATAGAACAATGCTAACACAAGTAATTTTTTACTTGGTTCAGAGCCTTCGTTGACACCCACTCCAAGGCCCGCACTTGTTGAGTGCTTTCATTGGATAATCCACTAGCAATTTGGAAGAGTAGTTACAGAATGAAAGTACAGAATTGCTAAAAGAAATGAAGTACTAACAATAATTAAGAAACGAAAAAGACATCGCATTTGTCGGAGAAGCTTCAGCGTCGCATGAGCACAGTACAGCAGAGCAAGCGTTGGAAGGCTTTGTTGTCAGTTGATTCTTTGCTCCAGGGTGCATCCTCCTTATATAGGAGGCTCCGAGTGCCCGGATCCCTTCCGGGTGCCTGGAGTGTGACGTAGCTCGTCCAATCATGAAGCTCCATGTGGCGACGTGACAAGGGGATAAAGTTTGCATTTCGGGCGCCTGGACTCCTTCCGGGCGCCCGAACCTCTGTGTTTCCAGCAACCTGCAAGAAAACGTTAGTCCAAGGCAAAATACAAAACTATCCTGCAAAAAAATGTGTTAGCATAGTACAGTTATAATAATAAAAAATAGTAATTAGATTTTATCTCACCGAGACCGGAATCTAGTCAAGATCTCAACTTAGAGTTTCGAAATAGTTTTAAGTTGGATCGACACCTAAGTTCCCTTCCTGGGAACGCATCCTCACAGTCACTCCCCTCTAGTGACTTACCTCAACTTACTTGCCAGACGTCTGGTCAGCCCGTCGACCCGTCTGGAGTTTGTACCAAACATCACGTTAACCCGTCGACCTGTCTAGACTTTGTGCCAGCTATCTAATCAGGCCGTCAACCTAGCTGGCCGAAATCCCTAAGATCCAAACCTACACATGATATAAAGTAATCATAAACTTGGGTTAAATTTTATGGTATTAAGATTTCTAGGAGTCAAACCTAACTTAACCTTCAAAGGTATCTCCACTAGTGTCCATCATCATGTCCAAAATCGGGTCTTCACATCCCACCCTCCTTATTGGAAGTTTCATCCTCGAAACTTCTGCTCGCTTGATCTTCAAAGAGATATGGGTAATGCTTGCGCATCTTTTCCTCGGGTTCTTAGGTAGCCTCCCTTTCAATGTGATTGGACCATTGTACTTTGACGTACGGAATGGTTCTTCATCTAAGTACTTGATCCTCAGTGTCAATAATTCAAATGAGAACTTCTTTATACTTCAATTATTCATTCAAGTTCCCTTCGACTAGGAGTGGTCCAGTTTCCAAATATGGCTAGGGTCTACAATGTATCTTCTTAGTTGGGAGACATGAAAAATATTATGAATCCTTGACATATCTGATGGTAATGCCAGTCTATAAGCTAGTGATCCCACTTTCTCCAGAAGTTCAAAAGGCCCTACATATCTAGGATTCAGTTTCTCAGCTTTATTGAATCGAACTACTCCCTCCATTGGCAAAATCTTTATATAGGCCTTATCACCTATTTCGAATTCCACTAGTCTTCTTTTTAAATTAGCCCAACTTTTCTGTCGATCTTGAGCAGCCTTGAGTCATTCCTTAACGACAGTCACTTTTTCTACTGTGGGTTGGATAAGCTCAGGTTTAGTGATAGCTTTTTCTTTTACTTCATCCCAATATAGAGGTGACCGACACTTGCGCCCATATAGAGCCTCATATGGGGTCATTCTAATATTGCTATGATAACTGTTATTATAAGAAAACTCGATTAAGGGCAGGTACTCACTCCAATTACTGCTGAAGTCCAAAGCACATGCTCTTAGCATGTCTTCGAGTGTCTGTATTGTCCTCTCAGTTTGGCCATCAACCTGATGCTGATAAGCTGTGCTGAGAATGACCTTAGTCCCCATAGCTTTTTGAAAATTTTGCCAGAAATGGGACACAAATCTTGGTTCTCTGTCAGATAGTATGCTTGTCGGAACTTCATACAGCCACACAATGTTGTCCATATATAGAGTAGCCAACTTATCTAGATTATAATTCAAGCGAATGGGTAGGAAGTGTGCAGATTTTGTGAGTCTATCCACCACTACCCATATCCCATCATGGCTTTGTCTTGACTTTGGTAATCCCACCACAAAGTCCATGGAAATGTGCTCCCATTTCCACTCTAGAATCTCTAAAGGTTCAAGAAGTCCTCCAGGTCGTTGGTGTTCTGCTTTGATCTGTTGGCTTATTAGGCACGTAGAGACGAATTCCCCAACATCCTTCTTCATTCTGCTCCACTAGAAGTTCTTCTTCAAATCCCTATACATCTTTGTACTGCCAGGGTGGACCGAGAATTTTGATTTGTGGGCCTCAGACATTACTTCTTGTCGAAGATTATCAATGTCAAGCACCCACAGCCTTCCTTTCATCCATAAGATCCCGCTATCATTTATTTAAAGATCAGGTACTTTTCCTTTTTTGATCTGCTCTGTAAGTCTTGCCAATGTCGGATCTTGCTTCTGCTTCAACTTGATTGTTTCTCGAAGGCATGGTTGTGCTGAGAGTGATGCCAAAATTGTCTTGCCCATACTCTTCTGACTTAATGCATCAGCTACCTTGTTTGCTTTGCCTGGGTGGTAGCTTATTATTAAGTCATAATCCTTTAAGAGCTCAACCCATCGTCGTTGCCTCATGTTTAATTCTTTCTGTGTAAATAGATACTTGAGACTCTGATGATCTGTAAACACTTTGCACCTGGCACCATAAAGGTAGTGTCTTCAAATTTTTAACGTAAATACTACTGCAGCTAGTTCGAGGTCATGTGTTCGATAGTTTTGCTCATATGGTTTCAGTTGTCATGAAGCATAAGCAATAACCCTTCCCTCTTACATGAGGACGCACCCCAAACCTCCTTTTAATGCATCACTATAAATAGTGAAATCCTTATCCTCTGCGGGTAGTACTAGTACTGGTGTAGATGCAAGCTTTTTCTTCAAGGTTACAAAACTCTTCTCACATTCTTCACTCTAGTTAAATTTAGAGTTCTTTTGTGTGAGCTTAGTGAGAGGTATAGCTATCGAGGAAAATCCTTCAATGAATTTTTGATAATAGCTAACTAGCCCCAAAAAGCTTCAAATCTCTATTACTGTCTTTGGTCTTAACCAGTCTAAAATTGCTTCCACTTTCTTGGGGTCTACAGAAATACCTACTTCGGAGATTATGTGACCAAAGAAGGTGACGCTTTTTAACCAAAATTCACACTTCTTGAATTTAGCATATAGTTCCTCATCTCTTAGTGTATGGAGGGTAAGGCGAAGGTGCTCTTTGTAATCTTCTTCACTAGGTGAATATACGAGGATGTCGTCGATAAACACCGCCACAAATTTATTAAGATATGGTCTGAACACTCTATTCATGAGATCCATGAATGCTGTCGGGGCATTGGTTAAGCCGAATGGCATTACCATGAATTCGTAGTGTCCATACATAGTTCTGAAAGCCGTCTTTGGTATATCTTCGGCCTTAACCTTCAGCTAGTGATAGCCTGACCTTAAATCAAGTTTGGAGAACACTGTATCTCCTTTAAGTTGGTCGAAGAGGTCATCTATCCTTGGAAGGGGGTACCTATTCTTGATTGTGATTTTGTTCAATTCTCGGTAATCGATACATAATCTCATACTCCCATCTTTCTTCTTCACAAATAAGACTGGGGCTCCCTATGGAGATGCGCTCGGTCTGATTTACTTTTTGTTTAACAACTCTTGAAGTTGTTCTTTTAGTTCTTTGAGTTTTGTTGGGGTCATTCGGTAGGGTGCCTTTGATATTGGCGTCACACCTTGTGCCAAATTAATTTTAAAGTCTACTTCACGGTCTGGAACTGTGTCAGGTAGTTCTTCGAGAAATACATCTGGGAAGTCTTGAACGACTAGAATTTCTTCTAGCCTGGCCTTGGTCTTCTCTTTCACCACACTTATCATAGCTAGGTAGATTCCATCACCACTCCTCATGGCTTTCCAAGTCTGAGATGAGGACAGGAGCAATCTCTTTTCCTTGGCCTTGCAATGGTAGATGATTTCTTCTTAGCTTGAAGTCCGAAGTTGGACGATCTTCCTATGGCAATCCACTAATGCATGGTTCTTGGCTAACCAATCCATTCCAAGAATGACATCAAACTCAACCATGTTTAGTTAAATCAGATCAGCTTCGAATGTATGATTACCAATACTGACCTGACAACTTCGATACAACTTATGAGTTTCGATGGCCTTATTAGTGGGTGTAGCTACTCTATATGGTTCACTAAGTATTTTAACTCTAAGTCATAACTTCATAGTGAATCTTTTATATATAAAAGAATGAGTAGCACCACAGTCAAACAATATATAGGCAGTCATTTTATTGATTAGAATAGTACCTGCCACCATATCACTTGCGTTGTCCACCTCTTCTTGAGTCATAGCGAACACCCGAGCATTGGACTTATTCTCCTTTGGTTTATTCTGGACTGCAAAAGAATTTGATACCACCCCTTGTTTCTTGGGTTTAGGACAATCTGCAATTCGGTGCCCCATCTTCCCATAGTTGAAATATGACGGGAGATCCTATGACATTCTCCAAGATGTCTGAAGTTACAAGTAGGGCATGGCTTAATGCTTTGGGAGGGCAAAGTGAAAGAGGGTCCTTTGGACTAGCCACTTGATAGGTTGAGCCGTTTTAACCTTTGTTCACTTGGGGAAGATTCATTCACGAGGAGTCGCTTGTTCTTGCCTTCTTCTTCACGCCGTTTGATGTCCGTTTCGGCTCTAATGGCTACTCCCATCAGATCGGCGAAGTTAGTTGGCTTGTAGATTGCTAATGTTGATTGAATTCGGCTACTCAAATCCTTCTTGAAGTGATGTAGCTTCAGGGTGTCATCTGCCATGATGGTAGGGGCATAGGTCCCGAGCGAGTTAAACTTTAAGGTGTACTCCAGTACGGACATACCCGGAGTTTGAGTAAAGTTTTCAAATTCACTCAGCTTCTGTAACCTGAACTCAGTCGGATAGTACTGCTTCAAGAACATCTCTTTAAATTGTTACCATGTCACTGGTCCAGCTTTAGTCATTGTTGGTGAAATGATTTCCCACAACTTGCGTGCCTTATCTTCTAGGAAGGGTGTCACGACGTCCACTTTAAATACCTCCGAGATTTCCAGTAGTCAAAGTTGAGTCTCGATATTCTTGAGCCAGTTTTGACCAACTTTTGGGTCGGGGTTGCCATCAAACATCGGGGCTCTATTCTTTCGAAAGGGCTCATAGTAGTACTTAATGCCACGCGATTGGCCTTCTGGTGGTGGGTTGGGATTCTGGTTAGCACTTGGGGTTGCTAACCCTTGCAGTGTGGTTACTACGATGGTAGCGATGACCATTAAATCTTTTTAGCTTAGGCTAACTCTTGGGGGAGGGTTTGTATCTTCATTGTTGTTGCGGTTGGCACAGTTAGGGTTACGGTTGTTCTGGACGGGTCTGTCGGCCATTTCCTAAAATCAGATAAGCGAATTGGTTCATGATAATTCCTATGAGAAGTTATAGGCAATCGAAAACTTTCTTGAAATGGCAAAAACATGATTTCAGGGCCTAAACAATAGAATTCGGTAGAGAAATGGCATGCGAGAATTTGGTAGAGAAATGGCATGCGATTTTTGATAGTTAGGCCATTTTAGAGGGCACTAGCCATTTGTCGAAAATCCAACTTCATTAGATTTGCATACAAAACGTCCCAACCGGATTAAAACTTGGCTCTGATACCACTTTAATGTCACATCCCGTGACCTAGGCGCGTGACACTGGCGTTGCTAGCGAATATAAATACTCAAAAACAACAAGCCTCATAAAGTGTATACCAAACCAGTAATAATATAATGAAAATATTGTCTTTACAATCCAAAAGTGAAAGCATACAAATAAAGATAACATGAACTAAAAGGACGAATCACTTGGACACGGCTTCATTACCAGCCCCAAAACATCTCTTGCTCCTCCTTCTCTACTTGTTCCTCATCTTTATATGGGGATGGGAGTAAGGGGGTAAGTGCTTGGAACAATACTCAGTAAGTGGGATCGATCGAACATAGCATGACAGAATATAAAATATAGCAAGACATTCGGTGTAAAATACCGAAAATAGGCGAATATTAATAATGGAATTTTTCAGAATTTTTGGAAAATTTTCGGGAATTTTCCAGAGCTCGTACGGACGAGTTAACGGGGATAAAAACGAGGTCCGGGAAAGCCTGTTTAGGCCACCCCATTTAACGAGGAAAAATTTTATTTTCTTTTCCTTTTTGTATTGTTTTTCTTCTTTTTCTTTCCCTCGCCGAACCCCTCACCCGACTCGACGGTTTCCATTTCTTCCCCGATTCTTCACTGTGTCGTTCCTTCTCCACACCGGCGACGATGACTTCACCGCCCTAGCGCCGGCCACTGCCTCCTCTTCTCCGAGCCTGATCTCTGGCCACCGACGCCGAGTCGTGCCCTAGTTTCCACTGCCGCCACCACCACAAGGAATAGCGGCGACGCCCCCACAGCCGACGCTGCCGAGAATCCTCTCTGCCTTAGCGTCGACACCCCATTTCCGATGCCACAGCGTCGCGACCGGTTGCTAGCCACCCGAGCTCTCGTCGCCGGCTAACTCCCTGTGCCCTAGATTTTTGGGTTTACAGCCACCGCCCCTCTCCGATCTTCTCTCTGCCCTAGTGTCGTCTGCCGTCCTTGCTTCTGCCCTAGCCGAGCCTCACACTTGTGTGGGTTGCTACCCTGGGTTCTGCCGAGCCTCACCTTCCTCTCTAATCTCCTCTATGCCAGCCACCAGGTCCGACCCAGCGCTAGCCGCCGGCTGATTTTCCTGTGCCCTAGTCGCCGTTGTGAGGTTCGAGCCGACCAGCAGATTCACAGCCACCACAGTTGGCCAAGTTCCCTCTTTCGTGCCGCTGTCTCTGTACCACACTGCTGCCGGCCACCAGGTCCAGCCGAGTCTTGTTGATTTTGGGAGGTAAGAAATTGTGTTATGTAATTAGGATTTCTTAAATGGGTAATTTGTGTATCTCAATTTGATCCGAGCAGTGGGGAAGGTTCCTGTAGGGTTTGCTTTGCTGTGGATTGATCTTGGAACCGGCAT
The DNA here is from genome assembly GCF_018446385.1 of Zingiber officinale. Taxonomy (NCBI): domain Eukaryota; kingdom Viridiplantae; phylum Streptophyta; class Magnoliopsida; order Zingiberales; family Zingiberaceae; genus Zingiber; species Zingiber officinale. Next base: position 51,238,401 of record NC_055993.1, read on the forward strand.
TAACACCTTCCAGCTTCTCTTTGATTTTTAGCAGCAAGATTGGCTGTGGGAATTGAGGTAAAGAATTTGGATTTATTTGATTAGTTGAATATGTATTGAATTTGGGCTAAGTCGGGTAAGATGCTATGCTTAATTATGTTTATTTCAAATCCTAATTCGAATGGAATATTTAGAATCAGTTGAGGAGTTAAATGATCTAATTAGAGTTTATAATTGGATCCAGATTTATGATAGCTTCTCGAGGATTTGATTTAGCTAATTATTTATATGAAATTAGCTAAATCTAGATATCATGTATTACAGGACTTTAACGCGAGACGAGTATCTCGATTATCAGATTGGACCTTTTCTATTGGAGGCGGGTACCTCTTGACTTATCTTTTATGATATTGTCAATTGGATATGCATAGTATTTTATAGCTACAAGCAATAGTCATGATTGTCTTTGATATGTCAGTTTGATATCCATAGCATGTTCAGTTTTGTCGCTTGTTAGATACCCATGTTTATACCTCGTGATTATTGTCATGAGTACCTTAGTTCCTAGAGTAAGTGACATACCATGCTTTACTGAGGTTAAGACTAGGTTCTGGATTTTATTTCGGCATGTGTATCTAGATTATCTGATATCTAGGTTTTTATACCATACCTGACTTGTGTACCTCTATATTGTATATCATATCTGATTTGTGTACCTAGACCCTTTTTCTTTGATCTGTGCATATTGTTGGTACATATGTCATGGAGGGGGATATGTTTAGGATATAGGTTGTTATACCATAGAGGACCAGTATACCCTGGATTCGTGAATTTGACTTACTGATATTGTGGTACCCATATTATATATACATGGATTTTTCTATGATGATCAGGATATTGTCATGCATCATGATTGCATGCTGTGCGATAGTCGACTCCATTATTGTTAAGCACATCGCCAGTTACATGGATCTGCACACACCACCACTCATGGGTTAGTGGTCAATTCAGGCAGTGTGTGTTGTAGCAGGGACTTTGTTTGGCTACGTTGGTCCGCTCATGGGTAGTGTGACACAACGTGTTAGCCGATAGGTATTCCTCCCCGTCATCGTGTACCGGGAGTTGAGAGCATTGCGCTCCCCCATTTATGATTTGGGGTAGGAGGATAGGTGTACTCCGACAGCATCCCGTCCACTCGGTCACTCATCAGGAGCAGTGACGTCTGATCATAACCCTACCCACTCGGTCTCGCCATTTGTGTGTGAGATGACTGACTGGCGTCAGGGGTGACCAGGACGCATCATTGACATCATATGCATTGATGCATTTATTTCTTGTGATTGTGTTTGCTGCATTTATTTGCTGCATTTGGTTGGATGCATATGTTTGACATGCATACAGGATTTAGGCCACTTTCGGTTTGACGACCCTTTTGTCTGGATAGGAGTTCCTGGTGAGTACAGCTTCCTCAGTTATCTTTCAATTTTAAATCTTTCATATATATATATGATTAGGAAGCTGTATTCCATGTTTATTGCTATTAGATATATCTTACTAGGCATGTCTATTGGTATTCGCTGAGTCGTTGAACTCACCCCCGTGGACACTATCTTTTTCAGGTACCAGTTGTTTATGGTGTCGCTTGGAGTATCCTGTCTGCTGGTCCCCACTTCACCTCAGAAGATCGGTCTCCGCATTTTGTTTACTTTTATTTTGGTATATGAACTTGTGTATTTAGCTTGTGTTCCGGTTTTGTTTCTGGAGTGTATTTTGTATTGGTTGATGGTTGTGTAAGCCTAGCCGGCTAGTAGTCAGTGTCTGGGTTTGTATTTGGTTTCTGTTATTTTCCGTTGTGCTTTGGTTTTTGTACAGCCGAGTGGGCTGCTACATATATAATTGCGTGGTTGTTTACTTATTTGTTTGTTAGTATTTCCGGCCGTGTTGGCCGAGGTATATGTGGCCCTGAGGGCTTTGTATAAATGCTTCAGATTGTCACCCGTACAGGGGAGGTGCTGCCGAAATTTCTTCGGACAGGGTCTTTCTCGGGGCGTGACAATTTAGTGGTATCAGAGCGAGGTTTACGATACTTGCTATATGTTGTGGATTTTCGAGATTTATCTGATACCAATTTATTTGGTATCAGAGCTCGGTTTACGAGTCTTATTTCTCGTGTTTCGGATTTCGTGTTTTGGTCTTCTCGATGTGACTTTTCAGATTTGGGACCTGGCAGCATCAGGACATCTCCAAGCTATAGGAAGTATGTCGGTATATTGTTATCATATACTTCTGTTAGTGTATGCATAGTTGACCATGATAGTTATGACATGTATTAGCACTTTTTATTTAGTATCTGTCTGGTTGTTGTAGCACATATTATTTGTGATGGGTTAGCCATTGATCTTGATCACCCTTAATAGAGATTAAGGAATATAGTCTCTGCTGATTTTTCATATCACACCATTAGTAGTATTAGCTTCTATTACTACTAGTTGATTAGCATATTGAGGCACATACCAGCCTCTGCTAGTATTAGCTGGGTAGTGGATAGTATCTATATCTTCATGTTGACCTAGCCAGTAGTATATCATTTTATCTTAATTAATTACATCAGTAGATAACTGATTTACTCTTGTTAGATTGGTCAGTGAAAGACTGACTTACGCTTGTCGACTTGGGTAGTCGTAGATTGATATACCTTAGTAGCTTATGGAGGATTAAGGTATTCTTGATTAGTTAATAGATGACCGATTTAGCTTTATTGGTCCGATCTGAATCTTTGGGTAGTTTGTGCTTAGTTTGGTATCTAGAACACATTTGAGTACATGTTTTGTACTGACGTGGAAAAGACTGAGTTGATCGTATATCATTGTCGATTTTGGTCAGTCTATAGAGGATCGATGTATCATATTCTATGGATACTTTAATTTTAGACGGTATGTATCTAGTTGGATAACTTAGAAGGTGACCCTGTCGTTTCGGAATGTCAGGTTGATTGGGTCAAATATGTTGATTATTCATATCTTTGTTTCGTATACATATGATTGTTATGAGTTGAAGGAGTTCTAGGATGGATAGTTCATTTGTAGATAGTGTGGGTATTCCCATCTAGATATGGTTATTGTAGGTTCCTTGTGGATTATAACTATTTAGTTAGTTGTACGTGCCTGATGGACATATTGGAGGTATCTTATTGATATAAATTTGTGTCGTGGTATGTGCACATGGGTGTGAGTGTCATGTGGAAGTATCTTGTCGATTACATCGGTGTTGTGATATGTACATATGTGTTTGGTGTGGTATCTGAGGTATCTTGTTGATTATGTGTGATTTGTGAGTGCACCTGAGTTTAGTATGCCTTATTTGAAGTATATGCTGATTATACTCTTGGCATATGTGTATATTTGTCATGTGAGTGTTGTTTGAGGGGTATTGTTGATTTTACCTACGATGATATCTGCACACGGGTTCGGTATATATGTTGGAGGAGTCACGGTGATTTATACTATGATGTGAGTATATTTGGTGTGTACTAATTGGAGGATTATGTCGATCATACATATGTTGTGTGTGCACGTGTGTCAGATGTATGGTTGGTAGCATCATGATGATTCTACCTATGTTAAATGTAGAATGTTAAATGTCTACATTATGATATTGGTTGTTTTACCCGGTCAACTAATTCTTCCATTAGTGGGTGACACACCCACTAGGAGGATGATAGAGTTGACTATGGATTTGATTTGCTTACTGGGTGGTTATACCCTAGGCTACCCACAGTGATCTGTGGTAGAGAGATCTCGTGCAGTCTCTAGCTAGATAGTTAGGTGCTTTGGGCACTTATGTATTGTTGCGGTAGAGCGTAGCTCCCACATGTTATGGATCGTTTGTGGTAGAGTGTAGCTCCCACATATTCTGGATTGTTGGGGTAGAGCATAGCTCCCACATATTTCAGATTATTTGTAGTGGAGTGTTACTCCTACATATTGAGGATTTCTGTTGCTCCCACATATGTGGTATTTTCTGTGATGGAGCGTTGCTCTCAAACTGAGGATCTATTCTTTGGTGATTTATATCGTTGGTGATCAGATCTAGGATCTATTCTTTGGCGATTTATATTGTTGGTGATTACATTTCGGATTTATTGTTAGGGATCTTATGGTTAGGAATATCTGTGATACAGACATTATGTGTCTTGGTTTTACCATTAGGGTTTGCGGTGCCCTAGATGTTATCATGATGATTCTGGTATTTTGAGGATGTTTGGATCGATTTCCATTGTCTTTGTTGACGATGTTGTGATCTATTTCGGATCCGCGGTGAGTCACATACACCACCTTTGCTTAGATCTAGAGATGTTTCGACGAGAACATCTATATGTGATGATCAGTAGTGCTTATTTGGATTGTCTTATGTGATGATGATTGGGACACGCGGTCACCAGTAGGAGTATACCGTGGTTCCACAGGAGATCGAGGTTGTTACTGTTGGGAGTAGACGGAGTCGATATAAGAGGCTCGCAACTTCCTTTGTTTGGCTCGATATTTCCGGAGATACGTTGAGGATTTCTCACGGATTGCTATGCTATTTACACGCCGGACCGGGAAAGGCGTGAAGTTCACTTGGACTGAGGATTGCGAGACCAGCTTCTAGGAGCTGAAGCGGAGTTTAGTGTCGGCTACGATTTTTGGTTTTACCTTCTGGAGAGGACGGATTCGTGCTCTGTACCGACACATCTCTACAGGGTTTGGGCGCTGTTTTGCTGCAGCACGATAGGGTAGTCTCTTACTTCTCGGCAGTTGAAGGAACATGAGGAGAACTACCCAGTACATGACTTGTCGTTGATCGCCATTAGTTTTGCCTTGAAGATTTGACGGCATTATCTGTACGACATTACATTTGAGATTCTCACTGACCATAAGAGTCTCAAATATCAATTCACTTAGAAAGAAACTTAATCTCCGACTGAGGAGAAGGATGAAATTTCTGAAAGATTACGATTTGTACCATTAGCTATCACCCGGGGAGAGCTAATGTGGTTGCCGATGCACTTAGCCGGAAGTCTAGAGGGACTCTAGCTTACCACCGAGTTGTGGTCACAGATTTGATTCAGGAATTCTCCGAATTGGGCCTTAAGGAGCTGGGACGGACAGAGCAGGGTATTCTGGTTACCATGGTTGCTCAATCCTCGATCAGGATGAGGATTCAGGAGACCCAGGTTGGAGATCAGTATTTACGGTCCATTGGTAGCTGGATAGCTTTCGGGCAGCAGACTAAGTTTCCCCGAGATGAAGCGAGTATCATATACTTCTGAGGCGGATTGTGCGTACCTCAGTCTCACCCGGTCTTATCGGAGTTACGTCAGGAGGCTCATCGCTCACGATGTGCTATCCTCCCAGGCGGGACCCGCATGTATCGAGATTTGAGGTGTTCCTATTGGTGGAACGATATGAGGGAAGACATCGCGTAATTTGTAACGAGAGGTCTTGTCTGTCAGCAGGTGAAGGCAGAGCACTAGATACCTGCTGGATTATTTTAGTGGATCCCTATTCCTGAGGGGGAATGGGAACATATTACCATGGACTGTGTGGTGAGTCTGCCTAGAACACGACGAGGTTATGACACGATTTGGGTAATCGTTGATTGATTAACCCAATCCGCGCACTCGTTAGCGATCCGGAAGACTGATTTCCTGGATCGATTAGTAGATCTGTTTTGCTGGGAGATCATCAGATCACGTGGTGTCCCGTTGACTATTGTTTCGGATAGAGACCCCCGGTTCACGTCTCGTTTTGACAGAGACTACAGTAGGCCTTGGGCACGCAGCTCTGTTTCGGTACAGCTTTCCATCCTCAGACAGATGGATAGTCAAAGCGGACCATTCAGACTCTAGAGGACTTGCTGAGATCGTGTGTATTGAATTTTGGAGGCAGTTGGAAGGACCATCTGCCATTGGTAGAGTTCGTCTACAACGACAGTTTTCTTTCGGCTATTCGGATTACACCGCTTGAAGCGTTGTATGGTAGGTCTTATCGTGCACCCACCCTTTGGGATGAGGTTGGGAAGGCCCAGTTGTTGGGACCTCATAGAGCTCAGCAGAACGAAGAGTTGGTCCGTATTATCAGACGGAGAATGTTAGAAGCGCAGGATCGCCAGAAGTGTTTTGCTGATCGGAGACGCAGACCCCTAGCGTTCTCTATTGGCGACCATGCATTTCTGCGAGTTTCACACACGAAAGGAGTGAAGAGATTTGGCCCCGAGGTAAGCTAGCTCCGCGATACATTGGAGCTTTCCAGATCTTGGAGAGGATTGGAGCGGTAGCTTATCGTCTGACACTACCATCATTCCTGTCAGGTGTTCACGACGTATTCCATGTGTCTATGCTGAGGAGGTATATATCCGACTCGACAGATTTGTTGACAGATATCTCAGTTCCTATTCAGCCTGACGTCACCTATGAGCAGGTTCCGGTATGGATTCTAGACCGGGAAGAGTGTCAGTTGCGGAACAAGACTATCTGACTGGTTAAAGTCAGATGACAGTATCATTTGGACGAGGAGGTTACTTGGGAGCTCGAGGATACTATCCGAGCTCGATACCCCATTTTTCATTTGGGATATGTGATTTTATTTACCGTTCAGCATTTATACTCGTTGCCTGTTGTTAGTATTTCCTGATGGTAGATAACAAAATTTGGGGACCAAATTTTTATTAGTGGGGGAGAATGTAAAATATCGAAAATAGGCGAATATTAATAATGGAATTTTTCATAATTTTTGGAAATTTTCCGGGAATTTTTCAGAGCTCATACGGACGAGTTAACGGGGATAAAAACGGGGTCCGGGAAAGCCTGTTTAGGCCACCCCATTTAACGAGGAAAAGTTTTATTTTCTTTTCCTTTTTGTTTTGTTTTTCTTCTTTTTCTTTCCCTCGCCGAACCCCTCACCCGACCCGACGGTTTCCATTTCTTCCCCGATTCTTCACTGTGCCGTTCCTTCTCCACACCGACGACGCTGACTTCACCGCCCTAGCGCCAGCCACTGCCTCCTCTTCTCCGAGCCTGATCTCTGGCCACCGACGCCGAGCCGTGCCCTAGTTTCCACTGCCGCCACCACCACAAGGAATAGCGGCGACGCCCCCACAGCTGACGCTAACGAGAATCCTCTCTGCCTTAGCGTCGACACCCCATTTCCGATGCCACAGCGTCGCGGCCGGTCGCTAGCCACCCGAGCTCTCGTCGCCGGCTAACTCCCTGTGCCCTAGATTTTTGGGTTCACAGCCACCGCCCCTCTCCGATCTTCTCTCTGCCCTAGTGTCGTCTGCCGTCCTTGCTTCTGCCCTAGCCGAGCCTCACACTTGTGTGGGTTGCTGCCCTGGGTTCTGCCGAGCATCACCTTCCTCTCTAATCTCCTCTATGCCAGCCACCAGGTCCGACCCAGCGCTGGCCGCCGGCTGATTTTCCTGTGCCCTAGTCGCCGCTGTGAGGTTCGAGCCCACCAGCAGATTCACAGCCACCACAGTCGGCCAAGTTCCCTCTTTCGTGCCGCTGTCTCTGTACCACACTGCTGCCGACCACCAGGTCCAACCGAGTCTTGTTGATTTTGGGAGGTAAGAAATTGTGTTATGTAATTAGGATTTCTTAAATGGGTAATTTGTGTATCTCAATCTGATCCGAGCAGTGGGGAAGGTTCCAGTAGGGTTTGCTTTGCTGTGGATTGATCATGGAACCGGCAGTCACACCTTCCAGCTTCTCTTTGATTTTTAGCAGCAAGATTGGCTGTGGGAATTGAGGTAAAGAATTTGGATTTATTTGATTAGTTGAATATGTATTGAATTTGGGCTAAGTCGGGTAAGATGCTATGCTTAATTATGTTTATTTCAAATCCTAATTCGAATGGAATATTTAGAATCAGTTGAGGAGTTAAATGATCTAATTAGAGTTTATAATTGGATCCAAATTTATGATAGCTTCTCGAGGATTTGATTTAGCTAATTATTTATATGAAATTAGCTAAATCTAGATATCATGTATTACAGGACTTTAACACGAGACGAGTATCTCGATTATCGGATTGGACCTTTTCTATTGGAGTCGGATACCTCTTGACTTATCTTTTATGATATTGTCAATTGGATATGCATAGTATTTTATAGCTACAAGCAATAGTCATGATTGTCTTTGGTATGTCAGTTTGATATCCATAGCATGTTCTGTTTTGTCGCTTGTTAGGTACCCATGTTTATACCTCGTGATTATTGTCATGAGTACCTTAGTTCCTAGAGTAAGTGACATACCATGCTTTACTGAGGTTAAGACTAGGTTCTGGATTTTATTTTGGCATGTGTATCTAGATTATCTGATATCTAGGTTTTTATAACATACCTGACTTGTGTACCTCTATATTGTATATCATATCTGATTTGTGTACCTAGACCCTTTTTCTTTGATCTATGCATATTGTTGGTACATATGTCATGGAGGGGGATATGTTTAGGATATAGGTTGTTATACATAGAGGACCAGTATACCCTGGATTCGTGAATTTGACTTACTAATATTGTGGTACCCATATTATATATACATGGATTTTTCTATGATGATCAGGATATTGTCATGCATCATGATTGCATGCTGTGCGATAGTCGACTCCATTATTGTTGAGCACATCGCCAGTTACATGGATCTGCACACACCACCACTCATGGGTTAGTGGTCGATTCAGGCAGTGTGTGTTGCAGCAGGGACTTTGTTTGGCTACGTTGGTCCGCTCATGGGTAGTGTGACACAACGTGTTAGCCGGCAGGGATTCCTCCCCGTCATCGTGTACCGGGAGTTGAGAGCATTGCGCTCCCCCATTTATGATTTGGGGTAGGAGGATAGGTGTACTCCGATAGCATCCCGTCCACTCGGTCACTCATCAGGAGCAGTGACGACAGAGTGCACGGTTGTCACAGCCCTACCCACTCGGTCTCGCCATTTGTGCGTGAGATGATTGACTGGCGTCAGGGGTGACCAGGACGCATCATTGACATCATATGCATTGATGTATTTATTTCTTGTGATTGTGTTTACTGCATTTTTTTGCTGCATTTGGTTGGATGCATATGTTTGACATGCATATAGGATTTAGGCCACTTTCGGTTTGACGACCCTTTTGTCTGGATAGGAGTTCCTGGTGAGTACAGCTTTCTTAGTTATCTTTCAGTTTTGCATCTTTCCTATATATATATGATTAGGAAGCTGTATTCCATGTTTATTGTTGTTAGATATATTTTACTAGGCATGTCTATTGGTATTCGCTGAGTCGTTGAACTCATCCCCGTGGACACTATCTTTTTCAGGTACCAGGTTGTTTATGGTGTCGCTTGGAGTATTCTGTCTGCTGGTCCCCACTTCACCTCAGAAGATCGGTCTCCGCATTTTGTTTACTTTTATTTTGGTATATGAACTTGTTTATTTAGCTTGTGTTCCGATTTTGTTTCTGGAGTGTATTTTGTATTGGTTGATGGTTGTGTAAGCCTAGCCGGCTAGCATTCAGTGTCTGGGTTTGTATTTGGTTTCTGTTATTTTCCGTTGTGCTTTGGTTTTTGTACAGCCGAGTGGGCTGCTACATATATAACTGCGTGGTTGTTTACTTATTTGTTTGTTAGTATTTCCGGCCGTGTTGGCCGAGGTATATGTGGCCCTGAGGGCTTTGTATAAATGCTTCAGATTGTCACCCGTACAGGGGAGGTGCTGCCGAAATTTCTTCGGACAGGGTCTTTCTCGGGGCGTGACATTCGGAATTCATGACGAAATCATATTTCATGAAATATGACAGAAACATAACTTAATCAAAAACATATACTTTTAGCAAGACATTCAAAATTCATGACAGAAACATAACTTAAAAAAACATAGCATTGTTAATCATCTTATTTTCCATGGTATTATTGATCAGTCCCCTATATGTAATTCCTATAAGGGGTGAGGCCATATATCGATTATTATTACCCATCGCATCAAGGCCATAATCATGTTTTCGAAAATTCCCTTTACTGATCAGTCCCCTATATGTAATTCCTCTAAGGGGTGAGGTCATATATCAATTATTATTACCCATCGTATCAGGGTCATAACTTGTCATATCTTATCATATTTTTGGAAATTCTCATTACCATATCTAACTTAAGTCATAACAGTGCATCTTGGAATAAAAAGAAATGAATTTGCAATATAAAATGATGAAATGTAAACATATTCCACAGCTATACTTGAAACGAAAAGCCTACTTGGTCAGAAACTTCTTCGATTTTGGATAGAAATTTTATGAGATTTGAACTTCCACTTGTTGATCGAAACTTGGGAAGAAACTTGCACGAAATATGGATGAGGTTTGGACGAATTTCTGCAGCACTTGGACAAGAAGTTTTTCAAAGGATTCAAGTGTGCCTTTGGAAGACAATGCCTTGGCTATTTATAGGCCAACCATGGTTAGATGAAGGGGTGGCCAAGGCATATGAAGAGATGACTAGATGGAGGGTCATTCATTAAAAGGCTAGGTTAAGGTTCATGACTAGATGAAGGGTCATTCATTAAAAATGCTAGGTAAAAGTTCATGGCTAGATGAAGGGTCATGGCTAGATGAAGGGGTGGCCAAGGCATATAAAGAGATGGCTAGATGGAGGGTCATTTATTAAAAGGCTAGGTGGAAGGTCACCATACCATTACAACATAGCATATGAAACATAGGCATATCTAGAACAAGTTCAAATTACATAAAAAGATTGGCATATGACTCATTATGTTATCATGATAAAACTAAAAGACACATAGGCATAAAATTTTAACATATGACTCACTAAGTCATCTTGTTAGAAAGCAAGAAAAACATAGATATAACTAGAATAAAAATTTAAAACACATAAAATTAACATGTGACTCATTAAATTATCATGATGAAGAGCATAGAAGAAACATATGAGTAACTAGGCCCAACATCCGAAATCCCTAAGATCCAAACCTACACATGACACAAAGTAATCATAAACTTGGATTAAATTTTATGGTATTAAGATTTTTAGGAGTCGAATCTAACTTAACCTTCAAAGGTATCTCCACTAGTGTCCATCATCATGTCCAAAATCGGATCTTCACAACCTGTGTGCGCTCGACCGGGCAAAGCCCAAGTGAGTTTAAAGGTACTCAGCCTTATAAAGCTCTTAGCATACGATCGATCGAGCCAAGGCTGAATGAACATAAGGTGGCCTGTATGCGTTCGACTAGCAAAGCTCAAGCGAGCTTAAAGATACTCAACCTTATAGAGCTCTTAGCATACGATCGGCTGAGCGAAGGCTGAATGAATATAAGGTGGTTTGTGTGCGCTCGATTAGGCAAAGAGCGAGCGAGTTTAAAGGTACTTAGCCTTATAACGCTCTTAGCATATGATCGGCCAAGCGAAGGCCGAACGAACATAAGGTGGCATGTGTGTGCTCGACAGGGAAAATCCTGAGCGAGCTTAAAGGTACTCATCCTTGTAAAGCTCTTAGTATACAATCGACCGAGCGAAAGCCGAACGAACATAAGGTTACTTGTGTGAGCTCGATCGGACCAAGGTCAAGTGAGATTAAAGGTATTCAGCCTTATAAAGCTCTTAGCATACGATCGGCTAAGCGAAGGCCAAACGAATATAAGGTTGCCTATGTGCACTCGACCGGGCCAAGCCCGAGCGAGCTTAAAGGTACTTAGTCTTATAAAGCTTTTAATATACGATCGACTAAGCAAAGGCTGAATGAACATAAGGTTTCCTATATGCGCTCGACCAGGCAAAGCCTGAGCGAGCTTAAAGTTATTTAACCTTATAAAAATCTTAATATATGAATGACTTGATGACTAACCGAGATATATTCAATAGAAGATATTCTCAATATACGATCGGTTTAATGACTGACCGAGATATATTCAACAGAAGGTATTCTCAATATATGATTGGCTTAATGATTAACCGAGATATATTTAACTAAAGGTATTCTCAATATACAACAGGCTTAATGATCGGTCGAGATATATTCAATAGAATGTATTCTCAATATACGACCGGCTAAATGACCGATCGAGATATATTTTGCAGACAAGTATTCAATAAACTTATAACAGTCTGACAAACTTGCTGGGAAATATACCCTCGAAGCTTCTTCATTAATTAAGAGGCCCAAGTTATAAACGGCAAAGAAGGTATATCTGGGGTAGAAAAAAAATTCCTTGGAAGATTATTGCACGATGTCTAGGTTGTACTTCTCTCATCTTCTAACAAACTCTAACAAATCAGGGATCACCTCACGATCGTGGAGGTTATGTAAGGTGGTATAAAAAGGAGAATTCTCTCCACTGGCAAGGTACACAATGAAAACATTTGTCTGAAACCCGACTTTCTTGCATTCTTCGTTATTGTTCTTCTTCCACTTTTCAAGAAAGGAAACTAACTTGGGTGTCGAAGGACCTAGCCAGGGATTCTCACCCCGGTCTTAGGTTACTAACTCTTTGTTAGCTCATCTAACTATGTACATGATTATTGAGGAATTTCCTTCAGATCTAGAGAAGCTCATTGTTCATTGATCAACCACCTATCGGAGTTAGGTCATCGTCTCATCGCCTTCAGACAGGATCAAGTTTGGTGTTGTCTGTGGGAACTCTTCACCTGGATCTGAAGCTTTGTGATGGAAGAAGCTGGAAAACTCAATATCGTAACCTTAAGACAAGAAGATCTGGAGTTGCTCATCAACACCAGGGAGTAGAAATTACTTCAACAACAACAAGCCAACACTGGTGGTATGTTGCCACCACCAAATCTGGAAGCATCAATAACCACTCATTAGAGGGAGAGAGGGGTTCAGGAGGAGGGCCCTGCTCACTTACTCCCTATGCCTCTCTCACTAACTCGAAGCCCCCGAGTCCTTTTTCGTACACCACTAGAACAGCTAGGCCAAGGAATAATGCCCCAAGAGTCTTTTGGAGAAAATATGTGGCTCGTGATAGCTCCCCTGAGTAAATTACTACTCCATTCTCTCCAAGGGTGTTGGATGATCTATTACCCAAGTGCTATCAGAACTTGAACATAGGAGAGTATTCAAGAACAACTAATCTAGAGGATTATTTCCTCAAATTTGAGCACACTGCCCTTCTCTAAAAATTTATGGATGGTGTAAAATATTAGATGTTCCTCACTACATTTGGTGGAGCAACCAAGCGATGGTTTAAGTGATTGTCAGATAACTCTATTCATCGCTTCAAGGACTTTCATAAGATATTTTTCCATCACTTTTCTAGTAACCGAAGGTATTAGAAAACCCTTTGAAGCCTCTTCTCACTTAAGTAGGGGCCTAAGGAGACCATTCGAGACTACATCAAGAGATTCAATCAGGTAGCTATGGATGTTCCCACGATCATCATAGAGCTTTTAGTAAATGTCTTTTCTTAGGGGATTAATGATAATGATTTCTTTAAAGATTTGGTTAGAAAACCTCTGACTAACTTTGAGCTACTAATTGAATAGACAACTGAATTCATTAATATTGAAGAAGCTCAAGCTACTCGAAAAAAGGAGGGTGCTACATCCGCCTCCGCTCTAGTTCCTGAATGTCCAGTGGTACCTACTCCTCCACCCAAAGGATCTCGTGTGGGTCCTCAGCATCATCATCCTGAGCCATGGGCCCAAGCCATAGAACACGTGGGGGTTCCTGGAGAAGTCCTACGAAAGTGGTGCACGTATTATTAAATAATCACTCACAACACAGAGGATTGTTATGCTCTATAGAATTAGCAAGAAGGCAATCCTAGATATCATTGACGTTCCCCAGCCCCAAATCGTCGATTATATCTATGACGAAACATCTCGCTCAAGATTGATAGTGGGGGTCGAGCCACAACCGAGAACTTTGCAACTCCCTACTGAACAACCTCAAATGCCTGCTCAGGTGCAACAAGAGCAACCATCTGCCTAAGAAGAAAATCACAATAATGTTGCTCGGGATAATATCAACATGATAGCTGGGGGGCCAACTGATGGTGACTCCAATCAAGTGAGGAAGTCATATGATCGGTGTTTGGTCTTCCATGAAGTCAAATGTAGTGCAAAGCAGGTGGCTGGACCTGAAATCAGCTTCGAACCCAGAGATCTAGAGATAGTAGAAGTACCCCCATAATGATGTCTTAATAATTAAGGCTATTATAGTCAATTATAATATCTCTCCTACTTTTATTGATATAGGTAGCTCTGTCAACATTATCTTCAAACAAGCATTTGATCAATTACAAATTGACCCGAGCGAGATTCAACCCTCCTTTTTATGGGTTTAAGGGCAATGAAGTCCATTCGCTCGACCAGATAAAGTTGGTCATATCTTTAGGGGAAAAGCCCTTAATGAGGATGCATTGATCTATCTTTATAGTGATAGATGCACCCTCCGCATACAATGTTATTTTGGGTCGACCGACCCTGAATGAATTTCAGGCGATCATTTCAACTTTCTATCAGAAGATAAAATTCTCTGTGGATGATCAAGTGGGAGAAGTTAAAGGTGACCAACTAGTAGCACGCAAGTACTACATGGAGATAGTAAAGACAGAGGCCAATGCTGTCCGGAAAGTCTGGAGGATGGAAGTCAATGCCATTCAAGAAAAGCCGCCCATCCTAATGTATAAAGAGAAGGAGGAAGTACAGATTCAGGCCGACCGACCAGAAGAAACTACTCATATAGCAGCTGACCTGGCTCTTGATCTTAAGTCCAAGATATTGAAGTGTCTGACACGTAATAGTGATGTATTCGCCTGGATGTCTAAAGAAGTGACGGGTGTGTCTCTGACGGTCATAGAGCATGCACTCCATGTATATCCTGATACCCACTCAGTCAAGCAAAGGAAGCGGGATTTTAGAGCCAACTAGAATAATATCATCAAAGAAGAGGTGGAAAAATTGTTGGAGGCATGCTATATTTGAGAGATACAATTCCTAAATTAGCTGGCTAATGTTGTTCCGGTGTCTAAGGCTGAAAATAAATGGTGAGTTTGTATTGATTTCTGGGATCTCAACAAGGCTTGTCGAAGGACTATTATCCACTACCCTGTATTGAGCAGGTGGTAGATTCTACAACTGGCTTTGAATACATCTATATGCTGGACACTTATCAGGGATATCACCAAGTCTTGCTCGCTAAGGAGGATCAAGAAAAGCTTAGCTTCATAACTGTTGGTTTCTACTCGGAATATCATACTGGTTCCCTTATACAAAAATTTTGTACAAGTCCCGAACCTTTCCTAACAACCTATTGTGTTCTTTAGAAATTAAATTTGGAATCGCAAACAGAACTTAACATTATTGATTCCAAATTCAACCTATCTGTTCTTAGAGGTTTAGACTTGGATCACAAATGATGCTTAACATTATTAATCCAAATTCATCCATGTTACAAAGTTAATTAAATATTTATTTCAAAGATCGGCTTCCAGGTTAAACATGACGAGGCACTAGGTCTTCTTGGGTATGGGATCATCGACCACTTCCTAGACAAAGTCTTTCAACGAAATTCAATATTTAATCTCCATATAGTAACCCTAGGTTTAACCAATAAGAACAATCGAATCACAAGTTTGAAAAATAAAAGAAACACAAAATTGAAACATAAAATTGATTGCCTAGAATCGTTAGCCTCTTGTGTTTGGTATTTCAAAATCCATACAAAGAAAAACTAGTATGATGCGAAACAAGACAACTAGTTATATTTTTCTTTGTAAACAAAAATCTCTTGATCTTTTATTGTATTCTTCTCCTTCTCTTGGACATCATGTGGGCGACGATCTACCAAGAAGAAATCCACCTAAGCCTTCTTCTCTTTCTCCAAGCTTCGGCCACCAAAGGG
The DNA here is from genome assembly GCF_018446385.1 of Zingiber officinale. Lineage (NCBI taxonomy): Eukaryota > Viridiplantae > Streptophyta > Magnoliopsida > Zingiberales > Zingiberaceae > Zingiber > Zingiber officinale. The sequence goes on from NC_055993.1 coordinate 51,254,271, forward strand.
ATCTAGACAAGAGAGCCTCCTTTCTCTTCTTCTTCTCCTCCTAGTAACTGATCACCAAGACTCCTAGAAGAATAGATGCCGCTGGCCACAAAGTGGAAATCAAAGGAGAAGAGGGAAAGGGAGAGGGTCGACCACCAAAAGAAAAGAGAGAGGAACAATAGAATAGAGTTGTGTCTCATGAAGGCACCCCCCCTCTCTTTTATAATCCTTGGTGAATCCAAAAAAGGAAAGTTTTATAACAAAAATAAAACTTCCTTTAATTACTCTATATTTGCCAGTCACCTCTTGTAAAACCAAACAAGGAAAGATTTTAAACAAAAATTAAAATCTCTCTTTTAAAATATCCCTTTTGTGGTTAGCTATAAAAGGAATATTTTACAAATTAAAATCTCTCTCTTTTAAATCCTTTTATGGATATCTATAAAAGATAAGATTTAAAAATAAAACTCCTTTTATATCATGGTTATAAAAAAGGAAAGTTTTGTCAAAAAATTAAAATTTTTCTTTCACATTATAGATAACTACAAATTAGGAAAGATATCTAATCTATCTTTTAATCCTTTGTAGAATATCTATAAAAGGAAAGATTTCAAAATTTAAAACTCTCTTTTAAAACCATGTGGATGAAAACATAAAAGGAAAGATTTTATCAAAATTTTATTTTTAATAAAATCTCTCTTCCCTTTCACACTTGGTCGACCCCTTGCTTGGGCACCAAGCAAGGCTTGGCCGGCCCTAGCTCAAGCACCAAGCTTGGCTTGGCCGGCCCCTTGCTTGGGCTCCAAGCAAGGATAGGGGTCGACCCCTAGCATGGGCTAAGAGGTTAGGCTTTGGGTGGATATAAGGCTTCATATAAGAGGCTACAATAGGGACCGAGAGGAGGAATTGGTTATGGTCTCCCGATGAACTTGAGCTTCCCGTGTTCGCCCCGAATACCCAACTCAAGTTCATCAATAATAACTCATACCACTAAAAAGCTATCATTGAACTACTGCACCAATTTTAAATTATATTTTAGGCTCCTTCTTATCATGAGTGTATTAATCTCCCTGTGTTTAAGATATCAAATGTCCACTAATTAAATGAGTTACTGACACTCACTTAATTAATATCTAGCTCCAAAAGTAGTACCACTCAACTTCATTGTCATGTCAGACTAAGTCCACCTGTAGGGTTTACATGATAATCCTTATGAGCTCCTCAAGGGGACATCATCAACCTAGATTTCTAGGACACAATTTCATTCTATAATTAACAACACACCATATAAATAATATCATGTCCCAACTTATCGGACCTATTGATTTAACAAACTAAATCACACCCTTTGATAAATTAAAGAAATAAATATTAAGTATATGTGCTTGTTATTATATCATGATTAAGATTACACACTTCCATAATAACAGAGATATTGTTCTTTTATATAGTTAGTATAAAAAGAAACTACCTCAAATGGTCCTGCTCAATACACTCAGAGTGTACTAGTGTAATTTTCTAGTCAAGATAAACTAATACCAAATTACACTACGACTATTCCAATGGTTTGTTCCTATCCATCTTGGTCGTGAGCTACTATTTATAATTTATAAGGAACTGATAACATGATCTTCTGTGTGTGACACCACATACCATGTTATCTATAATATAAATTAATTGAACAACTATACTTAGCATATAAATGTAGACATTTGACCAATGTGATTCTTTATTTCAAAAATAAATATTTACAAAAAGCTAGGCTTTTAGTATACACTCTAATAATAACTGCCGAGGGCACTTACTGCTATAATGTCATGTCTTTTGGAGTAAAAAAATGTAGAAGCTACTTATCAAAGGCTTATAAACAAGATTTTTCATAAGAAAAATGGAAGAAATATAGAGATCTATGTGGATGATATCCTTATCCAATATCTCCGAGTGACAAATTTGTGTGCGAACAAAGAAGAAACCTACAAAACTTTGAGAAAGTACAGGCTCAAGCTTAATCCTTGCAAATGTTTATTTGGATACAAAAGTGGAAAATTTCTAGGTTATATGGTGACTGAGCGGGGAATAGAAGTTAATCCTAGTAAAGTACGAGCATTGCAAGATATGGCTCCTCCACATAATGTGAATGAGGTGCAGAGATTGACCAGCTAAATTCCTGCCCTGCCTCGCTTCATTTCCAGGTCGGTGATCAGAGTCTCTCTTTCTTCAAGATACTGTGCCGAGCAACCAGTTGGTGCAATCGACCTCCAAGGTTTTAATGTCCGACAAATATGTTTAAGTATATTTAATGGAGCTTAGTATTAGAAAGTCCTAGTTGTAGGCTAGGCAAGGAAAATCTCGGTATATCGTGGAAGCCAAGTGGATAGGTCTGAAGGACTTGATCCCTGGGTAGCTGAATACTGAGTCTGGGTGAGTGAAGCCAGGTGGAGAAAATCCTAGGGGATGGTAACCTTAGGTTCTGGTGAGTGAAGCCAGATGGAGAAAATCCTAGGGGGAGATAACCTTAGGTAATGAAAAGTCTTAGAGGAGTGAACTCCAAGCAAGGTTGATCGGATGGTTTTCGATCGACCGCACGCGGTCGACAAGACCAGCAGATATTGGTGATTCTAAGTTTAGTTTTACCATAACATTCTGTATTACTATTATTGCTATTGGCTAATGTAGTATTGTAGGAAATGCCTTAGTGGATCAGGTGATCAGACATTGAGTAGAGAAAGTACAAACAAGTCTGGAGGACCAATGTTTGGCAGGTAAGTTGAGGTAAGCAATTGGAGGAGCGACAGTGAGGTCGTGTTCCTAAAAGGAACAACCTAAGGCCGCTGATCCAACTGAAGAAACCGGGAAGGTATCCATGGTTGAGATTAAGATAGTTGAACTGTCTATTATTTTTACTCATGTATTTTATATATTACTGTGCTAATCTCTGTTTTACAAGAATATACTGTTTAACTCTGTTTTGCAGATTCGGCTTGATCGATCTACCGAACAGGAGGATCGATCGACCAAACCAGACTAACTCAGAACAAACACAAGTTCAGACCAGACCAAAGTGAAATGTGATTAGAGCCTGATCGGTCAAATGAACCAAAGGATCGGTCGACCGAACCCTGACGATATGACACAGATTAGTTCGGTCAGAAGCAGAGAAGGAAGCTAAGCTGATCGATCGACCGAACCAGCAGATCAGTCGACCAAACAATACCTCATCAATACAACATTAAGTGAGAATCTCGGCAAATAGGGAAACTCTTTGTTCGGTCGATCAAAAAAAGTGATCGGTTGACCGAACACTTTAATGACAGTAAATGCTGAAGATCGAATCAACGTCAGATCTCAATGAAGATGGAAGGGAGCTGGTTCGGTCGACCGAACCCACAGATCAGTCGATGGAACATCAACGATTCTTATAAAAGAGAGCTCAAGGTTCGAGACTATGTAACAGATTCTGGTTGGGTTCGAAGTTCATCTCTGTGCAAGCTGCGATTTGTGCTATGACTACTCATCTACTGCTTCAAGAAGTGCCGACCAAGCCTCAACTTTTATATACTGTCGGTATAACTTTCTTTTGCTTGCATTGTACTTAATTCAAGTAAGATAGTAGGTTGTTAATATCTTACTCATCTTCTTGTACGCACTGCTTCTTTCTAAGGGTTTCGGAAAGAAGAGATTTAGTGGATTGCCAATCGATGCGATCAAGGATCGCGGACCTTGGAGTAGGAGTTGACCTAGGCTCTGAACCAAGTAACCGAACATGTTCTCTACTTTTTTGCTGTACGACTTTGTTTTAAATGAGTAAAAGAAAATTTTTTAGAGTGTGATATTCACACCCCCCCCTTCTATCATACTTTTTCAATCCTACACAACCAAGTTCCAATGGGATGATGATTGCAACAAAGCGTTTAAGGAGCCGAAGAACTATCTATCTACTCTTCCTATATTAGCTAAACTAGTAGTAGGTGAAACTTTATGGATTTATTTATCATCTAATGAACATGCTGTTGGTTCAGTATTAGTGAGACATGAGGTTAGAGAGCAACAACCTGTAAACTTTTTGAGTCATTTATTAAAAGGAACCGAGCACCGCTATACTACACTCGATAAGTTAGCGTATGGATTCGTCTTAGCTGCTCGAAGGTTGCATCATTACCTTTTATTATATTCAATCATAGTATTAACTAATAGTACCTTGGATTGAGTACTAGTTAATCCAGAGGCATCTGGAAGATTGATCAAATGGATGACCAAACTTAGCGATTACGATATATAATACCAGCCTTGAGCGACCATCAAGGCTCAGCCTTTAGCTGATTTTATAACAGAAGTGTAGGGTCTGAAAATCGAAGAAACCTAGACAATATATGTTGATGGATCCTCCACCTAACAGGGTAGTGGGATATGTATTCTTCTTTTATTACCTAGGGAAGATCGAATGCAATTATCTGTGTGATTAAATTATTGGGCAACTAACACTGAAGCAGAATATAAGGCCTTAATAGCAGGATTGCAAGCTACTCGGTACATGGGAGCTGCCTGAGTCATACTCTATTCCGATTCCTAGCTAGTAGCTCAACAATTATCTAGTAATTTTGAAATCAACAATGAACAACTTAAGTTATATATAAAGGCATTTGACAAGTTAAGGGTAGGATTTCAAGAAGTTAGTGTACATAAAATTCTCTATTTAAAAAATCAGACAACAGATGAGTTAGCTAAATTGACGTCTTCTGTAATTCCTTGGAATTTGGATAAGCCTACGGAGTAATCATTATTGGTAGCTTGTATTGAGAGGCTGACCGATTTAGAATTATAAAGCGATTGGAGAGTGTCAATTATCTTATTCTTACAACAAGGAATTCTATTAACTGATGAAGAGCAAGCATGGGTATTTAAGAAAAGGGCTGATCGATTCACTATGGTTGTGGACCAACTTTACAAAAGGGCTTTCTCTTGTCATCTACTAAAATGTCTTGGGCCAGAGGATATACAGTATATTCTATAGGAAGCGTATCAAGGCTTTGTGGTAATCATATCAGAGGTTGGTCTCTTGTTAGGAAAATATTATTGGTGGGATATTTTTGGCCCACTTTGCAAGCTAATGCTACTCAACTCATGAAAACTTGTTTGTCTTGTCAGAAGCATCAGAACGTTCCTCATCACCCCCACTGAATTACTGAAGACCTCCATTGTATCCTGTCCTTTTGATCAATGGGATATGGATATAGTGGGATCATTCCTTATTACACCTGCTCAGAGGAGGATTTTATTGGTGGCTGTAGATTATTTTTTAAAATGGGTGGAAGCTGAACCATTTGTAGAATTACTGAACAAGCAGTTATCAAATTCTTATGGCAATATATCATTTGCAGATTTTCCATCCCACATAAGCTGGTTTCTGATAACAAAAGGTAATTTCAAGGCAAGAAAATTCTAGAATGGTGTTGAGGATATGGTATTACCCAAGTTTTCACCTCTATGGCTTATCCATAGAGTAATGGGCAAGCCGAGATAACAAATAGGGAAATTAGCAGAGGACTCAAAACTAAATTAGATCATGTTGGAAGAAGTTGGGTGGACGAATTACCCAGTATTTTATGGGCATATCGCACCACTCCCAGAGAATTGACAGTTATAACTCCTTTTCATCTAGTTTATGATGGTGAGGTCGTAATCCCGATCGAATTTGGTGTGGAATCTGATTGGAGATGCTTATATGATGAAGATAATGCTAATCGGCGTTTTGTGGAACTCGACTTGATAGAAGAAGTGTGGGACAAGACAATAGCTCGACTTATATCATATCATCAAAGAATGAGATAAAATTATAACAAAAGGGTTATTCCTAGATTCTTCCAAGTGGGTGATCTAGTCTGAAAGTGCATCAAGCCAGTCAGAGATGTTAATAAACTGGAACCGCAATGGGGAGAACCCTACAAGATGGTACAAAAACTCGCCTCAAGTTCTTATTATCTTCAAGATGTAGAGGGGAGAAATCTCGAGTAGCTTTGAAGTGCAAACCATCTCCAACCTTATAGAGCTTGACATGTACGGCTATAATTTATTTTTATATTTTGCTGAATATATTCACTAAAAATTGTAGGAGGAATTATTACAGTCAATTGGTCGCATAGACGACTGGAGACTTTAAACCTTACAGTCGATTGGTCGTATGGATAGTCAGATACTTTAAACCCTATAGTCGATTAGTCACATGGACGGCCATAGACTTTAAAACTTATAATCGATCAGTTGGATGGACGGTTGGAGACTTTAAACCTTACTGTCAATTGGTCATATGAATGGCTGGAGACTTTAAACCTTACAGTCAATTGGTCACATGGATGGTCGGAGACTTTAAACCTTATAGTTGATCAGTCATTTTAAACAGATGACTTAAGACTTTAAACTCTACAGAGTTAAGTTTTATTTTAAATTGCATACAGCTGAACTATTCATTCCAAGTATCATCAAAGACATAAATATCTGGTTTGTTTATTTTGCTTAGAACCATATGTCTGACCGATTTATTATTCAGTTTGGGAATTCATTATAAAGGTTGTTCATATATATATATTCAGATGAGTTCTTTCGCTCGACATTATATTCTTGCCCAGCTTATTGTTTCATTCAGAAGTTTATCAAGGAGCTCACTCATATATATATTTAGATGAGTTATTTCACTCAGCGTTATTTTCTTGCCCAAGCTTATTATTTCGTCTGGAAGTTCATCAAGGAGCTCTCTCTCTCTCTCTCTCTCTCTCTCTCTCTCTCTATATATATATATATATATATATATATATATATATATATATATTGTTGGGTTTTTCGGGCCATGAAAATCGCTTTTCCGCGTCGCGGAAACCCCGAATCACCCTAGCCAACGGATCTCGTGCGAAGAATATAGAACAAAATTTACGAATACGAGTTTACAACTTATATCTACTCCTAGATCTACATGAAGAAAGAATATACCCTTGATGCGAAGCCTTTCACAATCCCGCTTGTCCTCGGTTCGCCGGATCTCGAAAGTGTCAAAGTAGACACTTCTCTATGTGTATCCACACAAGCAAGAGATGGAGAAAAACCTCTAAGGATGTGCTAGCAACCTTAGAGATCAGTAGTGGAGGAGGAGAGGGTGAGAAGAGAACCAAGGAAGAAGAAGATGGAGTTACACATGAAAAATGAAACTCCTTTTCATGAATAAAAGTGGCCGGCCACATTTTTGGCTTGTAACTCCCATGGAATATCAAGAGTCACCACTCTTGGTAACTCCCATGAGGTGGCATTTGGTCAAATCAAACTTGACCAAATGAAGAAGCCTTGATGACGTGGCATTGGTCAAGTCAAAGTCAAGTTAAAACTTGACTCTTCATCTTCCTACTTATGTCAAGTCAAACTTGACCACTTCTCTCCCTTGGTTGATCTAATCTAACGATTGGTTCAAGTCAATTTTAATTTAATGAATCTCTATTCATTGAATTAAATTAATTAAATGAGTCTAAGTCCAAATTAGACTCACTTAACACATGAACCAAATTGAGTCCAACTCAATTAGCCTACTTTGGATTACTCTTAATCCAATTTGGTTCATCAAATAAACCTAATCCTTTAGGTTCATCAAATGAACCTAATCTCCATCTAATTGCCCTTTGTGTGTGACCCTATAGGTTCTTGTAACGTTGGCAATGCTCCTAAACTCATTTAGAAGCATAAGTAATGAGCGGTATCTAGCAACACATCATTACTACCCAAGTTACAAGAATGTTGAGATCCAACATCACCTTGTGACTACTAATTGTGACTCCTCACAATATATGACAAGTGTCCTTCTATCCTAGACATCTAGATTGATCAATGTGAGGCATAGACTGTGTCATCCTCTAATCAATCTAAATCTTGAACTCCAAGTAGACTCACTAAATCAAATGAGCTTAATATCTCATATTGACTCGTTTGGGCATGGCCATGCACTTCGTGGTCTCACTCTATCAAGAATATCGATGTCTCTCCCGTCATATAGGAGGGATAGATCCCATCTACATCACTCACATCCCTCTGCATAATTCGTTACATACCCAGTAATCGCCTTTATAGTCCACCCAGTTACGGATGACGTTTGACGAAACCAAAGTACATAACTCCTTATGTAGGGATCCATGGTGACTTCAGGTCTAAGGACTAATAGTCATACTAATAGCCACATGAGAAAGTATATGACACTCATATAACGATCCATGATACTTTCTCATGGCGGGTAATTCAGTATACATTCTCCAATGTATACCCATGTGTCAACTTGATATCTTTATATCCATGACTTGTGAGATCAAGTCATCGAGTTGACCTACATGCTAGTGTTATTGCATTAACATTGTCCCTAAATGTTAATACTCGACTAGGAATGATTAAGAGTAGTGTTCCCTATATCATCTCACTATCGGTTCAACTAACCGATTGATATAGGTGAGAACCGTCTACTCAAGGAAGTTATTATACTTAGTTTATTTGACACCAATACAAGTAAGTATAATAACCAAAAACTAAATGCCTTTATTTATATAGAATATGATACAACAAGTCCAAAATACAATCATCAAATGATTGGCTCTAGGGCTCTAGCTAACAATCTCCCACTAGCACTAGTGCCAATCAGTGTAGGCTCTAAGCCCCAATTACCTAGTGTGACCATCATGCTTCCTCTGTGCCAAAGCCTTGGTCAAGGGATCTGCGATGTTAGCCTCTGTGGGTACTCTGTAAATCTTCACATCTCCTCTCTCGATAATCTCTCGAATGAGATGGAAGCGCCGTAGTATGTGTTTGGTCCGCTGGTGTGAGCGAGGTTCCTTCGCCTGTGCTATAGCTCCATTGTTGTCACAATAGAGCTCAATGGGGTCAGCAATGCTAGGAACCACCCCAAGTTCAGTGATGAACTTGCGGATCCAAACTGCCTCCTTTGCTGCCTCTGATGCAGCAATGTACTCAGCTTCTGTTGTAGAATCAGCTACTGTATCCTGCTTCGAACTCTTCCAGCTGACAGCACCACCATTAATGCAAAATACGAACCCCGACTGCGATCTATAGTCATCCTGGTCGGTCTGGAAGCTAGCATCACTGTAACCCTTTACAGCTAGCTCATCATCGCCTCCATATATCAAGAAATATTCCTTAGTCCTTTTTAAGTACTTAAGAATATCCAGTGACTTTCACCTGGATCTGACTGGTATCTGCTCGTCATGCTCAAAGCATACGAGACATCAGGTCGAGTACATAGCATGACGTACATGATCGATCCTATGGCTGAGGCATAAGGGATCTGATCCATACGGTCTCTCTCCTCTCTAGAAGAGGGACCTTGAGTCTTCGAAAGACTCATGCCATGTGACATCTGCAGAAATCCCTTTTTGGAGTTCTGCAGGGCAAACCGTAGGAGTATCTTGTCAATGTATGTACTCTGACTTAGGCCAAGCAATTTCTTAGATCTATCTCTATAGATCTGTATCCCTAGAATGCGGGATGCCTCACCTAAGTCCTTCATTGAGAAGCAACTCCCTAGCCAGGTCTTGACAGACTAAAGCATAGGGATGCCCTTCCCAATGAGTAGTATGTCATCCACATACAATATGAGGAAGACAACTATATCCCCTACAACCTTCTTGTAGACACAAGGCTCATCTTCGTTCTTGATGAAACCAAACTGTTTGATTGCATCATCGAATCGAAGATTCCAGCTCCGAGAAGCTTGCTTTAGTCCATAAATGGACCTATGCAGCTTGCATACTCTGCTAGTATGCTGTGGATCTACAAAATCCTCAGGTTGTGTCATGTACACATCCTCGAGCAGGTTTCCATTCAGAAACGCGGTTTTGACATCCATCTGCCATATCTCATAGTCATGGTAGGCTGCAATAGCAAGCATGCTCCGAATGGACTTAAACATCGCTACTGGAGAAAAGGTTTCATCATAGTCAATACCATGAATCTGCTTGAAACCTTTAGCTACCAAGCGACCCTTATAGATAAGTCCATCCATTTCAGTCTTTCTCTTAAAGACCCACTTACACCCAATGGGTTTTACCCCTTCAGGTGGATCAACCAAAGTCCATACTTGGTTGGCGTACATGGATTCCATTTCGGATTTCATGGCTTCTAGCCATTTCTCGGAATCTGGTCTCATCACAGCTTCCTGATAGGTGGTAGGCTCATCCTCTATGAGCATAACGTCATCATGGTCAGACAAGAGAAATGAGTATCTCTCAGGCTGACGACGTACCCTATCAGACCTGCGAAGAGGTATGTCTACTTGAACCTTGAACTGGTTGTTGTTCCTCAACTCCTTGTGGAACAACATCATCCACAACACTTTGTGGTTCCAGTTCAATTTCCATCGAGGCATCAGTGCTATTGTTCGCATCTTGAACTTCTTCAAGATCAAATGTGCTCCCACTAGTCTTTCTAGAAACAAAGTCCCTTTCTAGAAAGACCCCAGTCTTTGCCACAACTACCTTGTGTTGACTGGGAATGTAGAAGTAATATCCCTTAGTTTCCTTGGGATATCCAATGAAAAAACACTTGTCAGATTTGGGTCCTAATTTGTCTGAGACTTGACGTCGAACGTAAGCCTCACAACCCCAAATCCTCATGAAAGACACCTGGGCATCTCTCCCAGTCCATATCCTATATGGTGTCTTTATCACAGCCTTGGATGGAACTTAGTTGAGTATAAAAGCTGCCGTGTCTAAAGCATAGTCCCAAAGGTATGTCAGAAGATCTGTGTGACTCATCATAGATCGTACCATATCTAATAAAGTATGATTCCTCCTTTCGGATACACTATTCCACTGTGGTGTTCCAGGAGGAGTGAGTTGGGATAGAATCCCACACTCAGCTAGATAGTCACAGAACTCTTGGCTAAGGTATTCTCCACCTCGATCGGATTGAAGTATCTTAATACTCTTGCCAAGCTGGTTCTGTACTTCATTCTTGAATTCTTTGAACTTTTCAAAGGATTCAGACTTATGTGTCATTAAGTACACATAACCATATCTACTGAAGTCATCAGTAAATGTGATGAAGTATCTATAACCGCCTCTAGCAGCAACATTGAAAGGGCCACATACATCACTATGTATAAGTCCTAACAAATCAGTCACTCTCTCGCTGTGCCCACTAAAGGGAGTCTTGGTCATCTTGCCTCGTAGGCATGACTCGCATATCTCATATGATTCAAAATCAAATGAGTCCAGCAAACCATCCTTATGGAGCTGGGATAAGCGCTTGTCATTTATATGACCTAAGCGACAGTGCCAGAGGTAGGTTTGGTTCATGTCATTTGACTTGAACCTCTTGGTATTTACGTTATAGATAGGGCTCTCAAGGTCTAGAATATAGAGTCCGTTTATCAGAGGTGCACTACAATAGAACATATCGTTTAAATAGACGGAACAACATTTGTTCTTTATTGTAAATGAAAATCCTTTCTTGTCCAAACAAGAAACTGAAATTATGTTCTTAGTCAAGGCAGGCACATAACAACAATCAACTAATTCTAGTACAAGCCCAGAGGGAAGAGATAGATGGTAAGTTCCTACAGCAATAGCAGCAACCCGTGCTCCATTGCCTACTCATAGGTCTATCTCACCTTTCATCCATGCCCTGCTTTTCCTCAGTGCTTGTACATTAGTACAAATGTACGAAGCACATCCGATATCTAATACCCACGATGAAGAAATAGAGAGGTTGACTTCTATAACATGTATACCTGAAGTAGAAATCTTATTTCTCTTCTTCTTAAGATCTTCCAGGTATTCTTTGGAGTTCCTCTTCCAGTGCCTTGCTTGTCCTTGATATAGGTGACAAAGATGTTCAACCATATCGTAAGCGTCCATCAACTCATGTTGCTTCTGAAGCTCAGAGTTCATGGTCGCGAGCATAAGACAGGACACATCTAATGCATCATCTTGATGCTTCTTGTAAGCATCACGGTCTGTTCGCGTGGTAGTGGCAGGAGGAGTCTCCGGAATGGGCTGCTCCAGAACGTACAGTTTACGTTCCTGAGTGAGAACTATTCTCAGATTCCTGTACCAGTCCAGGAAATTTGCTCCGTTGAGCTTGTCCTTCTTAAGGACATAACGCAGAGAGAAGATGTTCGTGTTCGACATCATGGCAATTCTACAACAGAAATAAATGCAGAAATAAATATCATATTTTTAATCATTTAATTAGGCCTTTAACTAAATGATGCTCCCATTGAATTCTATAATTCATGTGGGACAAGATCCATATCATACTAACCCTTGAGTTAGCTTTGGCTAATACGCCCAAGACTTAGTATGATCGGTAGGTAACGATTACCAATTACATCTCTATGCAACTCTTGTTTATAGGATCAAAATCCGCATTTATATTAAAACTTGAGTTAGCTTTGGCTAATATGCCCGAGAATTAATATAAACGTGATTTTGTCCTACCTTTCCAACCGTTGGAAGAATGCCTATAGTTGTACTCGATCCAACCGAGTTAACTAGTTACTCAATCTAATTGAGTTATACTCACCCATGCGTTGATAGGCGGGACCAAGATTGTCCCTCCGTACCCTACCAAGATAGTATGTGTTGCTCTGCTTTGGCAGATTCAACAACAGCATGCGATCGAGGTAGTGGTAGGTATCACGACACGGTAGGCATTAGGGTTGACGTGATTTAGATCTAATCTAAACGTCGATGTTGTATCATATACACAATATAGATCTAATCTAATCGATAGGGTGTATCTTGTACACGATGTAGATCTAATCTAATCGTAAGGGTGCATCTTGTGCACGATTTAGATCTAATCTAATCGCTAGGCACTAATTAACTACTTAATTAAACATGCATCACATACATATAAGCAATTAATTAAATAATTTTGTGATTATGTCATGGCCCTACTACGATCTTCTCAAGCCAATGAGAAGATCGGATGGTCAACCTAAGGTTAACAGCTTCTCAAGCTCCTTCCTTTGACCACCTCGTGTTGCTCGCGCCCTCCTCGTAACTCCATCTCGAGTGGACCTTCCACCGCCTCAAAATTTACATTACAATTTTGAAACTCGAGTTACATTCGAGTCTAAATCTAATTTACAACCAGAATATAAGAGAAAGGCACGACGCGCAGGCCGTGAAAATAAAATAAAAATAAAATAAATACAGCACGCACATCACATAATGGCACGCAGGCCGTATTATGAATTACAACACATTTCCAAATCCAATTTGGGTCGTTTGGGCCATGACTATCACAAAATTAATATATAATTCAAAATTATATATTTCTATAATTTTCTGTAATTTTTTTTTATAATTTTACATATTTTATGATTAAATTTTTTCCGGCGGTCTAGATTAGCGATTTCGGGCGCAATCGCGGAGCAAATCCCCTTGCGGGGTTAGGGCAGTACCCCTACCCGCGATCTAACCATCGCGAGTTGCTCCTAAACGATCCAAGAGCGCCTTGGCCCACAGTCCAAAAATTTTTGGGGCGAAACTTTGCCGTTTTGAAAAATTCTTCTCGGTAGTCGAAGCCTACAAGTGTCGAAACACTTGTGCTTCGCTTCTACGAGAAAATACCCATAAAAAATCTAAAAACCATAAAATTATAGAATATCACAGAACTGAATTTTTGTCATAAAAACAAAAACTAAACTCGTACAAGCTTCGCACGTGGCTCTGATACCACTGTTGGGTTTTTCGGGCCGTGAAAACCGTTTTTTCACATCGCGGAAACCCCGAATCACCCTAGCCAACGGATCTCGTGCGAAGAATATAGAACAAAATTTATGAATATGAGTTTACAACTTAGATCTACATGAAGAAAGAATATACCCTTGATGCGAAGCCCTTTGCAATCCCGCTTGTCCTCGGTTCGCCGGATCTCGAAAGTGTCAAAGTAGACACTTCTCTATGTGTATCCACACAAGCAAGAGATAGAGAAAAACCTCTAAGGATGTGCTAGAAATCTTAGAGATCAGTAGTAGAGGAGGAGAGTGTGAGAAGAGAACCAAGGAAGAAGAAGATGGAGTTACACATGAAAAATGAAACTCCTTTTCATGAATAAAAGTGGCCGGCCACATTTTTGGCTTGTAACTCCCATGGAATATCAAGAGTCACCACTCTTGGTAACTCCCATGAGGTGGCATTTGGTCAAGTCAAACTTAACCAAATGAAGAAGCCTTGATGATGTGGCATTGGTCAAGTCAAAGTCAAGTTAAAACTTGACTCTTCATCTTCCTACTTATGTCAAGTCAAACTTGACCACTTCTCTCCCTTGGTTGATCTAATTTAACCATTGGTTCAAGTCAATTTTAATTTAATGAATCTCTATTCATTGAATTAAATTAATTAAATGAGTCTAAGTCCAAATTAGACTCACTTAACACATGAATCAAATTGAGTCCAACTCAATTAGCCTACCTTGGATTACTCTTAATCCAATTTGGTTCATCAAATGAACCTAATCCTTTAGGTTCATCAAATGAACCTAATCTCCATCTAATTGCCCTTTCTGTGTGACCCTATAGGTTCTTGTAACGTTGGCAATGCTCCTAAACCCATTTTGAAGCATAAGTAATGAGCGGTATCTAGCAACACATCATTACTACCCAAGTTACAAGAATGTTGAGATCCAACATCACCTTGTGACTACTAATTGTGACTCCTCACAATATATGACAAGTGTCCTTCTATCCTAGACATCTAGATTGATCAATGTGAGGCATAGACCGTGTCATCCTCTAATCAATCTAAATCTTGAACTCCAAGTAGACTCACTAAATCAAATGAGCTCAATATCTCATATTGACTCGTTTGGGCATGGTCATGCACTTCGTGGTCTCACTCTATCAAGAATATCGATGTCTCTCCCATCATATAGGAGGGATAGATCCCATCTACATCACTCACATCCCTCTGCATAATTCGTTACATACCCAGTAATCGCCTTTATAGTCCACCCAGTTACGGGTGACGTTTGACGAAACCAAAGTACATAACTCCTTATGTAGGGATCCATGGTGACTTCAGGTCTAAGGACTAATAGTCATACTAATAGCCACATGAGAAAGTATATGACACTCATATAACGATCCATGATACTTTCTCATGGCGGGTAATTCAGTATACATTCTCCAATGTATACTCATGTGTCAACTTGATATCTTTATATCCATGACTTGTGAGATCAAGTCATCGAGTTGACCTACATGCTAGTGTTATTGCATTAACATTGTCCCTAAATGTTAATACTCGACTAGGAATGATTAAGAGTAGTGTTCCCTATATCATCTCACTATCGGTTCAACTAACCGATTGATATAGGTGAGAACCGTCTACTCAAGGAAGTTATTATACTTAGTTTATTTGGCACCAATACAAGTAAGTATAATAACTAAAAACCAAATGCCTTTATTTATATAGAATATGATACAACAAGTCCAAAATACAATCATCAAATGATTAGCTCTAGGGCTCTAGCTAACATATATATATATATATATATATATATATATATATATATATATATATATATATATATATATATATATATATATATATATATATATATATATATATATATATATATATATATATATATATATATATATATATATATATATATATATATATATATTTCTCTTACCATTATAGTCTTGCCCAAGCTTATTATTCATTTGGAAGTTCATCAAGGAGCTCACTCATATATATATTATGATGAGTTATTTCGCTCGACGTTATATGTCCGTCTGATTCATTATGCATCCCGAAGATTCATTATGGTAATTGACTATATATATATATCTAGCTTGCTTAGTTTGCTAAGCATTATGCATATGCACGATACATTATGCAATCCAACAATTCATTATGAGATACTTATATACTTATCTGACCTAGTTATCCCGCTCGATGTCATTTGTAGAATCGGGTTATTATTCCAGTTGGAAACTCATTGTAAGCTATTTTCTAAGGGGCTGGTTTATTGATTTCGTCCGGTATTATATAACTGGATGGTTTCTCATTCAAGCTAGAAACTTATTATGTTCGCTCATCACAATATGCTGTCAAAAGATTCAGTATGAAGGAGATACCCTTGTTTGACTCAAATATCCGGTTGGGCATAAAGATATGGGTTATTCAACTCGATGTTATTTCTTCATCGGGTATGGGAAACAAATTGGTATACATTGGTGGTTCTGAAGATTGCAAAGGCGCACAAGGGAAACTTGTGCTATCTAATACTATTTAATGTATAACTCAATAGTTAATTTTTGAATTCTCTCTTATAGAAACCTGTGGTTACGCCGTAAGAAACATAGATACACTAGTTAAACTTACTTAAAATATACTCTGGGACCTCCTCAAGAAGTTGGTCCTGATCTATAAATGATAAAGGAGGCTCCTTTGATAGATATTCCCCCTTGCGCAATTGCTGAACCACCCCTTTGGTCATTTAATTAAGTGTTTTTACAAACCTCGTGGCCAGTTTTTCTTTATATTCAATAGAATCACGATAGGCTCTCCTCCTTGTCTTGACTCGTTTATCTTCCCCAGCTTGGTAGGCCAATAGTTTGGCTTGGATAGTCTTGGTTTCAGCCTTAGCAGCATCTAATTCCACTTGCAAAGACTCTATTTGGGTCTCTTTGGTCTTCAACTCTTCTTGTCTTTATAATAATAAGAAGTCCTTGCTGGCTAACTCTTGAGTCAATCTAGTAGACTCGGATGAATGGGAAAGCTTAACCCTTTCCAACAAAGAAGTTTTAAGAGCTAAATCAACAAGGACTTTATCCTTTAAGGCTTTTTTAGTTTGAAGCATGGACTCACTGCCTTGTAACATTAGCTCTAGTCTATGATTTTTAGAGTGTTGAGATTCGACCTAAGTGTCAGCATTTTAGTA
Source organism: Zingiber officinale (assembly GCF_018446385.1). Lineage (NCBI taxonomy): Eukaryota > Viridiplantae > Streptophyta > Magnoliopsida > Zingiberales > Zingiberaceae > Zingiber > Zingiber officinale. The sequence continues at coordinate 51,271,188 of NC_055993.1, forward strand.
GTGCACTTTCTATACTCAAGAGAAGTAGGGCTTGTTCCTTCATGTTTCTTCTCAAATCATTTGCAATGGTAGAAGTGGACCCAATTCCTTTACACGATTGTTCAAAATCTTGTTGGAATGCGCCAAATCTACCACCAATTGTCTTAAGTGCATGCTTAAAGAATGAAACTAGAAGAGACAAAAAGGAGGTTATGGTTTAGTCAGATAATTTACAAGAAAAATAGATCAGGAAGTTTACCTCAAGGGATTTCCGAGCATGTTCATCAGCATACTCTAATATTGTGGCCCCTCTCATCTGCCTATAGGATTGCATCCAAGACTCTATTAAGGAGCCTTTTATTCATAGTAGCCCATATGTAGGCAAAGCCTCTTGTCCTTGTTCAAATGGTATTGTATACGCTTTCTTGAAGCGGCAGTGAGGACGAGGAGAAAAAGCAAGCTCTGGCCGCTGAGTGCTGGGACATTCAATAATTACTTGGGACGGCTCAGGGACTCGTACAGAATCGATAGGAGCTGGGGTAGTAATAACCAGTGGAGCATAGGTAGATCCGTAACTAAAGTTTTTGGAGCTGAGGGTCCAAGAATCATCTTTGTGTCTGGCTTAGTCGATTTGGAAGTCTACATTATCTTGCAAGAGGCAGAGATCAATCTAGCTAGTTGCATCATAGCAAGCTTGAGATTGTATCAATAATGTACCGGAGGTGCGGGTTCTTTCCGCTTGACAAAATATCCTCCGATGTACTAAGGAAAGTTTGCCCGATTGAAGGGTGTTCTAATAATGCCAAAGTGGAAGACTGAGGCCTCTGGCGTCTAGTGATGAGAGGAACATCTAACTTGGAAGAGTTAGAGATTGGCTTTGGAGCAAGGGGAAGTAACCCGCCAAAGGAGGAAGCTAGTTCACGTTTACGACTCTTTAGTAAATTCTCGCCTATTTGATTTAGAGATTCTCTCATTATCTTGGGTTTTTTTGAAGAGGAAGGCCGTGCTAATATCCTTATCTACAAAAACACCAAAGATTTTTATAGCATACAAGTTAAGAGAAAGAGGAAGATTTCTTCTTACCGAACGAGGCGCTTAGCTCAAGGTTGACTGGAGTAAGTCCAAAAATATACAATAGGCCCTCTATAGTTAACTCGAGTAAGCTGAATTTTAGGCTCCTCATATATTCTATAGCTGGACCCAAATTTGGATCTATATAAAGGTTCCTTAAAGTAAGGATAGGAGGAAGTTCTTGTTGCCAAGTGGTGGAGTAATAAGAGGAGATGAGAGACGGATGAAGAAATACTTATTTCTCCATTCCTCTTGAGCTGACACATGGTTGAATAAAATAACCTTAGGGCGAGATTAAAATTTAAATAGATCTTTTGTTACTGGACAGAGAAGAAAGTAATAGTGAAACAAAAGGGGAGCTAAAGGAATATTAAGCAAACGACAAATGATGACGAAGCCATTTAAGATCTTAAAAGATTAGGGGATAAGTTGGTTTAGGAGAATATTGAAATAGCGGCTGACAGTGATAAAGAAAGGAGGCAAAGGGAAGTGAAGCCCTGACTCAACTTGTTCTAAAAAATGGCGATACTACCCGAAGGAGGGCGGTGAGGATGATCCTCAGGGATAGGAATTACCACATCGAGAGGAAGACCATAGTTGACATGAAGATGATAAGTATCATCGAGAGTGATATGGGAGGAACATTGTACGTACCACTCTTTATTATCTGCCATTATGGGAAGAAAAGATTACTCGAATTAAAAAAGAGTAGTAAAAAGTCAAGAAGGAAACGAGAAGGAAGATGACGAAAAGAAAGACTTAGGGTTTATCCATAGAGTGTTTATAGGAGCTCCTTGAAAAAGGGTTCCTAAACGAGAATCATCCGATCATAATAGTCAGAAAAAGAGGGATTAAGTGTGAGCTGTAGGATGGGGAAGGTAAGACAGTGGAGAAAGAAAAAGTTATATACCTTTAATAAGGTATACACACGTGCCACTAATAAAAAGCCTGCAGTGGTAATCGATTTAACAGGTAGTCATCTCGAGGCATTACTATTTTTACTAAGGTGGGCTTGGTTTTCTGTGCAATTTTTTAGTTATAAGTTCGAACAAACTTTGTAGTTTATATATAAAACTGTCATACTCGAGCAAGAGTAGTTCTACATCCCGAACGGATTCAGTGGACTAGTCTCAAATAGTTTAATTTGGGGTAAAGCTGAGTGAATTTCTATCAGACAGATAAAATTTAGGGTACTTTAGTAAGGTCAGCCAGATTAATACTCAACGAGTTTCGATTGAGTTGATAAATTTCGCTCGTCACAATTCACTCTACCAGCTTAAAGTTGGATGAGTTCCGATCGAATCGAAGACTTCATGCGCTTTGTTTTGCTCAACCGATTTAATGCCTAAGTGATCTTTGTAGCCTCAACCAAAGGGGAGAAGGAAACTTTAGTAAAATCAAAATACTCGTTGAAATTAATAAAAGTTCGGTACATATCAAGTAGCAATGCTTGTCTCAGAACATTCCTAAATTAAAAGATAATCTAACACATAACAAATCATGAAAATTTAGGAAATAGATCGGGCAGAGCATTGTTAGTTATCCTGTCATAATCCAAAGAGCTGGTAGTGGGTTAGAGGTTAAATAGCCACCCTCCTTCAATTACTCCATCGCACCTTGCGCTCCTAATATAAGCGCCTAGACAATGGAGTGAACAATAGGCATATTGAATTCTTGAGTTGTGAAGAGTTCATTTTTCTTTGTGTTAAACCACTCTTCTTCTCCGGCTCGATAAGTTTCTAATTATGTTCAGAGGGCCACCAATTCCACTTGGGTTGACACCAGATTAATCTGGGCGGTTGCCAAAGACTCTCGTTTAGCCTTTTGGGTCACCAGTTCTGATGTTTTAGCAGCTAGCTCTATAGTGTGGGAAACTTCTTGTGTTCCTAATTGATTGGACAATTGTGCAGTCTTTTCAATCTGCTCAGCCAACTTCGATTGTGCTTCTACTCGAAGACTTACTCTATTTGAAGTTGAGTCTTAATAGAGTTCAAGGTAATCTTGAGTTGAGTTTCTCTCTCGAGCTCATTTTTGGATAGCTCTTGAGCTTCTTGAAGTTAAGCTGATAATTCTTTTGTTTGGCTAGAAGAGCTAGCGCCCATCACTGTAGAACTTTATTGCTTTAACAACTTATTTTCTTGGGCTAGATCATGGAAACATTGAGCGACATTTATGCTAATAGCCCAGTGCTGGATGACAAACATAAATATAAGTAAATAAGAGAGATGGAGATTGATCAATCAAGGTTATGGTACCTTAGTTTGCTCGTACATGAATTCATTTGATAACTCTTTGGGAGGAAGTTCGCCCAGCATTTTTGGGTCTCTGCCCAAGTATTTATCAAACGTCCTTCTAACAAAAGGGGAAAAGTAATAGGAGGAAGATAGTTGGGAGAAATTGGACTTGGTGTAGAGGGTAAACAAAAGAGCATAGGGGATGGGCCAAGCTCTTCTAGCACAATGTCACTGGACTTTTCTTGAGGAGAAGGTAAAAGGCTAGAGGTTGGAGGATTGCTCGACAATGAGGGGCCTTCCCTAGTTTGCATGGGACTAGACAGTGTGAGGGACAGTTAAAGAGCAGACAAGGTGGGTTCTGGAGATTGTTCTCGCCCCTCTTCAGTCACATCATTCTCTGGGATAGCTGTTACTTGTCTTTTAGGAGAAGGAGCGAGAGTAAGTTTTCTCCCCTTACGTTTCTTCTTCAAGGGCACCTCTGGTTCAGGGGGAGCATCCTCTAATGGAGGTGGTGAAGCAAGAGCGAGCTCTCCTAAGGTAGTAGCACCATTGGTTTTGGCCGCTTGACTGGAAGTAGTGGCCAGGGGTAAGCCCCGCTCGGCTAATAGTTCTTATTCCTTAGTATGAAACTCCTCCTTAGAAAGGGCAATCTTTTTAGTAACCAGAGATCTTAAAATGGCATCCACTGCATAAAATAGAAAATATTTCAATTAGTGATAACATAAATAATTATCAGAACTTACCAAAAGAATAGGGTAGCTTCTTTTGGATATGACTTAAGCCAAAAAGATACAAAAAGTTGTCCTGTAGCCATTGATTGATCTTGAATTGTTGGCCACTTAGTTTAAGGAGAAAAGGAATGAAGATGGAAGCCTATTTAAGCCGGGTAGGATCTGGGAGAGGAGGAAAGGAAGACTACCAAGCGATGGACCAAGTAGCGAAATTGGGCATTTTGATAAAGAAAAAATGGGATTTCTAACTTTTAATGGAAGAAGGCATGTCCTCAAAGAAGATTGTCTTTGTGCGAGATTGGAAAAGGAATGTTCCACGTTCTAACTTTTTGGGATAGGCAAATAGATAAAGGTTGTGGGGAGTAGGAGGAATGCCAAACAAGAGAAATAACATGTACATCCCGCACATATATCGGAAAGCATTCGGGACGACTTATTGCAGGGGAATGTGAAAGTATTGGCTTACTTTGGAGAAGAATGGGTGGATAGGGAAGCGCAAGTCCACTACCACTTGGTCAGAAAAAAAGATGAGGTGATCATCAGGAGGAAGATGGAGACGTTCATTCAGAGAAGGGAGGCGAATCTGATAGCTATGGGGTATGTCATATTTGGAATGGAGGTGAGCTCGGTCGGAAGCATCAAAACTGGTGGCAGTAGAGGCATACCATAGAGTAAAGGATTCTTGGGTCATAATAGGATACAATCCAAAAGATGAGTGAGGTCGGCTAGAAGTCGGGAAAGAGGAAGTGCAAAAGAAGAGAGGTCACTGGAAGCAACAGATGGGAGAAGATGAGAAGTGATAGGTGAAGAGTCAATGTTATTTAGGGTTTTATAAGGGGTAGTTTAAGCATCACCATTAGATTAAAAGAGCGTATATAAGGAGAGTCCTTGATTTGCAAGGTTAAACAAATGTGCCATTGTGCTTTACAAGGAGGGGGATGTCAATAGGCATCATGAAGAATGAGTGGAAGGGACACGTGACAATCATTCAGGAATAGACATTTATGAAGGATGTGGCAAGCGAGACCTTTTAGCAGACAAAAATACCTTTTTGCACATCCTTGGTACCCGACCGAGCGAAATGAGGACTATTTTTAGAAGAAGTCACAAGTGCCTAAGGCACAAATTGCTAAGAGCCTAAGATATGATCAAGAACACTAATTGTAAAAGAACCCTAAGATTAAAGAAAAATAAGTTAGTGGGAATGAAACAGGAAAGCGGTTAAATTTGAAATTCATTTATTAGATTGCTGAAATATAGTTGATCGTCCCTCAAAATTTCCCTCATCTATGATTAGTAGAAATGTAAAAGTTTTAGGGATGAGTAAGTTTCTTTTCTATTTCCCTCCATAAGCTCAACACCTAGGACAAAAATGTTCTGTATGCTTCATTTTCTCCTTTTCTGTTGTAATCGTGATCCGAGCTTACGCCAATTCATCTTGGGTTAACTTTAGGTTTTGTTGTTGTTGCACGATCAACTAATCCTTAGCTATAGCTTCTTCGATTGTGAGGGATAGGGAAGATTCATATTTTCCTTTTAAAAAGATCATGGCTTGGGATTGACTCTCTAGATCCAAATATGTTTTATTCTTAGCGATGTCTCAGCACGGACCTGAGACTTGGCGGCCAGCCAATGTTCTTCAATTTTCCTATGAAGAGAACATTGAAAGCCCTTTTCCTATAGCACCTCTGCAAGGGTTATGTCCTTTTAAGTAAGCAGTAGAGCCATATGATCCAACTACAATGAGGTTGTTGTTGGAAGTATATTTCTATCAAACAAAATAGGTTATAGCACTCATTCATAACAAGTATGAAGATGCTATATCTTTTAGTTTGTTCATATACTCACTATTTCGTTCCTAATAGAAAACTCATAAATATGCAATTCATAGTAAACCTATCATGCAATTTCTAGATCACATATAAAATCTAACAACTTAGAATATGCCTTTGCAAGTGACTCTGATACCACTGTAAGGAACTAGGGCGCTAAACATGTAGAAAATGTAGCAAAAAACATCTAGTTCCTATCAGAAGATCCATGCGAAGGAAGAAAATATATACAAAGTTTTAACATGATAGGGAGTTATACCTTTGTTGCATGCACACGATCTCCCAACTACTAGGATCTCAACATGATCACGTGTCTGTGCCTCTTTCGGTATCCACACGAGCACAAGAAAATAGAGAAAACCAATACTCAAGGTTGTGCTAGCAACCCTCTTTGAGTTTTAGCCAAAGAAAGAGAGGGGAAGAAGAAGAATGAATTCACACTCAAAAATAAGAGAAAAAAATACTTTTGTACTTCATCCAATGAAATACTTAATGAGCATTAACACTCCAATAAGGTCATTTTTGAACTCTTCATTTTTGAATTCAATTTAAAAATTGAATGAATTTTGAAATTAACTCTTCTAATGTTTTATTAATCTCCATTAATCCTCTTTAGTGAATGAATTCACTTGAGTTTAATTCAAGTCTAATTCGGATTAGATTCAATCCATATGGTTGGATTCACTTGAGTTTAGCTAACTCAATGATTATAATCACGATATGTCAATCATCTCATAATTGACTCTTAAATCTAATACTAACAATCTCTCACTAGCTCAAGTGTCAATCACTAAAATAATCTCATCCAATGGTTCATTACATTTTAGTCAAACTAAAATGAACCTATCTCCAAATCAATATGTTCTTTGTGTGTGACTCAATAGGTTCTCGTAACATTGGCAATGTCTCTAAAACTATTTTAGACATATAAACAATGAGTGACATCTAGCAAGCCATCATTGCTACTCAAGTTATGAGAATATCGAGATCCAACTTAACCTTTCCGTGGTTATTATCTTGTACGACTCAATCCTTCTATCCTTGAAATCTAGATTAACCAATGAGGCATAGACTGTGTCATCCTCTTATTAATCTTTGTATTTCTTGATCTCTAAGTAGACACACTCAATCAAATAAGCTCAATATCTTATATTGACTCATATGAGCATGACCATGCTTTCTTGTATCCTACTAATCAAGGGGCCCACAAATATCGCTTCCATCATATGAAAGGGATAGATCTCATCTACATCACTCACATCCCTCTGCATAACTCATTTCATACCAAGTGATCAACTTTATAATCCACGATGTTATAGATGACGTTGACGATACTAAAGTACACAACTCCTTATGTAGGGAATCGTAGTGACTTCAGGTCTAAGGACTATTCATACCAATAGTCACACGAGAATGTTTATGACACTCATATAACAATCCATAAAATATTCTCATAGTGGATCATTCAGTATATATTCTCTAATATTTACCCATGTGTCAACCTAATATCTCATATCTATAACTTATGAGATAGTCATCCGTTGACCTACATGCTAGTCTCAATACATTAATATTATCATTGTATATTAATGCTTAACTAGGAATAATTTAGAGTAGTGTTCTATATATATCTACATATCTCACTATCAATTCAACCAATCGATATGTTATAGATTAGAACCTGCTATCCTAAGACATTATTATACTTATTCATTCAACACTGAATTAAAATAAATATAATAACAAACTTTATCTTTTATTTGCTAATAAAATATGATACAAAAAGAACCCTTTACAATCATCTCATAATTTGTACTAGGGCTAATACTAACAATCGTCACCTCACCTTGACTTTAATATCCCTGTCATTTCCCGAATCTGCTCGTCATACCCGTATCACCAGCCTCCCTCTCAAATCTAATCAAAGGAGGTGTAGCTGACTGACTAAACTCAAGTTCTAGTTTTGTTTACTCCTCATTTGTGACTTAATTTTTTTTACAAGAGTTAACTTTCCCATTCTCCCTTTAAAAGAGGATGACCCAACTTTGAGATTGATGAGTTTCGACCAATAGAAGTTGTGAACAATAAGGTGGTCTCGGCCAAAGTGTTGTGAACAACATGGTCTCTCGGTTTTTGTGGGTTGCAGGGTCTCGGGTATAGTAACAACTCATACAATGAGTATGCGAAATAATTTTTTGCTGGGGTGGTGCCCCCTCACCTCGCAAGGGGCGCTGCCACCTTGACCCCTGCCCATTAATCGACTAGTAGGACCGTCGTGGCGTTGCGACTCATAATTAGTTGTTAAAATCATAGTAGATTTAGTTGAAATCATAATTTGTGAATATATATGACATAGTGCATGGTTATGACCTTTAACCCCAATATGATTGGATGTGTGTTGTAATTCATAATACGGCCTGCGTGTCGTGCCTTTATCTTTTATCACTCTTGTTATAAATTTAGATTACCCTCGAATGTAACTCGAGGTTTCTTTAGGTTTTATAATGTACAAATTTGAGAAGAATTAGTCTGTTGGATGATGGTGGAAAAGGGAGAAGGACAAGAACACACGGCGACCAATGAAGCACTTGGAAAAGATGCTTAGATCTAGGTTGACCTTTTGATCTTCTTATTGGCTTGAAAAAATCATAATTTTTGAGGCCATAACCATGTCATGTTTAATTTAGCATATATGTTGATGTATGCCATGATTGTATGTGATATATGTTTAGTTTAACAATAATTAGGTCCATTTAATATATGCCTACCAAAGTTTGGTACTCACTTCTAGTTTGATCAATTGTAGTCAGGTTTTGCCAAAGTAAAGTGACACGATTTATCTTGCTAGAGTGCGACAGGACAATTGTGATGCCCGACTATTAAACTTTGGGTATGACTTAACTAAGTTATATCAATTGGATTGAGAACTTAGAGGTATATCCCATATGATAAAATTCAAGTTATACTAGTCTTAGGCAATTAGCTAATGCTAACTCAAGATGAGCTATAATGTGGATTTCATAAGAGAGGAAAACGAACAAATAGTCTTGTTCACCGAATGATACAAGAGTTACATAGGATGTAATTGGTAAACGTTACCTACCTTAGTTATACTAAGTCTTGGGTGATTAGCCAAAGCTAACTCAAGATGAGGTATAATGTGGATCTTGTCTCTTATGAATGCTATTGCGATTAGATTTGGAGCTAGTAGTGTGGGTAAAACCACATCCATGACTTGCTCCTATGAAGCTTTATAATTCAGTGGGAGAATCATTTAATTAAAGTCCTAATTGAATGACTTAAATATGATACTTATTTCTATATTTTATTGTTGTAGATTATCATGTCATCAAATACGTCGAATACCCTCTCTTTGTGATATGTCCTTGATAAGGACAAGCTCAATGGAGCTAACTTCCTGGACTAGTACAGAAACTTAAGAATAGTTCTCAAGAAAGAAAGAAAATTGTACGTTCTAGAGAAGCTCATTTCTGAAGCACCCCCACTACTGCCACTAGAGCTGATAAGGATGCTTATAAGAAGCATCAAGATGATGCATTAGATGTATCATGCTTTATTCTCGCCACCATGAACTCAGAGCTTCAGAAGCAACATGAGAACATGGATGCTTATGATATGGTTGAACATTTTAGACAACTATATCAAGGACAAGCGAGGCATGAGATATTTGAGATATCTAAGGTATTGTTTCAATGCAGAATGCAAAAAGGAAGTCCCGTAGGGACTTATGTGCTCAAAATGATCGGGTATATAGAGAATCTACAAATGTTGGGATTCCCACTAGGACAAGAATTGGTCACTGACCTTATTCTGCAGTCATTACCTGAGAGCTACAGTCTATTTATCATGAACTACAACATGAATGAAATTAACAAACCACTACCTAAGATGTTGAGCATGTTGAGAACTGTTGAACTCAACCTTAAGAAGGTAAAGCCTAGTACCATTTTGATGGTGCAAAAGGGCAAAGGCAAATGGAAGCCCAAAGGTAAGGGTAAAACTCAAACCAAAGGCAAGGACAAGACTCATGCATTGAAACCCAAAGGTGGGGTTGCTAAGGAAGAAACTTGCTTACACTATGGTGAGATTGGACACTGGAAGAGGAACTACAAGATGTACCTAGAAGAACTTAAAAGGAAAAGAAGTGACATTTCTGCCTCAGGTATATATGTTATAGAAGTCAATCTATTTATTTCTTCTTCATGAGTATTAGATACCGAGTGTGTATCTTACATTTGTACTAATGTGCAGGTGCTAAGAAATAGTAGAGCATTGACGAAGGATGAAGTGGACCTACGAGTAGGCAATGGTGCAAGAGTTGTAGCTGTCACTGTAGGAACATATTCCTTACCTTTGCCCATTGGGCTTGTTTTAGAACTAGAAGAGTGCTATTATGTGTCTGCTTTAACCAAAAACATAATCTCTGTTTATTGTTTAGACAAGAAGGTATTTTCATTTATAATAAAGGATAAATGTTGTTCTATTTATTTAAATGATATATTTTATTATATTGCACCTCTGCTAAATGGACTCTATGTTCTAGACTTTGAAAACCCGATCTATAATATAAATACCAAATAACTCAAGTATAATAATTTGAACCAAACATATCTCTAGCATTGTCTCTTGGGTCACATAAATGAGAGTCGCATATCTCAACTGTATCGTCATAACTGATTAATTAATGAAGAAGCTTCGAGAGAATATTTCCTGATAAGTTCACCAGGCTGTCATAAGGTTGTTGACTACTTATTTGCTAAATATATTTCGACCGGTCATTAAGCCGATCGTATATTGGGAATACCCTATGTTGAATATATCCCAGCCGGTCATTAAGCTGGTCATATACTGAGCATACCTTCTATTAAATATATCTCTACCGGTCGCTAAGTTGGTCATATACTGAGAATACCTTCTATTGGATATGTCTCGATCAGTCATTAAGCCAGTCATATATTGAGCATACGTTTTGTTGGATATATCCCGACCGATCATTAAGTTGGTCGTATATTGAGTGTACCTTCTGTTAAATATATCTTGGTTGATCACTAAGCTAGTCATATACTGAGAATATCTTTTGTTGAATATATCTCAGTTGGTCATTAAGCCGGTCATATATTGAGAATACCTTCTGTTGGATATATCTCGATCGATCAATAAGCCGGTCGTATATTGAGATTCTTACAAGGCTGAGTACCTTTAAGCTTGATCGAGCTTTACCCTATCAAGCATACACAGGTAACCTTATGTTCGTTTAGCTTTCGCTTGGTCGATCGTATGCTAGGCTGAGTACCTTTAAGCTCGATCAGGCTTTATCCAGTCGAGTGCACACAAGCACCCTTATGTGCGTTCAGTCTTTGCTCGGTTGATCATATGCTAAAACCTTTATAAGGCTGAGTACCTTTAAGCTCTATGGAGCTTTACCCGGTCGAGCGTACACAGGCACCCTTATGTTCATTCAGCCTTCGCTCGGCTGATTGTATGCTAAAAGCTTTATAAGGCTGAGTACTTTTAAGCTCGATCGGGCTTTACCCGATCGAGTGTACACAAGCACCCTTATATTCGTTCTACATTTGCTCGACCGATCATATGATAAAATATTTATAAGGCTAAGTACCTTTAAGCTCAATCGGGCTTTGCCCGATTGAGCGCACATAGGTGACCTTATGTTAGATCGAGTTTATAACCGATCGGCCCTATTTGAGCATCCTGCTCAAAGAACGCTCGGGCGCACTTTCAGGGCTTTAATGTAGGGCAATCAATCAAGACCAGTTAATAAATATCACCTTATCCTAACCTTGATCACCACTTCACCTTAACTTTGATATGCTTGTCATTTCTTGGATTCGCTTGTCATAACCCATATCACTAGCATCCCTCTCAAGTCTAGTCGAAGGAGGTGTAACTGACTGACTGGACTCAAGTTCTAGTCTCGTTTATTCCTCCTTTGTGACTTAATTTACAAGAGTTAACTTTCCCATCTCCCTTTAAAAGAAGATGAACCAATTTTAAGGTTAATGAGAGACTGATGTGCGTAGATCTTATGATCATTTATACATGTTTTGACACACATTCACTTACTTTATTCACGTATATTCTATGCATGTTCACCTCTCTTAGCATATATTCTGCATAAATACTCTTTTGTTCAGAGATATGCTCTTTGTATATTTTTTGTTGACAGGACATGATTTGGAGCAAACATAAAGCTTAAGTGGAGTCTAGAGCTTCCAAGGTGTCCAGGTCGTGTGGGATTTCCAACACTGCAGACTAAAGGTTAAATGACCATAACTTTCTGCTTAGTTGGAGTTATGAGTAATTCTGATATCAAAATGTAGATAACTTCAAGATCTACAACTCTTATGAAGACTTCAACCAGAGTAAACCAAGTCTTGAAGGTCTAAAGTTCGTTTCTATGAGACACGGCCTTGGCACACGGCCGTGTCAAATCCTGCACTGCACACCAAGAATAAAACAGGCAAAACTTTGTGGTCCGTTAGAGGTTTGAGCTTTTCTTTATACCAAATTGTAGCTAACTTCAAGATCTACAACTTTTATGAAGACCCCAACTCAAGATCACCACGTTAAGAGGCACTAAAACGGCTTACAAGTAGAGGCACGACCTTGATACACGGCCGTGTTAATTCTGCACGGCCGTGCCACTTAACCAGTGCAGAAGATAGGCATGGTCGTGTCAACTCACACGGCCGTGCCACTTAACCAGTGCAGAAGATAGGCATGGTCGTGTCAACTCGCATGACAGTGCCACTTAACCAGCGCAGAAGATAGGCATGGCCGTGCGGATCTCACACGGTCGTGGCATGGGTCGTGCGGCACCCGTACCTTACCCTATAAAAGGGTTAAGAACCCTATTCATGGGGGATATTTGGTTCGGGACTTCGTCCCTCTCATCGGGAAAGGGGTCTCCCCTTCGGGGAAAACCCTAGAGCTTCATCCACCGCCATCCCTTGGCGTTCCATCGATCTCCAGAGCAAGGAGGCATCCCCAAGACATCGAAGACCTCAACAAGCATCTCTTCTTCCCCGTCTTCTCACATCAAGGGTTGTAAGTGTGCTTTACTTTATGTTTTGGGATTGTTCTTCCCTCACTATGGAGTAGATCTCCTTTTCTATGAATGTAGGGAGTAGTTTTGGATAGGGTTTGATGTAAGACTCATGTTTGTGCCTTTACTCGTTGGATGATTTCTCTTGCTTCGTTTCTATTTGATATGCATGAGACTTGTTGTCTTGTCATGTTAATTGATTGTGTAGGAATTTCTAATTTCGTAAAGAGAGAATCTTAGATCGTATACCCGAGGGGCCTTAGTGACAGGAGTAACCCGTTCACGGACGTCTAGGATATTCCCTTGAAAGGAGAGGCAACTTCTCCACAAAGAAGTAAGAGACCAAACCAAACCCCTATCTCTATCCCCAATTATACCAATTAGATTTTTATTCTTGTGATCTATCGAGACGCACTAGTGACAGGGATTAACCGTAACAGGATTTTACAAGGATCTTTTCTGATTAGCACTTAAGGATAGTAGCTTTAATTTTCGGCGAAGGTATGTTGATTGACAATGAGTGAAAGATAGAACATGATGCATCAGGTTCCACCACAACGAAATTGAAATCCTAGAATCCATTTCCCAAAGCTCAATTCCCCCCAAGATTCATTCTCTCATCCTTCTCTTTCTCTCTTCAATCACTCTTGTTAGTTTGCAAGTGCTAAAGCCAACTTTCGATCGTCTAGATAACTTACTTTACGACATCTCTAGTACTTAATCAACAGTCCCTGTGGTTCGACAATCTTATATATTACTGATGACGAATCCGTGCACTTGCAGAATCGTAACAAGGACAGTCAACCGTACTTTAATGAGCTAATCAATGAATTTCAAATTTAACTGCTTTCCTGTTTCATTCTCGCCTACTTATGTTTCTTTGATATTAGTATTCTTTTATGATTTGTGTTCTCGATCGTATCTCAAGTGTCTATCAATTTGTGCCTTAGTGTTACGCAACCGTAAGTGTATAGTTTCATCATCAGTAATAAAAAGATATCGAATTAACAAGGACTGTTGATTAAGCACTAGTTAACTTCACACGGTGAATTATCTAGATAAATGTAAGATTGGTTGGAAAAGAGCGTAAGAGAAAGAGAAGAGAGAAGAGATGGTGGATCTTGAGAGGGGTTGAGCTAAGAGGATGTGAGAGATGATTTGAGGTGCAATTATTGGATTTTGGTTTCCTTGTGATGCTAGGCGATATTACATAGATTGCTTAGTTCCAATCCTCTATATTCATGTTCTTTCAGGAAGTTAGATGCATTACCAACTCTCCCCTGTAGTGGATAAGCCGACATGATCTCCTACTCCATGTCCTATTCTACTAAATGGAAGTAATTCCTAGAAATCTGTTAACAGGGCAGCCTATCACTAATGTCCCTCGGTCATACAACACAGAAACATACTAACACACAATAACATAGAAAAGAAATAGTGATTATGCCTGATCCCCTACTTCCTTGTGGAGATTTGCTTCTTCTTTCAAGGTGATACTCTAGACGTCCGTTAGCGAGGCAGCCTGTCACTAGCGCCCCTCGATCATATGATCTAGGGTATTCCCCCTATGGGATTAATAATTCTACACAATCATTTGATAAAACATGCAAAAGATATATATAAGCTTCACACACACATTTCATCAAACATGAATAAGGCATTAATAAGTCATTGAATAGAAATATGGTAAATCCACATAGTTTTATATCTCCATCACACCACAAATACTCCCTAATCCTATAAAGGATATCTACTCCATTGCAAAGGAAGAACAGTCCCAAAACATAAAGTAAAGCATACTTACAACCCTAGATGTGAGAAGAAGGGGAAGAAGAGATGCTTGTCGATATTTCCGATATCTTGGGGATGCCTTCTTGCTCCGGAGATGGATAGATCGTTAAGGGATGGAGGTGAATGAATCTCTAGGGTTTCCCCATAAGGGGAGAACCCTTCCCCAAGGAGAGGGACGAAGACCCAAACCAAAGATAAGTCAATTAATGAGGTTCTTGACCCTTTTATACCTCCTTTAAACTGCCCAGAAAAACTAGGATTATAGGGGTCTGGTAAACCAGAGTTTTCACCCATTAAACCTAGTTTTCTCGTGATTCACCCTGAACTAAAGTTGTATCTCTTGAAATTATCTACAATTTGATATTGGGATCGAGCCCTGGCTCCAACCGAGTCAAACGCTATGGCGGTTCAAAGTTTAGTCTGCAGTCTGGGCAGAGGTCCAGATGAACCCATGGTTGGGAGGCACGGTCATGTCGTTTAGCATGGGTATACAATACTATCTCTCTGTTGGATCTGAAGAAATGTTGTAGATCTTGAAGTTGGATAGGTTTCAGTATAAAGATCAGCCCAAAACTCCAACCGAGTGCAAAGTTATGGTCATTTTACGATCGGTCTGTAATCTACCCAGAATTCAGCACAGTTCTATTTTGGCATGACACGACCCTGTGGCACAGCCGTGTGACATCCACATGGCTGGCTTCTTCTTGGCCTCAGCTCTGGTCACACGACCGTGTGGATTCACACGGCCATACCTGACTTCCTCTCAGGTTGAGTCACACGGTCGTGTGGCTCACACGACCCTGGCCTTCTTCTTCACTGTTGGCCTCACACGGCCGTGTGTGTCACACAACCATGACCTTCTTCTCCTCTGGAATGTTGGCATGGGGAGATTCACATGGTCGTGTGGGTCACACGACCGTGGCTTAATTTTCCTCTGGTGGGGACACGGCAGTGTGGGTCACACGGTCGAAGATTGTTTTCTTCCAGAGTTGCTCCTGTGTGCATTTTTACTCCATTTTCGCTCCAATATGCATCATGTCAATCAAAATATACAAAGAGCAAATCTCCAAATAGAATATAATGAAAGTATGACATTATAATGAAATAGGGTGTAATAAACATAGATTATGCTAATGAAATATAAGTAGATGTGCGTTTAAAGTATACATAAAAGTGTATATAATCTACGCACATCACTTAGGCACTTAGTGACTTTTTCAAAAAATAATTCTTATTTCACTAGGTTGAGTACCGAGGATGTGTGAAAAGGTATTTTTGGCTGCTAAAAGGTCTCAGTTAGCATGCCCTTCATAAATGTCTATTCCTGGATGATTGTCACGTGTCCCTTCCACTCATTCTTCATGACGCCTGGTGACATACCCCTCCTCGGAAAGCACAATGGTACATTCTTGAAAATCAACGACCCTCCTTATATGGGCCCTTTCAATCTAACGGTGATGCTTAAACCACTCCTTATAAAACCCTAAACAACATTGACTATTCACCTATCGCTTCTCATATTCTCCCATCTGTTCTTTTCGGCGAACTCTCTTCCTCTGCACTTCCTCTTCTCGACTTCCAGCGGACCTAGTAAGTTGTTAGTCTTTTAGATTGTATCCTATCATGGCCCAAGAATCCTTTACTCTGCGGTATGCCTCGACTACCTCCAGGTTTGATGCTTCCGACCAAGCTCACCTCCATTCCAAACATAGCATAACCAATAGCTATCAGATTCACCTTCCTTCTACGGATGAATGTCTCCATCTTCCTCTTGATGATCACCTCACATTCTTCTCTAACCAAGTGATAGCGGGCTTGCACTTCCCTATCCGCCCATTTTTCTTCAAAGTAGACCAATACTTTCACATTTCCCTACAACAATTCGTCCCGAATGTTTTCCGATATATGTGTGGGATGTACATGTTATTCGGCTTGTTTGGCATTCCTCCTACTTCCTACAACCTATATCTGTTCATCTATCCCAAAAAATCAGAACCTGGAATCTTTCATTTCCAATCTCGACCAAAAGCAGTCTTCTTTGAGGGCATGCTCTCTTCCATTCAAAGCTGGAAATCCCATTTTTTTTTTCTTTATGAAAATGCCTGATTCCGTCACTTGGTCTACAACTTGGCAATCTTCCTTTTCTCCTCTCCCAGATCCTATCCATCTTAAATAGGATCCCATCTTCATTTCTTATCTCCCTAAACTGAGCGACCAATGATTCAAGATTAATCAATGGCTATAGGATAACTTTTTGTATCTTTTTGGCTTAAGTCTTGTCCAAAAGAAGCCACCTTGGTCTTTTGGTAAGTCTTGATAATTTAATCTTTATGTTATCACTAACTGAAATATTTTCTGTCTTTGTGTAGTGGATACCATTTTAAAATCTCTAGTTGCTAAAAAGATTACCCTTTTTAAGGAGGAGCTTTGTGCCAAGGAACAAGAACTATTGGCCGAGTGGGGCTTACCTCCAGCCACTAGTTCCAGTCAAGCAGTCGAAACCAGTGATACCACTACCTTAGAAGAGCTTACCCCTGCTTCTCCACCTCTCTCTGAGGATGCTCTCTTGGTACTAGAGATGCCCTTGAAGAGGAAATGCAAGGGTCAAAAACTTACTCTCGCTCCTTCCCCTAAGAGACAAATAACATCTATCCCAAAGGATGATGCTCTTGAAGAAGGGAGAGAGCAGTCTCCAGAACCTACCCTATCCGCTCTTTATCTGACCCTCACATTGCCTAGTCCCATGCAAACTAGGGAAGGCTCCTCATTATTGAGCAATCCTCCAGCCTCCAGCCTTTTACCTTTCCCTTAAGGAAAGTCTAGTGACATCGTGTCAGAAGAGCTCGGCCCGTCCCCTATACTTTTTCTATTTACCCTCTACTCCAAGTCCAATTTCCCCTGACTATCTTCCTCCTATTACCTTTCCCCTTTTGTTAGGAAAACGCTTGGTAAATGCTTGGGCAGAAGCCCAAAAAATGCTGAGTAAACTTCCTCCCAAAGAGTTATCCAATGAATTCACATATGAGTAAACTAAGGTACCATAACCTTACTCGATCAATATCCATCTCTCTTGCTCTTATTTGCCTATATTTATGTTGTCATATAGCGTTGGAGAGTTAGCATGAATATAGCTCAACGTTTCTATGATCTGGCCCAAGAGAATGAGCTGTTAAAGCAACAAAATTCTGTATTGATGAACGCTGGTTCTTCTAGCCAAATAAAATAATAATCAGCTCAACTTCAGGAAGCTCAAGAGCTAGCCAAAAATGAGCTTGAGAGAGCAACCCAACTGCATAACTCCTTAGATTATATTAAGATTTAGCTTCAAATAGAGGCAAGCCTTTGAGCAGAAACACAAACAAAGCTAAAGGAATATACTAACAAAATTACATAATTATCTAGTCAGATGCAGACACAGGAAGTTGTCCATGCTACTGAGCTATCCGCCAAGGCATCAGAGTAAGCAACCCAAAAGGTTGAGCAAGATTCTTTGGTATCAGAGCTAACCGCCACCCAAATTAATTTGGTGTTGGAACTGACAACCATCCAAGCAACATTAGAGACTTACTGAGTAAGAGAATAAGAGAGATTTAACATAAAGAAAAATGAGCTCTTTCAAACAATAGAGTTCAATACACCTATTGCTCACTTCATTGTCCAGACACTTATACTAGGGGTGCAAGGCACGATGGAGCAACTAAAAGAGAATGGCTATTTAACCTTTAACCCTCCTTCCAGCTCTTTAGATTATGACAGAATAACTAACAACGCTCCACCCGATCTATTTCCTAAATTTTTATAATTTGTTATGTGTTAAATTATCTGTTAATTTAGGGATGTTTTGAGAAAAACATTGCTTCTTGATATGTGCTAAACTTTTATTAATTTTAATGAGTGTTTTCATTTTACTAAAGTTTCCCTTTCCCTCTTTGGTTGAGACTACAAAAATTACTTGGGCATTAAATCAGCCGAGCAAAATAAAGTGCCTGAAGTCTTTAATTCGATTGGCACTAATTCAACCTTAAACTGGTCGAGTGAATTGCGACACGCGGAATTTATTAACTCGATCGAAACTCATCTAGTATTAATCCGACTGAGCTTACTAGGGTACCCAAAATTTTATCTGCCTAACCAAAATTCGCTCGACTTTACTCTAAATGAAACTATTTGAGACTAGTCCCCTGAATTCGTTCGGGATGTAGAACTATTCTCACATGGATATGACCATTTTATGTCTAAACTACAAAGTTCGTTCGAACCTATAACTAAAAAATTGCATAGAAAACCAAGCCCACATTGGTAAAAATGGCAATGCCTCAAGATGACTACCCGTCAAATCGATTATCACTGTTGGCTTTTTATTAGTTACACATGTGTATACTTTATTAAAGGTATATAACTTTTTCTTTCTCTACTGCATTACATTTATCATCCTATGGCACACATTTAATCTCTCTTTTTCTGACTGTTATGATCAGACGATTCTCATTTAGGAGCCCTTTTTTCAAGGAGTCCTTACAAATGTTCTACGGATAAACCCTAAGTTTTTCTTTTCATCATCTTCCTTCTCATTTCCTTCCTAACTTTCTACTACTTCTCTTCTTTAATTTGAGTAATCTTTTCTTCCCAGAATGATAGAAGAGAATGAGTGGTATGCACAATGTTCCTCCCACACCACTCTCAACGATATTTATCATCTTCATGTCAACTACGATTTTCCTCTCAATGTGGTAATCCCTACCCCTGAGGACCATCCTCATCACCCTCCTTTGGGCAGCGTCGTGATTTTTACAGAACAAGTCAAGTTAGGGCTTTGCTTCCCTTTGCCTCCTTTCTTCATCACTGTGAGTCGCTATTTTAATATTCCCTTGAACTAACTTATTCCCCAATCTTTCATGATCTTAAATGGCTTTATTATCGTTTGTTGTTTGTTTAATATTCCTTTATCACCCCTTCTATTTCATTATTACTTTCTTCCCCATCCGATAACAAAAGACCTGCTTAAATTTCAATGTCACCCTAAGGCAATTTTATTCAACCATGTGTTAGCTCAAGAGGAATGGAGAAATAAGTATTTCTTCATCCATCTCCCATCTCCTTCTCCTTACTCCACCACTTGGCGACAAGACCCTCCTATTGTCTCTACTTTAAGGAACCTTCATATAGACCCGAATTTGGGTCCATCCATAGAATATATGAGGAGCCTAAAATTCAGCCTACCTGAGTTAACTATAGAGGGCCTATTGTATATTTTTAGACTTATTCCAATTGACCTTGAGCTAAGCGCCTCGTTCGATAAGAAGAAATCTTCCTCTTTCCCTTAACTTGCTTGTTATAAAAATCTTTGATGTTTTTGCAGTTGACGCTATTAGTGCGACCTTCCTCTTCAAAAAACCTAAGATAACGAGAGAGGCTCTAAATCAAATAGGAAAGAATTTACTAAAGAGTCACCAACGTGAACAAGCTTCCTCCTCTGGTGGATTACTTCCCCCTGCTTCAAAGCCTGCCTGTAGCTCTTTCGAGTCAGATGTTCTTCTCATCACCAGACGCCAAAGGCCTCAATCTTCTACTTTGGCCTTATCAGCACACCCTTCCATCGGGCAAACTTTTCTTAGTACATCGGAAGATATTTTTGCCAAGCAGAAAGAACTTGCACCTCCAGTACGACATTGATACAATCTCAAGCTTGCTATGATGCAACCAACTAGATTGATCTCTACCTCTTGTAAGACAATGCAAGCTTCTAAACCTACTAGGTCAGGCATGAAGATGTCCAGGCCCTCTTTGGAATGAGTTACAAGGATTCTTGGACCTTCGGCTCCAAAAACTTCAATTATAGATTTACCTATGCTCCACCCGTTTGCATCAGATTCCTTTGGTGCACTTACAGCACCTTTGGCCTCCGACATTCAACCTCGACCTACCAAGAGCCCATGCTCTCATGCCCCACCCACTAAGAAGGCACTTGTTATTACTACCCCAACTTCTATCGAATATGTACAAGTCTCTGAGGCATCCCAAGTAATTACTGGACATCCCAACACTCATGGATATGAGCTTGCTCTTCCTCTTAGTCCTCATTACTGCTTCAAGCAAGCATATACAAAACCATATGAACAAGGACAGGAGGATTTTCCTACATATGGGCTATTATGAATAAAAGGCTCCTTAATAGAGTTTTGGATGCAATCTTATAAGCAGATAAAAGGGCCCACAACATCAGAATATGCTGATGAACATGCTCGGAAAGCTCTTGAGGTGAACCTCCTGACTCATTTTTCTTGTAAATTATCTGATTAAACCGTAACCCCCTTTTTATCTCCCCTAGTTTTATTATTCGAGCATGCATTGAAGTCAATTGGTGGTAGATTTGGCACACTCCAACAAGATTTTGAAGGATCATGTAAAAGAATTGGAGTCCACCTCTGCCACTATAAATGACTTGGGAAGAAAAATGGAGGAACAAGCCCTACTTCTCTCAAGTACAGAGAGTGCATTGCAAGAATGTTGACAATTGGTAGAGTTTTAACACTCAAGAGTCAGAAATTGGAGCTGATGTTGCAAGGCAGTGAATCCATGCTTTAGGTGGAAAGAGCCTTGAAAGACAATGCCCTTGCCGATTTAGATTTTAAAACTTCTTTGTTGGAAAGGGTTGAGCTTTCCTATCATTCGAGTCTCCTGGAGTGACTCAAGAGTTAGCCAACAAGGACTTCTTATTATTGTAGAGACAAGCAGAGTTAAAGGTGAAAGATACCCAAATAGAATATTTGCAAGCAGAATTAGATGCTGCTAAGGCTGACACCAAGACTACCCAAGCCAAAGTACTGGTCTACCAAGCTGGGGAAGATGAACGAGTCGAGATAAAGAGGAGAACCTACCTTGACTATATTGAGTTTAAAGAAAAACTAGCCATGAGGTTTGTAAAAGCACTTAATTATGCGGTTGAAGGGGCGGTTCGACAATTGTACAAGGGGGGATATCTATCAAAGGAGCCTCCTTTATCATTTATAGATCAGGATCAACTTCTTCAGGAGCTCCTAGAGGATATTTTAAATAAGTTTGACTAGTGTATCTATGTTTCCTATGGTGTAATCAAAGGCTTCTGTAAAAGGGAATTCAAAAAATTAACTATTAAGCTACACATTAAATAGTATTAGATAGCACCTATTTCCTCTGTGTGCCTTTGCGATCATCAGAACCACCAATGTATTTCAATTTATCTCATATACCTAATGAAGAAGTGACATCGAACAGAATAACCTAAATCTTTATGCTTAGCTGAATATTTGATTCAAACAAGAGTATCTCCTTTATATTGAATCTTCTGACAGAATATTGTGCTAAACGAACATAATAAGTTTTTGGCTTAAATGAGAAATCGACCAGTTGCATAATTCCAGATGAAATCAATAAATCGGACCCTTAGAAAATAGCTTATAATGAGTTTCCGACCTGAATAATAACCCCACTATTCAAATGATGTTGAGTAGGATAACCAAGTTGAATATATATATATATATATATATATATATATATATATATATATATATATATATATATATATATATATATATATATATATATATATATATATATATATATATATATATATATATATATATATATATATATATATATATATATATATATATATATATATATATATATATCCATAATGTATCTTCGGGTTGCATAATGAAACAACCATATATATAACTTCTAGCGAAATAGATAGACTAGATATTTATTAGCAGACTATAATGAATTCTCAGACTAAGTAGTAAACTGATTGGAAATGTGATGCCGAGCAAAATAAGTAGACCGAATATCTATAAGCAGTTCGTAATGAATTCCCAGACTGAGTAGTAAACCAGTCGGATCTGTGATGCATAGCAAAATAAATATACCGAATATTTATATTTTTGATGATACTTGGAACGAATAACTCAGCCGTATACAGAGTTTAAAATCTCCGGTCATCTAATGTGATTGATCAACTATAAGGTTTAAAGTCTCCAGCCATTTAATGCGATCGATCGACTAAAAAGTTTAAAGTCTCCGGCTGTCCATGCGACTGATCAATTGTAAGGTTTAAAATCTCAAGCCATCCATGTGACCGATCGATTGTAAGGTTTAAATTCTTCAGTTGTTTATGCGACTGATCGACTGTAAGGTTTAAAGTCTTCGACCGTCCATACAACCGATCGAAAGTAGGGTTAAAGTCTCTGGCTGTCAATGTGACCGGTCGACTGTAGGGTTTAAAGTCTCCGCCCGTCCATGCGACTAATCGATTGTAAGGTTTAAAGTCTTCGGCTGTCCATGCGACCAATTGACTATAGGGTTTAAAGTCTTCATCCATCCATGTGACCGATCAATTGTATGGTTTAAAGTCTCTGGTCATCTATGGGTTCGATCAACTTGTTAGTTAGAGCCCTAGAGCCAATCATTTGATGATTGTATTATGGACTTATTGTATCATATTTTTATATAAATAAAGACATTTGTTTTGGTTATTATACTTACTTGTATTGGTGCCAAATAAACTAAGTATAATAGCGTCCTTGAGTAGAAGGTTCTTACCTATATCAATCGATTGGTTGAATCGATAGTGAGATGATATAGGGAACACTACTCTTAATCATTTCTAGTCGAGTACTAACATTCAGGGACAATGTTAATGCAATAAGACTAGCATGTAGGTCAACTTGATGACTTGATCTCACAAGTCATGAATATAGAGATATCAAGTTGGCACATGGGTATGCATTGGAGAATGTATACTGAATGACCCGCCATGAGAAAGTATTATGGATCGTCATATGAGTGTCATATACTTTCTCATGTGGCTATTAGTATGACTATTAGTCCTTAGACCTAAAGTCACCATGGTTCCCTACATAAGGAGTTATGTACTTTGGTTTTGTCAAACGTCACCCGTAACTGGGTGGACTATAAAGGCGATTACTGGGTATGTAACGAATTATGCAGAGGGATGTGAGTGATGTAGATGGGATCTATCCCTCCTATATGATGGGAGCGACATCGATATTCTTGATAGAGTGAGACCACGAAGTGCATGACCATGCCCAAATGAGTCAATATGAGATATTGAGCTCATTTGATTGAGTGAGTCTACTTGGAGTTCAAGATTTAGATTGATTAGAGGATGACACGGTCTATGCCTCACATTGATCAATCTAGATGTCAAGGATAGAAGGACACTTGTCATATTTTGTGAGGAGTCACAATTAGTAGTCACAAGGTGATGTTGGATCTCAACATTCTTGTAACTTGCGTAGTAATAATGTGTTGCTAGATACTGCTCATTACTTATGCTCCTAAATGGGTTTAGGGGCATTGCCAATGCTACAAGAACCTATAGGGTCACACACAAAGGACAATTAGATGGAGATTAGGTTCATATGATAAACCAAGAGGACTAAATTCATTTGATGAATAAAATTGGATTAAGAGTAATCCTAATTGGGCTAATTGAGTTGGACTCAAGTTGATTCATGTGTTCAATGAGTCTAATTTAGATTATGACTCATTGAATCAATTTAATTAAATGAATTAGATTCATTATATTAAATTGGCTTGAATTAAATGGTTGGATTAGATCAACCATGAGAGAGATTAAGTCAAGTTTGACTTGACTTGAGAGGAAGAGGAAGAGTCAAGTTTGACTTGACTATTTGCCACCTCATTTGTGAGTTGGCATTAGGAGGACTAATGATGATGTGCCACATCATCATAACTAGCACATGTGTGTGCCACATCATGGAGGTTACAAACCTCTTTCCCATTTAATGTGGTCGGCCACATTAATTGTAAAGGAGTTACAATTGTGGCCGGCCACATAAAATGAATGGGGAATGAATTTTTCATTCAATTGATTCATTCAACTCTTCTTCCTCCTTGAGTTCCTTCTTCTCTCCCTCTCCTCTCCATTGCCGAGACCTTCTTGGAGTGCTAGCACACTCTAAGGTTCTCCCTCCATCGATTCATTCGTGTGGATACTTCTAGAGGATCGTACGCTTGACGATCTCGAGATCCGGCACTTCCTTGGACGAGCGGGAGTCGTAAAGGGCACGCATCAAGGGTAAAAGATTTTCTCCATGTAAATCTAGTTTAGAACTAGCATAAAACTCGTACTCGTAATGTTTTCGAAAGTTTTACTTCGCACAGATCTGGTGGCAAGGGGGTTTTGGGGTTTCCGCGACGCGAAAAAGCGGTTTTCGCGGCCTGAAAAACCCAACACGACTATAGGGTTTAAAGTCTCTAGTCGTCTATGTGACCGATCGACTGTAAGGTTTAAAGTCTCTAGCTACCCATGCGATTGATCGATTGTAGGGTTTAAAGTCTCCGGCCGTCCATGAGACTGATCGACTGTAAGGTTTAAAGTCTCCGACCATCCATACGACCGATCGACTGTAATAATTCCTCCTATAATTTTTATTGAATATATTGAGCAAAATAGAAAAATAAATTATAGGCATACTTTTCAAGATA
Source organism: Zingiber officinale (assembly GCF_018446385.1). NCBI lineage: Eukaryota > Viridiplantae > Streptophyta > Magnoliopsida > Zingiberales > Zingiberaceae > Zingiber > Zingiber officinale. Next base: position 51,296,422 of record NC_055993.1, read on the forward strand.
TATAAGATTAGAGATGGTTTACACTCCAAGGTCGCTCGAGATTTCTTCCCTTTGCATCTTGAAGATAATAAGAACCTGAGGCGAGTTTTTGTACTATCCTGTAGGGTCCTCCCTATTGTGGTTCCAGTTTATTAACATCTCCGACTAGCTTGATATGCTTCTAGACTAAATTGCCCACTTGGAAGAATCTAGGAATAACCCTTTTATTATAATTTTACCTCATTCTTTGATGATATGATATAAGCCAAGTTGCTGCCTTGTCTCGCACTTCTACTATCAAGTCGAGTTCCATAAAATGTTGATCAACATTATATATAAGCATCTTTGATCAGATTCTATGCCAATTTCAATCAAGATTACAACCTCACCACCATAAACCAGATAAAAAGGAGTTATACCTGTTGATTCTCTAGGAGTGGTGCGATATGCCCATAAAAAACTAGGTAATTCGTCCACCCAACTTCCTCCAACATGATCTAATTTAGTTTTGAGCCCTATGATAATTTCCCTATTTGTTACATTTGCTTTCTCATTACTCTGTGGATAAGCTATAGAGGTGAAAGCCTAGGTAATACCATATCCTCAACATCATTCATGAATTTTTTCTACCTTGAAATTGTCTTCCATTATCAAAAACTAACTTATGTGAAATGCTAAATATGCAAATAATACATTGCCATAAGAATTTGATAACTGCATGTTTAGTAATCCTGGCCAATGGTTCGGCTTCCACCCATTTTGAGAAATAATCCACAACCACCAATACAAATCTCCTCTGAGTAGGTGCAATAGGGAAAGACCCACTATATCCATACCCCATTGATCAAAAGCATAGGATATAATGGAGGTCTTGAATAATTCAATGGGGTGATAAGAAATGTTTTGATCCTTTTAACAAGACAAACAGGTTTTCACGAGTTAAGCAGCATCAACTTGCAAAGTAGGCCAAAAATATCCCTCCGATAATATTTTCCAAGCAAGAGACCGACCTCCTATATGATTACTATAAGAGCCTTGATGCGCTTCCTACAAAACATACTGTATATCTTATGGCCCAAGACATTTGAGTAGAGGATGAGAAAAAACCCTATTGTAAAGCTGATCCCCAACCATACTGAACCAGCCATCCCTTTTCTTAAATACCCATGCTTGCTCTTCATTAGTTGGTAGAATACCTTGTTGTAATAATAAGATAATTGTCATTCTCTAATCGCTTTGTAATTCTACATCGGACTTCCTATCAATGCAAGCTACCAGTAATAACTGCTCCATAGGCTTATCCAAATTCCAAGGAATTATAGTAGAAGTCAATTTAGCTAACTCATCTGCTGTTTGATTTTTTGAACAAGGAATTTTATGTACAGTAACTTCCTGAAACCCCGCCTTTAACTTGTCAAATACCTCTACATATAATTTGAGTTGTTTATTGTTAATTCCAAAATTACCATATAATTGTTGAGTTGCAAACTGGGAATCAGAATAGAGTAAGACTTGAGCAACTCCCACATGTCGATCAGCTTACAATCCTGCTATTAAGGTCTCATACTCTACTTCATTGTTAGTTGCTCGATAATTTAACTACACAGATAATTGCATTCGTTCTTCTCTAGGTGATATAAGAACATCTATCCCACTACTTTGTCGGGTAGAGGATCTATCAATATATATCTTCCAAGTTTCTTCAATTTCCTGACCATGTACCTTTGTTATGAAATCAGCTAGAGCCTGGACCTTGATAGTCGATCGAGGTTGCCATTGTAGATCATACTCGCTAAGTTTGGTCGTCTATTTAATTAATCTTCTGGATGCCTCTGGGTTAACAAGTACTCTACCCAAGGTACTATTAGTTAATACTATGATTGAATGTGATAAAAAGTAAGGACACAACCTTCAAGCAGCTAAGACTAATCTGTACGCTAACTTCTCGAGTGCAGTATAGCGACACTCAACTCCTTTTAATAAATGGCTTCAAAAGTATACAGGTTGTTGCTCTCTTCCCTCCTGCTTCACTAATATTGAACCAACAGCATGTTCATTAGCTGATAAATAAATTGATAAATTTTCACCCACTATTAGTTTAGCTAATATAGGAAGAGTAGAAAGGTAGTCCTTTATCTCCTTAAATGCCTTGTTACAGTCATCATCCCACTGTAACTTGGTTGCTTAGTGTAGTATCTTGAAGAAAGAGAGACTAAGATTAGCTAACCGGGAAATAAAGCGAGACAGGGCAGTAATTCGGCCGGTCAATCTCTGCGCCTCCTTCAAATTACGTGGAGGAGTCATATCTTGTAAGGCTCTCACTTTGTTGGGATTAGCTTCTATTCCTCGCTCGATTACCATATAACCCAAAAAAATTTCACTTTTAGCTCAAAATAAACATTTGCCAAGATTAAGCTTAAGCCCATACTTTCTCAAAGTTCTGCAGATTTCTTCTATGTTCGCATATAGATCTGTCGCTTGGAGTGATTTAATAAGAATGTCATCCACATAGACCTCCATGTTTCTTCTAATTTGCTTCTAAAAAATTTTGTTCATGAGCCTTTGATAAGTAGCTGCTACATTTTTTAGTCCAAAAGGCATGATATTATAGTAATAAGTGCCCTCAGCAGTTATAAAGCTAACCTTTTCTTGATCCTCCTTCGTAAGTGGGACTTGGTGATATCTCTGGTAAGCGTCTAGTATACAGATGTACTCATAGCCATTTGTAGAATCCACCACCTAGTCAATACGGAGAAGAGGATAATAATCCTTCAGGTAAGCCTTGTTGAGATCCTAAAAATTGATGCAGACTCACCACTTATTTTAAGGCTTAGATACTAGAACAATATTATCCAACCAACTTGGGAATTGTACCTCTCAGATGTAGCATGCCTCCAATAATTTGTCTACTTCTTCTTTGATGATCTTATTCTAGTAGGCTCCAAAATCCCGTTTCCTTTACTTGACCGAGCGGGCATCAGGTTATACATGGAGTGCATGCTCCATGACCATCAGAGACACACCAGTCACTTCTTTGGGTGTCCAGGTAAATATATCACTGTTGCATGTCAGACACCTCAATAGCTAGGCCTTGAGTTCAAGAGACAGGTCGGCTGCTATATGAGTAGTCACCTCCGGCCGACCAACCTGAATCTACACTTCCTCCTCTTCATACACTAGGATGGGTGGCTTCTCTTGAATGGTGTTGACCTCCATCTTTTGAATTTTCTGAGCGACATTATCTTTTGTCTTTACTACCTCCACATAGCATTTGCGGTCTACCAATTGATCACCTCTGACCTCTCCTACTTGATTATCCATGGGGAATTTTATCTTCTGATAGAAAGTTGAAACGACCGCTCAAAATTTATTATAGGTCGGTCGACCCAAGATGAGATTACAGGCCGAAGGTGAGTCCACCACCATAAAGATTGATCGGTGTGTCTGCATCAGGTGCTCCTCCCTGAGGGATATGACCAATTTGATCTAGTCGAGCAGTTGGACTTCATTGTCGGTAAACAAACCCATACAAAGGAGTTGATATGGGTTAGAGCTCACTGGGGTCAATCTACAACTGATCAAAATCTTGCCTAAAAATGATATTAATGGAGCTACCTATGTCACTAAAAGTGCGAGAAATATTATAATTGGCTATCACAACCTTAATTATCAATGCATCATCATGGGATATTTCTACTCCCTCTAAATCTTTGGGCCCAAAGCTAATTTCAGGCCCAGCCGCTTGTTGTGCTCTACATCTAACTTCATGGATGACCAAACGCCGAGCATGTAACTTTCTCGCTCGGTTGAAGTCACCATCAGTGGGCCCTCCATCTATCATGTTGATATTACCCTAGGTGGCGTGATTGCGATTTTCTTCTTGTCGGGCAGATGATTATTCTTGTTGCGCCTAGGCAGGCCCTTGAATTTGCTCGGTTAGGAGTTGTAAAGTTCCTGGCTGTGGATTGATCACCTGATATTCAATCATTAGTGAGCTATTTTGTCGTCGATACAGTCGATGATTTGGGGTTGGGGAATGTCGATGATATCTGGGATTACCTTCTCGCTAATTTCACAGAGTGTAACACTCCTCCATATTGTGAGTAGTTGTTTAACAATATGTGCACCTCGTTTGTGGGGCCTCTCAAGGAACCCCCACATGTTGTACGGCTTGAGGCTATGGTTCTGGATGATGATATTGAGGACTTGCACAAGGTCCTTTAGGCAGAGGAGTAGGTGCTATGGGGTGCTCGGGGGCAGGAGCGGGTGTGATAACCTCCTTCTTCCAAGCAGCCTAAATTTCTTCCACATTGGTGAATTCAGTTGCTCGTTCTATCAATAGATCAAAGTTGGTTGAAGGCTTTCTAACCAAATCCTTGAAAAAATCATTATCATTAAGTCCCTAAGAAAAAGCATTGACTAGAATCTCCGTGGTGGCCATGAGAACATCCATGGCTACCTGATTGAACCTCTTGATGTAGGCTCGAATGGACTCCTTGGACCCCTATTTAAGGGAGAAGAGACTCTAAGGGGTTTTCTAATACCTTCGATTACTGGAAAAGTGACAGAGAAATACCTTACGAAAGTCCATGAAGTGACGAATAGAGTTATTCGACAATCGCTTGAACCATCACTGGGCTGCTTCACCAAATGTAGTGAGGAACATCTGAAATTTTGCACCATCCATAAATTACTGAAGAAGGGTGGCGTGCTTAAATTTAAGGAGATGATCCTCCAGGTCAGTGGTTCTAGAATATTCTCCTATGTGTAGGTTCTGATAATGTTGAGTAATAGATCATCCAACACCCTCTGAGAGAATGGAGTAGCAATTCGCTCAAGGGAGTTATCACTGGCCACCACTTTTCCTCTATACCCATCTCGTACAAGTACATCTCTAAAAGAATCTTGGGGTATTATTCCATGGCTCAGCTATTTTAATGGTGTGTGAAAAAAACTCAAGGGTGACGAGTTGGTGAGAGAGGCATAGACAGCAAGCGAGCAGGGCCCTCCTCCTGAACCCCTCTTTCCCTTTGATGAGCGGTTGTTAATGCTTCCGAATTAGTGGTGGAAATATACCACCAGTGTTGGCTTGTTGTTGTTGTTGAAGTAATTTATGTGCCCTGGCGTTGATGAGCAACTCCAGATCTTCAGGGTGACAGTATTGAGTTTTCTAGCTTATTCCATTGTAAAGCTTTAGATCTAGGCGAAGATTTCCACAAACAGCACCAAATTTGATCCTGTCTGAGGATGATAAGATGGCGCGCTGTCTCTGATAGGTGATCACTCAACAAACAATAAGCTTCTTGAGATCTGAAGAGAACTTCTCAACGATCCTGTGCACAATAAGATGAGTCGACAAAGCGTTATTGACCTAAGTTTGGGGTGGGAATCCCTGGCTAGGACCTCTGACGCTCAAGTCAGTATCCTCTCTTGAAAAGTGGAAGAAAGAATAGTAACAAAAAATTATTGGAAAGTAGGGCTTCAGATGCAAATATTTATATTTGCGTACCTTTCCAGCGGAGAGGATTCTCCTTTTTATACCACGTTACATAACCTCCGCGATCGTAAGGTGGTCCCCGATTTGTTAGAGTTTGTTAGAAGATGAGAGGAGTACAACCTAGACGTCATGCAATAATCTTTCGAGGAATCTTTTTTCTACCCCAGATGTACCTCCTTTGTTGTTTATAACTTGGACCCTTGATGAAATATTTAAAGGAGTGTATGGTTGTAATTGATTAATTAATGAAGAAGCTTCGAGAGAATATTTCCCGATAAGTTCACCAGGCTATCATAAGGTTGTCGACTACTAATCTGCTAAATATATTTTGACCGATCATTAAGCCAATCATATATTGAGAATACCTTATGTCGAATATATCCTGACCGATCATAAGACAGTAGTATACTGAGCGTACCTTCTGTTGAATATATCCTGGCAGGTCACTAAACCTATTGTATACTGAGAATACCTTTTGTTGAATATATCTTGACCGATCATTAAGCCAGTCATATATTGAGAATACCTTTTATTGAATATATCTCAGTGGATCATTAAGTCGGTCGTATATTGGGTATACCTTCTATTAGATATATCCTAGTTGATCATTAAGCTGGTCGTATATTGAGTGTACTTTCTATTGAATATATCTCGGCTAGTCGCTAAGATGGTTGTATACTGAGAATACCTTCTATTCAATATATCTCAGTCGGTCATTAATCCGGTTGTATATTGAAAATACCTTCTGTTGGATATATCCCGGTCGGTCATTAAGCCAGACATATATTGAGATTCTTATAAGGTTGAGTACCTTTAAGCTCGATCGGACTTTACCCAATCGGTACACACAGGTAACCTTATGTTCATTCAGCCTTCACTCGGCTGATCGTATGTTAAAAGCTTTATAAGGCTGAGTACCTTTAAGCTCGATTGAGATTTACTTGGTCGAGCGCACATAGGCACCCTTATGTTCATTCAGCCTTCGATCGACCAATTGTATGCTAAAAGCTTTATAAGGTTGAGTACCTTTAAGCTCGATCGAGCTTTATCCGGTTGAGCACACATAGACACTCTTATGTTCGTTCAGCCTTCACTCGGTTGATCATATGCTAAAAGTTTTATAAGGATGAACACCTTTAAGCTCGATCGAGCTTTACACGGTCAAGTGCACACTGGCACCCTTATGTTCATTCGACCTTCGCTTGGTCGATCGTATGTTAAATCTTTATAAGGTTGAGTACCTTTAAGCTCGATCGAGCTTTGCTGAATTGAGTGCACATAGACAACTTTATGTTAGATCGGGTTTATAACCGGTTGGCCCTATTTGAGCATCATACTCAAAGAATGCTCGGACATGCTTTTAGGACTTTGATGTAGGGCAATCAATTAGGACCAGTTAACAAACATCACCCTATCCTAACTTTGATCACCACTTCACCTTAACTTTAATATCCTTGTCATTTCCTAAATCCGCTCATCAAAACTCATATCACTTACCATTGTCTAATTGCTAGGGGCAATCAAAAACAATGGCAGTAGATATAAAGTGAATTCCTAAGGAATATTTGGTTAACCCAATTAGAAAGAATGTCTATTGGGTATCGAAGTCAATTCTCAAGGGTTTGAGGATTTTTGGGATACTCAACCATAGAAGACTTAACTCAAAACTCTTAAAATGGTTAACTTAAGACCTAAAGGGGGAATACTTAGCCTTGTTTAGAAATTCATGAAAAAAGGGCTAAGTAGAACTTACCTTCATTACATCTCACAACAAACTATAAGCATGACTTTCTTTATAGCTCTAGACATGAATGTGAGATGCTAGGATGATATATTTAATTCACGTATGCTTATGACATTTTGATGAATTATGAAATGTATCAAATATAGTAATCATTGACTAACTATGGGGAAAACAAATGTTTAATTAATGGATATCTTACCCATAGATCATAGTTAGATATTTTAAATGGTTTGAAAATAATTCTATGTTTTTCAAACTGTGGTTTAATTTTTAAAATATAAGAATTCAAAATAAGTGTTCAAAATTGATAAAACATTGAATATTTTTATGGTTTTTGAGTTTTTATCAAAACTTGAAAAATATAATGAATTTTCAAGAAAATATATTTTTCCTTGTTAGAGGAACTTAAAAGAAATATGTTTTCAAAATTTCATGATTTTCTAAGTTTTTTAAAAAAATTATGTATTTTTGAAGTTGATTTCAGAAATCAGTAATGGAACTGCAAAGTGTGTCAGTCGATCGCAACAGAGGCCAATCGACTAGTGGCTTAAGTTTCATATTTCTGACTTTGTTTCAAAATTTGATGTTAGGTATTTTTAAATCAAAATTGATAACATAGTATGCATGGGTGTTAGATGCAATCCTTTTGATGGTGCCATAGGGGGAGAAATGTTATAGTTTAAGTTAGAAACCTTTTAATTCTCCATATTTGTTAACTTGAAAATTTATGGATAAAGCATATGTTAAGGGGGAACTTAGATGTTTACATTTTTCTTCTAATTTTCAAGTATTATTTATACCTAACTTAAACATATTTGGCGCACATTAAAAAGGGGGAGATTATGAGTGTAATCGACCTATGCTTGATTGGGTATAATCATGATTTTGATGTGTGTGTCAAAGAGTTTAAGCTAGGTTTTATATATGTTCGATATATGTATTTGAGTCATGTAGGACTTGGTGAATCACATATGAGAAGCTTGGTGCGACCAAGCTAGAAAGTTCATCCTATTCCTTGTAATCGGTGAAGGATGGTGCATCCGAGGGATGACCGGGTGAGGAGCAATGAAGTGGAGCAAAGGGAAGTGGACTTCAAGGCAAAGAGAAGTGGACTTCAAGGCAAAGAGAAGGATGCATGGAGAAGAGCCATGGGCTCAAGTGCATCTGAGAAATGAAGGCCAAGGAAGAGGGCTTCAAGGGAAACTCCTAAGAGGATGAGAGATGAGTGTGTAAAAGGCATTAGTTGACCGATGAGTTTGCTTGTCGACTAGGAGTAAATAGAATACTTCTGTTCACTCAGACAATAGGGATCAGTCGACTAATGAGTTTGTTAGTTGATTGGTAAGTAGCCATTGGTAGCCATTGGGATTTTGCAAAGTAGTCGTTGGTTGTGTCCAACGGTAACATCAGTCGACTGTTGAGTTTTCCAGTCGATTGGTGTGTAGGAAATAAGTTGATGTGTGATCAACTCTTTCCACTCTAGTTAAGGAAAACTTGGGGTATAAAGGAGGTTACTGATTCTCCTTAAATACTCCTTACTGTTTTTCCCTAAGCTTCCAAGTCTACACTCTTCTTCCTAAACCTAATTCCCAATCTTGTAAAGAGAAAGAGTTCTTTTGTGGGAGGTTTGTGTTGGATCGATGCGCATGTGAAAGGGGGGGTGAACCAAATGTTAAAACTAATTTTGAAAAATAAAGTCATTTTACGGTTTTAAAATAATGTTGTAGTGGAGAATTCAAATGCTAAAAAGGATTCAAAACATAAAAACATGACTGATTTACTTGGTTCGAAGTCTTTGTTGACTCTTACTCCATGACTCAAGTCCTGTGGACCTATCGACGAGTAATCCACTAAATGCCTCTTATGGAACCGCCGAAAAAGGTGAATTGAATATAAAAAACTGAGGACAAGTGTTACAACCTACACTTTCCTTTATGCAATAATTTAAAACTTGATTAAAAATTTATTACCCAACACTTTGAAGATTATCGGATCGAGCTCGGTGTTGAACGACTTCTTAGTAGTAGTAGAGTGTAGTAGCAACATAACACAGTTGAAGGACGAAGTCGGAGTAGAAGGATTACGTATAACACTTGTATTTGAGTTATTCTTGAATGCTTGGCTGAATCCTCCTTTTATTGGCTATTAAGGGAGGCCTCCACGACGCCTCCAATTGCAATTCTCATCCCTTCATCTTTGGAGTCGATAAAACCCTCTTCCTAGGGTTTTTATCCTATTGAGGGCGCCTTCAACGTACTCCAAGGCACCTCTAGCGTGTTCTCGATAAGCTCCATGACTGCCAACTCTTATCTAGGCAAGGGCGCCTTCAAGACCTTTAAGGCACCTCCAATCCCGAGGAGGCACCTCAACCCTTTTGCTTTGGGCGCCTCCAATCGCCAGGAGGTGCCTAGATCACTATTCATTTGAGGCTTTTTTTTGTACTAATTTATTCATGCAAGGCACGTTAGTCCTAAGACAAAAAATATACCCTGCAAAATAGAGTTAGCACAATCATAAATAGGAGTATTAGTTAGTTCCTATCTTTTCAAGACCAAAAACTAATCATACTCTCAATTTAAGTATCCCAAATGGACCTAAATTGGATCAGCACCTAAAGTCCAAATTTGGACTCGTCCTCACCAGAACTCTCTCCTCTAGTGACTTCTTTTCACTTACCAAACTTACAGTCGGTTGACTAGCCTCTCAACTCACCAGGTCTTTCCGTCGGTTGTTAGGTACGCAGACCCAACTAGACTTCAACTAGTTGTCTGGTGTCACAGACCCAGCTAGATTTTTTGCCAGATATCGAATCACTCCCTTGACATATCTAGGCTTCCCACTAACTATCGAGTCCTCAAACCTAATTTGATTTCAGCCTGGTGTTAAGTCCTTTAGATTCCTCAGTTCTTACATGCTCAGTAAATACATTAGATCACATAAACACTTAACTTAACTCCATTTATCATTCAGCAAAATCCAAGTTAAGATTATTAGTGTAAATTACACCAACAATTTCTTCCTTTTTGATGTAATGACAATCTGAGTTAAAATTAAGAAAAAAATAGATAGTAAAAGATGTGTATAAAAAAATGATATAATATGCTCAAATGCAAGGATGTCATTTTAGGGTTAGGTTTGAGATTTTAGGGTTAATTGAGTTTGTCTAATTCCTGTAATTAGCTCTAACTTAACCCAATTAGTTCTAACTTAACCCAACCTTTCTATACTCCCCCTTTGATATTCATCAAAAAAGAGTAAGGTAAAAGAAAGACAAGTATCATGTCACAAGTAATGCAAGACACCAAGTTAGAAAAGTATAAAATAAACACTTTATATGTATCAGACTTAGGGAGAGGTGTAACAAGAGTTCAACAATTTTGTAAGTTAGCAAAAATTTTGTAAGCAAAAAGTTTTGTAAGTAAACACTTTGACAATTGTCTTTAAAATAGTATTTTCTCAAATAAAATTGTTTAAACTTTTTCAAAAAGTACGGTTAAGTATAGTAACACTTTTTCAAGGAAAACTTTTCAAGAAGGATTTTTAAAATAAGTTTAATAAAGGATTTTTTAAGTAAGACATATTTTTAAAAATAATTTAAAAGATTTATCTTAAAAATTTCTAAGTGAATATTTTTCACAAATTTTCAAAGTGAATATTCCCTAAATATGTATTCAATACAAATAATTTTCGAAGGCATATTCCATGTACGCGTTTCAAAAATTATTTTCCAAGTAAGGCTTTGTTAAAGAATGTTTTAAGTAAAGTTACGCTTTTTGAGGAAACCTTTTCAAAAATTTAAGTTAAAAGTTTTCAAAATAAAGATTTTTAAAATAATTTTAAGGAAGAAATCTTCAAATAAGAAAGATTTTCTAAGTGAATATTTTTCAAAAAGAGTGAATATTTTTTTAAAAAAAAATTCTAAGTGAATATTTTAAAAAGGAATTTCAAGTAAGTATTTTCAAAATTGTTTAAAATTATGTCCTCCTCCTAAATCTGATATCGTTAAAGAAAATATATATCTAAAACTATTCTTTAATGTCTAATCTTTAGTTACTAACTAATTATCAGAAGATAATAGCGTTCACTTGGTTAGTCAAGTTAAGTAAGTGTATTCAGTTAGTGTTTGACTAAAATAGATAACTTCACCTGATCATTGTGATTTGATAATTTTCACCTAGACTTATATTGATGCACTAATATAAGCATATGAAGTCCAGACAGAGTCCTAAGCATCTCACTCCAGTCTATGTTTTGGAAAACACAAGCAAGATAAGCCTAGTGTGCTTGTGAGACGTTGGATGTCTAAATATATAGGATCATGATCTCTTAGGGTAAAGCCTAGACTAAGTCCAATGTTTTCAAATACTAGAAAAATGGGATTTTTTGAAAACATAACTTTAAATAAATTGGCCTAGAATTTGAAAAACATTTAAAAAGAAATATAAACAATACAAACCCTAGTCTATTAAGCGAATTCCTAATTGTTGACATATATTACTAAATTCACTTTCAGGGAGGGGCTTGACAAATATATCAGCTAAGTTTGACTTGGACTCAATGTAATTGAGTTCGATATCTCCTTTAGCTACATGATCCCTAATAAAGTGGTGCTTAATTTCAATGTATTTGGTTCTTGAATGAAGTACTAGATTGTTTGTTAAGTAAATTAAGATGATATTATCAATTAATACTTTTGTCCTTTTAAAGTTTAGGTTAAAATCTTTGAGGGTGTGTATCATCTATAATAGTTATACTACACATTCTCCTATTGCTATATATTTTGTCACAGTAGTAGATAAGACAACATAGTATTACTTTCTACTAAACCAGCTGAGTAGTGAAGATTCAAGTAGTTGACAACCACCACTGGTACTTTTCCTATCTAGTTTATAGTCGGCATAATCTGAGTTAGAAAATCCTATAAGTTCAAAGTTGGCTATTCTAGGTGATCCTGTCTGAAGGCAATGAGATGGTGCGCTAGCTCCGATAGGTGGTTACTTGACGAACAAGAAGCTTCTGGAGATCTGAAGGAAACTCCTCAACGATCCTACGCACAGTCAGATGAGCCAATAAAGGGTTAGTGACCTAAGTCTAGGATGAGAATCCCTAGCTAGGCCCTTCGACGATCAAGTCAATCTCCTCTCTTAAAAAGCGGAAAAAGAACAGTCATGGAAATGTAGGAAAGCAGGGCTTCATATGCAAATGTTTACGTTGTATACCTTGCTAGCGGAGAGGATTCCCCTTTTTATACCACCTTACATAACCTTTGCGATCATGAGGTGACCCCCAGTTTGTTAGAGTTTGTTAGAAGATGAGAGAAGTACAACCTAGATGTCGTGTAATAATATTCCGAGGAATCATTTTTCTACCCTAAATGTATCTCCTTTGTCATTTATAACTTGGACCCTTGATAAAATATTCAAAAGAGGGTATTGCTATAACTGATTAATTAATGAAGCAGCTTCGAGAAAATATTTCCTAACAAGTTTGTCAGGCTATCATAAGGTTATCAACTACTTGCTTGCTAAATATATTTTGGTCGATCATTAAACCGATCATATATTGAGAATACCCTCTATTGAATATATCTTGGCCAGTTATTAAGCTGGTCGTATATTGAGAATACTTTCTGTTGAGTATATCTCGGTCGATTATTAAACTGATCGTATATTGAGTATACCTTCTATTGAATATATCCCGGTCGATCGTTAAGTCGATCGTATATTGAGAATACCTTTTGTTGAATATATCCCAACCGGCCATTAAGCTGATCATATATTGAGATTCTTATAAGGCTGAGTACCTTTAAGCTCGATCGGGCTTTGCTCGGTCGAGTGCACACAGGCAACCTTATGTTTGTTCGACCTTTGCTCGACTGACCGTATGCTAAAAGTCTTATAAGGCTAAGTACCTTTAAGCTTGATCAGGTTTTACCTAATCGAGTGCACACAGACAACCTTATGTTCTATCGACCTTCGCTCAGTCGATCATATACTAAAAGCTTTACAAGGCTAAGTACCTTTAAGCTTGATCAGACTTTGCCCATTCGAGCGCACACAATCGCCCTTATGTTTCCTTAACCTTCACTCGGTCGATCGTATACTAAAAGTTTTATAATGCTGAGTACCTTTAAGCTCAATCGGGCTTCACCCGGTCGAGCACACACAGGCAACCTTATCTTTGTTTGGCCTTCGCTCGACCGATCGTATGCTAAAAGTCTTATAAGGCTGAGTACCTTTAAGCTCGATCGTATTTTGCTGGGTCGAGTGCACCCAAACACTCTTATGTTCGTTCAGCCTTCGCTAAACTGATCGTATGCTAAAAGATTTATAAGGTTAAGTACCTTTAAGATCGATCGGGCTTTGCCCGGTTGAGCACACTAGGCACTCTTATGTTTGATCGGGTTTATAACTTGTCAGCCCTATCTGAGCATCCTGCTCAAAGAATGCTCGGGCGTGCTTTCAGAACTTTGATGTTGGGCAATTAATCAGGACCAGTTAACAAACATCACCCTATCATAACCTTCATCACCACTTCACCTTAACTTTATTATCCTTATCATTTCTTGAATCCGCTCATCATAACCCTTATCACTAGGGTATCATATTCCTACATTAGTCGTGCCTTTTAAGTATCTATAGATTCATTTTGCCTTAGCCAAGTGTGATTCCTTGGTATAAGTTTGATACCTAGCACACATACTAACTACAAATAAAATATTAGGTCAACTTATAGTTACGTACAACAGTCTTCCTATGATACTTCTGTAATATTTTAGGTCTATGAATTTTTCATTTAGATTACTATCTAAGGTTATATTGGTGATCATTGGAATCTTCATTTCTTTAGAGTTTTCCATTCTAAATTTTTTAATTAACTTTAGTGTATATTTTTGTTGATCTACGTAATTTCCTTCATTAGTTTGTTTTATTTGAAGACCTAGGAAATAGGTTAATTTACCTACTAAGCTCATTTCAAACTCATGTTCCATTAAGGTTATAAATTCTTGTAAAAATTCTGAGTTTGTTGATCCAAAGATTATATGATCTATATATACTTGGGTTATAAAAATATCTAATTTGAGATTTCTTACAAATAGAGTTGAGTCAACCCTTCCCTAATTGAATCCCTTAGAAGTCAAATAGGTAGATAGTCATTTATACCAGACCCTAGGAGCTTGTTTTAGACCGTATATGACTTTCTTTAATTTAAAAATATGGTCAGGGTATTCTAGACTTTCAAACCCAGGTGGTTGACCTACATAGACTTCTATCGGATCGTTGCCGGCAGGCTAGAGGGAGGTGAATAGCCTTAACAAATAAAAAGAACCTTTCTCGAATTTACGGCTTAATTAATCTAATATTTGCATAAATAAAATAAATAACTGAAAGAAAAGAGACACAAAAGGGTTACTTAGTTACAACTGAGGAGGTTGTTAATCCAAAGAAGTTGGAGCTTAGTAAACAATCTTCTTCAGGCAGAGAAGCCTCTTACAATAGTTGAAGTACTCAATTACAGAACAAAACAAAACTAGATTGAATCACAAGTGTCGTATTGAACCTCTTGGACCAAGGCTATATTTATAGCCCTAGTCGTGACACTTGGAAGGGTTTAAGACGCTTGGAATGGGATAGAATTCTATCAATGACGCAACAGTTAAATGCCACGTCAATTTGGGTAAAGTTTGGAGGAGGTTGTTAATCCAAAGAAGTTGGAGCTTAGTAAACAATCTCCTTCAGGCAGAGAAGCCTCTTACAGTAGTTGAAGTACTCAATTACAAAACAAAACAAAACTAGATTGAATCACAAGTGTCGTATTGAACCTCTTGGACCAGGGCTATATTTATAGCCCTGGTCGGGGCACTTGGAAGGGTTTCATATGCTTAGAATGGGATAGAATTCTATCCATGACGCAACAGTTAAATGCCACGTCAATTTAGGTAAAGTTTGGATTCTAGGCGCCACGACCTAGTCCGGGTGCCCGGACTAGGAAAGTCAACATAGTTGACTTTTTTCATCCAAGTCTTTCACTCTAGTTCCACTCACCTCTATCCAGGTCTTCTACTCTAGCTCCGCTCACTTGGGTGATTTCGGCCATCCGAAATAGGGCTCACCCGAACCCAACTTCCGGCCTTCTCGAGTGACCTTCCGCTCTGACTTCTCATCCCTCAGAAACGTCGCGCGCCTCCTTCTTGTCTGCCAATGTAGTCTTTTGTAGCACCTCATCCCTTAGATGCATTGAGCCCGTTGGCTCTCTCCTGTGTCGTCCCTAGTTGGGCCTTTTACTCGACTTCCTGTGCTCCTAAGTTCCTACACACTTAGACACAAGGTTAAACCCAACAGGATCTAACTTAACTTATTTAATCACATCAAAACTACCTTGGGGTTCTAACAATCTTCCCCTTTTTGATGTGAGCAACCCAAGTTAAGTTAGGATAAATTAACATAAGGTAAAAGTTAGCAAATTACATTTGCTATTAATTTTAAGCTACCTCCCTTTAGACTTAATTTTTCCTTCTCCTCCTTTGATCACATAAAAAATGGGGTACCTCAAAAGTCTAAGGGAAAAAAAATTGAGTTGATAAAGTTTTATAAAAAACTTTGAGATAGATAATTTTTAAAAACTTCAATTTGTTACCTTTTCTCTGAGATTTTTGAATCCGGTGATCAGCTCCTTCAGTTTGGCGTGTAGTTATGTTACTGACTGTCCTTCTTTTAGTTGGAGGTTCGTTAGTTGGTTCTAGAGAAGGTCCTATTTAGTGAGCTTTGATCAAACATTCATTTGTGTAGCTCTAGGAAGTTTTTCCAAAGTTCCTTTACTGATTCGTAAGCATCGATTCTGTTGATTTCTTGAAGTGACAACACACTTAGTAGGTAGAATTCGGCACAAACTCTGCTTGTTCTTTTTTTATCTAAAGGTACTCTTATTTTTGTTCATCTCTTTGATCTTTAGAAGCTACAAAACCATATTTAATTATTAATAGAACTTCAAAATAAATTTTTAAAAAATACCTCCATGCGTTTATTCCATAACACGAATTCTCCCTCGAACTTTGGCCGATAGATGCTCAGTCTAGCCATCATCTTGGTGCTTCAGTCAGTGGTTAGTTATTTTGAGGTGTTCTGGCTCTGATACCACTTATTGATGAAGTGGGGGCTGGCAAGAGGGCGGTGAATTGCTTATAAAAAAATAACCCCTTTTTATTCTTTTGATTTGATTAGACTAGCATAACTAAAATAAATAAAATAATAAAATTGAACAATTAATGAAAAAGAGACAAATTAATTTACTTGGCTACCTAGGTGATTGTCAATCCAAGATAATGAAGAAAGCTCTACTAATGAATCTCCTTTGTTGAAGGCAGTGATGCCTCTTACACTCTTTTTAAGCTCAAAAAATACTAGGAAATTGAATATAGGATTTGTAGTTTAGTTGTTGAATATCTCCTAACTCCAAGACTCTTTTTATAGCCCCTGGAAGATACTATCCGTGGGTGGAAGACTCCTTCAAAAGGGCTCAAGGTACTTTTAAGTGGATAAAATTTTATCCACAACTCAATGGTAACAAGTGGTCATTTGAGGCTGACATTGTTCACTGAAGGCGCCTCTGAAGCCATTGAAGGTACCTCTGATATTATTCATGGAAGGTGCCTTTCAAGCCTTTGAAGGCACCTTTAGTACTGCATGGAAGGCGTCTTCCAAGCCTTTGAAGGCGCCTTCCAAGCCTTTGAAGGCGCCTTCAATACTATTCATCCAAAAATGGTTAACTTTCCTTATTAATCATTTTTCAATTTGCTCACTTAGGTGATGCTCCAACCATTCGAAATTGAGCTCATCTGAACCCAACTCTAGCTTTCTCCTCGAGCAGCCTTCCTCCCTGACTTCTCGTCCCTCACACCATCGATCGCGTCCTTCTCATCCACCGGTGTACTCTTCCGCGACACCTTGTTCTTCTAATGCACTGAGCCCATCGACTCCCTTCCTGTGCTATCCTTCTTGCTAGCTGCTTCTTCCTCTCAACTTCTTATGTTCCTAAGTTCCTACATACTTAGATACAAGGATCAAATATATAGGACCTAACTTAACATGGTTGATCATATCAAAACTAATCCGAGATACTTACAAGTGGCTCAGCTCAAGGTCACAATATTACTTTGAAATTTTGCTACCAAACTACCAATAGAAAACTTAGGTCATGAGCTTTCCAAAATCAATTTTAGATTTTGATGATCGACAATGACATAATTGACATTAAAAGTAGTGATAAGGGATTTGGGTTGAATTAAGAAAGATTTGGTCATAGAGAAAATGATAAACTCAGTTAACTTCGTTGACTAGCCCTAAATGTGAAGACCGGCCGGATAATGGAAGGAGTGGAAAGGATGGAGTTAATGGGACTCAAAACACTTGGATAATGGAAGAAGTGGAAGGGATGGAGTTAGTGGGATAATGGAAGGTGGAAGTAGTGGGTTAATGGGAGATCAAATATTCACCCTTGCCATTATAAATAACCTCACACCTATTGAAGGGAAGGTTTAGCCATAAGAGAAGACAGAACCCTGGCAGATTTATTTTGGGCAAGGAATAAGAGATCACCATTGTAGGAACGGGTAAGTGGACTTATTATGCAAATTCTGAATTTTTTGAAAGTAATAGTTTTTATTATCTAAAAATTAATTTGTTTCACTTATAAACATTTTTGATGACTGATTCCCATTATTTTTGGAATTTTGGGCACTAGACTAATCATAAACTAAATTGTAGGAATACATATTCTGAACATATTTAACTTTTGACTTCTGTAATTTTTCTGATCTTCGACCTCTCCTCTGGGAGGGATAATTCCAGAGGTCTAATATCAGTTAAGTCATAAGAAATATTACCTAATTTAAGTTCCCACGTGAAAATCTGTGTCTAGATTTTTTGTTATTTTTACTATTGCTACTCAAAAAGTTTAGTATTTGTGTTTTATCCCCCACCTGCTGAGTGATTCCCAAATCACTTACCCCCTTACAAACCATTTTAGTTAGAGATGAAAGTGGTACCGAGAATGAGATTGAGGATGGAGGGTAAGTGGAGTTCTCGGGATGGTGAACCGACTCTAATTATAGACAGGAGAACTAAAATTTTACTACAACTATGAGTTTCTTAATTTAGTTAGAGAAATATAATTTAATTTGTTGAACAGTGAAAATGGTGTCATTATCCGCTCACTTGGCAACCAGGATTCATAAACTCTAGTACTTAACCTGCAGGTCTAGAGTTTGAATCCTGGGGAAGACAAAAATCCATTGGCCAGGGGTGGAAAGTCCTAGTGAGTAACGGTACGACCGAGGGTCGTCGGTCGACGACATAAGAGGTCGCCAGTTGGGTCGTCCAAGGGGCCGAGGGGCCGGGTCATTACAAACTATTTCATTTTTCAATATGAAATTATCTTCCTCAAGTTTTGCAACTTGAGTTGGGATTTCGGTTTGAATTGGTTTAATTATTGAGTTTAATTTTAATTGTTCATTAAGTTTATCATTTTCTTTTATTAGTTTGTTTATTTGATTTTCATAAGTAGTTAATTTCCTATTTAAGCATGCAATAATTTTAAAGAACTTTTTATTTTAACTAAAATATACCTCATCGGAACCTTCGAAAATGAGTGCGGACTCGTGTCTTGATTTGGGTTCGGACCTGTGTTTCAATTCACTTTCTGATTCAGGTTCGTGCGCCATCAATGCGAGGTAGTTGGAATGTTTCGATTCTCTACCGTCAGATTCATCTCCGGACGACTCATCCCACGTCGGTTGGAGGGCCTTCTTCTTTTTCATATTCGATAGTCAATATTGTAGTGCCCCTTCTTGTTGCATCCAAAGTAGGTCACATTCTTGTTGTTAGAGTTGGAGGTAGAGTTGATCTTTTGCAAGTCCTTACTGGTGAAGTTCTTCTTTCTCCTGGTGAACATTTTTCTTACCAAGTTCACCAGGTGTTCTTCATCATCTAAGTCAAGGTCAAACTCATCTTCTAGTTTAGACTTGGATTTTGACTTGTCTTTTGATGATCCTGCAATAAGAGCAAGACCTTTCTCAGATTTGGCGTTAGTTTGTTCATGTAGTTCTAGTTCACAAAACAATTCACCTAGTTTTAATTTTGACAAGTTCCTCAAAATATTATAGGCATCCACGATGGATGCCCACAGTATTGGAATGTATACTAAAAACCTAGTTTTTGTATAAATATTTATTTAGAAATAAGAATCACATTGATCAAATGTCTACATTTATGTTAAGTGTAGTTGTCCATTTAATTTATATTGTAGATAACATGGTGTGAGGAAACACACAGAAGATCATGTTATCATATCCTTATAAATTATAAATAGTAGCTCACAACCAAGATAGAATGGACAATCCATTGGAGTAGTTGTAGTGTAATTTAGTATTAGTTTATCTAGACTATAAAATTACACTAGTACACTATGAGTGTATTCAGCAGGACCATCTGAGGTAGTTTCTTTTTATATTGACTATATAAGAGAACAAAACCTCTGTTATTATGGAAATGCATACTCTTAATCATGATATAATAACAAGCACGTATATTTAATATTTATTTCTTTGATTTATCAAAGTGTGCGATTTAGCTCGTTAAATCAATATGCCTGATAAGTTGGAAATGATATTATTTACATGGTGTGTTGTTGATTATAGAATGAAACCGTGTCCTAGTAATCTAGGTTGATGATGTCTCCTTGAGGAGCTCATAAGGATTGTGATGTAAACTCTGCAGGTGAACCTAGTCCGGCATGACAATGGAGTTGAGTGGTACTACTCTTGGAGCTAGATATTAATTAAGTGAGTTGTCAGTAACTCATTTAATTAGTGGACATTCTATATCTTAAACCCAGGAAGATTAATGCACTCATAATAAGAAGGGGACCATAATGTAATTTGGGATTGGTGCGGTAGTTCAATAATAACTCTTTAGTGGTATGAGCTATTATTGATGAACTTGAGCTGGGTGTTCAGGGCGAACACAGGAAGCTCAAGCTCATCAGGAGACCAAAACCAATTTCTCCTCTCGATCCCTATTGTAGCCTCTATAAAATCTTGTGTCCACTAAGTCCACTTCTTGTCCAAGTAATGGGTCAGACACAACCTTGCTTGGAGTAAGGGGGTCGGCCAAGCATAGGCTTGGAGCCCAAGTAGTGGCCAGCCACCAAGCATGGGGCCGACCACATAGGATTAATGGGAGATTTTATTTTTGTTAAAAATTTTCCTTTTATAGTCATTCATGAAAGGGATTTAAAAGAGAAATTTTATTTTTAAAATTTCCTTTTATAGTCATCCTCATGGTTTTAAAAAGAGAGTTTTAGATTTTAAAATATTTCCTTTTATAGCTATCAACAAAAGATTAAAGAGAGATTTTAATTTTGTTAAAATCTTTCCTTATTTGTAGTTGTCTATAATGTTTAAAAGAAAATTTTTAATTTTTGATAAACTTTCCTTTTATGTAACCATGATTTAAAAAGAGAAGTTTTAATTAATCTTTCCTTTTTTTGTAGTTGTCTATATGTTTTAAAAGAGAGAGATTAATTTTTAAAACTTTCCTTTATTGTCATGTACAATAGGAAATTTAAAAAGAGAGATTTTAATTGTTATTAAAATTTCCTCTTTTAAACAAATAAGGAAGTTTTAATTATATTTAAAACTTTCCTTTTTGTAGACATCATGGTTTAAAGGAAACTTTAATTTTTGTGGTAAAATTTTGTTCCTTTTTAGACTCCATGATGTGGTCGGCCATAGGAAGAAGAAAAGGAAGTTTTAATTAAACTTTCCTTTTTTGCCAAGATCAAGGATTATAAAAGAGATGGAGAGGGTGCCTCATGAGAAAACACAACCTAGGCTTTCTCCTCTCTTCATTGTGTGGTCGGCACCCTTATTGTTTCCTGAAGGGCTAGCGGCACACAAGCCTTGATTCCTTGGTGCCCGAATCTCTTCCATGCTCTTCTCTTTTGTTTTCTTCCTTTGAGGTCGGCGGTTCTTCAAGCTTCTTCATCTTGGTGGCCGATTGCTTTGAGAGGAAGAAGAAGAGAAGAAAATTTCCTATTTTGGCATCCCTTGATGGCTCAAGATTCTTGGAGAAGAAGAAGTGGTCCCGGTGGAATTCATCTTGGTAGATCGTCGCCCACACGATGCCTATGAGGAGGTGAGGAATATAACAGAAGATCAAGAGGTCTTTAGCTACAAAGAAAGGTATAACTAGTTGTCTTATTCCGCATCATGCTAGTTTTCTTTATATGGATTTTGAAATATCAAACACAAGAGGCTAACGATTCTAGGCAATCGAATTTATGTTTTGATTTTGTGTTTCTTTTGTTTTTCGATCTTATGATTCGATTGTTCTTAATGGTTAAACCTAGGGTTACTATAAGAAGATTAAATATTGAATTTCGTTGAAAGGCTTTGTTTAGGAAGTGGTGGATGATGTCATACCCAAGAAGGCCTAGTGTCTCTCCATGTTTAACCTGGAAGTCGATCTCTGAAATAAATATTTAATTAACTTTGTAACATGGGTGGATTTGGATTAATAATGTTAAGCATCGTTTGCGATCCAAATCTAAACTTTAAGAACAGATAAGTTGAATTTAGAATCAATAATATTAAGTTCTATTTGCGATTCCAAATTTAATTTCTAAATAACACAGTAGGTTGTTAGGAAAGGTTCGAGACTTGTACAAATTTTTTATACAGGGGAACCAGTACGATATTCCGAGTAGCAACCAACAATTAGTATCAGAGCTAGGATATTGCCTCTGTGTGTTTGGTTTTTTAGTTTAATTATGCACATGTCATACATATTTTAGGCAGGATAATAGTAGGATGTGCAATTAAATTAACTCTATGGTTGCAGGCATCCTATACCAACTATTTTGGCCCTAATATGATTGTGTATGATTGGACCTTCGGACATATCGAGGGCATTTTATGTGCGTGCATGATTATATGTATTACATACAGTAGGAGCTGTATTAGTTTTAGAATTTTACATTTTTGTTTCGATCTAGATTACATGTACATTCCCTTGTGGAATATAGGATCGATAAATATAAAATCTATTTTTGTCGTGAATCGTATTCTTGCAAGGCGTGGTACTATTTGAGGACCAGAGGCGCAGTGGAATAAGAAGCAAGATAGATGCGACAACTAGACCCGATTGCGGTGGCTAAAGATGGCAGTAGTTATAGTTGGCAGCACATGGAGGACAGTGATAGAAGAGGTCATAATAGTTGGAAAATTATTTTTCCATATTTATTGCTTTGCTGTAATGTGTGTGTGTGCATGTTAAAATCCTCATCTTAAATAACTAAGTGGGAGAGGAATTTATAAATTCCACGGTCTCCATTACTGGTTTGAAAGTGATGCAAACAAACGTGTGTGTTGGCTCTGAGTGCCTTCCTCCACAACGGATGAGTATGTTTGTGGGTCACTAGATCAAACTTCCTTTTATGGATGATTATAGGAAATTATTTAGGAGCGTGTGATCTTCTCCAACTGAAGGGGCACAATCTTATTTAATGGACTAAGTATCAAGTAATGATATATACTTAGACGTATTTAATAGTATCCTCCCTAACGGAGTCACTACTATTTTTACGCGGCCAAAGGAAAAATAACTATTAATTTGTCATAAAGTTAGGTAAAACCCCCTCTTACAAATGTTTGAATTTGTATACATCCACACTAACGTGGCATATAAAAAATCATGGTGTTTGAGGTAATTTTATTTGTCATAAAGTTAGGTTGACAAAATTAAATTAAAGGGTAAAACCTCTTCTTACAAATATTTGAACTTGTATACGTCCACACTAACGTGACATACAAAATTCATGGTTTTAGAGATAATTTAAGGTTGACAAGATAATTAATGGGTAAGACCCTCCTCTTACAAATATTTGAATTTGTATACGTCCACACTAACATGGCATACAAAATTCACGGTGTTTGAGGTGTTGGTGAATTTAAATTATATTGTTTTGAGGAATCAATATTATTTTAAATTCTAAAGTTTTGACCAAATATTTGATCGAAGACAGACAAACTATTAATTTTATTTATCATAAATATAGGTTGACAAGACAATAAAATTAATGGATAAAATCTCCTCTTATAAATGATTGAATTTGTATACATCCACACTAACGTGGAATACAAAATTCACTGGAATTTTGAGGTGTTGGTCTTGACCAAATATTTTTGTGATTCTTAGGATTTCAAATGTTTTTCAATCCCCTAGATGTTAGAGAATACACTTACTAGTCCCAAATTATAATGATTGGAAACAAAACTTGGACACTAAGGTGGACTGTCCTCTCATAAATGAGAACAATAAAGGTGTATTTTATTCATTAGTTGTTGAAATATATTTAGTGGTGTTATCTACCAGTACCTGATGTGTAGATACGAGAGCCACTGATCGTGTCTGTAATTCATTAAAGGGGTTCCAGGAAACCCGACAACTATATGAAAGGGAAAATACCGTCTACATGGGCACTGCTGCAAAAGTAGCAGCTGTTGCAGTGGGAGATGTTTATCCTTTGATAGGAATAAAGCATTGATTGTCTTTACGTACCAAGTTTTAGAAAGAACTTGATTTCAGTTTCTAAAACTATTTAGGGATGGATATTCTGTCTATTTTAATGATAAAGTTGTTATCAAGAAAAATAGGAAAGTTATCTGTTCTGGTACGCAATACTACCACAATGTAACAAAAGGAA
This sequence comes from Zingiber officinale, assembly GCF_018446385.1. Classification (NCBI taxonomy): domain Eukaryota; kingdom Viridiplantae; phylum Streptophyta; class Magnoliopsida; order Zingiberales; family Zingiberaceae; genus Zingiber; species Zingiber officinale. The sequence goes on from NC_055993.1 coordinate 51,320,403, forward strand.
ATTAATAACGCATCTTCTAATTTTAATAAGAGAAAATAACATTCGGAAATGAACCAAACATATATTTGGCATCTAAGGCTAGGTCATATTAATTTGAGTAGGATTCAAAGGTTAATAGCCGATGGACTTTTGGGTTCATTGGTGGTGGAAAACTTTCCAACCTGCGAGACTTGCTTGGAAGAGAAAATGACCAAGAGGCTTTTAAGACTAAGGGGTATAGAGTCAAAGACGTATTGGAGTTGGTTCATTCTGATTTGTACCTAAAACTATCCAAGCAAGAGGTGGTTTCAAATATTTCGTCTCTTTTAGATGACTATTCGAGATACGGGTACATTTACATGATGCGCCGCAAGTCTGAGTGCTTTGATGAGTTCAAAGAGTACAAGGCTGATGTGGAAAAACATCATGGTAAAAGTATCAAGACACTACGGTAAGATCGTAATTGCAAGTACTTCTTAGGAGAGTTTAGGAGTCACTTATCATAACTCAGGGATTCAATCCCAACTGATTGCACCTGGTACACCCCAACAGAATGGTGTGGTAGAATGAAGGTATAGGACTCTTATGGAAATGGTTAAATCAATGATAAGTTATTCAGAATTACCGAATTCGTTTTGGAGATATACTCTGGAAACGACAATGAACATAATACCTTCTAAAATCAGAACCCTCTACTCCCATAGAATTGTAGAATGGACGTAAGCCTAGTCTGAAACATATTCAGATTTGGGGTAGTCCAGCACATGTGCTGAAGGGAGACACTGATAAGTTGGGCAGGAGTTCACTTGTTTGTGGGTTATCCTAGAGAAACAAAAAGAGGTTTATAGCCCTAAAAATCAGAAGGTCATTGTTGGCACCAATGCCCGATTTTTAGAAGAGGACTATGTTATGAACCACAAGCCCATGAGTAAAATTGTTCTTAAGGAAATAATAAAGGACATGTCTAATCTAGTACCTACAGTGCAAGATGAAATGTCACAAGAAACTGTAATACGTATCACAAATGATACACAACTACAAACAGTGTCTCGCCATAGTGGGAGGGTTGTTAGGCAACCTGAAAGATTCATATTTTTGGGAAAGTCATCGGACTTGATCCCAGGTAAACATGAACCTGATCCTCATACATATAACGAAACACTCCAAGATAAAGATGCAGCATCTTGGCAAAGAACAATGAATTCAGAAATAGAATCTATGATTCTAACAAAGTTTGAGAGCTAGTAGAACCATCAAATAGTATAAAAGCTATTGGATGTAAATGGATCTATAAAAGGAAAAGAGGGACAGACAAGAAGGTGGAAACCTTCAAAGCAAGGATTGTTGTGAAGGGGTATACTCAGAAAGAGGGAATCGATTATGAGGAAACCTTTTTGCCAGTAGCTATGCTTAACTCTATCTAGATACTCTTATCTATTGCTGCTTATATGGATTATAAGGTTTGGCAAATGGATGTCAAGACAGCTTTCCTTAACGGAAGTCTTGAAGAAAACATCCATATGAAGCAACCAGAGGGGTTTATTGCAAAGGGCAAAGAGCATCTAGTATGTAAACTCAATCGGTCTATTAATGGACTGAAGCAAGCTTCAAGGTCTTGGAACATCCAGTTTAATGAAGTAATCCAGTCATATGGATTTATTTAATGTCCGGATGAGTCTTGTGTATACAAGAAGTGTGATGAAAACGTGGTGGTATTTCTTGTACTATACGTAGATGACATTTTGTTAGTTGGAAACAATATCAAAGTGTTGTCGGAAGTAAGGGTATGGTTGTCCAAGAAATTCGATATGAAGGACTTGGGAGAATGTGCACATATTCTCGGGATCAAAGTAATAAGGGATCGCAAGAAAAGAATGTTGTGCTTATCCCAAGCTTTATATATCGATATGATCCTAGCTCGTTTTAGCATGCAAAACTCCAAGAAAGATTTTTTACCTTTTAGGCATAGAGTGTCTTTATCTAAAGAGATGTCTCCGAAGACATCAAAAGAGATAGAAGAAATAAAGGCAGTTTCTTATGCTTCAACTGTAGGAAGCTTAATGTATGTTATGTTATGCACGAGATCGGATATCTGCTTTGCTGTGAGCATGATTAGCAGATATCAAAGTAATCCAGGACAGGGACATTGGATTGCCGTAAAGCATATATTAAAGTACCTAAGAAAGGCTAGAGATTATATGTTGGTTTACCAAGTAGATGATTTGCTCCCTGTGGGTTACACGGATTCTGACTTCCAATCAGATAGGGACAATAGTAAGTCGACCTCGGGATTTTTGTGTTTACTTTAGGAGGTAAAGCCATAACAATGGAAGAGTGTTAAGCATAAATACTTTTCGGACTCCACCATGGAAGCTGAGTATGTGGCAGCCTCTGAGGTAGCCATAGAAGTTGTATGGCTCAGAAACTTCATGATGGACTTAGATGTGATTCCTGGTTTGCCCAAAAATTATTACAGTGTATTGTGATAATAAGTGGTGCAGTAGTAAACTCGAAGGAACCACGACCCCATAAGGCAAGTAAACACATAGAGCACAAGTACCACCCAATACGAGATATCGTATAACGAGGAGAAGTTGCTGTCGCCTAGATTACATCAGCGGATAACCTAGATCTTTTCACTAAAGCCCTTAAGGTAAGAGCTTTTGATGGGCATGTTGAAGGGTTGAGAATCAGATGTATGGCAGGGTATAAGGCAGCATAGTCTTTTAATATAAGTGGGAGATTGTTGGAATGTATACTAAAAGCCTAGTTTTTGTATAAATATTTATTTAGAAATAAGAATCACATTGGTTAAATATCTATATTTATGCTAAGTGTAGTTGTCCATTTAATTTATATTGTAGATAACATGGTGTGAGGAGACACACAGAAGATCATGTTATCAGATCCTTATAAATTATAAATAGTAACTCACAACCAAAATAGAATGGACAAATCATTGGAGTGGTTGTAGTGTAATTTGGTATTAGTTTATCTAGACTATAAAATTACACTAGTACACTATGAGTGTATTGAGCAGGACCATCTGAGGTAGTTTCTTTTTATACTGACTATATAAGAGAACAAAACCTCTGTTATTATGGAAATACATGCTCTTAATCATGATATAATAAGAAGCGCGTATATTTAATATTTATTTCTTTGATTTATCAAAGGGTACGATTTAGCTCGTTAAATCAATAGGTCTGATAAGTTGGGAAATGATATTATTTACATGGTGTGTTGTTGATTATAGAATGAAACCGTGTCCTAGTAATCTAGGTTTATGATGTCCCCTTGAGGAGCTCATAAGGATTGTGATGTAAACTCTGCAGGTGAACCTAGTCCGGCATAACAATAGAGTTGAGTGGTACTACTCTTGGAGTTAGATATTAATTAAGTGAGTTATCAGTAACTCATTTAATTAGTGGACATTTTATATCTTAAACACAGGGAGATTAATGCACTCATAATAAGGAGTTCATAATGTAATTTGGGATTGGTGCGATAGTTCAATAATAACTCTTTAGTGGTATGAGCTATTATTGATGAACTTGAGCTGGGTGTTCGGGGCGAACACAGGAAGCTCAAGCTCATCGAGAGACCAAAACCAATTTTTCCTCTCGGTCCCTGTTGTAGCCTCTATAAAATCTTGTGTCCACTAAGTCCACTTCTTGTCCAAGTAATGGGTCAGGCACAACCTTACTTGGAGCAAGGGGGCCGGCCAAGCATAGACTTGGAGCCTAAGTTGTGGCTGGCCAAACCATGCTTGGTGTCCAAGCATTGGGCCAGCTACATAGGATTAAAGGGAGATTTTATTTTTGTTAAAAAAATTTCTTTTTTAGCCATTCATGAAAGAGATTTAAAAGAGAAATTTTATTTTTAAAATTTCCTTTTATAGTCATCCTCATGGTTTTAAAAAGAGAGTTTTATATTTTAAAATATTTCCTTTTATAGCTATCTATAAAAGATTAAAGAGATATTTTAATTTTGTTAAAAAAAATTCTTATTTGTAGTTGTCTATAATGTTTAAAAGAAAGATTTTAATTTTTGATAAAACTTTCCTTTTATGTAACAATGATTTAAAAAGAGAAGTTTTAATTAATCTTTCATTTTTTGCCAAGATCAAGGATCATAAAAGAGATGGAGAGGGTACCTCATGAGAAAACACAACCTAGGCTTTCTCCTCTCTTCATTGTGTGGTCGGCACCCTTATTGTTTCTTGAAGGGTCGGCGGTACACAAGCCTTGATTCCTTGGAGGCCGAATCTCTTCCATGCTCTTCTCTTTTGTTTTCTTCCTTTGAGGTCGGCGGTTCTTCAAGCTTCTTCATCTTGGTGGCCAGTTGCTTGGAGAGGAAAAAGAAGAGAAGAAAATTTCATATTTTGGCATCCCTTGATGGCTCAAGAGTCTTGGAGAAGAAGAAGTGATCCCAGTGGAATTCATCTTGGTAGATCGTCGCCCACACGATGCCCAAGAGGAGGTGAGGAATACAATAGAAGATCAAGAGGTCTTTAGCTACAAAGAAAGGTATAACTTGTTGTCTTATTCTGCATCATGCTAGTTTTCTTTGTATGAATTTTGAAATACCAAACACAAGAGGTTAATGATTCTAGGAAATCAAATTTATGTTTTGATTTTGTGTTTCTTTTGTTTTTCGATCTTGTGATTCGATTGTTCTTAATGGTTAAACCTAGGGTTACTATAAGGAGATTAAATATTGAATTTCGTTGAAAGACTTTGTCTAGGAAGTGGTGGATGATCCCATGCCCAAGAAGGCCTAGTGTCTCACCATGTTTAACCTGGAAGTCGATCTCTAAAATAAATATTTAATTAACTTTGTAATATGGGTGGATTTGGATTAATAATGTTAAGCATCATTTGCGATCCAAGTCTAAACCTTTAAGAATAGATAAGTTGAATTTGGAATCAATAATGTTAAGTTTTGTTTGCGATTCTAAATTTAATTTATAAAGAACACAGTAGGTTGTTAGGAAAGGTTCGGGACTTGTACAAAATTTTTACACAGGGGAACCAGTACGATATTCCGAATAGCAATCAACAGTCCACAGTGCATTTCGAGGAAATGCATTTATGGCACACTTTATCAGATCTCAATTCTCTAATTGGTGGCCAATTATGTGGAGTCCGTTGAGGATGCCCTTTATCATCGTGTGCAGCTGACTTGTAGTCTCACCTTCCTGCATTTTTGTCATTAAACAATTTATTTAAAAATAAATCTCTCTTTGTGACCTTAGCGTCTTTGGTTCCCTCATGCAATTCTATAAGCTTGTCCCAAAGTTCCTTTGCATTTTCGTGTGGGCCGACACGATTTAGCTCTTCTTTTGTTAGTGTGCACTGAATTATGTTGAGAGCTTTGATGTACAATTGAGCCTTTTTCTTCATTTCCTGATTCTAATGTTCCGGGTTCATTGGAATTCCGGCGTTGTCGATGGGAACTTTGTAGCCTCTGGTGATGCTAAACCACTGGTCGAAGTCGATCTTCAGATATACCTCCATCTGTTTCTTCCAGTAGGGGAAGTTATCACTGTTGAATAGGGGAGGACAAACGGTGTTGTGCCCTTTAAGTTGTGTCATTTCACAACCGTAGAAAGAAAAACTAAAAGGTACCAAGACTTGGTCTTGGATTAGCAGTGTTTGAGATGAAAAAAAATGTAGAAAAATTTGAGTGGTGTTGCACTAATCTCAAATTAAAATCGAACGAAAAATAATTATCTAAATGGGTAAAGTTTTACCAATTCAGATAGAGAACAAAAAAAATGTAATTCCCTGGCTGAATGGGTAAAGTTTTACCAATTCAAATAGAGAACAAAAAAATGTAATTCCCCCAACTTGATTGGTGGTTGCATCAAATCAGAGCAAAACCTATTCTAATACCACTTGTTAGATCGAGTTGCACGTGAGAGGGGGGGTGAATCATGTGGTTTTCAAAATTCCTTTTTTCTTTGTAGTTTTAAAATCATGAGTATGCACAGTGGAAATTAAAAAGAAAATAATACAAGAAAACACAAGCTATTTCACTTGGTTCGGAGCCTTTGGCGACTCCTACTCTAAGACCTATGTCCCACTAACCTATTAACGGGTAATTCACTAAAAACCTCTTCCGGTACCTCCGGAAGAGGAAATTGAATACAAAGAAATTTAGAATAAGTGCAACACCCTACACTTGTCCTTTTGCAGTAATTAAATACACAAAATAAATGTTACCGACACCTAGAGATTGATGTTGAAGTGCTCATGTCGATGTCGGTCTGCCAGCCATGATCGAACTCCTCAGAGCAGTTGTCGGGTGCAGCAGCTTCATAGCAAAGTCGTAGCAGGAGCCCGGAGCAGTCAGAACCTTAAAAAGATACGTAGTAGCTCGAATAGTTGTTGTTCTTGAATGCCTTCTCGAGACAGCCTTATAAAAGGCATGGAAGGCACCTCCAATAAGGTAAGATCGATCCTAATCTGCCCGGTGCTTATCCACGACTTCAACCAAAATTTATCCTACGGAAGACGCCTTCCATAGCCATGGAAGGCATCTTCTATAAACAGTACGAAGGTGTCTTCACTACTTGAAGGCGCCTTCAGACATTGTTCATTCGAAGACAATTTTCTTCTATTTTTCCTACAAAATAATGTTAGTCCAAAATACCATACAAAACCAGTATTAGGACAATTTAATAATAATAAAAAGTAGTAATTAGTTCTTGTCCTCCCAAGACTAGGAACTAGTCAAGGTCTCAGCTTAGGGATCCCAAATGAACTTACACTGGACCGACGTCTACTGTCACTTCAACCAGGATGCGTCCTCACTTGGTTATTCTCCTCTAGCGACTTACCTTAACTTACTAGTTTGCCAAACATCCAGTCAGTTCGTCGACTTGTCTGGACTTCGTGCTAGTTATCCGGTTGACCCGTCGACCTTGCTGGACTTTGTACCAACTATCCGGTCGGCCCGTCAACCTAGCTGGATTTCATGCCAACTATCCGATCGACCCGTCGACCTAGCTAGATTTCGTGCCAGCTATCCGATCGGCCCGTTGACCTAATTGGACTTTGTACCAGCTATTCGGACGACCCGTCAACCTAACTAGATTTCGTACCAACTATCCAGTCAGTCCGTCGACCTAGCTGGATTTCTTGCACACTTGATCAAATGGTTAGATCATAATAAGGCCTAACTAAATTTACTTGTCATTCATCAAAATCCAAGTTAGACCGTTAGTACAAACTGCACCAACAAGACCGTCCGGTTCTAAACCCTAGATCAAGAAGAGATCGTGTTCCATGGTCAAGTTAAGAAGCGGAAATCTCTCTTGTCTGCTTCTCAAACTTGGGAAGCCATGAAAGGTGGGGAAGAAGTATACTTTGTAATGATAAGCAAGCTAAGGTCAAGGAAGACTCCGAGTTAAGACTAGAAGATATACTGATAGTAAGGGAATTTCTAGATTTTTTTCTAGATAAACTTCCAGGGGCACCTCCAGACCGAGAAATTGAATTCGAGGTCAATTTAGTGTTAAACATCACACCTATTTCAAAGACTCCATACCGAATGGCCCCAACGAAACTCAAGGAACTCAGGGAACAACTCTAAAAACTACTAGATAAGAAGCAGATAAGGTCAAATACATCACCATGAGGAGCACCAATATTATTCATAAAGAAAAAGGATGGTAACATGTGTTTGTGCATCGATTATAGGGAGTTAAATAATATCATAATCAAGAATAAATACCCTCTACCAAGAATTGATGATCTATTTGATTAACTCAAAGGAGCTAAAGTGTATTTAAAGCTCGACTTGAGGTCGAGATATCACCAGTTGAAAAGCAAAGGAGAAAATATTCTGAAAATTGCTTTTCGAATGAGATATGGGCATTATGAATTCATGGTAATGCTATTTGGATTAACAAATGCTCCCACAACATTCATGGACTTTATGAATCATGTCTTCAAATCATTTCTAGATAACTTTGTGGTAGTATTCATTGACGATATCCTCATCTACTCATCAAGTAAAGAAGACCACATAAAACACCTCTGACTTACAATCAAAACTCTTCGTGAGAAATAATTATACTCCAAGTTCAAGAAATATGAATTCTAGCTAAAGAGTGTAACCTTCCTGGGTCATATCATATCGGCGGAGGGAGTATTAGTGGACCCAAAAAAGGTGGAGGTGATACTAGAATGGCCACGACCGACAACGGTTATTAAAGTTCGAAGCTTTTTAGGATTAGCTGGCTACTACAGGAAATTCATCGAAGGATTTTCCTCAATAGCCATACCTCTGACCAAACTCATCCAGAAAAATTCCAAGTTCAATTGGGATGAGAGATATGAAAGGATCTTTGAGACCTTAAAAAGGAAAACTAGCGTCGACAATAATATTGATTCTACCCACCGAAGGTAAGGATTTTACCGTCTATAGTGATGCTTCAAAAAGGCCTGGGGTGTGTGCTTATGCAAGAGGGCATAGTGATTGTGTATGCATCAAGACAGATAAAGTCATATGAGCAAAATTACGCTACCCATGCTCTTGAGTTGACAGTAGTAGTCTTCGCTTTAAATTTTTTGTGACATTATTTATATGGGATTAAATGTGAGATCTTTATCGATCATCATAACCTCAAATACTTATTTACTCAAAAGGAACTAAATATGAGGTAGAGATGGTGGATTGAGCCCCTCAAGGATTATGATTTCACTATCAATTACCATATAGGAAAAGCCAATAAAGTGGTGGACACTTTGAGCCAGAAAAACTTAGGAAAGATGATTCTTTTTTCAGTGTCAGTCGAACCATGCATATATGAAAGAATCAAAATGAGCCAGAACCAAGACCCTAATTTGATTAAACTTAAAGCCCAAGCACATGATAGAAAAACTTCAAAATTTTAGGTAGATGGTAATAACATAGTTTGGATGAGAGAACAATTATATGTACCAGATGTCGACAACCTCCAAAAGGAAGTACTATCTGAGGCACACAAATCTAAATTCTTAATTCACCCCGGAAGTACAAAATTGTATAAAGACTTGAAGAAAAGCTTCTGGTGGAGTGGAATGAAGGGAGACGTAGCATACTTCATAGCTAAATGTTTGGTGTGTCAACAAGTGAAGGTCAAACACCAGCGACCTGAAGGACTCTTACAATCATTAGAAATTCTAGAATGGAAATGGGAACACATTTCAATGGACTTCGTGGTAGGGTTACCGAGATCGTGCCAGAGTCATGACGTTATATGGGTAATTGTGAACAAACTTACCAAGTCCGCTCACTTCATACCAGTCCACATAAATTATAATCTCAACAACCTAAGCAAATCTTTATATGGATAACATAGTGTGACTGCATGGAGTGTTAGTGAGTGTCTTATCTGATAAGGATCCAATATTCGTGTCCGAATTTTGGAAAAGCTTCCAACAGGCAATGGGCTCTAAAGTTACTCTTAGCATAACTTACCATCCACAAATGGATGTGCAAACAGAAAGAACCATCTAAACACTCAAAGTTATGCTATGAGCATGCACGCTAGAGTTTAGTTCAAATTAATAATAGCTACCACAGCAGTATCGGGATGGCCTCGATGAGGTACTATATCGACAAAAATGTCGATCGCCCTTATACTGGAATGAAATAAGAAAGAAAACTCTTATGGGGCCTGAGCTTATATAAGACACCGTGGGTAAGGTAGAAATTATTCGAGAGCGACTAAAGACGGCCCAAGATCATCAGAAAAATTGGGCAAATGCAAAACGAAGGCCCTTAGAATTTGATATTGGTGAGAAAGTAATATAAAAGTATCACTGATGAAAGGTGTGGTGAGATTCAACAAATCAGGAAAGCTGAGTCTTAGATATGTAGGACCATTTAAAATCTTAGGAAGGTTTGGTACCCTAGCATACAGACTGGCCTTACCTCCGGCGTTATCGAGAATCCACAATGTCTTCCATGTCTCTCAATTGAGAAGATATGTGAAGGACCTAAGTCATATCTTGAAAGTAACCATTGGTGACTCAAGGAAACTTACGGGAAAACCTAAAGTATAAAGAGATCACAATTCAAATCGTGGATTCAAAGGATCAAGTATTGAGACAAAGGACTATTCCATATGTTAAAGTCTAATGATCCAACCATACTACCAGGGAGGCTTCTTGGAATGAGAAAAGGAAATGCATGTACTATACCTACATCTTTTTGAGGTCTAAGGCAAGCCAAGTTTCGAGGACAAAACTTCACATAAAGAGGGAGGAATGTGAAGACCAATCGGATAATGGAAAGGATAGAGTTAGTGGGACTCGAAACACTTGGATAATGGAAGTAGTGGAAAGGATGGAGTTAGTGGGATAATGGAAGGTGGAAGTAGTGGGTTAGTGGGAGATCAAATTTTCACCACCACCGCTATAAATAACCTTACACCTATCGAAGGAAAGGTTTGACCGTAAGAGAAGATAGAACCCTGACAGATTTGTTTTGGGCAAGGAAGAAGAGGTCACCGTCATAACAACTTCTAAGGAACGGGTAAGTAGACTTATTACGTAAATTCTAGATTTTTCAAAAGAAATAGTTTTTATTCTCTGAAAATTAATTTATTTCACTTCTGAGCATTCTGATGACTGATTACTATTATTTTCGTAATTTTAGGTACTAGACTGATCATGAACTAAATGGTAGGAATATATATTTTAAACATGTTTGTCTTTTGACTTCTGCAATTTTCCCGATCTCTGACCTCTCCTCTAGGAGGGATAATTCTATAGGGCTGATATTAGTTAAGTCATGAGGAACATGACCTAATTTAAGTGCTTATGTGAAAATTTGTGTCTAAATTTTGTTATTTTTACTAGTGCTCCTCAAGAATTTCAGTATTTGTGGTTTATCCCCCGCCTGCTGAGTGATTCCCAAATCACTCACCCCTTTACAAACCATTTCAGTTAGAGACGAAAGTGGCACCAAGAATGAGATCGAGGATAGAGAGCAAGTCCAATTTTGGGGATGGTGAACCAACTCCAATTACAGATAGGAGGACTAGAATTCTGCTGCAACTATGAGTTTCTTAATTTAGTTAGGAAAATATAATTTAATTCATCGAATAGTGGAAATAGTGTACTTTTTATGTTGGAAATGTAAAGACCGACTTCATGTGCCAATTCTTATACTACCAAGGCTGATTATTTTTTAAGTTTGGATTTGAAAGCAATGCTGATGTCACTATCCGATTGACCCCCGGTTGTGGGGTGTGACACTGGGGGTGACCGACCCGGTCCCATGGAAGTTTTCCACTGACCACCAGGGTAAATAGAGAAGCGCATACAACAGGCAGCCCAGAAATCTAGTATCCTTTAGTTGCACATCCCATTTGGAGGAAAAATTCCTACAAATACTCCATATCTGAGGATCAAACTGTGTATACCTGGGTGACAATCCGGATACCCTACCGTGGCACTATAGCCCTGAGGACTTTTTTTTCTTTTTATCTAGTGATAGATTTGATCGGGGAGAGAGAATATAAATGGAGGGAAGAGAAAATATAATAGATGTATATTGAGTTGAAATATGAGAAATATAGTGGAAAAAAAATTAAGATCTAGTCATCCATAAGACTAAACTCAAGTTGTGTATAAAAAAGGGGTTATCATCATATCAATTATACATATTTATTTTTGGAGTGGTCAAATAATATATATACTAAGAAAATAAAAAATTTCTATAGAGTAATAATGCTATTAAAATTTTTGAGGGGTCATGACCCTTCAGTTCATGTGTAAATCTGTCTTAAGTATGGATATATATTTAGACGACTAATAAATATTCTAGCTAGTAATATGAAATCATGCCAACTATGTATATTAAAATAGAAAAAGAGAGAAAAAACTTTATTAGTAATGATAAAATCATATAATAATATTTAAATATAAATAATAATATAATAAAAGATAGAGTATAATGAAAGAAGGACTTGATTTATTGTGATAGTAAATTGACACAAATTATCTCTTTTAAGTATGGACGTATATTTTTTAAATTTCTATAATTTATTATTGTAAATACGAAGTTATAGTTAATTCGGGATAAATCATATGCTTAAAATTTAGGTAAATGAAAAAAATAAAAAAGATGAACTTAATTATTATATTGCAAATAAAAGCATACCATCTATAATTTAATATTTGAAATATCCTTTCTATACTCTATCTTGTATCAGATTTGGTCGTCCTTGGAGTCATGATGTCGTGGTAGGATATTCAAATTATTTCTCTGATACCTACGGTTCGAACCTCAGCTACGATGTATTTGTAGAAAATTTTTCTTATCCAACTTGATTAATCATTTTTTTATATCAGATTTGATCATATCAGAATTATGATATTGTAGTAGGAAATTCAGATTATCATTTGGAGATTCAGGTTTGATTCCCAATTATAACTTATTTGTAAGAATTTTTCCTTCAAATCGAGGGCACAATAAAAAAATACTGGGTTCTTGGGCTATCCACTATGCGTATTTTCCGATTTATTCTGATGATCGGTGGAAAATTTCCATGGAACTAAATCGATTATTTAAAAATAATACTAACTAGAATTATTATTTTTTTAATCAAATTTGATTAAATCTACTCTAGATACACTTTCAAGAGCATGAGAAGTTTAAATCAAAATTGTATCATTTGCAAATAGTTTTAATCAAAATTACATCACATTAGAGCAATTTAAATGAAAGGTGTCCTATGGACATAATTAATATCCATACATAATTAATATCTGTATGTATGTTTATTTTAATAAATTTTTAGGTTAATTTTTAATATATATAAAATATCTAAGTTGGATGATTGATTTTTCTATGAAAAAACTGATGTATTGAGATAAAATATTTTTTATAATTTATTTATTTTTATTTAAGTGTACGATAGGTGATATTGAACGGTTTGGAATGATATTTTAAAATGAAAATGAAAATGAAAATAATCACTGTTTTAATAAATCTTAAAATAGAAGTATATTTCTGATAACATAAATAATTAAGGACGACCTTCCAATTGTTCACCCATAAAAATTAATAAATTAATGATTTATATATCATATTTATTATTATCTGCACAAGGTGCGGATAACCGAGTAGTTATTGATAAAAGGGGCAACTATTTTTGCGACGCACGAATTTTCGACATCCTCCTCCTTTCCCTTCGTATTGGGAACTCGGGAAGCCCGGAGCCGCAATGGCTTCCATCCCTCATTCCGCCTGCGCTTTCCCTGCTACCCAGCTCAAGTTTTCGTCGTACCAAACCCATCTGCTCTTCTTCCGCAGCAGAAGTTCCAATTCCTTGTGTTCGGCGCAAGCCTCTCCTGCTGACCAAAATCCTGAACAAGAACAGCCGCCCCCAGAGGCGGTGAAGCTTGCCTTCTCCAAAGCCAAAGCCTACAAGAAAGCCAAAAAGCCTACTCCAACTGTGGAATCCGACCTCTCCCCTAGACTTAGTGATACTGAGTTAGCCGATGAAGCTGCCGCTGAATCTCCTCCAGAAATCCCCACCGCAGTTAAGCTCGCGATGGAGCGAGCTAAGAAATACAAAAAGAACAAAGCAGGTGCTACAATGGAGTCTGGTAAGTGTTTGTGATGTAACATTATGTTTATTGCAGTTAGGGCGCTATCATATGGTAAATGTTGGTGGTTTTAGTTGCTGTATTGGTTTCTCTTTTCTGGTTCTGGAAGAAATTTTTGTATTTCAGAAATTAGCTAAGCTTTCATCTCCTTTTGTTTGTGTATAGGAAACATAGAGATGAAAAATGTTTTTGATTGAAATAAAATATTCTATGATGATGATCATCATCAACTTCATGCTGTGTAAGTCGCAACTCTGGGATTTGCTGACTGAATCTTCTGTTGATTCTATCGTTAGTCGATTGTTAACTCACCATTAATCGACTTGACCAAGTTCTAGTTGACTGTAAACCTCAAACCAGGCAATTGTGGTATAGTTGAATTTAGGGTAATAATAATCGATTGATGGAAATGGTTTAAGCCTACTACACAACAATTGACAAATAACATAGTGTAGACAACATGTACTAAAGTGGATGACAAGGTCACTCGACTGGTGCACAATAATCTACTGATAACATAGTGAACAACGACGTGTATAACCGAAGCAGATGATGAGGTAGTGATCCAGAGGATTTAGTTATGAGATTTTATTTGGTTTAGTCGATTGATGGTAAATAATTAGTGGACTAATTAGCGAAAGAACAAGTTCAGTTTCAGGAGAGATATGCCAGGTGTCATGGAGGAGTGGATTGATAATCAACGAACAATCAGATCCACTAATGTGAAAGAGTCAAGTCGAATGATCAACTACAAGAAGTTGATTGGTCACTCGCGAACAAGAGGCTTGTAAAAGCTGATCTAATGGAGATTTCAATAACAATGCTTGTGATTGGTTCCAAAGAAAGTGTTGTGGTATTCTAGAGCCTTCCTGAGCAATCTACAATGACCAAAAATCAACCAAGCTATTTTTCTTGTGTAACTTTTATTATCCTTGCATTTCTTTTTGTTATTCGGTTGTACTTTTGTATTTCTTTGTGTTTGCTATAAAGAAATAGGAATTGTAAAAGGTTTCTTTACCTCTGGAAGGTGTTCAAAGAAAAGAAAATATAGTGATGTTTCTAGTAGTAATCCACTAATAGATCATATAGTCCTTGGAGTAGGAACTGAGGATTTCAAACCACGTAAGCTTGCATTCTTCCGTGCTTGTGTTCTTCACATTTGTTTATTTTTCTAGATTTTTGTCGTGTACTAACATTTTTGTAGAAGAGCAAAATTAAACAAACGTTAAAAATTATATGCACCTATTCACCTGTCTCTAGCCGCAACAACACAATCCAGAGCTTCCTATACATGGAGTAAGAGATGATCTTTTTAAGTTTTATGCATGAATGTTTATCATTAATAGTTTCATAATGTGCTAATTAGGGATTTTCCTATACCTCCTATTTATGTTTACCTATACGATTTCGATACCGTATCGTGTCATGCTAAAATTTATTAATTAAAAATATTTTTTAACATAAATATAAAAAATTAAAAATACAAAAAATAAAAAGAAAAAAAATTGTGGGATTGTTGTGCCCTCGCGAGCCCACAGAGGTCGCTATGGGATGGCGGAGTCCTTGTGACCCCGTTACACTGCCACCCTGCAGATTTCGCTGTGGGATCGTGATGGCTATGGTGCCCGGGTGGCGAGCAGATGACAAATTCTACCAGTGCCACCCAACATGATATGAAATTTTAAACCATGATGTCTACAATATTTTTTTTTGAGTTCTTGGTGCTTAGCATTTAAGGAACAAATGAGTAATATTGAATTTCTAATCAGTTGCACTCATTCTCTAGCTATTCTAAGCCATTTTTAACAAATTGGTTTATAATATACAACAAACACTTTGAATATGAAAATAACCTACCATTCAAAAGAATAAATTTGGGTTGACACTAACAATAGCAACATTATTTGATGCATTATAATTTAGATGTTATTGAGAAAGTCTTATCATTTATGCCCCTTGTAAGTGATGCTATATGTGTTAGTAGATATGTCGACATTGTGGAGGATATTCTTGTTGGTGCAGTCGACCTCTAGGTTTTTGATGTTTGATAATATACCTAAGTCGGGTCAATTTGACCAAGGTTCATCCAAACAGGACTTGGTGTTTGGAAGAGAAGAGTCTAGTCAGGACTAGATGACAAGCAAAGGTAAAGTCCTATCCAAAGGATAGGTAGGTGAGAAGTCCTGATGACTGAAGCCAGACCCTAGTGAGTGAAGCTAAGTAGTGGAAGTCCTGGCGAGTGAAGCTGGACCCTAGTGAGTGAAGTTGGGTGGTGGAAGTCCTGGTGAGTGAAGTCGGGCCCTAGTGAGAGAAGTTAGGTGGAGGAAGTCCTAGTGAGTGAAGCTAGGCAACCCTAGGAGGAGATAACTCTAGGTTATATGTGACCAACTGGTTTCCGGTCGTGACTAGCGAATCTTGAACTTTGTTAACACTGTTTTACTTTACTATTTTATTTATTGTGCTAACTCGGTATTGCAGGGAAGTCCAACTAGGTCAACGGGCCGACCGAATGGCTGACACGAAGTCTAGACTGGTCGACAGGCTGACCGGATGTCTGGCAAAAGGTAAGTGAAAGTAAGTACTGGAGGAGAGTGACTGTGAGGACGCGTCCCAATTGAGGGACAGTAGGCGTCGATCCAGTTTAGGTCCATTTGGGATCCCTAGACTAGGTCCATTTGGGATCCCTAGACTGAGACTTGACTAGTTCCTGGTCCTGGGAGGACATGAACTAATTATTCTATTTTTTATATTGTGCTAACACTTGTCTTGCAGGATATTTTGGACTAATACATTTGTTGCATGGCAAGAAAGCAAGCAAAGAAGCAAAGTTGTCTTCGGGTGAACAATATCCGAAGGTGCCTTCCATGGCTTTGGAAGGCGTCTCGGTACTATTCATAGAAGGCGCCTTCCATGGCTATGGAAGGCGCCTTCCATTGGATGAGATTTGGCCGAAGTCAAGGATAAGCACCGATCACTTCGAGATTGATTTTGCCTCATTGGAGGTGCCTTCCATGCTTACGGAATGCGCCTTCCAAGGTAGTTTTGAGGAGGCATTGGATCATCAAGAATATTCGAGCTACTACGCGTACATTTGAGCTTCCGATTGCTTCCGGTTACTGCTGCTACTCTACAGTGAAGTTGCTGAGTCCGACGACTGCTCCTAGGAGTTCCGATCGCGCCCGTCAGACAAACATCAACACGAAGTGCTCCATTACCATTTCTAAAAGTGTTGATAATATTTATTTTCTGTATTTAATTTCTACAAAAGGACAAGTGCAGTGTGTTGCACTTGACCTAAGTCTCTTATACTCGATTCTCTCTTTCGAGGGTACCGGAAGAGGTTTGTAGTGGATTGCCCATCAATAGGTCCGCGGGACCTGGGCCTTGGAGTAGGAGTCGTCGAAGACTCCGAACCAAGTAAAAATTACTTGTGTTTTTTTGGTGTTTGAATTCTTACTTTCCGCTGCGTACTTTGCTTTTAACTTTTAAAAGAAAACGAGTTTTTCAAAACCATGTGAGCATCACGATCCAACAATTCTAAACATTTAAAACTAACAATTCTTTTTTGATACACCCAATACTATTGCACAATTCACTCATTTTATTTATGTATATCTTAGATTTGAATTGATCGTATATGTTACACAGATGGAATAAAGCATTCCACCTCTTAAACTATGGAATGAGTGAGACGAGATGACCAATTCTTCTGAATGTCTCATTCCTTCTCAAATGGTTCATCTATATATCGCAATGAAATCATGGGGGGAATATAGCATTTCCATTCCATTTCATTCCACCCTACCAAACATAACGTAATTCATGTAAAGTAGAACCCTGTCTGAAAATATAAAAATTTAGTCAATTAAAAAATTAAGATTATCTTATAAATTCTATACGCCATGAAACAACCAAAAGCTAATAATTGACCTTTCTCCATAGATCAAAAAAAGATGAAACTGCCAGATTCAAGGAAGGGCATTGAAGAGAAAAGCACATCAAAAAAGAGTAATCTGAAAGTATCTCGTATTGATTTTTTGGGGCTTGATTTTGCGGAGAAGAAAGCATATAGAGGAATGCCACCTGGCTTGACTCCAACTGTAGAACCACTTGTGGATGGAGATTTCCCTGAGGTGGAACTTATTGTTGGGGATCCTAGCAAGTTTGAGACTGCCAGGCCATTAGAAACAGTTAATCAAGAGAAGAATGATGATAACACAGTATGTTATAAGCCCAAGGTTTCTACATGGGGAGTTTTTCCAAGACCAAACAACATTTCTAAAACGGTATGACATCTTGTGTGCTATTTATTGGAACTTAAATAGTTTGATGCTTTTAATGGTGCACTGTTATCTATTTTTCCTTTGTTTGCTTGTTGATAAGGCCTAATCCAACGAATATTTTTATGTGACATATTTCCATCATTTTCCTTAAGTAACTACTGCTTATGGCAAATCTGGTTGCCAAGTTGAATAAACAAATTGGCCCATTGACTTTGGTAATTTAATCACTTTGGAGATAGTACTATGTGGTGATCTTCTTTAACTATAATCAGATATTGTATTTGAGCCTTGCTTTATTTTAGTGGTTTAGGCTTTAGATTCCATTCAAATAATTTCAAGATTAACTTTGCAATATCTTGTTCTTCATCTTGAGAATCTTACAAAGAAATTAAATCCACTTAGAAGTTTGGTAATTGATAATGTAGGGTTGGAACACAATAGATTAAATTAGTCTGCCAAATTTATTAATTATGCTTAGACTATAATGTGGGTTGTAGCTAGATTAGCAAAATTATCTCAGTCGAAGCCGAGAAGGGGCTATTACAGTTTGCCTAGGTTTCCATAGTTTCAGTTGTGGTGCCTTTTAGGCTATTAAATTCAACAGAGGTCAGGACCATTCCATCTTAGGTGAATCAATCTTTGGGGTGATAGGGTCAATTCTTTGAAACTGAACTTTGATTTTTTGAGTTCAAAAATGTAGTTATAGAGAGTTTGGTCTTGCTCAAGGTGGTTATGGCTCCACCAAGGCGAGTGAGTAAAGGGGCTAGCTTACCAAGGGGGACTTGAGAGCACACAACTCTTTTTGTCTCTCTTGTTCTTTACTATCGAACTAACACTCTCAATGGATGACAGTTACTCTCTCAAAGCTACCAAAAGTTTCTGATAATATTGTAGCATCGCCTATTTATAACCCAAGCGTATAAATGCCGCCCTTGTGCCAAATATCACTCCTTCGGTGGGTCTGTCTATTTTACTTTGGACCTCTGAGGGTCTACTCTGGTGATGAATACGAGATATACATATGACATCCATCGATAATAACCAGTGAAAATGACAGTTTTCTCTCCTATTAATACTCCCCCCTCGCCTTGAATTGCAAGGGGAGGTGGGCTTTCAGAGGTTAAGGTGACGCAAAACACATATTAATGGTGACGATTGTTTGACAAGGCAAAGAGGATCTCTAATGATTGCAGAGCATCTCAAAAACTTTGTAAAATCACTCTCGAATGGACCATTCCTTTCTTTTTGAAATCACTGCCTCCTTATAATTCTTCTTCTCTTCTGCTTTCTTGTTCTGCTCTGTTGATTACAACTGTGCTCTGGCTCGTGGGTCGTCTCCACAGGTTTTTCTGTCTCCTTTGAGTCTTGGTTCATCTGAACCTGGTGTGTGTTTTCCACAATTGCACTCAACATCTTGTCCGAGCTTCACAAGGAGCTTCAACATGCCAATTGATTAGCAAGCTAGATCAATACCTTCACCTATCTTCTGATTATAAGGGAGTCCAACCTTGAGGTTGTCAGGCTTCTGGAGTCTCCATGTTCACACCACATCATGTGTCTTTGTCATTTCCTTTCTTCCTTGCATGCTTTTGACTTGTTTCCTTTTTCTGCTTAGATGTAGTTTTATTTGATGGACTACATAGAAGCCAATTTTGAAGAAGAGAAACCAAATGCCCCACCTTAGAGCGAAAACTTTGAGTTTAGGGGAATTTCCACCAGATTGAGACCTGCAACTTTCTTCCAAGGATGCTTGGCAACAAAATTCTTTTGCATAGGTGATCTCCACCTGATTCTTCAAGACCCAACCCTTGCCTCGACTAAGTGCCCTTGAAGCTGGTCAAAGTGCCAGGATTGTGGGCTAAAGCACCCATCTTTGGTTGATGTAGAGCCTCATAGTGCTATCCTTCTTTGCAAAGAAGTCTTGTGCTCCCCAAGGAGAATGTTTAGTCGAATAAAACCTTTATCTGATGGTTCTTACGACTACTTCAGTTCTTCTAGCTCTCTTGGCCATTCATTATGGTGCTTTTGAGATAGGAGCAGTTCTCGGTAGAAGTTAGTGAACTCCGTTTGCCTATCTCTGGGCAGATCTGTTAAGTTTTTAAGAAAGACATCAAGGAATTTTCAAGGAATAGGCATGTAAGCATGTGTTATGGATTTCTATTCTCTTTTGGTGTACATTTTTTCATTTGAATTATCTGATGTGGATAGATGTTACCATGGTGTTGGATTTATATTTTTGTATTATTCTTTCCTATGCTTATGATGCATCCACTGTGTGCGTGTTTTTTTATATATAAAAAGTGGTGAGGTTATTTTATTTCAGGAGCCATAGGTTTGGCTTTTGAGCTTTTTAAAAATTGCAATGTGTTTCCCTCGGATATAGTCAGTCGCCCATGGTGCATGATAACATTATTCCCTTATATCTGTCATACTACAATTATCAATATTTTCATTTCTATTATATTTGTAGGGAACTATAATGTTTAATGCTGAAACATTGTGCTAGTTCTTAAAAAGTTACACTTCGTGATGACACTTATATTTTCTCCTTCATGTTTAGTTTGGCGGAGGAAGAAATATCCAACCTGGTGAGATGCTTGAAACTTCAGAAAATAAAGTAGCTAAACAAAAGCACACTCAGGAGCTGTTAGCAGCCTACAAAAGTAAGATGGGATTGACAATTGATTATAAAAAAAGAGTCGAGTGTGAGAAGGTATCTGTTGAAAGCTCATAACTTTTTCTTCCCTAATGATTCTGATTGTGTACTATTCCTTTTGCTGTAGAAGTGCCTATGTTCAAATTCAGGATTCTTACTCCTATGCACCTTTTGAAGCTTACATCTGTTTGTTAATGACTTGTATTCCTCATTACGAGAGTTCAAACTTTCTTGGGGATAAATGCAATTGTTTTAGTATAAAAAAGGGCAGCCCGGTGCACGAAGCTCGAGCCGTGCGGGGTCCCGGGGAAGGATCCATTGTACGCAGCCTTACCCTATTTTTTGCAAGAGGCTGTTTTTAGGATTCGAACCCGTGACCTTTTGGTCACATGGTAATAATTTTACCGTTGCGCTAAGACTCCCGTTCTTGTTTTAGTATAGAATAACATAATTAATTATTTTTTAAAAATTGGATTCTTATTCTCATGCGCACATATATAGGTTATGATGAGTTCAATGTACTTCTGCACAAGTAAACTTGCAACACAAAACCAACTGATCTAGAACTCACCTCAAGATATAGATATCAATTATGTCGTTCATGTTCTCTAAAAGTAAAGAAAAAAAAAAATCAAACTAGGTGGCTTGTGTATGCATGTAATTCTTCCTTAAAATTCAGAGATTGGTGCTCTAGTGATCTGAAACGGTATGATTGGAACAAATTCACCACCTTAAGGATAAACAACATCACCTCAAGGATAAGAATTCTGATTTAGTTCATGAATGTTCCCAAGAGATAAGAAATCACGTGGCAAATACATAGTATTTTTTCTCAACTCAAAGATAGATTAAGTCTTGCAAAATTTGACTCCCTCTTATACTTAACATCCCCAGGAATAGGAAGTCATGCATCATTCATACAATAAACTAAAGTTCCAACTTCCAAGACAACACAAAGCACAACACACCTAAGGCCAACTACAACTACCAACACGTGTGCAAAATACAAGTATCAACACACCTTAATTAAGAGTCTTTCTTTCAATTAGCAAAGATAGAGATAAGACCAACTGTTATGTTTCTAATTAACTTCATACTTAATTGAAACATTAAAGTAAATAGTGGGTTGGTTAAAAAATTAAGTTTCGGTCTTTGAGTATTTCATGAACCATTGCTCCAAAATTAGACTCCATTGGACTCTTGCTGGTCAAATTCTCATTAGACTTGGACGGTCCAAGTGCATCATTTTCCCTTGGTTGAGGACTCATCCTCGAGTCTTTTGGCTCATCATCTTCATACGGAGAAAGATTTGAAACATTAAAGTAGATGAAACTACGTAGTCGCCGAGAAACTCCACTTTATAAGCATTGTCATTAAAGAATCTTGAAAGGTCCATCACCTTGGAGTTGAAGATTAACAAACTTTCTGTTAGGAAAGTGTTCCTTTCTCAAATGAATTCACACCAGCTCTCCTTCCTTAAACACAACTTGGTTTCAGTGCTTATCAACCTACTTTTTATACTTTTCAGATTGTTTCAAAATCTTATCTTTCACTTGCTCATGAATCTTCTTAATAAATTTAGCTCTTTCATCAACTTCTCCATTAATGTGATTAGCAATGTGAATAGGAGATAAATCCAAAGGGCCAATAGGGTTCAAAGGAAGTGGAAAATCAGAATCCTTTTGGCATTGATGACGATCGTAGTGATGAGGAGTAAGATCACCAAAAGCAAAGAAGGCTGGCAAGGAGATGTGAAGGTGATATGAAGGTTGAACTCCTGGAATTTGATGGCAATGCAAGGTGTTGCTTTTATCGATTGGTTATATATTGTTGAAAGAAATTTTGAATTCAAGGAATTTCGGAGCAAGGAAGGTGAAATTGGTGGCTATTAAACTGAAAGGCTATGCTTCACTTTGGTGGGAAAACAAATGAGTAGAGAAGAGAGGGGGGCCTATTCAGACTAGGGAGAAAATAAAGCGGGGATTATAGACAAGATAACTATATGAAGTTCTAAAATTTCAAGCAATACACTTGCTTGTGGAAGGGGATATAAGAGAATTTGGGTATTTAATGGTCAGATGTGAAATTAGAGAACTTAAGAATGAAGTCAAGGATGGAGGAATGATGCAAATGCCCTCCAACATTTCCAGTTCTACTCAGAAGTGTTACATTGCTTTAGATTGTTCCAACCGAACTGTAGTAACCATTAGAGAAGAAGTGTGAACCAAGAAGAGGAGGAAGAAGTGAACCAAGAAGAGGAGGAACTTGTTTTTGCAGAATTTGCTCAATATGCAGATGAGGGAGAAGCTTTGGTGATTCGGAGGAGTCTCAATATGATTCAAAAAAATGAAGAAGCATGGCTGCAAGAAAAAAAAATTTCAAACAGAATGCACTAGCCATGGAAAAGTATGTAATGTGGTCATTGATAGTGGAAGTCGTATTAATGTGTTGGCTCAAGATATGGTGACCAAGTTAAACTTGAAGATTGAGCCTCACCCTCACCCTCACCCTCACCCTCACCCGTATAAGCTTCAATTGTTTCAGAATGGTAATGGCTTGATGCTTACAAGGAGGTGTTTTGTTTCTTTCTCCATTGGTAAGAACTACAAAGATGAAATCTGGTGTGATGCTTGCAATGTTTCTTCAAGGGATGCATGCCAATTACTGCTTGCAAGATTGGCAGTATGATCAGAAGGTTTCTTATGATGGTAATACAGACTCCTTTATCAAGGATGGTGTTTGAATTGTGTTAGCACCCATAAAACTAACTGAAGATTTCCGAGGAAGGTAATTCTTTTCTTAGAAGTTCACAAATAGAACATGCTTTGACTAACCAAATCGAGATGAGATTTATGCTATCTTGGTTATGAGGCTACAATGGCTCGACAAGCTCCTATTGATGAGTTATTGCTACCATAATTGGGGGAGTTCCAAGATGTGGTACTCTATGAGATTCCAATTGGTTTACTACCCATGAGGAATATTTGACATCATGGCAAATATGCTTGATCAACTTATAGCTCAAGGCTTGATCCATAAAAGCACAAGTCCTTGTGTTGTCCCTGCTCTATTAGTTCCAAAGGGTTGGTGCATGTGTGTTGATAGTAGATTTATTAATAAGATCACTCTCAAGTGTCAATTTTCTATTTTGAGGTTGGCTGATATGCTTGATCAACTTCATGGAAGAGCTAAGGTATTTTCCAAATTAATCTTCGAAGTGGATATCATCATATCAGAATGGGAAAAGGAGATAAATGGAAGGCATCTTTCAAACCAAGAAAAGGGTTATATGAATGACTTGTGATGTTGTTTGGTCTTTCCAATGGTCCTAGTACTTTCATAAGACTTATAACACATTCTTACTCCGTTCTTGAGAATAATAGTTATTGTTTACTTTAATGACATTCTGGTCTACTGTTCATCTATCCATGAACATGCTGGGCATCTTAAAAATCTTCTTCAAATCTTGAGAAAGTAACAGTTGTTTGCTAACTTGCAAAAGTGTAATTTCTTCACAGATAACCCATTTTCTTAGGTTATGCGATTTAAAGTGAAGGTATCAAGATGGATCCTAGCAAGGTGGAAGCCATAGATAGTTGGCTAGTTCCTAAAATCATTCATGATATAAGGAGCTTCCTTGGTATGGTCTCTTTCTATAGGAGTTTCATTAAGCATTTCAATTCACTAGTAGCTCCTATCATTGAATGCCTTAAAGGAGGGACTTTCAAATGGACCAAGGAGTCATAAGAAAGCTTTGCATCTATTGAGAATAAAGATGACAACAGCCCTGGTTCTAACACTTCCAGACTTTAGCAAAGTGTTAGAATTAGATTGTAATGCATCCAATGTAAAAATTAGAGTTGTTCTTAGCCAAGAAGGAAGACCCATTGCTTTCTTTAGCGAAAAGTCGCGTGATGCAAAGAGAAAGTATTTACTTAATAAAGAATTATATGCCAGCATTCAAAATAGCGAGTTTGTGCTCAATTCTGACCATGAAGCATTGAAATACTTACGCAATCAACACAAGCTAAGTGTTAGGCATGAAAAATAGGTAGAATTTCTTCTAACTTTTCAATTTGTGCATAAACATAAATATGGGCTATTGAATAAGCTTGCAAATGCATTAAGCAGGAGGCAAGCTTTGTTGAATGCTATGACATATGTAGTGGTTGGTTTTGAGATCGTTAAGACTCTTTATGAAGATGATTTTAATTTTGGCAACCTATGGAAAGCTTGTCTAAGAGGAGTAAAGAATCAATTCTTTATTTATGATGTCTATCTTTGGGATGCCCGCAATTACTAATCAAATTCTCAGGACAACATTATAATAATAAAGCTTTTTGGGAAAGAGTTAAATACCTTGGGAATATTTGACTTTTGCTTAATCGGTTGCATATCTTGCATGTTGACCTTGAAATAAAAGTAATGTTCAAGAACACCGGAGGGACTTAAATGTTGCATAAGCTTTGAATTGTGCATGACTCTTTGAAGTTAGACTTTATAATGGTGCATGTTTACAACAACAATAATCAAGTCTTTGTCCTATATGGATCTTCCTGCACCATTGGGCTTGATCCCTTACTATATTATTATCTATATTTAAGTGAATTTTATCTTATTTTATCATTGTCAATCAGGTCTTCTTAGGTCTTTTTCTTTCTTGATTAATGTACGTATTGTCATGATCTCATATCACCTAAAATTTCATGATATAGTTCATTAACTAATTGCCTTTATAATTCTTGCAATTTTGTATGTCTCCTTTGTTTTTATACCGAGGGACTAAAGTACTTACCCTCCGTTGATAAAATATTTTCTTATTTTTAATACAACGTTAAATAACTTTATAAATCATTCATTACCTTACTTCTTTAGACGCTTCTATACCTCAACTGGAATTCAGTCTCCCATTTTTCATCCCATTTAATGTTTGTTCTACTTTTGAAATTTGAAGTCTCTTATAAAAATTTAAATTTATACCCCTCTAATCTACTTAAATTTCCTAAGCTAAATTGGTCACCTAAAATTTCATTAAAGCTAATGAAAATTCCTTTTTCATCGCTCCTTTATTTCTTAATCTTTCACTAGTACCCTATTGAATTCATTTTTAATGCATCTTTTTTGGGTAAAACCCTTTGTTCTCCTTTCTCTTGCTTTAGCTATTTTATATGTATCTTTTCTCTTCTTTTTTATCAAGTTATTGATATGATCATACAAAAGTTTTATTTTTAACTTCACTCACTACTTAGCCTCTTTCTTGACTACTACATACTTTTTAATAAAAATTCATTTTTACAAATGTCCATTAACTAATAGGTTATTTAATTTTTTCTTCAATTTCTTTTGTACTCCCTCATTTCACTCTTGCAGTTTTTTATTTAGAGGTATCAAGTTTTTTATTTAGAGGCATCCATTCTCTTGACTCACTGAGTACACTCTTGGCCATCTTTTTTAAATTTGAAGACATTTTATCTCATGTTGTATTTGAGTCTTCATGTATTTCTCCTAATATTTGTGCCCTTACCCTCTCCTTAAAGATATTTTGCTTTTCATCTTTTTAACTTCCACCATTTAATTCTAGGAGACATTCATATTTTCTTTCTATTGATACTATGCTTAAGGTACGTATCTAACACCACTAACGCATGTTAGGTGGTTAGCTTTTCTCTAAAGATGACTTTAGAATTTGCACAAATTTTCATATATATTTTCCTAATAATGAGAAAGTCAATTTATGACATTATTTCCACTTTTAAAAGTAACTAGTTGTTGTTATTTTTTTTAAAACGTATTCGCTATTGTAAGCACATATGCTATTGCAAAATCTAATATAATCTTTTCTTCTTTAATACTTGTTCTAAAACAATCTCCATCCTATCATATTCCTTATTCCTTATTTTTACATGTCCGTTTAAATCTCTTATTAAAATTATCTCATTTATCGAAATCATTAATACAACCTCATCTTAGTCTTCCAAAAGATATGTTTGGTGTCTTTATCTAATCTTATTGAAGGTGCATATACATTAATTATATTAATCATTTTTTTTATTACCACTATCTTAAGAGTTATAATCCTATGTCTCTTCCTATCTTATATCTCTTCCTAACTACTACTAAGTCTTTTAACAAACTATGTACAACAATGTTAGTGTAAACCGTAAGAGTCAATCATGAGTTGATTGACTTAGGACATATTGTATCATATTTATCAATAAAAGATAATGTTTTGGTTATTATATTTACTTCATGTTTGTGCTAGCTGAATAAATATAATAATACCTGAGAATAGTAGGTTCTAGTTTACAACATATCAATTTTGAATTGATTGTCGGAGGTTGTCGACAGACATATATAGAGAAAACTATTCTTAATTATTCTTATCCAAGTATTAGTATACATGAGTAATATTAATACGCTGAGATTAGTATGCAGGTCAATTGATGACTTATTCTTATAAATCATGGATATAAAATATCAAGTTGACACAATCATGTATATAAAATATCAAGATGACACATAAGTATATCTGTACTGAATTAACTGTCATGAGAAGTTTCATGAATCGTTATATGAGTGTTATAAACATTCTCATAGTGACTATTAGTATAAATAGTCCTTAAACTTGAATTCACTACGATTCCTTACATAGAGTTGTGTATTTTGGTATCAACAAACGTCACCTATAATAAGGTGGACTATAAAGTCATTTCACTGGGTATGCAATAAGCTATGCAGCGAGATGTGAGTGATGTAGATCAAATTTGTCCTTTCCATATAATGGAAGAGATATCTGTGGGTCTCTTAATTGAGTAGGACTACTAAAATACATGACCATGCTCAAATAAGTCAATATGAGATATTAAACTTATTTGGTTAAGTGAGTCTATTCAGAGATTAAGAAATACATAGATTGATTAGAGGATGGTACAGTCTATGCCTCGTGGATCAATCTAGATATCAAGGGCAAAAGGGTTGAGCTATAAAAGATAATGGTCACGGATAGGTTAGGTCGGATCTCAATATTCTCGTCACTTGGGTAGTAATGATACATTGCTAGATGCCACTCATTGCTTGTGTATCTAAAATAGTTTTTAAAACATTGCCAATGTTACGAGAACCTAATGGGTCACACACAAAGAGCATATTGATTTAAAGATTAATTTATTTTATGGTTTCGATCCTTAAGCTTATTGGATTAATAAGTTAATCTAATTGGGTTTTGGACTTGTTGGATTTATTACTTAATCCGTTTAAGGCCCAACCCAACTATAGAGTTTGTTAAGAGTTCTTCTTGAAGATGAAGAGTTTTTCTTGAAGATGAAGGGTTAGCGAGAAGGTGAAGGGTTAGCAAGAAGGTGAAAAGTTAGCTTCTTCTTCCTTACCACCTTAAATACCCATCTCTAGCAAGAAAAGGAATCTTCTTCCTTTTCTTCTTCACCTAGCCACCTTGAATAACCATCTGTGTGGTGGTGTGAGACTCTCCGATTCTAGAATTTGTGAGACGAAGGAAGGGATATGCTCGTGTGGATACGAGTCGTGGACATTCTGATCGCGTTGAGATCAGTCAGACTAGAAGTCTTCTAAGGGTTATTCATGCATTAAAGGTAACACTCCTATTTGCTAGTGTAGTTGCAAGAGTAGTTTTACAATCACATGAATCTCTAGAGGGATCAATTTCCACTGCGTTTTTAATTTATTTATCGCTAGAAAGTATTAGAGCCACTTGCGAATGCATTCTTTCTACATCTTCTTTTATATTTGATATAAACGAATGGACATATGTTTATTATGATTTGACGGGTGTTGTTTTTTATTTGTCTATAATGAAACAACTTGTGTTAATCAAACTATAGTGATTGTGGCATCTTCATGTTAAATATGAACGCGTGCTTCAATCCGATTTCATTCGACAAATCATAAATCCTAAGACCTCGTATGGTTTCGCCATATAAATCGTTAATCAGAATCATAATAAAATGATGTCATAGATCTGTTATATGCGATGCTTGCCATGGTGCATGATTATGGCCCATTACTCAAATTGATTGGACTATGTGTGTGTGTTGTAAGTTTATAATACGGTCTGTGTGTTGTGCCTTTTAACTTCATACTTTAAGTTGTAAAAGGATTATCTTCTCACCAGACTCCCTTCGAATGTAACTCGAGGTTTCTCTTTGTAATGTACAAATTAGAATAGTGCTAGTATAATACTGGACAACTATTGAAAAGGAGGCCAGCAATACATCACAACCAAGGAAGCACTCGGAGAAGATATAATCCCCTACGTTGACTTATTGATCCTCTCATTGGCTTGAGAAGATCGTAGTAGACAGGCTATAACCATGTCACATTTATTTGCTTATTTTGCATATATGTTGATGTATACTATGTTTGAATGTGATGCATGTATAATTAGTAGTTTTACCATAATTAGGTCAATTTAATATGTCTATCAAAGTTTGGTACTCACTGCTACCTTGATCAATTGTAGGCATATTTGTCAAAGCAAAATGACTTAATTTATCTTGGTAAAGTGCGACAAGACAATTGTGATGTCTGACTATTGAACTTTGGGTGCGACTTAACTAAGTTATCTCAATTGAATTGAAAACTTAGAGACATGTGGTCATTCATTGGGCAACAGAATAAATAATCTTGTTCGCCTAACTATCCAAGAGTTGCATACGATGCAATTGGTAAATATTACTAATATGGATATAGCTTAAGGGCAGAGGAGGGATTAGGAGAAGGGGGAGGGACATTTTGGTCATTGCATTGTAGCATCCCTTTTAGGGCACTGTTCACCCGTGGAAAAGGGGATTTCTTCGTGTTTTGCTTCAGCCGCCAAGGGGAGGGCCTGACTTCCTCCTTCTCATGCACTCCCCTTCACTATCGGCCGGTGGGGACGCCACCATTCGACACCACCTCTCCTCTTCCTTCTCCTCTTGATGCCCTGGCCGCCATCGCTTCCCTCTCCACGCCGACGACACCGATGTCACGTCTCTTCTTTCTCCTGTGAGATGTTGCCACCGCCACAACAGCACATGTGAGAGCCGGCACCTCCTCCTCCCTTCTCCACGCCGACACCGCCCAGGAGCATCGCGGCCGCCTCCCTCCCTCGCCAGCTACAACGCCTCTCTCCCTCTTCTCCTCTGCTCTCTCTCTCTCGACCAGGCTGGCGACCGCTAGCTTAGAGCTGCCCTCGTCGCCTCACGCAGGCCAAACACGCAACTGCTGCCTCTCCCTCTTCTCCCTCTCCACGAGTTCTCCTTTGTCGGCTCATGACACGCATCGCAACCCCCTTACTTGCAGCTTGCACCTACTGGCCACCCACATGTTGGCAGTACCCATACTGACTTCGCCCCTGTTCCGGCTTTGTGCCGGCTCTGTGCCGATCCGACCTTCGATCCGTCCGATCTTAGCGCCAATCTAGCCTGTGTGCTATGTTTCGACCTTCACGTTGATGTAGTTGGTATGCTGGGTGTTATGGTTTGTAAGCTGCGACCTTCGCGCCGTTATTGTATCCCGGCCTGCGTGCCGCTATCACATCCCGGCCTGTGTGCCGCTGTCACATCCCGGCCTATGTGTCGATGTCTTATCTTGATCTGTGTGCCAATGTCCTATCTCAGCCTATGTGCCGAAGTCATATCCCGGCCTGCGTGCCGATGTCATATCTCGACCTGCACGTCGCTGTTAGGTCCTGGTCTGCGTGTCATCTTCTAGCCGGATACGGGTCGTGTTCGTCTAGGCGCCGTCAGATCAAGCTCTCTATCCAGCTCAGAGTCACCTGCTCTTCCGGGCTGCGACAACTCGAGTAGCATCCAAACCAGCTCACCAATCAACCCGAGGGCGTCCCCTTGGTCTAGGGTACGTTATTCGTTCATATTCTATACGCATTTCATTATTATTCGTCTTAGTCTGTTAATTACATATTTGTTGGGTCTGCCTCGAGCATCGGGGTACCAGGGATTGGGGCAATCCGGTCGCTGGCGGCAGGTAGCGTTGACCAGAGGACTTCTAACGATTTGGTCAACATAGAAGCCATCTCAACATACCCCCTCCAGGTTCTCTCCTTGGTCAGGTGCGGGTCTCAGTTGCCGTTCTATTCGACACTCATAGCCTGGTCGACATTCATAGTTCACGACTCACTCGTCGTTCCGCCTTGCACTCGTCATCCGCGTCTCATTCGTCGCTCTGCTATGCATCCGCTGCTCGTGTCTCACTCGTCGCTTTGCCCCGCATTTGTCGTCCGGTCGGCACTTATTTTTTACTTATCGCTTGACATTTGCATAATCGCCCCATCGCTCTGCTCAGCATTGCCCGACCGCTTGCTGCTCGTGTCTCACTCGTCGCTTTCCCCGTATTCGCCGCTCGGTTGGCACTTGTTTTTCTCGTCGCTTTGCCAGGCACTCACTGTTCATCGTTATTCGTTTTTAACATTATATAATAGGTTCAGCTATCTGACTCTGCATTCGGCAGCAGTTCCGCTTTATGTTAGGCTTGGTCTAGTCAGTCGAACTTGTGCCTCCTTCGACTAGACTTGAGAGGGAGGCTTATGATGTGGATATGACTTAAGGGCAGAGGAGGGATTAGGAGAAGGGGGAGGGACATTTTGGTCATTGCACTGTAGCATCTCTTTTAGGGCACTGTTCACCTGTGGAAAAGGGGGCTTCTTCGTATTTTGCTTTCTCCGCCAAGGGGAGGGCCTGACTTCCTCCTTCTCATGCACTTCCCTTCATCATCAGCCGGCGGGGACGCCACCATTCGATGCCACCATTCGACGCCACCTCTCCTCTTCCTTCTCCTCTTGACTCCCTAGCCGCCATCGCTTCCCTCTCCACGCCGACGACACTGATGTCACCTCGCTTCTTTCTCCCGTGAGACGTCGCCGCCGCCGTAGCAACACATGTGAGAGCCGGCACCTCCTCCTCCCTTCTACACGCCGACGTCGCCCAGGAGCATCGTGGCTGCCTCCCTCCCTCGCCAGCTACAACGCCTCTCTCCCTCTTCTCCTCTGCTCTCTCTTTCTCTCTCTCTCGACTAGACTGGCGGCCGCTAGCTTAGAGCTGCCCTCGTCACCTCACGCAGGCCAAGCATGCAACTGCTGCCTCTCCCTCTTCTCCCTCTCCACGAGTTCTCCTTTGTCGGCTCGCGACACACATCGCAACCCCCTTGCTTGCAGCTTGCACCTGCAGCCCACCCATGTGTTGGCAGTACCCGCGCTGACTTCGCCCTTGTTCCGACTTTGTGCCGATCCGACCTTCAAGCTGCCCAATCTTAACGCCAATCTAGCCTGTGTTTTGTGTTTCGACCTTCGCGTCGATCTGGCTGGTATGCTGGGTGTTATGGTTTGTGAGCTGGGACCTTCGCGCCGTTATTGTATCCCGGCCTACGTGCCGCTGTCACATCCCGGCCTGTGTGCCGATGTCCTATCCCGATCTGTGTGCTAGTGTCCTATCTCAACCTACGTGCCGAAATCATATCCCGCCCTACATGCCGATGTCATATCCCGACCTGCATGTCGCTATTAGGTCTTGGTCTGCGTGTCATCTTCTAGTCGGATCCAGGTCGTGTTCGTCTAGGCGTCGTCAGATTAAGCTCTCCATCTAGATCAGAGTCACCTGCTCTACCGGGCCGCGACAACTCGAGTAGCATCCTGACCAACTCACCGATCCACCTGAGAGCGCCCCCTTGGGCTAGGGTACGTTATTCGTTCATATTCTATACACATTTCATTATTATACCTCTTAGTCTGTTAATTACATATTCGTTGGGTCTGTCTCGAGCATCGGGGTACTAGTGATCGGGGCAACCCGGTTGCTGGCGGCGGATAGCGTTGACCAGAGGACTTCTGACGACTTGGTCAACATAGAAGCCATCTCAATATACCCCCTCTGGGACGTCGCAATTCGGTCAACATTCCATCCCCCTCACCCGGCGGTCTGTCTGACTTAGATCCGGATAGAATCAATTACCTACCTAATATATCCAAGTCTTGGGCGATTAACCAAAGCTAACTCAAGATGCAGTACATATGAATCTTGTCCCACTTGAATGTTATTGCTATTGGAGTTTGGAGCTAGTAGTATGAGTAGACTACGATTGCCCACATCCATGACTTGCTTCTATCAAGCTTTATATTTTAGTGGGATAATTATTTGATTAAAGGTCTAATGAAGTGGTTTAAATATGATGCTTATTTTTATATTTCTTATTGTAGATCACCATATCAACACACACATCTAATACCCTCTACTGTGATCTGTCCTTGACATTACAAGCTTAATGAAACTAATTTCCTAGACTGTATGGAAACTTGAGAATTGTTCTTGAGCAAGAAAGGAAACTATACATCTTAGAGCAGCCTATTCCTGAATCACCCGCCTCTAATGCTATTCGTGCAGATAAGGATGCTCATAAGAAGCATCAGGATGATGCTTTGGATGTGTCATGCCTTATTCTTGCCACTATGAACTCTGAGCTTCAGAAGCAACATGAGAACATGAATACTTATGATATAGTTGAACAAACATCTTAGACAACTATATCAGGGGTAGACCAAGCATGTGAGATTTGAGATATATCCAAAGCTTTATTTCAATGTAAGATGCAAGAAGGAAGTCTCGTATGAACTCGTACTAAAATTGATTGGATTCGCTGAGAACCTTGAGAGATTGAAATTTTAGAGCTAAGGATTGACCACTAACCTTGTTTTGCAATCGTTGCAAGAAACCTATAGTCAATTTGTCATGAACTATAATATGAATGAAATTGACAAATCGTTACCTGAGATGTTAAGCATGTTGAGAACTACTGAACTCAATCTTAAGAAGACAAAGCATGTTAAGCATGTTGAGACTGGAATAGATACGATTCGAGATTTTGAACCTTGCATTTAAGGCTTCTCCCTTTGTCTTTGTGATTTTCTGAACCACACTTCTTTAGAATTGTTGTCCGCAATCACCTCCACCGCACAATTAGGATCCCAAATTAAAAAGATTTATTATGTAGAGAGTATTAGCTCACTATGGAAGCTCTCAAAAATAACAAGTTCAATAGGATGAACTCTGGAATATAAGACAATACTTAAATTATAAAAGACGAACTTCATAAAGGCACAAAACATGCTCTTTGAGATCTTACCAACATTTCTAATCCTCTCATGCAATGTGATCAAGTTCTTCTAGTGGATCAGAATAGTATAATAATTACAAATAGGATTTTTTAGTTTGTAGATATTGTAGAACATTATTATTGCGCTTTTGCTAAACATAACAGAATATATAAATCTATACTCTATTTTAGGAGGATAGAATGTTTCTGACCTTATTTAATGAAATTTGGTTATTGTTGGGCTTACAAAAGGAACTTAAACCATCTATTTTAAATGTCTCATATCTGATAAAATCTGTATTTCCATCACGGGTTTGTTCTCCCTGGTGTGTTACATCACCATATTAATGGAATTCTTTCAATTGGTAGTAGTGTAAGAGTATGAAGTAGTTCAAAATGCTAGAATATTATCAAGGATTAAAAATATACCTCACTAATTCCTTGGCATTGAAATAATAGTTCATAAGGTGTTAGTTATATGAAAGGAAATAAATTAGGATGCCAGAGGTTATCGGAAAAGAAGTTGGAGAAGATCCCCAAACTCACATAGAGATGTTGCAATAACATGTTCTACTACCATCTCATATTTTTGCAAAGAGACTTTAAACAATGGTTTGTTGGCCTATCCAGAAACATGAGTGTCAATAGAAACAATGTCAAATAACATTCTCAAAATATCTGTAGGCAGAGAGAGGCAGAGAGGACTAGTTATAAATGGAAAGGCATCTTTCATTGAACCATTTTCTAATTCCAAATATACTGGGGTATATATAGGAGAAGATCTACTTCACATTATTATACATGGTGGGAATTCCATAGACCATATCTCATTCAGTTGTTGAAGCTATATAGAATCCTACCTGACCATGCTTCATATGAGATGATGTGGCCTCACCTATTCCATACTATTATGTACTACCATAGCTAAGAAGCTACCTCTACTGCTAATTATCTTGTCCTCCATGAATGTATCAGCCATATTGAGGATAATTGTCATTTTACTCACGATAAAGTGATGCCCAAGAAGTATAGCATGATGCACTTGGGCCACCCATGTCTAATGAGAATTTCAGCCAAATTGAGTCTAATTTTGGGTTAATGACTCACGAAGTACTCAAAGCCAAAACTTAGTTTTTGACCAATCCACCATTTACTTTAATGCTTCAATTAACCATAAAGTTAATTAGAAACATAAAAGTTGGTTTAATCCCTATCTTTACTAGTTAAAAGAGTCTTAATTATGGTGTGTTGGTAGTTGTAATTGGCCGTAGTGTGTTGTGTTGCTTGGAACTCAAGTTTGTTGCATGAATGGTGCATGAATTCCTACTCTTGGTGGGAGGTTCCAAGTACAAGAAGGGTTGAATTTTGTAAGAACTTATCTATCTTTGAGTTGAGAAAAATAGCTTATGTTTGCCTCTTAGTTTCTTATCTCTTGGAAGGATTTGTGAGCCAAAACAGAATTCTTATCATTGACATGGTGTTGCTTATCTTCAAGGTGGTGAATTCATTCCTATCTTACTATTTCAAATCATTGGACCAATTTCATTTTGTATTAGTGCCTAGGTTTATCTTGCCCTTGGTCTCAACACTTCGAGTTCTTGTGTTCATCTTGGCAAGGCGTAGAAACCATATTCCTTCAGAAGTTCACATAGTGAATGAACAAGACCGAGATTCAAAGATTGCATAATTAAGGAGGATGCTTGAGCTACTGCAAAGAAAATTAGAGCAACAACAAATGAATGCCAACCAAGAAGAAATTGATATGAAGCGTGAGACAATTAGGAATCATGAAGTAAACACTAAGTGTTCTTCCTCTCTTGTTGCTCCATTTGCCGTTACTTTGCACTAAGGCTTACTTGAGTTACTACAAGTTAGGTCAGTGCTTGAAGCCTGATGTTGGTGACAAAAGTGTGACAACGTGACAACAACAACAATGGCATTTCTTTCATAGCACTGCAATGACAACTGAAACAATCTCTGCCATTATAACTATGGTGATAGCTGATGGAAGTGGCTATAGTGGGCGTTCCTGAGCCACATGATGGAAGCAATATACATCAGAAACTTTAGTAGCTGACAAGAGATACCTTTTCTGCTAGTTGCAACACCTACACCCCTTGCAGGTGTGTAAGATGGTTGCATCATAGATATCTTGAATGCTTTCGATTCATATACAAATAGGAATCATGCAACAAATCTCAAATGAGGATAATTGTGACTCTGCTTATGTTAATCTCAATCCAATTGACAAGTTTGGAAGACCACTGAATTGCGTTGCAAAGAATGATGAATCAATTTATGTTGGTGCTAATTGAAGTAAAAAATGAGTGCACCCAAAGACATCTCCTACCCCAAATGTAGCCAGTCTCGGATCCTCTGCCATAAGACTGCTATAGGAGGGCACCCAAAGAACAAATGCTCCTGCGTCTCCATCTCTCACCTACAAAAGGCACAACACTGATCCTCTAGATAGTCCAGCTCGTCTCTGGTGGGAACTTGCCTTTGAGCTAGCATCTAAAGCGTAACTACATGGCTAGGCTAGATGTAGGGCTTCCACACTATCCACACCTCAGACTTCTTAGGATTGAGGCACCTAAAGAAGTCATAATCCCTGGCCACACCTCCATCCCGCTCAAATCAATCTACCAACCTCTGCATAGTACCTACCGACGATCCTGTAATCATAAGGATAAGGTCACAAATATGCAACAACGATTAGTGGGGAATCTGAGTGCACTGCCTCCCAAGTTCAAATGCTCGCCCGCCTCAAGTAAAGATGATGCACCCACTTGATCCAAAGAGAATCCTCCTTTACTTGTATCCTCCAAAGTACCTTGGCCAATAAGGAAAGGCTCCAAGCTTTCAAATCGCGAAATCCCAGTCCTCCTTTGGGCCTGCTCATATATGCCCAAGACATTTAGGGGTGTTTGGACGTCCACAAAAAGATATGCTGTAAATGCGGTAATATAGAGAGTCAAAAGCACTCCACTCCCTGAAGCACTGAAGTAATGAGTTGCTCCTTTCTTTCATAAGTCAGTGTCTTTTTTGGCCAATAGTTAATTATTCGTACTTAGGAATCAGGGAGTGGGTTGTAGTATGAAATTTGTAGACACTTAACAGCAAGCAGTATCCCCAAATATCGAAAGGGCATAGTCCCCTCCTGGACGTCCGTAAGAGAAAGAAGACACAACTGTGTCGAATCATCTACTCTAGCTAGATAAATATTCGACTTCCGGTGATTAATCTGAAGGTCGCCCCAAACATCTACAAACAAGAAAATAAGGCTCCTACCAATTCCTCATCCATAATAAGTCATCTGCCTACTCTAATTGCGCTAATCTGAGATGACCACACCGAGGATGAATTTGAAATTTGATTTGCTGTATTTGTCGCTCAAGGATCTCCACCCAAATATCGAATAAGTAGGGAGAGAGAGGGTCTCCTTGTCGTAGTCCTCTGACCCCTTTGAAGAATCCAAAAGACCCATTAATGGGCAGAGAGAATGACGGAGTACACTCCATTATCCAGGATATAAACTTCATAGGGAATTGAAGACCAATAAGCGCCTCACACAGAAACTCCCAATGAAATGAGTCGGAGGCCTTTTGAAGATCAACCTTCATAATGCATCTAGTGGAGATGTGCTTCCTGTGATACCTTTGGAAGAGCTTATATGCCAGATGGATATTATTTATAATGAGACATCCTTGCACAAAAGTTGTCTGAGATTGATGAAGTATTCCTCCTACCATCTTAGATAATCTCGAAGCCAATAACTTAGAGATGACCTTGTAGAATACCATACAACAGGAGATAAGTCTATAATCTGTCACGTTGCTAGCGTGGGCTGATTTCGAGACCAGCGCAATCAAAGTGTGATTCCATCTCCGCAATAATATCCCACCGGTGAAAAATTCCATAACTACAGTAGTGAAGTCCAACCCCACAATGTCCGAAGAATGCTTGAAGAACTTAGAGCTATACCCATCCGAGCCTAGAGCCCTCTAATCTCCAATATCAAATAGCGCCTGCTTTATCTCCTCTGTTATAGGAATCACTCCAAAGCATCATGCTAGTCCATGTGGACATGCTAGACAAATGTCATGCAAGAGTGAGGAATCTTCCCAAGCTGGCGATGGAAGTGTTCTGTGAAAACCTTGACCACCTTCTCAAATGATTTTGTAAGACTTCCGGCTTCTCCACTGCAATGATCTCATTATGCTTATTATTACGCTTTACCATTATATGAAAAAAGGAAGAGTTCCGGTCCACATGCTTGAAGTAGCCAATTTTTGCTTGTTGCATGGAGAAAGATTGTTTTGCAGAATCCAACAACTCCTTGTAATCCTCCGTCATGTGACCATGCAATAGTCCATCACTTTGTGCCTCCTCAAGGCGTGCTCGGGCAACAACTTTGACAGATATGTGCTGATAATGCTTGGCGTTTAATCTCTTCAAATCCGATTTCAATGTCTTTAAGATATGTAAGAGCCCATATTGTTTGTTACTTCTCTCCTACTATTGTTTATATTTTATTTTACCCATTGTCTTGACTAGTTGTGAGAAGAAGTCATGTTGGACCCACATATTGAAGAATTAGAATGACTTCTCAATGCGAATTCCTCCACCCAAGATAAAGACCAAACATGCTGAGTGATCTGGTGTGAATTCCACAAAGCTCTGTAACTCGGATCTTTTATATGAGATCTACTTTAGAGAAGATGCTTCTCAAGCTTAATTTTGATTCAGGCTAGTCAGTGCTTAATTGGAGACAAGGATGTTGACAAGTCATCAAATTTAGTGGAAATTGACATACGATATCACATGATCCTTGACTTTTTATCTTAGGCTCTATTCCATGACGAAAGGAATAGATTTCACTTTGACCTAGTATATCATGGTCTCATCATCTTGGTGCATTTGTAACTAGCACTCTTGTTTATATTTTCATGGCTATCCACAAAAACTGTGCTCACGATAGCACGATGTAAAAATTCTTTGTTTCTTTTTTCAAGTTAACTAGAAGGATAGTAGTAAACTTATGGATCACACGGTCTATTAGCTAAGAAATAAATTTAGTTTAATGATTTCTTTGGTTTGAACAAACTGGTGCCCAGAAACCAAACTATGTTAGAATCAATGGCTGTTGGCTTGATAAGATTTGGCTAATATGCCCATAACTATCCAATTGTCTAAATAGAAGATTAAAAATTTTACTATGTTTTTGTGATGCTTATTCATTGCTTTGGAGTTTAGACAATTTAATTCATTATCCACCATGGAATTTTTATAATCTCAGTGGTGACTCTATTTAATTTCTAATCAATTTCTCATGCCCCAATGGATTATCAACTACATATTGAAGTTCATCTAAACAACTTCATATATCAAAATTCTGGATATTGCTATTAATATATTGAAGTTCATCCAAAAAACTGGTTTGAATTTGCAAAGCTTCAGTAGAAAGTATAACACAAAAAAATATAATCACTATGCATCTACTATTGCTTGAAATCCTTGGTGACTTAGCACATGTCAGGCTTTGATGGAAGGCAATAGATTCATGGATCTCGGAAGGCTACGAGAAGCATTACCATTCTATGAAAAGATTATGAAGAATTTGGTATTTCAGGTAATTTATCTCTCTAGAAAATAATGCATGATGAAGCATTTGAGTTTCTTTGTGTTTTCTTCATATGAGCTTATGATAAATTTCAAAATTCGATTACAAGTATGTTGATGAATTTTCACTAAATTTCCCTTCTCCTAGAGCTACATATCCTTAAATGCATTAGACTACAACTATGTCTAGATGCTCTTCTTAAATATGTAAATGGCAAACTATGATTTTAGGTAGAAGAAATTAAAAGTTGGTCTTGAGAATGTCATTCTAAAGTGATTTTTGTTGTCATGATAGTGTAACTTTTCTTCTCAGGACGTTGAGCTCATTGTCTCACTTGTGTATGACATGATTGTTAATATTGATAGGATTGATCGATGTTGTGATTGGCTGCTAGAGGAGGTGAATAGTATCTTTGACTCAGAAATAGAGATTATACTTTCTCTTTCACTTATGTGGCGATCAAGTTCGCAAGGTATCTGAGGTGTGCCGGTGTTAAAAAATAATAATAATAATGAATACAAAGAAATAACGCACTTAATATGGTATAAAATGTCGTGTTGTGCCGGTCCCATGGGTAAAATTTTTCATTCTGCCTGTAGACTAACACTAGCACAATTCGCCGCAAGGTCATGGAGGCTGCCACGACATCGTGGCATCCTCCGTGACCTTGTGGTGTCATGGAGGAAGTCGCGAGGTTGGTATTATTATTATTATTATTATTATTATTATTTTACTTTCTTTGTTTATTTTTTAGATTGTTAATTTAAATTTCTTCCCTTATTCTTTTCTTTTTTAATTATTTTACTCTTTGATTCCTTAATTTTGCCCCTCTATTGTTTTTTTTTCTCTTTGTCATTCGTCCACGATAATGATGATAATTTTTTCCTTCTTCATCCATCCATAAGATAATCATAGAAAAATAAAATCCCTAAGGATGGTTAATTTTTTTTCCCTCTATGTCCATGAGATAAATAGAAAAAAAATAAACTTGTGTAAGATGGAGAAAACATATTATTAGAAAAAAAAATAAATATAAAATAATTTCTAACCTTGTAAAATACACTATTATGGATTAGATTAGTATTTATATATATTTAGTGTCATTGTAAACTAATCAAAATAAATCCAGATTAAATTTAGTTTAAATCTATTTGATCCTGCCATATCTATTTGGTGGATTCTAACTAACCCAAAATTGACTTTTATAGATAATATCAAAACATGAACTCAATATTTAACATTTCAAATATAACTCAATGCGAAACAATCTATGACAATCAAATATTAATAAAACTTTTTTTAATTAATATATTTATATTTAAAAAAATATAGAAATTATTTCAACATGACTACAATATCGAAACCGTATGTCATAAACCAAAACTTTGACACAATTTGAAATTTTAAACCTTGCTCTTATCACTACATTTTTTATATGGTTTGGATCCCCGCCTTACTACACAGCTTAACGATTCGTTTGGTGGATTATGTAGGATCGAAGAAAGTGTTAGAGGGGGGAGGTGAATTGCTCATGCCACTTTTTCACAGTTTTTCATGAGATAGCAGCGGAAATAAAAACAAAGCTAAGCACAGAAAGATACATTTCTTTTTTACATGGTTCATAGTCTGTGCTACCAGTCTAAGGTCCGCGATCGTTGATCGCTTTTGATGGACAATTCACTATCAATCTGTTGATTACAAAATATTAGGATTGGTAACAAGTTTATCGTCCTTAAAAATGAAGTACGAATAAAATGAAATGAAATAAAGCACTAAGTATACCGACAATATCGAGATGTGGACTTCTATGCGTTTGATGGAGTAGTGTCTCGGTGTATTGGTGTAGCGTTGGCGTTTCGGGAGTGAGACATCAGTTGGAGCACTTGGAAGCTTGATTGAAGTAGTGTACTGAGCTCTTGGACGAAGGACCTTTATATAGATTGACTCCAGGCGGCTATACCAACTTCAGGCGTCTCCACTGAGGCCAATCTGATCACTTTTCATCGCTGACATCCATATCGCCTAGATCACTTCTGGGCACTTGGATCGCTGATATGGCTGCACCTGGGTGAAGCTTTATTTGAATCGTCATTATCCCTTCTCCGACCCTTGTATCCCTTCTAGGCGCCTAGAAGCTGATGTGTGCCAGCCAACCAGAGCGTGCCAACTCAACTTCTTGCGTGGCTAGGTTCTTGCCATCCCGACGCTGGGATCCTATCTAGTCATCCGGACGTCCGGGCGCTTGGATCCCTTTCGGATGCCTGGACTAGCCTAACTCTGGCCACCTTTGATTTCTTGCATCACAAAGTTAGTATAACTGGTATAATATGAAATTAAAAATTAAATGATTTGACAGTCTCGTGACTGTCTGATCTTTACTTTGGATTTCACTGAAACCCTAGGTCGAATTGACGCTTACTGTTCTCTTCGAGGGAACACATCCTCAACTATTGCTCTTAGGAGAGTTTACCTGACTTACCAAATATCCGGCCCTCCAGACTTGTTTGGACTTTATGTTTGACATCCGATCCTCTGACCCCAGGGCTTCCTCTCGATGTCCGGTTCCATCTAGACTTCCTGCTTGGTGTCCTTGATTTGCCAAGTCTTTTGCCAATTCCACTGATTAGGACATCCTTGTCTAGCCTTAACTAGGACTTTCCCTTTACCTAGTGTCCACTAGAACTTTTGCTTTGCCTAATATCCAGTTAACTTGACCTATTAGGATTTTCTGGTTAAACCATTTGTATACTTAGTCAACTTTGTTAGATTACAATAAACTTAACTTTGAACATTTGCTAACATCAAAATTTAGGTTTGACTATCTGGTGCTCACTGTTAGTGTTGGAAGTACCAACTAATTGAACCTAATTTTGATAATGATAAAATGTTCAAAGTTAAGCTGAGTTGTGATCTAACAAGCTTACCTGAGTATGCTACATGACACATCCTTTACCTACGAACTTAGAAGTCAAAGGAAAGCAAGGGGTAGTGAGGACACCGACTCGATGGGTATAAGAAAGATAGTGCATGAACTACATAGTGTAAGGAGATTAAAGGAAGCAGCCTTAGGTAATAATATTTACTACAAAAATAGGAGCCCCAATATGATCATCTGCTAATAAAAACATAAACTGTAATATAATCCTTTACTAACCTACTCAACCAGGTATAGCAATAAATAGGAAGTACATACATTATATCTAAAAACCATCTGCATAAAGCCAGCAATATAACAAATTCTGACTACGCACAAACTCATACTACCATTATTTGGTCTAGTGGGCAAACAAAGTGAGGTAGCTATTTAACTCCTCAGCTACTAACTGTGGGTGGAATCACGCTACCACTATTTGATTTAGTGGGTAGTCAGAGCGTATAAATGTCATTGTTTGCAAGGGAACTCACGCTACCACTATTGGTCTAGTGGGTAGATAGGACGTGTAAATATCTAGCTACGGACTGTGGGTGGGCTCACGCTACAACTATCTGGTCTAGTGGGCAGTTCAAATGTACACATGTATATAATGTAGTACAAACCAAACAGTAAGAATCTCATCCATGAGTAAAACCTCGCTAGCTATGTTACGGTAAGATAACATCATGTATATAAATAACATCATGCATGAATAACAATATGACTATACAGATATCAAATAGATATATATAAGTTTAAAAAATAAAAGGTCAAACTCAAAAAGCAACATAGAGTAGATATCAAGGTAATAATAACTACTATACATCCAATGTAAATAACAGATCATGTACTAAAGTCAAGAAACTATAGAGGTCAAAGAAAAAACTATCCACCTCTATTGTAAAACAAGTTGACTATCTTCTAGTCAAAGGGTCAGTCTCTCGCTCTACAATATTGGATACGAAACCAATCTAAGTACTTGAACAGTCCTAGTAATGAAAATCAAATCGGTTTATTAACCTATTGATTAATTCTTATGTTAATCCATTAATCGGCCAAATAATTGATTTATAATTTACTCAATTAATCAATGAATGATCTAATTAATCATATAATTAAACGGTTTTATCTAATAAGGGACTTAATCAATTCACTTCCTTAATTAACTGATTAACCAAATCCTACATTAATTAACCACTTAATCAATTATGTTACAGGGATATAAACTCTAACAACCCCATCTTTTAATTAATCCATTTATATTAAATAATCAACTAATCTTTTAATCAATACATTATAAATATTCCCATTTATTTATTCTGATTTGAGATTCATTAATCAATTAATTAAGCAAAGTTAGATAACTAGATCATACCATCCGATCAATGATAATTTTAATTAACTTCCAATTTTTCTTCTCCGATGGCTCTCAGTGGCAGGCGGAGACGTCGAGGCTGGTGGTCGACGGAGTGGCAGCAGCCGACGGTGGCGCGAGTTGCATCGGCGATTTGCAAAGGGGGCAGCCGGCTATCGTCCGCAATAGCTACGCATAGCAAGGGAGAAAGGAAGGAGGACGACCGACATTTGGGCGGTGGTAATGGATGCTCGGTACGACGGTGGGGACGCAACAGCAAGCATGACAACGATCCATGCCCGTGGCAGCTGATCGCTGGGAGGAGAGGTCAACGATGGCGGCCTCCAGGTGAAGGGAGAAGGCACGGGAACAATGGGAAATCCGACAGCGGCGCATATGATCATGGCCTCTCTTTCTCTCACTCATTGGACCA
Organism: Zingiber officinale; assembly: GCF_018446385.1. Taxonomy (NCBI): domain Eukaryota; kingdom Viridiplantae; phylum Streptophyta; class Magnoliopsida; order Zingiberales; family Zingiberaceae; genus Zingiber; species Zingiber officinale. Next base: position 51,364,374 of record NC_055993.1, read on the forward strand.
CGTGAATCGGCTACGACCGACGGTTGGCGCATGGCGACAGATAGGGTTACAAGTGAAGGCAAAGGAGGAGCGATAGATGAGGTAATTATGACTTAGTTTAAACGATTAAAACCTAAGTTTATGTTTCAATTAACTCCTAACTTAATAGATAATCTAAACATGCTTTATCAGAGTCTAACCCATTTATCCCTATAAAATATAATTAAATTTATTTTAAATTTTGAAAAATTTCTATAAATCATATATATTATTTATGTTAATTTTTTATTGATTATTATAAATTTTAATATTTCATTTTATCTTAATTTAAATTGAGTCTATAATTTATTACTTTGATCACTTTTCTCTTAAATATTATATATATATATATATATAAATTTGGTATATTGCATTCTGTCCTACTAAATAAAAATTTAGCCCCTAAATTTACTACTTAAGGTGTAATAACACTAAAATATACTCCGCAATACGAGTAGAACAATGTCCACACTTCCATATTAAAATACGGAAGTCCTTTAGCTAAAACTACGAGATATGTTAGTGTCAGCTCTAAGAGCCATATTTATCATTAAAAGGCATTGTTTTAGTTATTATATTTACTTCATGTTTGTGTTAGTTGAATAAATATAATAATGCCGTAAAATAGTAAGTTCTAATTTATAACATATCAATTAGTTGAATTGATTGTGGGAGACTATTGATATATACATAGAACACTACTCTTAAATAATCCTAGTTAAGTGTTAATAAACAAGGACAATATTAATGTGTTGAGATTTGCATGTAGTTAACTGATGACTTGATCTCACAAGTTATGGATATAAGATATCAAGTTGACACATGAGTATATATTAGAGAATATGTACTGAATTGACCCACCATGAGAAGTTGTATGAATCGTTATATGAGTATCATAAACATTCTTATAGTGACTATTATTATAAATAATTCTTAGACCTGATGTCATTACGGTTTCCTACATAAGGAGTTGTGTACTTTGGCATTGATAAACATCACCTGTAACAAGGTGGACTATAAAATTGTTCACTAGGTATGTAATGAGCTATGCAGAGGGATGCGAGTGATGTAAATGAGATTTGTCCCTTCTATATAACTGAAGATACATCTGTAGGCCCTTTGATTGAGTATGATTATTAAAATGTATGGTCATGCTCAAACAAGTCAATATGAGATATCAATTTATTTGGTTAAGTGAGTTTATTTAGAGATCAAGAAACACATAGATTGATGAGAGGATGACACAATCAATGCCTCATGAATCTAGATATCAAGGATAAAAGGAATGAGTTATACGAGATAATGATCACAGATAGGTTAGGTCGGATCTTAATATTTTCGTCACTTGGGTAGCAATGATGATTGCTAGATGTCACTCATTACTTGTGTATCTAAAATAGTTTTAGAAACACTGTCAACTTTACGAGAACCTAATGGGCCACACACAGAGAGCATATTGATTTGGAGATAGGTTTATTTTATGATTTCAAACCTTAAGCTTATTGGATTAATAAGAATATAATTAGGGTTAGGACTTATTGGATTAATGAGTTAATCCAATTAGACCTTAAAGGCTTATTGGTTTAATAGTTAATTTAATATTCTTGTTCTTTCTTTTAAGCACATGCCAACTAGAAACTACAAGAAACCCTAATGATTAGGTTTTCTTTTTGATCTTCACCTTAAATAGCCATCTCTTTAAAAAGGGCAAGAAGGTTAAGAGTTAGCAAGAAGGTGAAGAGTTAACTTCTTCTCTTTATTGTCACCTTAAATAGCCATCTTTTTAAGGAGGGCAAGAAGGTGAAGAGTTAGTCAGAAAGTTCAATGTTAGCTTCTTCTCTTTATTGTCACCTTAAATAGTCATCTCTTTAAAGAAAGGAAGAAGGTGAAGAGTTATCTTATTCTTGGATTGCCACCTTAAATAGTCATCTTTAGCAAGAAGGAAAAGGTGTGTGAGACTCGGCTGGACTAGTAGTGTTGCAAGGGTTCACGCATCAAAGGTAATAATCCTATTCGCTAGAGTAGTTGCAAGAGTAGTTCTGCATTCGCATGGATATCTAGAGGGATTAATTTCCGTGACATTTTTTAATTTGTTTTTCGCTATAGATCTTAACAATGGTATGAGAGCCACTTGCGAATGTGTTCTCCGTCTTGTTTTATATTTGATATAAACGAATAGACGTGTGTTTATTATGATTTGCTCGGAATGATTCATGAGTGACTTTAACGGGTGTTGTTTTGATTTGTCTGGAATGAAACAGTTTGTGTTGATCAAAACACAGTGATTGTGATGTCTTCATGTTAAATATGAATGTGTGTTACAATCCAGTTTCATTCGACGGATCATAAATCCTTGGGGTGTTGCCCTTTAGGACCCTGTATGGTTTCGCCATATAAATCGTTAATTGGAATCATAATAAAATGATGTCATAGATTTGTTACATGTGATGTTTGCCATGTTGCATGGTTATGATTTATTACCCAATTTGATTGGATTATGTGTATGTGTGTTGTAAATTCATAATACGACATCCGTGTCGTGTCTTTTAACTTCATACTTCAAGTTGTAAAAGTATTTCTCTTTTCATCAGACTCCCCTTGAATGTAACTCGAGGTTTTTCTTTTTTATAATGTAAAAATTAGAATAGTGCTAGTATAATATTGGATGATAGTTGAAAAGGAGGCCAACAACACATTACAACCAAGGAAACACTTGGAGAAGATGCAATTCCCTAAGTTGACTTTTTGATCCCCTTATTGGCTTGAGAAGATCGCAGTAGATAGGCTATAACCATGTCACGTTTATTTACTTATTGTGCATATATGTTGATGTATGCCATGCTTGAATGTGATCCATGTATAATTAGTAGTTTTACCATAATTAGGTCAATTTAATGTCTACCAAAGTTTGGCTTGATCGATTACAAACATATTTGCCAAAGCAAAATTACTCAATTTATCTTGGTAGCGTGCAACATGACAATTGTGATGCTCAACTATTGAATTTTGGATGTGGTTTAATTAAGTTACCTCAATTGGATTGAGAACTTGGAGGCATAGGGTCATTCGATGGGCAAAAGAACAAATAGTTTTGTTCACCTAACTATTTAAGAATTGCATACGATGCAATTGGTAAATGTTACCTACTTAATATATCCAAGTCTTGGGTGATTAGCCAAAGCTAACTTAAGATGGGATATAATATGGATCTTGTCCCACATGAATGTTATTGCTATTGGGGTTTGTAGCTAGTAGTGTGCAAAGACTACGATTGCTTACATTCATGACTTGCTCCTACCAAGCTTTACATTTTAGTGGGAGAATCATTTAATTAAAGACCTAATTAAGTAATTTAAATATAATACTTATTTCTGCGTTTATTGTTGTTGTAGATAACCATGTCAACACACATGTCTAATACCTACTCATTGTGATCTTCTGTCCTTGATAAGGGCAAGCTCAATGGAGCTAATTTATTAGACTAGTACAAAAACATAATAATTGTTCTCAAGTAAGAAAGAAAATTGTACGTCCGCAGTTTATTTCTAAACCACCAGCCTCTAATGCTACTTGTGCGAATAAGGATGCTCATAAGAAATATCAGGATGATGCATTGGATATATATGTTGGATCGTGAGCACGTGAGAGGGGGTGAATCACGTGTTTTTGAAAAATAAAGTTATTTTAAAAATTAAAATAAATTGCAGCGGAAAAGATAAAAATAAGCAAAGTAAAGATACGAGCGGTTTTACTTGGTTCGGAGCTTTCGATGACTCCTACTCTAAGACTCATGTCCCGCAGCCTTATCGACGGATAATCCACTAAACGCCTCTTTTGGAACCGCAAGAATATGTAATTGAATACAAAGACAGAGACAGTGTAACAGCCTACACTTTCCTTTTAAAAACAGTAATAAAAATGCAACACAATTTAAATGTTACCAACAACTTCGGAGTTGTGTGTGCTCGTGTGTTGCGAACGATCTACCGGAGACTGTCGGATGACTTGGAGGAGCAGCTCCACAACAGAAAGACTTCTTTGAAGCAGCAGAGTCTGGCTTCATTCATCAGGATTTTTATTGCCTAGTTTCACTCTCCAGGATTTTCACCATGTAGTTTCACTCACTAGGGTCTGACTTCAATCATCAGGACTTCAACCACCTAGCTTCAGTCATTAGGGTCTGACTTCACTCACCAGGACTTCAACCACCTAGCTTCACTCACTAGGGTTCGACTTTAACCACCTAGCTTCACTCACTAGGATCTGATATCAATCACTAGGGCTTCCTCTTGCCTAACCTCCGATTAGGACTAGTCACTTAGTAGACTTCTCATCTACCTAATCTTCGGTTAGGACTTACCCTTGCTATTTATCTAGTCCTGACTAGACTTCTCTCTTCCAAACATCAAGTCCTGTTTGGATTAATCCTTAGTCAACCTGACCCTATATTGGTATATTGTCAAACATTAAAACCTTTAGAGGTCGACTGCACCAATAATCTCCTCTTTTTTATGTTTGACAATTTTCTTAAGTTAGGTTTGAGTCTTAATAGTTTTATACTATGGTTTGGGAGATTTGAAATAATATTTCTAACTTAAGGTCACTCTCCCTCTTTGACACACATCAAAATATCTAAACTTAAAAGGCACATATGAATTTTTGAAAAAATCTTAGAGTACAATCTTTAAATACTTAAGGATATTCATTTGAGAGTTTTTAAAAGATTTTTCAAGAATTTTTAAATAATTTTCAATATATATTTTAAAAGATTTTTCTAACAATATTTGTTAAAGATTTTTGGAAAATTATATCAAAGTTTCACAAGATGATGTTACAAAATTTTTCCAAAGAGTTTGCAAAAGATTTTTCAAGGATTTTAAAGACTTTTCAAAACATTTAGGAAAAATAATATTTATTAAAGAATTTTGAGAGAATATTTCAAAGTTTTGGTAAAATGATATTTCAAATAATTTTGAAACTGTATTGTAAGATTTTTCAAAGAGTTTTCAAAAGATTTTTCAAGGATTTTATAATTTCAAAGATTTACAAAACTTGAAAGAATTTTGAAAATTATGTTTGATTAGGACTCCTCAACTAGACAGAGTCTTAGAAAATCTTGTTAACCATAAGAAAAAACTTCCTACATGTCTTTAGGGTTGAACCAAATCAAAAGAGCAAACTTAAGTATTTTTCAAAATATTTTCTGAAGTTTTCAAAAGTGGTTTTCAAAAACATGTTTAAGAATTTTCAAAATATTTTTTTAAAGAAAACATGTATTTGTAGAATATTTTCTAAAGAATTTTTCAAATGGTTTGTTAGAAGAATTTTAAAGTTTATGTTGAAATTATATTGTCTGAAATTTGACGATAACATTTCTAAGATATTTTTCTAAATTTTTGTTTGAATATCTTTTCAAAATGTACCTTTCAAATGAATCTCCCCCTCAACCTAACATTTCCTTAGAAAACTTTTATTAGCCACAAGAAATTTCTGTCTATGTGTCTGGGGGTCTAGTAGTCTATGGTTAACCAAAAAGATCTAAATACTAAGTGTAGATCAATATTCATTTTTAAAAGTGTACACTTTTGAAAGCTATGCAATTAATCATGATTTATTTTTCTTGACATCTCAACCATTCTAGATTGTCAAACATGATAATCTTTTATGTTTAGAGAGATGCTTGACATATTTTGTCTAAGGTAGAAATAATTTTCCATTAGATTTGATAAAGTAGAATTGTTTAAATTAACATTAATTAATTATGTATTAATTAATTATTCCGAAATTTTAGAATTGGAATTTCAAATTAATCATGAGTTATAATTAATTTAGTTTAAGATTGCTTTCAGTTTGAATTAATTGAGTGTAATTAAATTTTGCTTAATTATTATTAACTTAATTAAATTGATTTTATTTGATTAGTTTATTACTGATTTGACTAATCGTTAATTTTAGAATAATTAAATTCATATTATTAATTGAGATTAATTTAATTAGTAATTAAATTTGGATTAACTATTACTTATTAATTAAATTTTAAGTTAATTGGCTATTAATTTTGAATTATTACTTGAATTATTTAGATTTAATAATTTTAATTGAGATCAATTAATATTTATTAAATAAATTTTGAATCAACTTAATTAGATAAATTGAGTAAATTCAGATTTATAATCATTGAATTTTAGATTTTATTTTATTTTTAATTTAATAGATAAGTTAAACAGGTTTTATCAGAATCTAACCCATTTATCCCTTAAAATATATTTTAAATTTATTTTAAATTCCAAAAAAAATCTATAAAATCATATATATTCTTTTATGTTGATTTCTTTATTTATTATTAATAATTTTAATATTTTATTTCATATTAATTTAAATTTAGTACATAATTTATTACTTTGATCACTTTTCTCTTATATATATATATATATATATAGATATTTAAATTTGGTATATTACACTTTCCTTCCCCATGACAGACAATCATTTTAATCTTCACTCGTTGAGGCTCGATGGATTTATTTGATTTTATATGTAGCAACTAAGGTAAGAGTATATCACCTGATCCTACTCATCACAACACTATTTTGGTATTGACATAAGGTTTAATCTTTGTGTCGCCTTGTTCCTTGTCTCATTCTCCAGTGGAACAATGAGTATTGGCCATGTCGGGAAGCACAATTATATATTTCAAGCACTGGACACTACCATTTTTGCACATTCAACCTTAAAAACATTAGAAAATAAGTTTTGCAGGGAAACATAATTATCCTATTGAACTTGCTAACAAATTTAAAGATATCAATTAACAAAATTTAATTCAAAATTCATTTGATTATTTTCCATGTTTTAGTACTGCATTTACATAGGATGAGAAATATACTTACATGGTGCAACTGGAAATTCAAGATTAAATGACAGATTAGTAGTGGAAGTATCCAAGACATTCTCAAATGAAGTCAAAGATGTTTGAGGTATCTCTGCTAGTCAGGAAGTAATGTACGTTGCTGATATACCTACAGCTGATGTGGAGTGGGCAAAATGGGGCTAAGGTGCTGACAGAACCTTTCTGTTAACGATTTGTGTCCTAGATGGAGTGAAAAGAAACTCAAAGAAAGAAATTAACTCAGAGTGGTGATATCAACTTAAATAAAATAACATCATACCTCTTTTGTATTCAATATCGAAGAATGATATATTCAATACAGCAAGGATAAAACTTACCATGACCCATAGACAAGGGTGAAGATAGTAAACACTTTAAAATTTAACGAACTGTGGGCAAGATAATTTTGTTGGATATAAAATAGAAACTAACATAAATGAAAGAACAGTATAAAATAAAAATAGATAGAAAGAAGTGCATCCTCCCAAAATTGATAGGGTATATGCATATGAAACAATAAGGAGCAAATTACATTCAACAAACGATTCTTGCTTTTACTTGCACTTCTTATAGGGAGCTATACAGACATCGTCTGTTAATATATAATATCATGAGTTATACAGGTGGAAGATAAAACAGGTTCTATGCATTCAATATTCAAGAGCATTATCATATCTGAGTCTTAATAGAAGCAGAAGACCAAACTTCTGTTTCTTGATAAACAGAGGCAGAATTTCTGACCGACACTTTCAACATATACACCACATATCATAAGTTTGAACGATGGATTTTACCAAAAAAATGTGAGCAATGGATTTGACAAAAAAAAATGTGAACAATGTAAGGGAAAGATAACAGAATCAGACCAATGAATAAAATTGGATTCCATTGACCTTTGTAAATAGGTTAAATATATAAATGAGTATAACATTTTTTTTGGTACCTTTGCATATTGTTTATGAATTTTTTTGTAACTTTTTTAATTTATCAATTAGAAACAAATTCTGTCATGACCCGTCTTAACCCCAAATAAAGAGGTTGCGTTATGTTGTTAGCCAATGTAAAACATAGACAAATATTATGTATGAATTTATCAAACTATTGTGCTAATGTTAAGTCCTCTAGAAGGAACGCATTGTAAAGTTTGAATGCAACGTTGCGACAAGGATGACTACATCTCCATGAGAACTTGTGTGTAATGTTACGTATGTAAGAGTTCTCACACCTTAGGTTGAATAACAATAGATATTATAGAAATACCAATTGTCTTAGATTTGAAACATGGAGCATAAGAACGTTCACTAACAAAGCAATGAAGAAAGTAGATTATGAGAATAATTAATATTTTGTAAGAGAAAATGAGTAGGGGAGAAGACAAAGATGATAGAAAATTCCCATGAAGCAAAGGGAAGAATAAAATGAAAAATGAAGTAGGAATTGCTAAAGATAGTTTATTAAGGGATGAAGTAGTAGGAGGGAGATAGGATTATAGCTCTCAAGATAGTGGTAGTAAAAAAAATTATTAATGTAATTATCATATATGCACCTCAAGTAGGACTAGATGAAGAGAACACTTGTATGTTTAAAAGTGAGAGCAATAAATCGCAAATTGACTTTCTTATGATGAGGGATAAAAATTTTTATAGGAGAAAACTTAACTATCCAATATAGGCTAGTGATATTAGATACGAACTTCAAATATAGTATGAGTAGAAGGAAAATATGCATGACTCCTATTGTCAAGTGATGGAAGTTAAAGGATGAGAAACAAAGTATCTTTAAGGAGAGTGTTGGAGCACAAATATTAGGAGAAATACATCTTGACTTAAATACAACATGAGATAAGATGACATTGAATTTGAAAACAGTGGCCAAGAGCATAAGAGGACAAACACCATCCAATTCAAAATCTTAGCAATGGAATGAGGAAGAATAAAGTGACAAAAAAATGAACAACCTATAAGTTACTATACACTCATAAGAACGAAAAATAAGTTAAAAAAGTATGCAGTATACAAGAAAGAGACTAAGAAAGCAGTGAGTGAAGTTAAGAATAAGCCTTTCGAATGGACAACTTGATCTAAAAAAAGAGGAAAGAGATATCTATAGAATAGCTAAAACAAGCGAGAGGAAAATAAGGGATCTTACTCAAATAAGATGCACGAAAGATAAATCTAATAGGGTATTAGTGAAGGATAAGAAAATAAAGGAGAGATGGATCATCAATTTTTTAATGGAGGTTCAAGTGACTAACTTTTCTTATAAAATTTAAGTAGGTAAGAGGAGTAAGGCAATTTAATTTTTTTATAGGAGAGTTCAAATTCTCAAAGTAGAACAAGTGTTGAATGAGATGCAAAATGAAAAAGATGAATGATTTTCCAATAGAGGTATGGAGGTGCCTAGGGAAGTAGGGTATTGAACGGTTTATAAAGTTATTTAATCTGCTATTGAAAATGAAGAAAATAACTAGGAGAGTAAGTACTTTAGTCCGTTGTATAAACACAAAGGAGACATAACATTATGTGAATTATAGGAACATTAAGTTAATGAGTTATACCATGAAACTTTGGGAATGAGTGATAAAGAGATCAAGGTGATCGAAAATCAATTTAGATTCATAACCGAAAGGTTGATGATAGAAGTTATTTATTTTCGAGGACAATTGAAAAGTATTAGAAAAAGAAGCAAGACTTACACATGGTATTTGTTGACTTTGAAAATTCTTATGAAAGAGTCTTAAAGGAAATTATGTGAATTTTTATAAAAGAAAGGTGTTAGCGTACAATTAAAGTATGTATGACGATGTAATGACAAGAGCGAAGATTCAAAGTGCATTAATTAAAGCGTTTTCATATAAAAATAGGGTTATATTAAGATCAACTCTAAGTTTATATATTTTTACATTAGTCATAAATAACTTCATAGGATACATTCAACACATGTTACCATGGTATTTGCAAATGACATTGTTTTGGTTGATGAGACATGTGGAGTAAATGCTAACGTCGAATCTTGGTGGAAAACACTAGAAGTAAAAAATGTTTTATGTTTAGTAGAGTAAAAACACAATATATAGAATTTAAGTTAGCATTAGACATAGCAAGACAATTGTTAAGATAGGAGATGACGATTTACTTGTAACTAAGAGCTTTAAGTATCTAGGATTGTTTTTGTAAGATGGAGGAGTTGATAGAGTATTTTACATAGGACCTAGTAGGATGGTTGAAATGGAGGAGGACGTTAGATGTACTTTGTGATCATAAGGTACCTCTAAAACTTATAGGGAAAGTTTACAAAATGGTGGTTAGATTTACTATATTATATAAAGTTGAATGTTGGGATATGAATTGAGTACATGAGCAGAAGATGAGAATTGTAGAAATGAGCACGTTAAGGTAGATGTGTGGATATACGAGGATGCACAATATAAGAAATTAGAATATTAAAGAGAAAGTCGAAATTGTGCCTATTTAAGAAAAACTCTGAGAGGCATGTATGGTATAGTTGTGCTTTGGTAACCAATAAATATTCTTGTTAGGCAATGTGAGGCTATGACAAATGCGCTTATTAATTGAGGAAGAGAGAAATAAAAAAAGACTTTATTAACAATGACAGAACATGATAAAATTTTAAATATAGATGATGATATAGTAGGGGATCAAGCCATGTAGGAGGATCCATATAGCCGATCCTATTTAGTGGGAAAAAGACTTCATTTTTGTTGTTGTCGTTGTTGTCAGTTAGAAACAATCTTATGGACTTACACAATAAAGGTTTGTTTTTGGCTTCTAAATTGACTAGTATTAACTCAACCATATTTTTCTTTCTTGACGGTCTATAAACAAATTGAATGTTATTTAAGTCAATTAAATACATTAGCTGGTAGATAAATCCAATAGAGATGTTAAAATATTCCACTTCATATTAATGGAATTTTAAGACAAACGCTATCTTAACTAGAGGTCCACACTGTAGTTAGCTGAAACATTTTGCAAGATAATAGAAATTCTGATTAATTGAGCTTTACCACCATTCATATGGTTGCCTACAATTGTTTTCTGAGAAAATGGCCAGGGCTAAAAATGCATTTCAAATATGTGAAATTGTACAAAATTTGTGAAGAACCCGGTATGTAAAAGAAGAAAAATAAGACAATAAATCAAAAGGTTCAGATATGAGTTAATACACTGCAGTCAATCAAATTCCAGCAATTCCGAAAGAGTACCAAGTACATGAACTAATAATTATCCATATATACTTGGTTGATTTGTAGTACTACATACAATAATTGGCAATAGTCCCAACAATATATCACAAGCTTTGAATTGAGGGATTTGCTGAAAGGGGTAGGAGTTTGGTTTCCATGTTTTTGATACTTATTTGTAGTGTAGGTTGTGTGGAGTGAGCACACCCTTATTTTCCAATTTGGAATTTCCAATTGTATATTTACTGGATTAGCGGCCATTAATGTGTCATTCTGATTCTCATGAATATCTATCTTAAGGATTGTAACTAAAGTTATTCCGCAAAACATGAATCAGGTCCGCATGAAACATTAAGTAAAGATAACTAGCAAAAAGCAATATTAAGGCCATCTGAATCCTGAGCGCTTATGACCATTACACTTTGCATTGGTTATATTTTTTATTTTTTTATTTTTTGTCTTTTTGTTGATTGTATCATTTAATGATGGATTGATAATGCAGAGTGAACTTCATGGACAAGCTGCTTTACAATGGTCTATCTGTCAAGATTCACTTAGTAGGTAATGCCTGTCTCTAAGAATTCTAATATGCTTCTTTGCATCAAAATGGTTGTTTCTGGCAAGTTATCCTGTGTGTAACTTTTCTTTGAGAGGATGAAGAGAGATTCCAAATTCTTCCTTTTGGAAATTATGTTTGTGAAAATATCTTGTTGACTTCAAATTTTCAAGCATATCAGGTTTCTTTCTGGATACGTAAGATTCTTAGGTAAAGGAGTTGGGTATAACCAGTGTTGAGTTACTTCTGTTATGGTTGCATCTGAAATATTGCATGTGCAACCAGGATCTCCACTCATGGACAACAAGTATTGCATGTGCAATAGAGGAAGTGCTGATATGTCTACGGTGATTGGATGTTTGACAAAAGAGGAAAAATTGAAAGCAAGATTTCTTGCCATATGAAGTTCACACGAAAGGATTATCTCTTGGTGCAATCAATTTTGATGTTAGGTAGAGGGTTGAGTTAGAAAATGTATTTGATAAGCTTGTGACAAGTATATGCAGGAACAAGTCATATACCTAGAGGAAGCCCCGACCCACCAGGTTCATCATATCATGGTTTTAAATTTTGAATCATTGTAGCAAAAGGTGATTAAACTCACCTTGAGCGCGCCTCACACCGGTTTTCAGGTTATGTGAAGGGAGATAAATTACGTGGTTAGCTTAGTTGACCGCCGAGTGGCTAGCTGACCGTCATGACATAGTGGAAATGTCCCAATAAATTATTGAAACTTAATACCGCTTGGCACAAATAATTTATCATGTATTGTTGTCTCATTTGTGTCTATATTATCATGTCATATTAGCGTTCGACACCCCTTGACTTGCTACAAAACGTGTTAAGATGAATTAAAATAATATTTGTTATATTTTTTAGCTTTGTCCATATAATATAATGTCAAATATATACCTCCATATGGGTGCTAGGTACATTGTTGCGTGTTATTCTTATTTTTCTTTTTTCATCTCCTTCCACCTTCCTCTAATTCCTAATTGACATCATACATGGAAATAGCGATACGGTATTGAAAGTATCATCTAGTTAAAGTTGGTAACTCTAGCATGGCTCGAAATTTTAATCCTTGGATTGGTTGTTTAGCAATAGAAAGTACCAGCAGATAAGGGTGATTTAAAGCATGACAAGAGGAAGTTATGGTAGATTAAGGATGATTGGATAATTGGCAAGATGAAGTCCCGACTAGTAAAGCTTGACAAAAGGTTTGGCAAGGCGAAGAATATTCCATACAAAGGATCTAGTTGGAGAAGGGTATTCTCTAGAGAAAGGTATTCTCCAGCGACTTGGTAGATGTCATGTGTGCAACTATGGCTTGGCAAATGACATCTCTTATGGGATATGGGAATTTGATCGAGCAGCTAGAACACATTAGAAGAGCATCTGCACATGGTGAATATTTGCTGAAAGTAGTTGGTGAGGAGCAAGCCCGGTAGAATAGCAGAGGAGATGAGGCAGCTTCAGTGGATGTCACTGTAGAGATCAGCACCATGAGTCTATCCATGAAATCGGTGTACTTTGTCCCCAGGGCGTAGCACAGCTGGGGCCGCATGGTTTCGTGGTCGAAAGGTCCAGGTTCGATCCTCGGGGTGTTATTGCCTGGGGTTAGCGTCCTGGCTATGCGCTTTCAACTGTGTACCTGCATTTACCTCTCTCCATATTCGTGGGACCGACTCTAGGGGGGCCGCTGATGTGGCGGTTCCACATTTTTATGAAATCGGTGTACTTCTCCATGAGGGAAAACTAAAGATCCTTCGGGAGGAGCCAAAGGTGCCCATAAGGCAGAGGACATTTAAAGGAGAATACAATGAGTCCTTTGAGTTTCTTCTGCTGCTGCCACTTTACAAATCCAGCATGGTAGTTTGGTTGGCATATCTATTGACTTGGCTTTCTGCCAAGTCATCACCACATTATCAAATTAACATTGAGCAGATCCAACATGTATATATTTTACACACATTATAAACATTGTGGTAAATTGAAAAAGTTTTAAAGTAATGATAGATATGAAATTCCATACAAAGCCGATGATAGATTTATCAATCAACCCTTATACAAATTGGTTGGGTTGCATATTATGAAACTATAACCATTGTGGAAAGGGGGCATACCCTATATCGAAAGAAATAGGATGCCAACTGTACCAGCATACATCCATAGATGAATTAGAACTATATCAAAATAACAAAGCAAGAGAAAAATTTAGAATTAACCATTAGCACTACCCAAACACAATAAAAGCATAGCAACTATCCCTACAAGGATGTCTCAACTTCGGTATAATTCCACTCAAAACTCTTGCACGTTCATGTTATATGTCAGAATGGTTTGCGTAAAATAAATAAAATTGACGAGTTGACAAGAGAAACAAATATTTCATATAAGACGGCTCACACACATAGTCACTTGCATCACACATAATCTCAAAGAAAAGACTCCAATAAGGTGCTTGCATTATTCTAGCAGATATCAATGCCTCCTTTATCGTGTAAAAAGCATCCAAAATTAAAATCAATGTCCTTAATTAATAAATTTGTTGGGTTTGGAAGTCTTGGAAAAGTCTTTTATAAAGTGTCGATAGAAACCCACATGCCCTAGGAAACTCCTCACTCCTTTCATGTTTGTTGGCGGAGGTAATTTCTCAATCACTTCCACTTTGTCTTATCAACCTCAATTCCCCGTTCATAAACCATGTATCCCAATACAATACTTTCCCTTAACATGAAATGACATTTCTTCTAATTAAGAATCAAATTCACTTTTTTCACACCTTTGCAAAACTCTAGAGAGATTAGCTAAGCATGTATCAAAATTAGACTCATATACGGAAAAATTATCCATAAAAATCTCCATTATGTTTTTAATCAAATCTGAAAATATAGCCATCATGCAACGTTGAATAGTAGTAGGTGCATTACAAAGATTAAAAGACATTCTCTTATAAGCAAAAGGAATTTGATAAAAACTTGAATATTCATCCAAATAGCAAAAGTATGAATATTTAATTAGCCTCTCAAGCATCTGATCAATGAAGAGAAGGGGAAAATGATCTTTCCTAGTTTCTTTGTTCAACTTCCTATAATCATTACAAATCTACTAACCTGTAATAGTCCTAGTAGAGATTAATTCATTATTTTCATTTTTTACCAAAGTCATCTCTCCATGTACAAGACTTACCCACTCACAGTCAGAACTAGGAAAAATCACCCTAGTATCTAACAATTTCAATATGTCTTTTTTTGACAACTTCCTTCACGTTGGGATTCAACCTCCTTTGATATTCTACCAAAGATTTATGATCATTCTCAAGTATAAATCCTATGTATGCACATGGAAGGATTAATTCCCTTAATATCATTAATTGTGTACCCTATGATTCTCCTATGTGACCTAAGTTTCCTAAGCAATTTCCTAGTTTCATATTCATTCAAACTTGCATTGCCAGTGACATGATATGTAAAATTTGGTCCAAGAAATTCATACTTGAGAGTTGAAGGAAGGGGTTTAAGTCTAGCTATGAAAGCTTGTCTTCTTCTAATTTTTGGTTCGAATTAAGCCTTTTAATATTTGCCTGTTCAAGGGAGACATGGGGATTTTATCCATGAGACGAGCATACTCCTCAACTTCATTGTCCTCGACTACTAATCCTCTATCGAGTAGGTATACTTCCAAAGAATCATCCGACGAGCATTGAGGTTTTTCTTCTTCCACCACCTGTTGCAATCGATCCACCCTACAAATAAACATTCCCATCAGTCGGTTGTTTAATAGTTTTAGACAAATCAAATTCAATCTTCTCTTCCCCAATTACTAAAGAAAGTTTATGGTTTTTAACATCGATGATAGCTCTAGTTGTCGCCGAGACAGTTCTTCTTAAAATTTTGGGGATCCGAGGATCCTCATCCATTTCTAGCAATACAAAATCAGCAGACAATAAAATTTCCAACCTTAACCGGGACATCTTCAGAAATACCTAGAGGATACCTAATTGAATGATCTGCGAGCTTCATCATTGTTGTTAGTAGTTAGCTTCAAATCACCTAGACCCAACTTTTTACAAATGGAAGAGGGCATAAAGCCTTACATTCTCACCAAGGTCACAAAACACTTTATCGTTAGTGTCACCAATTATGTAAGGGATCAAAAAACTACTTGGGTTTTTGAGTTTTTGAGGTAAACCATTTAGGATGAATGCGTGCGCTCTTCTAACAAGGCCACAATTTCATATTCCTCTCTTTTATGTGACAGTATGCCCTTTAGGAATTTTGAATATGTCAATGTGTTGCACTCTTCTAACAAGGCCACAATTTCATATTCCTCTCTTTTATGTGATAGTATGTCCTTTAGGAATTTTGAATAGGTGGCATTTGTTGTAGTGCTTCGGTGAAGGGTACATTGATGCAGAGTTTCTTGATCACTTCAAGTAACTTCCCAAATTGCTCATCCATCTTTATCTTGGCCACTCATTGAGGAAATTGTATCAGCAGTCTATAAACCCTCACCTGAGCGGTGGGGTTAGGTTTTATAGTTCCCTTTTGCCCTTTTCTCCACTGGCACCTCTTTCATCCTCCTGAAGCTCTTCAGGTTCTTGCTACTTCTCAATGCAACAACATCACAATGTTCACTGGGAGTTCCTAACTATTTGATTTCCTCATTCTGCTTAGCTTGTAACATGATGAAGTTCTCTAACATATTTTCTAAACTAGATCTTGGTGGCAATATTTCTCGCTACAACAGCAAACACGACTTGACCGTGCTTTTGGCACGGTCGTGCCAGATACTGTGGTTGTGGTTGCTCTAAAAGAGTTACTATGATCGACATTCAGATCGTGGTTGTTGATGGCCCTTGCATGCACTTCTAGGGTCCCTTGATCAAGTATACTTCTATTTCTGTCTAATCATTGGTGAAGATTCAATGCTACATTGTTAATAATGACGTATGCTTCATCCAACCTCTTATTCATCAAGGAGCCCCTGTAGCTGAATCCAATGAAGTCTTCGTCGAGTATGATACACTAGTGTAAAACGTGTGGATGATCAACCATTTTTCCAATCCATGATAGGGACATTGCTGCAACAACCCTTTAAACTTATCCCATGCTTTGAACAAGATTGTCTATCTGTGCAAAACTCATGATTTAATTTCTCAGATATGCTATCTTGCTAGGTGGAAAGTACTTGTTCAGAAAATGTTACTCCAGCTGTTCCCATGTCGTGATGCTTCCTAGTGGAAGACAATGCAATCAAGCCATAACTTTATCCTTTAGATGGCATCTATGGAAACATCTTCAAATTTCAATGTATCACAATACTCCAGAAATACCTCTAGGTGTAGATAGGGGTCATTTAAAGATGCGTCGCCCAATTGATTTTGTTGTATTATAGTAATGCAGGGTTTAGCTCAAAGTTATCAACGTCAATTGGAGGTCTCACGATGCTAGACCTCAGTCTTCTAGCAATAGGTGCAGCAAAATCTCTTAAGAATATTTTCGTCATCGACACCCATCGTATCATGTAAAGCACTAGAAAACAATAGTGAAAGAAAAGAAAATGAAATAAAAAGGAAAATCGACAATAAAGAAAAATCCAGATTAATCAACTCACAATTGAACTAATATCGATTTGACATAGTTCCTGACCAACGATGCTAAAAACTTGATGTGTGCAAACTGCAAGTGCACATTGTCAAGTAATAAAATATCATTCACTGAGATTGTTAAATCTAGTACCAATTTGAATTATGAAGTAGGCTATCTAAATCAGTCAAAATCGAGAAAATCGTGTGAGGAAAATATGAACGAAGAAAGCTAGAAGAGTTGTGGGGAAAACCGATTTGAGGAAGCAATTCTAGGACTTCAATTTCGTCACGATGATCGTTGACACCCAAAATATAGTTTCCTCTTTTACCTTAGGGTTGATAATATGAAAGTGATTTATCCCGAGGTACTCTATCTTCTTTCGAATAATACCAGTGTATTTACCCAAACACTACGCCTACTTTCAAGATAGCCTTATTAAAGCGATCGCTTTTTAGGGAGGCTCCTGACACGATGCCCTATGCTTTTCTAGGTGCTATCCCCTGTTGGGGCAATTTCCCTCGGTCAATGTTGACCAGTTTGACTAAGCTTGAGTCGAGTCAAGCTTGAGTCGGGATTTAAGTTTTGATGTTTGACAATATATGGAGATTGCTAGGACAATCGCCCGGTTGTGGAGATGGTCAAAGGGTTGACCAGGTTGATAAGAAGACAAGTCAAGTAGGTCAGGGATGACAGGAGACTTGACTGGGGAAGTCCTAACTGGAGGTTAGGCAGTGGTGAAGTCCTAACTGGAGTTTAGGCAGTGGTGGAAGTCTTAACTGGAGGTTAGGCATATGGAAGTCCTAATTGGAGGTTAGGCGTATGGAAGTCCTAACTGGAGGTTAGGCAAATTGGAAAGTCCAAATGTGATCTTGGCAAAGGAGAAAGTCCTGGTGAAGAGCCAGGCATTTGGGAAGTCCTGGTGAGGAGCCAGGCAACTGAAAGTCCAAGTATGATCTTGGCAAAGAAGAAAGTCCTGGTGAGGAGCCAGGCAATTGGGAAGTCCTGGTGAGAAGCCAGGTAGATGGAAAGTCCTGGTGAGTGAAGCCAGACAGTCGGGAAAGTCCTAGTGAGTGAAGCTAGGCAGAAGTTAAAAGTCCTGGTGGGTGAAGCCAAGCACGGAAAATCCAGATGGTTCAAGGATGATAGGACATCTGGTGAAAGTCCAAGTGAGTCATGGAGGACCGGACACTTGGCATGAGACGGTAAATCTAAGTGGGTCACGGAGGACCATACTTGTGATTAGAAGTCCAACCAAAAGTTGGCAAAGAGAAAGTCCAGATGGGTCAAAAGTTGACCGAACTCTTAGCGGTCGTAAGTCCAATAGGGAGTTGGCATGGAACTAGGAAGTTCGGACGTAGTAAATTTCCGAAGGCCATAACTTTTGACTCGGATATCGGAATAAGGTGATTTCGGATGCGAAACGAAGCTAATTTCAAGCTCTACACAGTTTTCTGGGTTTCAATTGATTGGCCAATCGATTGGGGGGTTCAATCGATTGGTCAATCGATTGGTTGACGTGAGTTTGTGCAGAAAAGCTCTGGATCGATTGGGTAATCGATCAAAACTTCCCCAATCGATTGGTTAATCAATTGGGAGAGTTTCTGAGCGAACAGTAAGCTTCTGAATCGATCAGTTGATCGATTGAAACCTCCAATCGATCGGCCGATCGATTGGAGCGCTGGAAATCGCTCGAGAAGCCTTGAATCAATCGGGCAATCGATTCAGGGCGATTCCAGAGAGCATAGAGGCACTCTGGATCGATCGGCCGATCGATCCAAAGCCTCCCCAATCGATTGGGAGCAATCCAATCCATTGGGATTTGACCGTTGGCGCAGATAAAGACGTTGACGAGCGTTTTTCTCAGTAGTTCTTCGATCCTCTTCGACACACGACTGCAGCTACAGCTTAGGGAGATTTTCTCCACTCTCACCGCCAGATCTTGAAGATTCTTAGAGGCACGTCCAAGTCAAGAGGCGAGTTACAACAAGAAGAAGAAGAAGCTAGGGTTTTATTGTAATCTTGTAAGATTCACTTGTATTTTGCTTCTTTCTTTCTTATTGTTGTATTGTGAGTTTGTGAGTTTATAAGGCTTCTCCGCCTTTGGTAGTTACCGTAAAGGAGGGTTTTCATAGTGGAGGGTGTGTGAGTGTGTGGATCCTTGGGCTAGTCACCTCTTCTTGAGGTGGATACCAAGTAAATCTACGTGTTAGCGTTGTAGTGTGTTGTTTCTTGTATTTTCCGTTGCACATCATCACAAGAAGCAAGCAACGACAAGCACGAGATCGCGACGAGCTATTCACCCCCCCTCCCCCTCTAGCTACATTTCGGTCCCAACATCCCCTACTTCGTGACATCAAATCAGGGTAAACCTATTAAACTCTGTGATAGTCAATGGTGCCTTAGAGAGGTTTTGGACTACTTTCGTGAAAAACCCTCAAGTCTTGGTCTTTATGTGTCGGAGAATTAGATTCACCTCTTGGTCCTTCCCCCACATTCTTGTGATATGAAAATGCATGCTAGCGTCGTAGTCATGTATGCATGATAAAGTCAGATAACAATTCAACACATCATGTAATAAAGACATAAAATAATAGAAAAGGAATGGCAACAATGTATCGGCTACTCCCTCATCTTATAATTAAATTAAGAGACTACTCCATGGAGATGGAGGTACAAGCAAAAGATATGAAGAAAATTATTTTACAACTCAAATCGAAGAGAAAAAAGAGAAAAGACTTAGTCGTAGTGGCTGTAATTGTCTTCGACTTGATCTCCAAGCTCTTCGGTGGATAGAATCTCGACGACTCCTTGGAAATCACTCTCCTAGGGTTTTGTGTCAGTGGAAACCCTTGATGCCTCCAACATGAGCCCCTTGGTGCCTTTTAAAGCTTTTAAAACCATCTAAATCTGCTACAACTTTCCAAAATTGTCAAGGTGCCGCCATCGGACCTCAGCGGTGTGGCTTAGTAGCATGCAAAAAATGGCCCGACACTGCTAGACCGTGCTCGGTTATGGAATCTTCTTGTCTCCAACAACATGTAATATGACTGTGTCAGGGACACGGTTTGCCCATCTAAGGTGCTAGAAGTCTATATGTTGCTTTGAATCTCGTTTAACTCCTCATATGATGCAAGACCATGTTGGGGGACACAACTAGACCGTGCACCATGCTTGAAATGCTCGCACCCAGGCTTCTTGACTCTGTTTAAGCTTTGAATTCACATCCTGACAATTAAAAATGTACAAAGAATAAATCTTCAAACAAAAGGATGAAAACAATACAAAGGTAATGAATATATACAAATATGCTCATATAATGAAACAAATGCATGCAAAATAATACCGAAACATATGCATGAAACACACATCAATGATGCAGAGCCATGATGTAGGTTTATACAATATCACTATAGATCTGATATCTATATTCAATGTGTTTAAGTTAGAATGTGACAATTATCATTGGATTTCCATGATATCCACTAAATCTTATTAATTGTTTATTTAATCTTGGATGCATTCTATATATCTAAATATTAAAACGACCCACATAAATTCTCAGTAAAATCCTGAAAAAAGAAAATTTCTCCTAGCATAGAACAATAAGGGAAGTACTATTTCTTAGATAAAATAAATTGATCAAATCTCTTACCATTAAGTAATTACAAATAATATTAATTCTCTAGATATTTGCTATGATAATAAATCAGCTTCGTTATCTATGCAAAATCTAATTTTTAATTAATTTTATAATTAAAATAGAATGGTTTGTGTATTTTTTGCACAATTTGCAACAACATGAAAATTAAAATTTTAAACATATTTTGATTGTTTAGTCAAGTTGCATGAATCTAAGGTTAAGTATTCAAAATACGTAATTGAAATTATTTTTTGTTAATTAAAATGGAAGAGTAAGACTTATGTTTGCTACTAAATTTGAAGAGATCAAATAGAAACAAGAGCTGTACCTTTGATCAGGCTTGAATCAATCACTAGAAGTTAAAATTATATAAGTCTAATATTATGTATGAAATGATTTCTTGAACATATTAAAAATAAAAATTTAAAATAGTTAAAAGAATACTACTCATATTTTAAAAAAGTTGTTCCTCAAATTAGTATACAATCTGATTTCTTTAAAGAAAAAAGTATTAACTTCAAAGATTATTTTCTTTTAGTTTAATAATTTCTATGTATAATTCCATATTTTATTTTGTAAATAAATCTATTTAGTAATTAAATCAGCACTATGAAGTTTATGATAACCTAAATATCATTATTTTTATGAAATAACAGGTGTTTAAATTTCTCTATATTTATAAGTATTTCTTTCATAAAAAGAAAAGTTTTAAAAAATGATTGCTCAAAATAATTAGAATCTTAATATAAAGTATTTTAATATCACCATTAATACAAAATTATCAAAATTTGTTAGAAAAATAAAATATAAAATCCAATTCCTTAATAATTTGAGTATCAAATATAAAATTTCTTAGAAATAAGATTTTTTATAAAATACTTACTATCCTAATTTTTAAAACATAAAATTAAAAAAAAAAATCTTCAGAAAAATAATTGTTATTACTGCAACCACTAATAAATGTCATTGGATTAAAACTAAGGTAAAATATTGTTAACTTATAATTTTTAGTTAATAAAAAATTTAAAACTTGGATTTGAATTAATGTGGAGTTTTAAAATTTAAATAGCTCAAATATTAATTGGATTACAACCTTGGTTTTTGTAATCTCGTATTGTACTTAGTGGCACGGTCGAAATGCATCATTCTAATAAATTATTGAAACTCGATATTACTCTTCACGATTAATACTCCAATGTCATTTTGTTAATCATATTGATAAGTATTATGTTATGCTAACATTTGACAATCCTTGACATGCTACAACATAGATCAAGATTAATTAACACAATATTATTATTTTTGCTTATGTCAATATAAGATAATATCATTTTAGATGGAACACAAAGTTCAAACATTAGTATATAGTTGTTTTATCTTATTTTTATATATATATTTATCTTCTTCCTCCTTCTACCTCTAATTTGCTAGTGACACCGTGCGTTGAAACATTGATATGATACTAAAATCTTGTTGTCAAAGATTTAAACTCTGGTGTAGCTTTTCTAGATACAAAATACTCGTAAACGCATTTCATGTAGTTATATATTCTCTATTTCTCTTGATATATTTCTCTCTCAATTCTCTTCGTTACTTATCTCCTCTTAGGACAAAGATTCTTATATCTTAGAATTCTAAAAAAGGTCAGCTAAAGAGAAATTACACGAATTGGGTAGGAAACTAGGTGATCCTTGTTTATATAACATCGATTAAAATGCCATTCTTTCATAGTTTTGAATCATGCCTTCACAACTTAAATCATTTAAATTCTAGTGATCAATTTGCCATCTCTATTTGAAAATTTGTCATAAGATACAAAACTAAGAGAGAGATTCCAAGTCATACATTTTATCCTCTACTATAGCTTTGTGAAACTCCTTGTGTAAATATTGCACACAACTTGATTCACACTTCCTCATAACAATGATAGATCTTGATCCTTAACCCTAAATTCTTGAAATCTGTCTCTAATGTCAAGCAGTTCTGGATTCTAGATTCTGAGTCAAGATAATTTTCATATTCTCAAGAATCAAACACCCGAAAGTAAGATTTGAAATTTCAAGCAGTGCCATTATTTCAGTCTTTGACTATAACGATATACTTCTGGTATTAGGCCAGTCATTCAATGTTCCAATGGATAGTGCTGGTGGTAATTTGGAGGTAGGAGGAAAGAGATGAAGAAAAAGATAGAGATAAAACAACTATATAATTATTCAATATTTAATTTGTATCTCGAATGCTATGATTTTGACATTATCATATATGGAGACAAATTACAAAAAAAGAATAACAATGTTATCTCAAACATAGGCCAGTAACATCCTTTCATACATATTCCTCACAAGGATTTCCTAGCTTTGGGTCTCTCTACATCTCTTGTCTATTAAATAAGTGAATCAAATTTGATGAGTACTCACTTATTACAAAATCACAGATATTGAGAATATTCATATATTTTTTTTTGGTTATTGTATCAGTAATAGTCACCATCTTGAGAATCACATGGGTCATAGTGGAGAAGTCATTTTCACGAATTTATTTTCATATATGGCTAAAGAGTTCAGGTTGTTATTGTAGAGGATAGTCTTATTTCTTGGCAATCCACATGATACTTTTGTTACCTGCAATAGGAATATCCTCTTTTCAGTTTCTTTGACCATTTTTCTTTTAGCTGAAACTAAACTGATATGCTGCAAGAACTCATCCCACATCTTCCTAAATGTTGACAGGCCAGAAGATGCTAGAGCAATGTATGAGAGGCTTCAATCTCATCCAAATGCTCTAGTGAGGAAGAGGGCAAAGCACTTCGCATTTAGTTTTCAGGTATGTCAGTTTGGAAAGGGAAATTTGGTTATGTTAATCACATGGGCAATTTCCCTGAAATGATCCTTTTTTTCATATTCCTCACCAAGGTATCCATTATAAAATGTCCAATTAGATCCTTAAAGAAATCCATGATTTTGACTTTGAAATGTTTGGCATCATTGGAACTCAACAACGACATTTATGTTTTTTATATTATTTTTTGGCATGTAAAGCTCTGTTTTGCATAAAAACATAATTTTTTATCATAGAGGTATTCTTAACATTTTTCATAGAAGCATCACTATAACTTTTTTTTGGTTAACAATATTTTGTTTGAAACATGATTCTCTACTATACAACTATCTGGTAGCTTTTGTTCTCATGTATAAACATCACTGTTCCTCACTAATTGGTTCCTAGCATTTCCGCTGATTTTAGCACCAAGATAGTATGATGTTTTGGGTACTTTAGTGAAAATGTTATGTTAGTGAAATAGGTTATGATGGATCAGATGTTGACTTTTCAACAGCATATGATTTTACAATATCCTAGTACTCAATTATTTGCAAGTGCTAAGAATCACATTAGTTAGGTGTAGATATGTTTATCTATGAGAGTGAAAGCCAATAAATGTCATAGAATTTATTTTTAAAGACATGTTTCTCTGCTACATTTTTTTATGCAACACTCATTTACATACAAAGGCATCATTATCTCTCAAATGGTATTTTTCATTTGTTTGAGGCAGGAAAGGAGTAGAACCATGTTATATAAGATGATTTTATGCCACAGATGTGGGTTGCCTCATTCTCATATAGATCATCACAACATCTTACCAAATATTTCCAAATGAATTTTGAAATAGGATAGTAGAATTATATTTCGTGGATAATTAAAATATGACATTAAAATCATATACAAGTGCTTGAAATTTAAAACTTTAAAAATGTCATGGGTGAGCTATAGTGATGTATATACAAAAATAAAGTTGGATATCAATGTAGCTATGAATCATGTTTAAGTCTATCATGTTTTGAACAAAATAAGGGTTTCTTAAACAAAAATATTTGTTGATTTTCATTATTAAATATAGGATTTTGTAAAAACATAACATGTCTAAATGGCAACCATTGTAATTTATTTCACTAAAGCACCCAAAGCATTATTTCAACCTACCTTAGTTTAAATAAATAAATAATATACAAATGCTAGAAGTCACTTCCGCGCGAGGTATAATGACGTCTATATATGAGAATAGAGATCGACAAATACTTACATAGCAAAAATCATCTTTCAAACCAAATATATGTTGGTAGACGATCGAACCTGTGTTTTGATTATCGCAAAGGGTTCAAAGTTAAGTTGTCTTGTTATCTAACAAATGTGAATGAGCTTGCATGAAAGTCCTAAGGATTCTGCAAAAGTCCTAGTGGAGTCTAGGCAGGTGGAAAATCCTAGGGGGAGATAACCCTATGTCCTAGGGGGTGGTAACCCTATGTCCTAGGGGGTGGTAACCCTATGTCCTAGGGGTGGTAATCCTAGGTCTTAAGGGGTGGTAACCCAAGGTTATGGAAAGTCCTAATTGTGGTTAGGCAACGAAGTCTTAGCGGATAGAGCACTTTGGGCGAAATCTTAGAGTCGGGGACTCTAGGTGAAAATCCTGGTGGTCGCGGACTAGGTGTAAGTCTGGATGGGTCGTGGAGCGGACGTTCAGCATGAAGACCTAAAGTCTCGGACGCTAAGCAAAGTCCAGACGGTCTGGAGAACCAATCTGGCAAAAGGTAAATTCTCCTGAGAGGATAGGTGAGGATGCGTTCCTCGAACAAGGAACAGTAGACATCGGTTCAACCTAGAATTTTCGCGAAACTCAAAGTTAGAATCGGACAGTCGTAGCTTGTAAAATTCATATTCTATATACTGTTTATTGCCTGAACTAACTTTATTTTGCAGAAAACGAAGAGGTTGGAAAAAGTTGGTCCGGACACTCGGGATACTTGGTCAGGGAGCTTTTGCCCAAGCAAGGCACCTGGGCAGGCGCCTCCGTGGTCCGGGTGCCCGGAGCTGGTCCAGGTGCCCGGAACGTCAAATTTCATCTCTTCGCCACGCTAGAGCACGTTGATTGGATGCCCCTACATCACGGTCTAGGCGCTCGTAAGGGATCCAGGTGCCCGGAACAGGTTATAAAAGCAGCATTCGACCAACACCTAAAATACAACATTCCGAATGACTTCTGCTCTTGCGCGCTGCTCTGAAAACGCTTCTACGACGTCCAAACGCTGCTTCGACAGCCTAGAACAAGAATCTTCAGATCTGTAGTTGTTGATATACTTTACTTTACAGTTATTTTAATATTGTAATCTCACACTTGTACTTATTCGGAATTGATAGTGAATTGCCCAACGTAAGCAATCGATGATCGCGGGCCTTAGAGTAGGAGTCGTCATAAGCTCCAAACCAAGTAAAAGAAACGTGTCAGCAATTACTTTGTTTTCTTTCTTTCTTTCCACTACATTTTCTCCGATTATTTTTAAAAGAATGTGAAAGTCACGAGTGCTATTCACCCCCTCTAGTGCAACGATCTTACAATTGGTACCAGAGCGGGGTTGCTTTGAATCGGTGAAACCACCATTCAAGCAAATTTTTCGTGGTATTAGTTTTTAAATTTTTCGGAGTCCATCGGAATTGGTACAGTTGCCTCTTCCAGATCAATTTTATCGCAATCGAGTTTTCTTCTTTCTCGAAGCTGGTGCAACACCACTCGAGTTCGCTTAGTTGTTTAATACTTTATTCCGTACTACTAAGCCAAAACTTAGTCTTGGGACAAGCTCTGTTTTTCTTGTTGTGCAAGAACTCTTTTTAAATGGCCCACCAAGAAGGTTATAGCACTGCACGCTCTCCACTATTCTCCGGCAAAGACTTCGGCTATGGAAGGGCCGAATGGAATACCACCTCAAAACACAGGTGGAAATATAGATAATCATCTAGATGGGATTCACATATTCCACCAAAGATGGAGTCCTCATCCCTATGCGACAAATGGGTTGCACTAACCAGAAAGAAGATAAAGGCTGACGCCAAAGCTACTCAGACTCTACAACGCGGCCTGACAAAAGAAGAGATGAACCAAGTTGGTCTGTTTTCAAGCGCAAAAGAACTATGGGAGAAGCTGATCGAACTGCAAGAGGAAACCTTAGACACCCAGGTAAGTAAGCGTGATTTGATTCTAAATAAATTGTATAATATAAAAATGCAGGAGGGTGAGACGGTGATCCAACTACACGCACGCATCCAAGACCTTCTCAACAGTCTACATGCAATAGGACTAAAAGTGGAGAATCGCGACTGTTGGGACTTTCGGGCCGCAAAAATCGTTTTTTGCGTTGCGGAAACCCCGAAGTCTTGCCACCGGATCCGTGCGAAGATTAAAATAAATTCATGTACTTGTTTCTATTCTAGATCTACTCTAGGTCTACATGGTAGAGATTTTATACCTTTGATGCGAAGCCCTTTGCTTATCCCGCTCGTCCAAGGTTGTCGGATTTCGAGAGTGTCAATTGAACACTCTTCTATATGTATCCACACAAACAACGAGATGGAGAAAAGACACTAGAGTGTGCTAGCACTCTTTGTGGCTCACGGTAATGGAGGAAGAGGGAGAGTAGAGAGGAAGAGATGAGGAAGAAGGAGTGAATAAGCACACAATTGCATTCACTTGCAATCAATTGGCCGGCCACTTCATGGAGAGGTTATAAACCTCCATGGGATACCAAGAGTCATGGCTCTTGGTCTCCCTCATGAGTTGGCACACACATAAGCCAACCTTGATGATGTGGAACATCATCATTGGCCCACCTTATGCCAACACACAAATGATGTGGCATTGGTCAAGTCAAACTTGACCTTTCATCTTCCCTCTCAAGTTAAGTCAAACTTGACCTCTTTTCTCCCATGGTTGATCAAATCTAACCATTGGTTCAAGTCAATTTGATTTAATGAATCTCTATTCATTGAATTAAATTGACTCAATGAGTCCAAGTCTAAATTAGACTCATTTAACACATGAATCAAATTGAGTCTAACTCAATTAGTTTAATTTGGATTATTCTTAATCCAATTTGGTTCATCATATGAACCTCATCCTCTTGGTTCATCATATGAACCTATTCTCCATCTAATTGCCCTTTGTGTGTGACCCTATAGGTTCTTGTAACGTTGGCAATGCTCCTAAACTCATTTAGAAGCATAAGTAATGAGCGGTATCTAGCAACACATCATTACTACTCAAGTTACAAGAATGTTGAGATCCAACATCACCTTGTGACTACTAATTGTGATCCTTCACAATATATGACAATGTCCTTCTATCCTTAACATTTAGATTGATCAATGTGAGGCATAGTCCGTTTCATCCTCTAATCAATCTAAATCTTGAACTCCAAGTAGACTCACTCTAATCAAATGAGCTCAATATCTCATATTGACTCATTTGGGCATGACCATGCACTTAGTGGTCTCACTCTATCAAGAATAATGATGTCACTCCCGTCATATAGGAGTGATAGATCCCATCTACATCACTCACATCCCTCCGCATAATTTGTTACATACCCAGTAATCGCCTTTATGGTCCACCCAGTTACGGGTGACATTTGACGAAGCCAAAGTATGCAACTCCTTATGTAGGGAACCATGGTGACTTCAGGTCCAAGGACTAATAGTCATACTAATAGCCACATGAAAAAGTATATGACACTCATATAACGATCCATGATACTTTCTCATAGCGGGTCATTCAGTATACATTCTCCAATGCATATCCATGTGTCAACTTGATATCTCTATATCCATGACTTGTGAGATCAAGTCATCGAGTTGACCTACATGCTAGTCTCATCGCATTAACATTGTCCCTGAATGTTAATACTTGACTAGGAATGATTAAGAGTAGTGTTCTCTATATCATCTCACTATCGATTCAACCAATCGATTGATATAGATAAGAACCCTCTACTCAAGGACGATATTATACTTAGTTATTTGGCACTAATAAAAGTAAGTATAATAACCATAATGAAATGCCTTTATAAATATATAGGAATATGATACATCGAGTCCATACAACAATCATCATATGATTGACTCTAGGGCTCTAACAAACAACGACATCATCAGGTAAATGTCTTTCCTAGGAACATCTTGTGGGCATCAATGGTAGATGCTTATAAGGTATCTAAGGACCTTTCCTTAATTAGATTAGATGAACTATTTTCTGAATTCGAACTTCACGAACAAACTAATGCACTGCAGTCGAAAAAGGTATTGCTTTAGTCATATGTACAAACAGAACGAGGGAACCAAAAATCAAGCGTTGAACCGAACCCTAGTCCGAAGACGAATCTGACTTGGAAGAATACGATGAAATTACCGCCGAGCTCGTGAAACTAGTATGAAAAATGTAGAAAAAGAAGATGACTCAATCAAACACGAAGGCGAAATCTGAAGTCACTTGCTACGGTTGCAACAAGAAGGGGCATATCAAGCCTGAATGTCCAAACCAGAAGCAAAGAAGAAGGAAGACCTTGAAAACAACGTGGTCCATATCCTCGGAAGACTTGGACGAAGAACACAAGCAAGCAAGCTTCGTTGCTCTACCAGCACAAGCATACGTTGTCGAAACCGATTCCAAATCTGAAGCCGGAGCCGAATCAGAAACAGAGTCCAAAAGAAGCTACGGATTCGTATTCATTTCCGAAGGGTCAAATAATATTGTAAGTTCACTAATTGTTGGTACTCAAGTCGATGATTTACAAAATTTAACTTCATATCTATTAAGGAAATTGGCCAAATCCAATATCCATATCACTTCACTCCAAAAGGAGTTAACAACCGTTAAGAAAGTGACTAACCCAATCTCCTTAACTGAATCTGTTCAGATTGGAACTTTAACTCAAGTCCAACAACTTGAGTGAAGACAATTCTAACTTGAAAAGTCAAATCAAGGAACTTAAGGACACGTTGGAATGATTCACCTTGGGTTTCAAGAATCTTGATCTGATTCTTGGAAAACAAAGGATTGTATACAACCGAACCGGACTTGGGTACAAGTCTAGAATCGATTCAAATCTTACTTGTCTTTAGTGAATCGATTAACTAAGAACCTAGTCCAAGCATGGATCCCCAAGTCTAACTTGACTAATCTAGTTGGACTTGATCAATATTGGATCCCCAATGATCAAATCCACTACCTTGATAGACCTTATCGAGGATATGATCCAGGGGAAGCTAATAGAAAGACCATCTTTATTAATAAACTTGATTGATGCTTGATTTATTGCTTTTTTTCCTTATATATGCTTAGATTATGATAGATAAGAACTTAGGCTTGATCGACACTTGATTAGTTAGACCAAGGATTCTGAGAAAGAAAATTAAATATTTAATTTCTTTAAAAGACTGTCTAGAAGTAGTTATTCTAATATCCAAGAAGGCCTAGTGACTCGTCACAGCTTGGAAGTCAATTATTGAAATGAATGTTTAATTGACTAATTGTTAAACCTTAGTCTAACTCATGTGTAAATCAATTCTTAGATTTGAATCTAAATTGAAGATAAAATAACCATCTCACAAAACAGATAAGGTTCCTTGATTGACAATCTAGAAAAAGGGTGAGATGGATTTAGGTTTAAAATTAGTTAAATAAAACTTAACCAAACTTAAACCGAATCTTAATCATAATTTTTAATTTTAATTTCAAAATCTTAAATATTTTCAAAACTTAATTATTTTCAAATTTTAATTTTAATTTCAAATCTTAATTAATTTTTAAATTTTAATTTCAAAATCTTAATTAATTTCAAATCTTAATTAATTTTCAAATTATATTTTCAAAACTTAATTATTTTTAAATCTTAATTAATTTCAAAGTTTAATTTCAAAACCTTAATTATTTTCAAATTTTATTATTTTCAAGTTTTATTATTTACAAATCTTAATTATTTTCAAATCTTAATTAATTGTTTAAATTTTATTATTCAAACATAAATTCAAACTTAATTATTTTGAAACTCAAACTTAATTATTTTAAATACTTTTTACCAATTAAACTTAAATATTTTTGAAATTCAAACATAAATATTTGTTCAAAATTCAAACATAAAATCAACTTAAAAATTAACTTAACTCCATCTCATACAAACTCATAAGCTGAATATATTTGATAACCTAGAATGGGTGAAATGGAAAATCAGAAAAATAGATAATTATTTCCATGCATTTATACTTAAGTTTTCCATGCTTAGACTCTAGGGTCATAGTCATTAATCAAGGCATTAATTGAATTATTTAAACTCATTATCCCCTACAAATTACTTAAACTTTTTAAGAGAGAGAGAGAGAGAAATAGGGAGTTAATTTTTTGGGGTGATATTTCAAAAGATTTATAACTTAAGTTTTTTTAAAAATCAATTACTTCTTCAAAATTTTATAAAAATCTTTTTGAAGCGAAGTACTTAACTAAGTTTTTAACTAAGTCTCTTTTCAAAGCTAAGTACTTAACTCAGTCTTTATCAAAATCTTTTTCTTTAGCTAAGAAAAATAGCTGAGTATGTTTCAAAGAAATCATTTTCAAAAGCTAAGTATTTAGCTAACTTTTTTTTTCTCAAAGCTAAGTATTTAGTTAAGTATTTTTCAAAGAAATCATTTTCAAAAGCTAATTAGTTAGCTAAGGTTTTTTTTTTTTTAAATTCTTTTTCAAAACTAAGTATTTAGCTAAGTATTTTTCAAAGAAATCATCTTCAAAAGCTAATTAGTTAGCTAAGGTTTACTCTTTCTAAAAGCTAAGTATTTAGCTATGTTTTTTAAAAAAGAAAATCTTTTCAAAGCTAAGTATTTTTCAAAGACATCCTTTTTAAAGCTAAGTATTTATAGCTAAGTATTTTTCAAAGACATTCTTTTCAAAGCTAAATATCTAATAAGTTTTCCTGAAAAACTCGTTGAAAGCTAAATATATTTTTTTGAAAAGAAAAGTAAAGTGCTAGTTTTAGGGGGAGCTTAAAGGAAAAGATTAAAAGTCAACCTCTCAAATTTAAATTTTTTTCAACTTTTCTCTCTACTTAATAGTTTTTTATATATGTCAAAGGGGGAGAAAGGTGTAAAAAGTAAAGTAAAAAGCCTTATTTTGATAAACAGTAATACTTAAGAGGGAGTGAGTAACATTTTATTTTTACCTTGAAAAATACTATTTGAAATCTACTTTATCTTTTCGAATGCTGTTTGTTTTTACTTAACTTTAAACTATATTTCCATAATCAAAAAGGGGGAGATTGTTGGTGCAGGGACACCAAACGATCAAATCTGTGTTTTGATTATGGTAAAGGGTTCGAAGTTAAGTTGTTTTGTTATCTCACAAGTGTGGATAAGCTTACAGGAAAGTCCTAAGTATTCTTAGGCAAAATTCCTAGTGGATTCTACACAGGTGGAAAATCCTAGGGGAGGTAACCCGAGGTCCTAAGGGATGGTAACCCTAGGTTATGGAAAGTCGTAGCTTCGGTTCGGCAACGAAATCTTGGCGGGTTGAGCACTTTGGGCGAAATCCTAGAGTCGGGGACTCTAGGTGAAAATCCTGCTGGTCGCAGACCAGGTGGAAGTTTGTACGGGTCGTGGACCGAATGTTCAGCATGAAGACCTGAAGTCTCGGACGCTAAGAAAATGTCCATACGGTCTGGAGGACCGATCTGGCAAAGGGTAAACTCTCCTGAGAGGAGTAGGTGATGACGTGTTCCCCGAAGAGGGAAGTTCAACCTAGAGTTTCAGCGAAACTCAAAGTCAGAACCGGACAGTCAGAAGCTATCAAATTCATATTTTATATACTGTTTATTATTTGGACTAACTTTATTTTACAGAAAACGAAGAGGCTAGAAAAAGTTGGTTCGGGCGCTTGGGATACCTAGTCGGGGAGCTTTAGCCTAGGCGAGGCGCCTGAGCAGGCGCCTCCATGGTTCGGGCGCTCGGTGCTGGTCTCAGGGCCGGAACGCTAAATTTCATCTCTTCGCCACACTGGAGCACGCTGATTGGACGATCCTACGTCATGGTCCAAGTGCCGAGAAGGGATCCAGGCGCCCGGAATAGCCTATAAAAGCAACATTCGACCATCACGTAAAATTCAACATTCCGAACGACTTCTGCTCTTGCGCGCTACTCCGAAAACGCTTCTACAACGCCCAAACGCTGCTCCAACGACCTAGAACAAGAATCTTCAGATATGTAGTTATCGGTATACAGTCGTTTTAATATTGTAAGATCACACTTATACTTATTCGGAATTGATAGTGAATTGCCCACAGTTCCGAACCAAGTAAAAGAAACGTGTTAGCAATTGCTTTGTTTTCTTTCTTTTATTTCCGTTGCATTTTACTCCGATTGTTTTTAAACGAATGTGAAAGCCACGAGCGTTATTCACTCCCCCCTCCTCCTCTAGCACAACGATCTTACAATATAATCATATGCTTTCCTATATATATATATATATAGAGAGAGAGAGAGAGAGAGAGAGAGAGAGAGAGAGTGTGAGTGAGTGTTATCTTTAATAAGTTGTATTGATCCGATACATTATAACAATGGAAGTTAATAAATTATGTTTTGATCAAAACATGATTCTGTACTTTTCTAGTAAAATAATATAAGAGCACTATAAACCTATTATTGAGTTATAGTGCATGTGAAAAAATGGTAATCAATGGGTATGTTTAGAATCAGAATCATGTTTCAAACATATGGTTTTTACATTATACTATATCAAGGCTATAAAGAACTTGTTATATATATTTATCCATTTATTCGTCTAATATTTATGTATTTTTATTTAAAACATTTATTAAGTACCCTCTCTATTGCTCTCACTGGAATATAGGCCAGTGAGGTTCCAGTCTAGCTGCTGGCAGTCGCAGTGAACTTTCCTGTGAAATCCAAGGTAATTATGGAATTGATGGGAAAAGGGCCTCATTTGTGCATGTTTGATGAAAGGGGCTCTGGTCAGCTACTGATAGGTTTCTCAAATTTCATAAAAAGGGGTCCTATATCGGCATGTTTGATAAAGGTGGTTTGGTGAGGTCATGTCTAGAGTGTTTTTAGAATTCCATAAAAATGGATTCTACTTTTTGGCATGCTTGATAAAATAGGCTTTGGTACACATTAATATCAAAACTTGAAATTTTTTAGGACATTTGCCTAATTTATTGGATTAATTACTTGTGCCAACTTTGCACTCTGATTCTGTTGAATGGTAAACTGAAAATGAGCAAATCAAATGGAAGAAGTGCATAACCTAGTATTGGTTCTTCCTCAGGCTATGGAAGTGATGAAAGTATCAAGGTCATCAGCCTTCCCAAGGGAAACAGGGTACGAGTCATACTTCGATGCATTCGTGGATGGTAAAGACAATTATATTCACAACAAGGATGAAGAAGATGATAGTGCAGTAAAAGAAGGCCTCCCTTATATTTTGTTCCTTTTGTCTCCAATTGTCTTTATATTTTTTCTTGCAGCAAGGAAAGCATTTGGATTCTAAGAGAAGTTTCTTGTTGTACAGATTTGGAGCATTCTCATAGGTTCATCTTTAAGATCTTTTCGAACAATACAAGACATCTGTAACTGATCTCCATTCGTATCTATTTTAAATGACAAGACACAAGGTTCAGTTTCCCGAATCCTCTCGACATTTTCATTTTCTATTGTGCTCGACTCACTCTCCATTGTTTAGAGGCCATCGGAAGTTGGATTTTGTTATTATCTACTTTTCCATGTCTTTCTGCTGTAACAATTTTAGTCGTTTCTGTTTTGCAAAGAGAATAATCTTCCTACTGAGTTTCTTCTCATGCGAGATGAATAATCTTCCACACTTCAAAGTTTAGGAAGGAATTATGATTTTCTTTTTACTAAATTATTGTGTATTGTTTACGAATAATATATAGCTACTAAAACAACTTGAGAAAACTTTCTTATGCCCTTAACTTTAAATATATAAGATATCCTTTGTTGTTTTATTATTATCATTTCTTAAGTCAGCTAAAGATTTTATTTTCTTGCACTTAAAAAGTATGAAAACAAAAGAACAATGATAAAATTATAATGGTTTTTGTTTTTTGTTAAAAGAAAGCAATAAGCTTTCCTCGAAGATACAAGGAAAGCTCCTTCCAAGTCTCGGAACCAACTTCCTCCTTCATGTTGTCTGAGTATTGAGCTTGAATGATAAGCCATTATTATTGCTAAATAGAAAAAAAAAAAAGAAAAAGATTTTAACCATAATTCAAGAAATTTAAAGTCACGAAAGGCCGGAGGATATAAAGGGCTCTAATCGTCAAAATGATTTTAGGGTACTCCACGTAGATAAGGAGAAGGAAGATTGGGATAGCCCCAATTACTAGAGTAATTGTCTGATGGTTAGTTCCTTAAATTGATAACCAAGAGATTGAAGTTTCAAATCTTAGCTGCGGTGTACTGCTTTTTCTTTTAGTGAGAAACAAGCCTAAGCGTACTAATTGTTTGGACAAATTTTCATTAGTATTTTTTGATTTATCCGATGGTCGATAGAAAATTTTTGTGGAACTAGATCGGTCATTTCAAGAATTAGTGGTTCGATAAGTTGGATATTTGGATTACCAAAACAAATAAAAAAAAATGGAAGGGAAGATTGGGATAATAAGAAAAGGTACAATGCCCTATAATTAGTAGTGAGCAAAATATCAATAAAAAAATTAGTTTGGTTAATTTGAAATTTAGTTTTTTTTAAAAAAATCTAGATTATTTCAATTTATTCTGTCGATTATAAAATTTAAAATTAAGTTAAACCAATTAAATTAAACAGAAATTTACAAATAAAATACGATAAATTCAAAAATCGATTGATGTGATTGATTATTCACATATCAATCAACTTATGCTACATCATCAGTTAATTGCTAGTCAATGAGACTAGCCGCGTGCGCTTCTCACCGAGTGTGTTTATCGTCATGTGCGCTTCTCGATTTCGTCTGATGACTGGTAAACAATTTTCATGAGACCGAACGGATTGAATTAGTTAATGAGTTATCATATCATATTATTAGTCAATTGCTGATAAAAAAAAGTTGGATTAATTCAATGACAGTTTGTATTTTAATGATAAATTTCGTTGGGTTCACAAGTTCATAAATATGCCCTTACTTTCCTTTCATAAATAAAATAAAAGGTTATCCTTGACTCAATTTTTCAAGAAAATAAGTCTTAGTTTGGTACCAAATTCTTAAGGCACGTCATTTGATGAATGAAATGATACAATTAAGTCTTGGTAAGGACGGATCCAGAAATAAGAGATAGATTGAGCTTAAATTTTATATATATATATATATATATATATAACTTAATTTTTTTTATTTAATTTTTTCTGTTTAATATCATAATTCAATTCTTAAATTCTAAAGGTAAAATTTGATTGACATAATCAAGAGCTAGAAAAAAAAATTAAAAAACTAAAGATAAACTTTGTATATGATATTGTTTAATGAGATTGTGCATATGAAATTTTGAATTATAAAATTATTTATAATAGAATTTATATCTATATTCTTAATTAAATATCATTTAATATATTGGGTCTATAAAATTGAGTCCATTACATTAGGTAAAATTCTTAATATCACCGAGATATACGATGGAGAAATGTGACAGACCCACCAGTATATACATAGGATACTTGGTTCCGTCCATTCATACCTTAACACATCATATTAATGCTACATCAAATTTGACAGACATAATTAATTAATTAGAAAGTTCATTATTTTGGATGACTATGCTGATCAGCAAACAAATTTATTCATCCAAATTATATTTTTTATTATTTACGTAATAAAATTATTATATGATTTAGACGTGATATATTTTTTTTTAAGGAATGATTTCCACCCATAATTTATATTGTGTCACTTGATTTGTTTCCATTTGATAGATGTCATAGCAAGCTACTAGATAAGGAAATGAATCTCATTTCAACACCTTGATGTGTGAGTCCTCACTATTGGTAATTAAATGTAAATTTGGGTGTGCTACAGCCCACTATAACCATAACATAGATTCATCTCTGAGTTCCCGTGCAATGGTTTAGCCATAAGATTAATTTTTAAATTTTTAGATATTTAAGGAGCAAATCTTAGTTTTGGCGAATTAACGAATAAATTTTTATTAATGGATGGTTAACTTGAGAATGTTGAGCTGATGGACCATTTGTTATGAGCGCCCTCCTGATTTATCTTGATGTTTGATGTGAAATTTTTGTGAAATTGGATCGATCATCTTTAAAATAAAAAAAATGATATAATATGTGATATTCCATATGAGATTGATTTGTAATTTGAGTAAATTTTACTGTCGTAATGATGAATTGTTGGATTACGAATTTAAAGATAAACTTCTTTGAACAATGAATTGAATAGAAGCATTAAGTTTTTTTAAATCAGAACTAGTTGATTTCCGAATTGAATACTTGATTGATATTTGTGGAGTCATATCCTTCACTTGACAACCATCGTATGCCGACGATACCACATACAACTTGATAATCAATCCTACATAGAAGGCTCCACAACTATGCACTAAGTAGCTAAGTCATTACCTGGGCAATCACCAGATCATTATAATGAGACTACATGCCCAAAGATAATAATGAAAGATTACAAGATCGTATATTTGATTTAAGTCATCATATATATAATTTTAATTATATGATTATCAAGTAATCACATAAATAAGGTTATGGAGAATAAAATATAATTTAATGTTGTTTAGTTCACTTAGATAATTTAATGAAAATTTATTTAATTTACAATTTTTAATGCATAAAAATATAATTTCTTCCTAGTGATGAAATTATGCAATTACAAGGAAAAATAGATTTTCAGACCAAACTTATCACTGGCCTAGAGAAAACTCTACAAGGTTGTCGCTAATCATTGTAGTCTCAAGAGGCTAAGAAGGAAAACTTGGAGCTTCAACTACAAAAGAGTGAATCCCAATTTTGAGTGAAGAGAGCTCTAAAAGATAAAGCTCTTTTGGATTTAGCTCAGAAAATCACCTTTTTAGAAAGGCTATAACTATCGTACAACTCTAGATCTTTTGAACTAATTCAAGAGTTGATTGCCAGAAACTTCTTATTGTTAAAACAACAAGAGAAGCTAAAAGCCCAAAATTCATAGATAACCTCCCTATTAGATGAGCTAGAACGTTCTAAAGCGGAACAGGCTGCCATTAAGGTTGAGAGGGATATTCTTCAGTTTAAACTTCAAATGTACAAGGTGGAAGAGGATGAACAATGGAAAAATAAACGAAGATCCTATTTAGACTCCCTTAAATTTGGTGAAGAGTATGTCAGGTGCATCGTAGGAAATCTTACCCACTTAGCTAAGGTGGTTGTTCAATAGTTAAGGGAGGTTACTTATCAAAGGAACCCCTCCCCTCTTTATAAATCATCGATGGCTCAACAAGGAGCTTCCAAAAGAATTCCTAAGTAAGTTGAGTGAATATGTATTTTTATGTCATACTTTATATTGTATGCTTGCTACTTAAAATAATGATAGAACATGAGATACCAATGAAAATTAATAAGTACCTAACACCCGTTGTCCTTTATATTGTATATTTGCCATTCTTTAGATCTTTGATTATAGTGCATGATTGTTTATTATCATATCTCGATTAAGTCGTAGTTACTTGCTTACCATAAATCTTCAGAACCACTCATAGTGCATGTGTACCTTCATGTATCTTCAGAACTACTCATATCTCAAGATACAAATTGAAGTCTTTAATATGTTTATAGATAAACCTCATAGAGAAATTCTTGATAACATAAGGAAATCTTGAGTATCTGGTCATTAAACAAATAACCACTCATAGAGTTCCCAGATTAAATAATGAACAAGATGAATATAAACTATCATTTGGGATAAGCACGCCGAATATTATATAAGAATTAATGATGACTTTCTGGTTGAATCAAAAACCACCCGAGCATATAGGGATAAACGGAATGAGTGAGCTAGATATAATACAAATATTCCATAATAAACTCATGAACTACATAATAAACCAGTCAGGCATATAGTTCGAATGAAATAAGCAGAGTTGATAATGAATTCCAGGACTATGTAATAAACTGATTGGACATATAATCTTGAACGAAATAAGCAAGTCGGTCATAGTATAAGCAGAGTTGATAATGAATTCCTGGACTACGTAAAAGACTGATCGAACATATAATCCCGAATGAAATAAGCTAGCCGGACATAACATAAGCAGAGTTGATAATGAATTCTTGGACTGCGTAATAGACCGATCGGACATACAATCCCGAACGAAATAAGCAAGCCAGACATAAAATAAGCATAGTTGATAATGAATTCCCGAACTATGTAATAGACCGATTGAACATACAATCCTAAACAAAATAAGCCAGCCGAATATAACATAAGCAGCGTTGATAATAAATTCCCATACTACATAATAGACCGATCGGACATACAATTTTGAACAAAATAAGCCAGCTAGTTGGACATAACATAAGCAGAGTTGATAATGGATCTTCTGATTAACTGTTGAAGTTTTAAAGTCTCTGG
Source organism: Zingiber officinale (assembly GCF_018446385.1). Classification (NCBI taxonomy): domain Eukaryota; kingdom Viridiplantae; phylum Streptophyta; class Magnoliopsida; order Zingiberales; family Zingiberaceae; genus Zingiber; species Zingiber officinale. The sequence continues at coordinate 51,403,724 of NC_055993.1, forward strand.
TCGCCCCTTAAGGTCACCTATCTAGTCACCCCTGAAGGTCACTAATCGACTGTTGATGGTTTAAAATCTCCAATCGTCTAGGTGGATGATCAACTGTTGATGGTTTAAAGTCTCCGGTTGTCCAGGTGACCAATCGACTGTTGATGGTTTAAAGTCTCCGACCGTCCAGGTGATCGATCGACTGTTGATGGTTTAATGTCTCTGGCCATCTAGGAGACCGATCGACTATTGATGGTTTAAAGTCTACAGCCGTCCAGGTGACTGATCGACTGTTGATGGTTTAAAGTCTTCGGCCGTCCTGGTGACTGATCGAATGTTGATGGTTTAAAGTCTCAGGCTGTCTAGGCGACTAATCGACTATTGGTAGTTTAAAGTCTCCAGCCATCCAGTGATCGATCAACTGTTGATGGTTTAAAGTCTCTAGCCATCCAAGCGACCGATTGATAGTTTAAAGTCTCTGGCCATCCAGGCGACCGATCAACTGTTGATGGAGAATAAATTCACTTGCTCAAGAGATTGTATAGACATTTTAGATAATGTTGCCTACACTTTTCATTAATTGTACAAAAAAGTTGAACAAAATACATGAATAGATTACAGGCGTACTTGTTAGGTTCTATAAGGCTGCAAATGATTAGCACTCCAAGGTCTATCCAATCTTCGACCTTCAGCATCTTCAAGATAATAACAGCTTGAGACAAGTTTTTGTACTACCCTAAAGGGTCATCCCCATTGTGGCTCTAGTTTATTAACGTCTTCGACCGGCTTGACATGCTTCTATACTAGATCACCCACATGAAAAAATCTCTTCAATTAAATCGAGCTCCAAAAGGAACCGACCGTCATTATCCTCATTATATAAACAACTTTGGTAGGACTCCACACCGATCTCAATCGGGACTACTGCTTTACCGCTATATACTAAATGAAAAGGAGTTATACCTGTTGATTCCCAAGGAGTTGTATAATATGCCCATAACACATTGGGTAACTTGTTCATCCAACTACCCCCAACGTAATCCAGCTTAGTTTTTAGTCCTCGAATAATCCCTTTATTTGTCACTTCTGCTTGCCCATTACTCTAAGGGTGTGCGAAAAAGTGCTCGAAGACTCCGGGTTGGCGAGAGAGGCACGGGGAGCAAGCGAGTACGACCTTCCTTTTGAACCCCCCTCTCCCTTTGAAGAGCATTGGTTGATGCTTCTAGATTTTGTGGCGGCAGCATGCCACCAGTATTGACTTGTTGTTGCTGTTGAAGCAATTTCTGTGCTCTGGCATTAATGAGTAATTCCATATCTTCTTGTATTAGGGTCATAGTATTGAGTTTCCTAGCCTCTTCCATCGCAAAGCTTCAAATTCAGGTGAATGTTGCCATAGATGGTGCCAAATTTGATCTTTTCTAAAGGCGATGAGATGGTGTGCTGGCTCAAGTGAATGAAGAACGATGAACCCTTTAAGATATCTGAAGGAACTCCTTGATGATCCTGCACATACTCAGACGATCTAACAAAGCGTTAGTGACCTAACACTAAGAGGGAAATCCCTAGCTAGGCCCTCCGACGCTCAAGTCAGTTTCCTTGCTCGAATGTGGACGAAGAACCATTACAGAAGATGCAGGAAAGTGGAACTTCAGATGCGAGTGCTTGTGTTTGTGTACCTTGCCAGCGGAGAAGATTTCCCTTTTTATACCACCTCATATAACCTCCGCAATCGTGAAGTGGTCCCCAATTTGTTAGACTTTATTAGAAGATGAGAAAAGTACAACCTAGACTTCATGCAATAATTCTCTGAGGAATCTTTTTTCTACCCAAGATGTACCCTCTTTATTGTTTATGACTTGAATCCTTGATATGATGATATATGCAAAAGAGTACATCGCTGTAATCGATTAATGAATGAAGAAGCTTTGAGAACACCTTGGGTAGTTTGCCAGGCTGTCATGTAATTATTGACTACTTGTCTACTAAATATATACTGACCAGTTATTAAGCAGGTCATATCATGAGAACACCTTCTGTTGAATATATCTCGACCGATCATGCATTAAGAATACCATTTGTTGAATATATCCTGGCCAATCATGCATTAAGGATACCTGTTGTTGAATATATCCCAGCCAGTTATTAAGTCTATCATATTATAAGAACACCTTCTGTTGAATATATCTCGGCCAGTCATGCATTAAGAATATCTTCTGTTGAATATATCTTGACCGGTCATATATTAAAAATGCCTTCTGTTGAATATATGCTGGTCGATTATTAAGCCGATTGTATTATGAGAACACCTTCTGTTGAATATATCTTGGTCGATCATGCATTAAGAATATCTTCTATTGAATATAATCCTGGCCGGTCGTTAAGCCGGGATTGTATGTTAAAAGCTTTATAAGGCTGAGTGCCCTTAAGCTCGATTGAGCTTTCCTCGATTGACCTTTGCTTGGTCGAGTGCATACAAGCACTCTTGTACTCGTTCAACCTTCGCTCAACTGATTGCATGCTAGAGACTTTACAAGGTTGAGTGCCTTTAGGCTCGCACGGGTTTTGCCCGGTCGAGCGTATACAATCACCCTTACGCTCATTTGGTCTTCGCTTGGTCGAACGTATGCTAGAAGCTTTATAAGGCTGAATACTTCTAAGTTTGATCGGGCTTTGCCCAGACGAATGCACGAGGCACCCTTATGTTCATTTTGACCTTGCTCGACCGATTGTATATTAAAGAAGTTGCAAGGCTGGATGCCTTTTGTCTCGGGCATATTTATGTCTGTCCGGGTGTATGTAGAGAGCCTTGTATTTAGTCGGTTAATGCTCGACTGATCATACACTATAGATTAGATAAGGCTAAGCATCTCTGGGCTCGACCAGTCTTTCCCTTCTGGGCATATGCAAAGAGCCTTATGCTCGACCAAGTTTGGACACCACCCCATCCTCTCGACTCTGGCTTCCCTTTTATCTAAGGGTTTGCTCACCATAACCCGTATCAATAACTGAGGCATGAGTGGGACTGAAGAAGCTCTACTTGGGCAGAAACAATGATTTAGAGAGAAGGAAGGAAGGGATTGTGGTTGGTCTAAGCGTCTGCTCAAACATGCATTATATAGAGGTTTATCAGTTGACTGATAAGTGGATTGGTCAATTGATCCGTTAGGTTTCAACCAATCAGGGTAAGTTTATTGGTTTTCGGTCGACTGATAAATTTATCAATTGATCGTTACCTTGAATGTCGAATAGCGATGACATGTTATGGCCAATCAGGTGATCCCACATTTTATATGTCGATGGATAAGCTCGTTCAGTCGATCGATGCCTTTAACTTGGACTGATCCGTCAGTAACTACTGGGTCAAACTTTATTTTATCTATTGACTGAAGGTTTGGTTGACAGATAAATTTAACTTTTACTTTACTTTCCTTGCTATTGCTTATTACATAATGATTGATATCACTATGTTATCAGATTAAGGGGGGAGAATTTATTTATATAAGTTAAAAATGTCTTCTAAAAATGATCTCTCTATTTTTTTTTCTTTTAATTTTTTCTTATTTTTTTTAGAAGAACTTTCAAAATTAGCCTTACCTAGTTATATTTTTAGAATGTTTTGAAAAGTTATTCTACTTTGATTTTTTTTTAAGAATTTATTACAAAGATTTACTTCAACAATGCTCTTATTCCTTATATGCATAATTCCTTAGAAGTTTTGCTGTAAACTTCCATTGAAAATATTACTTAGACATTTCTCTCTAAACTTTCTTTTAAAAGTCTTACGTAGAAAACTTTAAAATTTTAAAAATCATTTTGAAAAACAGCTTTACCATATTTTGAAAAGTTATTACTTTTAAAATATTCAAAAATCTTACTTACAAAATTTCTCAAAATATTTATTCCTCCCTCAAATGAACTTAAACTTCTGTCTTGTTACAAAGTTATTAGTATTAAAAATTCCTTACATTGCCATAATTCTTTGAAACTTGCTTGAAGATCTCAGTTTGTAATATTTTCTTACTTATTTTTTTATGCATTATGTTTTTATTTTTTTGATGTATGTCAAAGGGGGAGGATAGTGGGTTAAGTTAGAAAATTGAACCCACTTTAAAATACTTAAACTTTTTTATGCTTTATTATATTTTTTCTGAGTTTAACCGAGGTTGTCATTACATCAAAAAGGGGGAGATTGTTGGTGCAAGTTGCACTAATAGTCTGGTTTTGATATATGATAAATAGGTTAAAGTTAGATGGATTGTTTGTCTAACACTTCTACCAAGTGTGCAGGAGTTGACTAGTCTGAAAGACCTAACACCAGGTTGAAATCCAGCTAGGTCCGCAGAACCCGATAGTTGGTGCCAAGTCCAGATAAGTTCACGGGGCCCGATATATGGCTGGAAGTCCTGTTGGGTCCGCAAGATCTGACAATCGGTCGAAATTTAGTTGGGTTTGCGGACCTGACAACTTGACGGAAAAACCTGGTGGGTCAGAGGTAAGTCGAGTGACTGCAAGTGGTAAGTAAAGGTAATCAACTAAAGGAGAGATCCAGTGAGCATACGTTCCCCGTTGAGAGAACTGTAGGCATTGGTCTAGCTTAGGTCTATTTAGGAATCCTAAGTTGAGACCTTGACTAGATTCTGGTCTTGGGGAGATAGGATCTAATTACTACTCTTAATCTATTATATTGTGCTAACTCTGTTTTGCAGGGTAAAATATATTTTTTGATTGCTTGGAATAACCTTTTCTTGCAAGTGGAAAGACTGACAAAAAGGGGGTCCGGGCACCCAGACCAGGCTCACCTAGGTAGGGTCGTAGGCGCCCAGGCAGTTCGGGCACCTGGACTCGGTCCAGGCGCCCGGACCTGAAAATTGATCCACAATCTTACGTGGAGTGCGTCGATTGATCGGGCCACGTGGTCCAGGCGCCCGAAGGGATTCCAGGCACCAGGAATGGACCTATTTAAAGGCCTTTGACCCAAAGCTTCAAAACACAACTACAATGACTTTTTCTTCTACTCAGTGCTCTGAAAAAACTCCTACGACACTATGAAGCTCCTCCGACAAACGGCGATCAAGGCTCTTTTCTTTTTGTTGTCTGTAACACTATTTTATAGTTCTTGTACTTGCAATTTGTAACCATTTTAAACTATTAGTGGATTTCTCAACAAAAGCACTCGACGAGTGTGAGCCTTGGAATAGGAGTCATCAAAGGCTCCGAACCAAGTAAAAAACTTGGTCGTGTTAGCATTGCTTCTTATTCTTCCGTTGCGTATCTATTTTAAATCGAATTTTCGACGATCGCTATTCACCCCCCTCCCCCCGTTAGCGTTCTTTCCGATCCTACATATTATAGGGAATAACCCATTTCATCTATCAAGGAACACAATGATGAATGCTAATCTCTAGATGATGTTTTCATGGTAGTTAGGTTTTGGATTAAAATGCTAAGATCAATTCATGTAAAATGAGTGTAATTAAGGACACATGAGCACCTAACTATGATCATTACAAGGAAAATGAAGATAACCTACGATCGTAATAGAATTAATAGTGATTTGTATCACAATTAACTAATAAGCACAACTAATGTTACTAACATTAAACACACATGAAAAACATTGCAGGAATTAAACAAGAAAAAAATGCATGAACTAAAGTTAAGTAGAATCAACATAAGTGGCATTTCAACAAACACATTGTAAGAAAGAATTAAATGAAGCTATGTACCGAGACATACACGTAAGCAAACACAATGCAAGGAAATTGAACAATAAACTCCAACAATTGACAAGAACAAACTAAAATCTAGAGGTGGATTTGAAGGTTGAGTTGTGGATTGTGGAAGAAGGACCTCAGGCATTGCTATGGAGAAGATTAGAATCCCGAATCTCTCCGATGGTGAAGTGGCGATGGAATGAATGAAGCTTCGAGATTTTAGAGCATGTGGATGAAGAGGAGCTTCTTCTGATCAAGATGGAGCTTGTGGACGAAGGCGGATGGGAGATGGACTTCCTCCTTCAAATCGCCAAGAAATAGGTGGTCACTAGAGCTTTGGATGGAAATTGCTGGAGGTTCTTCCTTGGATGAAGGTGGGGTGAGATCAAGATGGAGGTGGAGAAGAGATGGAGGTTGTGTGATGGATGATGGATGAACCGACCTCTTCCCTCCTTTAGCTGTAAAACTTGAACCAACCTTCGATCGAACCGGTCCACAAGCTAAAGATGTTGCCACCCACGCCATGACCTTACCAATTGGCATGACTAGGCCGTCCCGGCAACTGAGTGTCACTTCCGCATCAAAATTTCTAGGACTTGCCAAGGGGCACAACTAGGTATTTTTCCCCTCTGAAGTGGCTCTCGGGCAGCTGCTTTTATGTAGTCACAATAGTAGAGAACATGGTTGTGCTAAGGGGCATGACTAGGCCGTATTGGCTGCTAAAATACTGGGCACTTCTCCTTTGATTGCCCTACAAGACAGAATACATTTGCAATTTAGACAAAATATCATTTTAGCGAGAAATTGAAATGAGGTTTAAAATAGACCCTTACTCATAAAACATAAAACATGATATAAACACGAAAAGCATACAACAAAGTTAAAAATGCCAAGTAGGAACACAAAATAATACATCAAATTTCTGGTTATCAATTATTACACACTTATTTTTTTGCACGTCTTAGACAAAATAAACCAAACTAGAAAAACAACTAAATATACTCATTGCACAAGCAATCCCTAATCACACTTTGAAGATCGTCAAAGAGTAACTTAGGGCTGTCAATTCTCAAAGATCAAGGCAGTCATGGACTCAGTTCTTGCAATAAATCTTGAATAAACTAAGAATGATAAAGACTCAAAAGATAATTAGTGATTCCTCTCGCTCTCATAAACATTTGCAAAGGTTTCCACTCAAAGCTACTCATGACACTATATTACCATATGCTTTCTTATTTTCTATTCTCCAATACTATAAACATATGAATGCATAAATCCAAAGGACTTCTTAGAATTGTAATGGAAAAATAATAACCAAAAGAGAGAAAAGAATGCTATAGGTGTAGGAAAAGAAACAAAAGAGAAAACATGAGACTGTTGGAATGTTACACATGATGAGTATAACCAAGCAATGCCTCACAAGGATTTCATTACTTACTCTTCTGGGAAACCACCTATCACTCCTCTATAATGCAAAACCTCTTAAAACTCTTGGTTTGTAAGAATCTTCCAATGGTTGTTACATCAAGGTTTATTATAGATTATCATGTTTCAACTCAAAAATGCACGACATATCCAATTTTTTTTCTCTTTTTTTTTTTTCCTTTCCTTTCCTTTTATTTTGTATTTTATTATCACCATTTTTTTCTTTTTCTTATTTTTTATTTTCTTATCACTTATTTTTCAACTTGATGAGCAATTCCCTATATTCCATCACCAAAGTCCCATAAACATGGAATTTATAGAAAAAGAGGGAGCACGACCTAGCCATGGCAATCAAAATGACCTACCCTTTTTCTTCTGTGATGACATCTACTCACATATGGGACTCATAGAATGGGGCACTTCCTAGTAGTGGCGATCAACATGACCTTCTTGTGTTCCCCTCTATCAAAATTTCTTCAACTCTCAGAGGTCCTAAAATAAAGCACAGTCGGGCACTCACCATGACCTCCTTGTGTTGTATTTTGGGTCTATGCATTCTCTCTTCCAAACCTAACTCCTCCCCTCACACTTAAAACTTGATTGTCTCGGGTAATGTATTCAACATGAGGACAACCAAATGGCTCATTTTATAAGGAATGGTGAAGAAAAGTCAATTTAAGTAGAAGAAAAAGACAAGAACAATAAGAATATTATTCAACCAAACATGCATCAATAAAATAAATCAAAGGGAAATAAGCAAAATGACCTATATCATAATCATGAAATCCTATGATATATTATAGTCTTAAAAAGAAATAAAACAAGTTCTAGAGTAACAATAACCATTAGTGCAATCCACACAATAAAAGGTTGAAGGGTAAGAATAAGTTAAATCTACACTAGGTGTATAAAAATGATCATACTCAATCTATCAAAATAGAATCCTTCTATATTGATGCAGGGGGCACCAGATAATCAAACCTGTAATTTGATGATTGACAATTTTTAAAATTAAGGTTAATTGTGATCTAACTATATTAATCAAGTGTGCATGTAGCTTAACTTGGGAAGTCCTAGTAGGTCAAGTTAATTAAATACTAGACAAAGGAAAGTCCTAGTAGATCAATTGGACTAGATACTAGGCTAAAGCCTTAGCAGATCAAGGTCATCATGCGGGAAGTCTAGACAGGTCAGTGGACTAGATGTCTAGTAGGAAGGGCTTGATTAGGTCAGGGAGGACCGAAGATCAGTTAAGAGAGTCCCAGGGGTCAGACGATCGGATGCTAAGTGGAGAAAGCCAAAACAAGTCTAGAGGACACATGCTTTGCCAACTGTAAGTTGAGGTAAGCTCCTGGAGTGGAGAGATTTTTCGAAAAGGAAGAATGGGTAAGGATGAGTACTTTTTTAGGAGGCATCCCTAGGCATCAATCCGACTAAAGGATTCACTGAAATTTTAAAGTCATGATCGGACAGTCAGGCGACTATTAGAACTTAAATTTACACATTATTATCTTTTCTATGCTAATCCTTTCTTTGCAGGATTGGTATATTGATAGGTTGGATTGGTAGACCGAATGAGTTCGGTAGACCAATTTGTAGGATCGATAGATCGAATGCCCATGTCTTTGCCTAGTCCTTCAGTTTGCTAAAGTGGCATCTGACGTAGGTCGGCTGAGTCTCAGATTACTAACACAGCATAAGATTAACCCAGAGTTTTGATATATGACTAAGGTTAAAGTTATATTAGTTGTGATCTAACCAGTTATATCAATTTTATAGGTGTAGGATACTTGATAGATGTTAAAGTCCTAGCTGTGAACACGATAGTAAATATATCCTAATGGATCTAGCCATCTATATATGTCTTGATTGCAAGTCAAACATAAGCTATGTCTTGGTTGGAGACCAAACAAAAAAATTCCTAGATAGAGGCTAAATGAATCAAGTTGAAGTGATTAAGGCTTGGATGAAAATTTCCAAGATAGAGGCTAGATGAATTAAGTCCAAATGATTAAGGCTTGACAGACAAATTTCTAGTTGAAAGATAGATGATTTAAGTATAATTATTAAGGCTTGGCAAAAAATTCCTAGCTGGACATTAGGTGGATCAAATATAATTGTGTAGAATTAGTTGGGAGCTAATTGCTTAGCACAAGTGCAAGTATGTAGAATAAGCTAGAAGTTGATTACTTGGTAAAACTGAACTAGACGGGTTAACTTTAGTCAAGTATGAGTAACTTCACATTCTATATCATACTCATTATTTGTAACAACTGCAGAGAAGCATGTTCGACTGTTCCAAGTAACTAAATGGAATTTGGGGGTGGTTAGTTGGTGATAACTCTCGAGAAGGGATTTTTGAGGGTTTAGACCTTCGTAGTTGGACGAGGTGACCGGAACATATGGGTGACCATAACAACTTCTAGGCAACAGAGAGACGATGCTATCAACAATCCAAACAAGGAAGTCAAGATAAAGTTTGATCCCTACCTAGGCGATCGGATGGTATACAGGCGATCAGAGAGCTTCGTTAACATTATCTTATGGATAGAAATTACAGCCATGTCAACACTTTTACAAGCGACCGAGAAGGCTCCAAGCGATTGAATGAGTCATATATAAGGAATTTCGAGGCAAAGCTTGAAAAGAAATCATCTATAATGAATTCACTCTTATTCTGATGCTTTGAGTGCTTCTTCGGCTTTTGTGCTGCGACACACTAAGACACCCTGCGACACACAATCCATTTCTGATCAGAACATCAAGTAACTAATTTTTTTCAGTGCTACCTTAATTTGTTTTATTGTGCTTAAGCATTTTAGAGTCTTTTTTCTATAAGATTTCTCCACCTTTGAGAAATTAGAATTAAGAATTATATTTTATATCTACTGCACGTTTATACTTTTGGTTTAGTTGATCAACTTACATGCTCAAATTGCTAGCTAAATTCACTTGCATATTTTTTTTTGTCTTTGTCTTACTTGATTGAATTAGTCTAAGTTTAATTTATTTTCGACTGTGCTTACTCTGATTAATTTAAATTCTTTGAATTACTATCTTCATATTTTTAAATTCTTAACAATATTCACCCTCTATAGAAACAAGGAAAGCTTGGATAGTTGCATATCTAGGTTGGATTTTCATACATAGTGCATCTAGTCAAGTGGTACTAGCAGAAATGATCTCACCTCACTCAAAACTAGTTAGACCTAAGCATACTATTAAAATTGGTTTAGTTTCTATTTTGTAAAAAGACTTTGTCTAAGGAAGTGATCATTTTTCTGATACTTAAGAAGACCATGTGTCTCACTATGACCTAGAAGCTGATTTTAGAAAATCTTGCTAAACCGCCCAAAGCAAAACTGGTATCTAACATAGGATGAACTTTTTGCTCTTAATCAAGGACAAATAATTAATTGATTAATAATTCGAGCTTAGCCTATACCCAAATCCAAACCGTAATTATAACCAAACCAAATCTATATCATGTCTTAAGCCTTAATACAACATGAATAAAAACTTGTTTGCTGATATGTCTTTGTAGGAAGTATTTATCAGAACCCGTTAGCCACTTTTCAATGGCGACAATTTCGCCTATAGGAAAAACAAAATGCAATACTATCTTATGAATGATATAGAAAATTATCTTATAATGAAGATGGACTTCAAGGTGCCCAAAACTCTAGATAACACCCCAGTTCTTTTTGAAAACTAGACAAGCAATGATAATAAAAAAGCTCAAGCCAATGCTAAAGCCACAACTATATTGTAGTGTGGGCTTACATAAGAATAAATGACTAAAGTCAACCAATTCAACATCGCTAAACATCTCTTGGAGAAATTAATTGAACTATATGAAGGTTTAGTTGACTCAATAACTATTAAAAAGACCTATTATTAAGTTAGCTTCAAAACATTCAAATGAAGAGGGTGAAAAGGTAATTCAGTTGCATAGTTGCTTTAAAGAGATAGTAAATGGTATCCATGGAATTGGCAAACAAGTAGACAACCGCGACTTAATCAGGTATGCACATAAGGTATTTCCAAGGACTACATTGTGGGCATTTATGGTTGATTGTACAAAATGTATAAGGACTTGTCTAGTACTATTAAGTTAGGTGAAATCTTTTGTGATTTCAAACTTCATAAACAAACTAATCTTGATTAGAAATAGAAGGGTATAACTTTAATTGCAAGAAAATTCAAACCAAAATCCAAATCTAAAGAAGAGTTTGAATTAGAATATGAGCCTGAACCAACATCTGATGAAGATGATCTCTCTTTAGAAGTTTCACACCTAGTAAAAAGGATGATCTGATAGAAGAAATTCACTCAAAGATTCATAAAGAAGGAGATCTTGAACAAGGATCTGACAAACATTCGATGCTATAAATGCAAGAAGAGAGAAGACTTCAGAACCAATTGCCCTAAAAAAACCAACTGCCCTTTACTAGAAGAAAAAGAGGATGAACCTAAAAAGAAGAAAAAGAAAAGGAAAGCACTAAAAGCAACCTAGGATGAGTCATCAACAAAATCTAAATCAATATCATATCAAGTTAACTTACTAGCACTAACAACACCCCATGAAGATTCAAGTTTAGAATAAGCGTCGATGTATAACTCATCATCAGATTCAAATCATGTCAACAACTTAGACGAGTCAGCTGACGAGATAACAAATCTAATTACTGAAAAATTATATAGTACTCTTTCCTATTTGACTAAGACTCTAGCTAAATACAAGTCCAAAGTTAAGATTCTACTTAAGGAGGTCAAAGATCTTAAGGAAAAGATTGGCTCACTGACTCAAGTTAGTCATGATAGAACCTCAACTCAGGTGTAAAAACTTGAGTAAGAGAATTCTAATTTGAAAAACCAAGTTAATGAGTTAAAAACTAACTTAAACAAGTTCATATCAAGGTCAAAATATTTAAATATGATGATTGGAATTAAATGTGTTGCTTAAAATAAGACTGGACTTGAGTCTAGTTCAAATCAAAACCATGTTCTTACTTTACTTTACGTTAGTCAAAAGAAATGCTAGAAATAAGATTGCATGGGTTCTGAAATCATGCTTAATTAACCAAGTAAAAAATAACTCTTATTGGATACCCAAACAACATATTTATGTGATAAATCTTAACATTTCTTATGCTTACCCAATTGCAAAAATTGAAATTTGTCAGAGCTCCATCTTAGGGGAACTAATTTTTGAACTATTAGACTAGGATTGATTCTAACAATAGTTTTCATGTTTATTATTTTCAAATATAATTTCAAAATTAACTATTTGTCAAAATATGATTTCAAAATTATAGTTCCTTTCATAAAAATCATGTTTTATTTCTTATCATTCATAAATGGACTTAGCCTAGGTTCTACCCTAGATAGTCTGTTCCTATAGATCTAGGCAACAAGTATCTCACAAAACATACTAAGGGATAACTTGTTTGTGTTTGAAAAATATAAAATGATGTGAGATGCATAGGGTAACAACCTCTAATTCTAGATGTCTATATCAGTGCATCAATATGAATTAGGGATAAAAACACTTTTAAATTGATTAAGTTAGGAAATTTTCCACATGTTAACAACTTAGTTTTCATAAGATTTAGGTGGAAACTCTTATTTAACTTGACCAACTAATTGAAAGCTCCTATACTATAGATAGTCAAGCTCAAAATTAAATTGGACAATTGGAAAAAGATTTTGACAAATTTATTTTGATATAAAATTCATATTCTACAAAATCTTATTTTTCAATTCATGTTAACATGTATTTTTTTTTAAAAAAACTTGTTTTGAAACTTAGGGATTGATTAATCTTAAAACAAAATTCTTAAAAAAGGTAGCTACCTAACCACCCAGACAATTTATAGGTAATTATAAATAAATATTTTCGAATAAGACTCTAACATAATTAACCAAATTTTAAAAAATTTTACCACATGGTCAACTGAGACTCTATATGGTCGACCACATGATCCCTTTATAAACCACCCAAACAATCACCAAATATGCATCCCAGAATCATATTCCACCCTTTTAATTTCAATTCTACTTCCAATCCAACCTCAATTTGTGGCTCAAGACTTTCTCCCTTTTCAAATCATCATGCAAAGGTAATTTTAGCTTTTTTTCCTCTTGACAACTCCCATTTTCAGTTAACATTTTCTTCTTTTAGTTTTTAGACATCGATCAACCATGATCTCATCTCATGCTTCCATTTATTTTAGATTTCCTTCTGAGAACCATCGGTTAAAATTTGAACAAAACACTTATATTCTTATTCCTCCAAAATATCTCAATCAATAATTTTTCTTTGATCATTGTCCAGACACTATTGATATAATATCTCAATATGGTTTGTCAAAACTTGTCTATTGTGATAAGACAATCATTCTAGACCTCTATACAGAATTCTATAACAATTTGACCAAATTAGATGAACTTACCTATGCATCTCAAATCGGAAGTCATAACATTTCATTGACACATGATCTTATTAGAACCCAACTTGAACTACATCCATCAAGTGAACGGAGAAGGTTCAAATTGAGCTTCAAATTCCAGGCCCTAGAAAAATCTGCACAACTAAAGAAAAAGCATACCTCCCACAAGCATGCTATAAGATAGAACTAGAACCATATTACATTTGATGAAGCATATATGGAAAAACGAATCACATTCCACAAAATTGATTTTAGGTACTTTTATGAAAATTTCTAAAAGATCACTAGATATACTCACCTTACATTGTTGAGAATAATGGTTCTAGCTCCATTGATTATAGGTACTTCTATGAAAATTTATAAACAAGTGGGTGTGACTACTTCTAGATCAAATGATGGTTCAAGCTCCGAGTCAGGTTGTGGTGTAACAAAAGGTGGTGATTCTTAGGACTCTGTAAGCTTTGCATAAGTCCCTACACATTGATCTATAACTTACTCAATTCTTGCAACTATCATAGTATCAAACCATTGTGGGAACAAAGGAAGTGATTCTTGAAATACTACTTTTAAAACACAATTCCCTACACTATTAGTATTAGCTCTAAGAGTCAATTATGAGATGATTGACACATCTGGATTTGAATAATTGAGTTAGACTCAAGTGAATCCAATCATATGGATTCAATCTAATCCGAATTAGACTTGAGTTAGACTCAAGTGAATTCATTCACTAAAGAGGATTAATGGAGATAATGAAACATTAGAAGAGTTAATTTTGAAATTCATTCAATTTTGAAATTGAATTAAAAAATAAAGAGTTCAAAAATGGCCTTAATGGAGTACAAAAATTGATGCTCATTAAATCTCATTAAGTGAATTAATGCTCATTAAGTATTTTCATTGGATGAAGTACAAAAATATTTTTTTCTCTCATTTTTGAGTGTGAATTCATTCTTCTTCTTCTCCTCTCTTTCTTTGACCAAAACTCAATGAGGGTTGTTAGCACAACCTTGAGTGTTGGTCTTCTCTATTTTCTTGTGTTCGTGTGGATACCGAAAGAGGCACGGACACGTGATCGTGCTGAGATCCTAGCTGTCGGGAGATTGAGTACACACATCAAAGGCATAACTCCCTATCATGTTAAAACTTAGTATATATTTTCTTCCTTTGGATGGATCTTCTGATAGGAACTAGATATTTTTCACTACGCCTTCTGCGTGTTTAGCGCCCTAATTCCTTACATACACTTCCATCAATAACTTTATCACAAGTAGGAAATAATATCTTGACATCAACATTAGCAACAATTGATGCGCCAGTAGACATAATTAAATCTTCTTCTTTAATTAATGCCTCAATGTCCTCATCCTCATTATTGTTGCTCATCTAAGACTCTTCCCAAGCTGAAAGTTGAGTTAACATCCTAACACATGATGAGTCTATATCATCGCACTTAGAATTCATTTTTTTGATTCACTCATGTGTTTGAACTTGTGAGGTTAAGATGTCTTCAGCCAATTGATATATTCTTTCCCACTAAGATGGTGTTAGAACTTCCATTGATAGACCAAAATTGTTATGCTCTTCTTGTTGTTGATTGTTCATGAAGAAATTTTGAGGGTCCCTCCAACCAAGGCTATATGTGTGAGATTGTGATGAGACCATTGCATCGAGCTTCCTATTGAGATCATCCATTGATGCTTCCAAGTTGAGTAACTTGATGCAATTTTTTTATTGTATGACTTGTTACATAACAAATCTCACAATATACATTAGGAGGTTTCACAATAATCATTTGTTTCGACCTTTGAATTGATGCATACATCATTTCAATTAAGGAAAACATATATATCCAAAGATAATAGTCAGAATAGTATATACATGTAATAGAAACAAAAACAAAAATGTAAAATTAAGAGCAAGAAAGAAAATGCAAAAATTAAAGAAAGAAAAAACTTAACTATAAACTAATAACAAGAAAAGTAAATTCAGAATTAAAAATAAACAAGAAAATTAAAAATCTATTAACAATCCAAGAGTAACTCATATGTTAATTAACTAACGGTAATTAAAAATAGTCACCGACAATGATGCCAAAAACTTGTTACACTACCGTAAGTACACATGGTTATGTTGTTAGTAATAAAAAAATATTGATCCCATAGGGACTGTTGATTAAGCACTAGTTAACTTCACATGGTGAATTATCTAGATGGTCGAAGGTTGGGAAAAGCCTTGAGATCAAACTTTGAGAAGGTGAGAGAGAGTTGAGAGAGCAAGAGAGAGAAAAGGAGAGATGATCTTGAGAGGGGAGGAGCTTAGAGAGTTGGTTTCTAGGATTTTGGTGCCATTATGATGTCGATTAATGTCCCTATATATTGTTTATCTCTTACCTCCATGCTTACACTCTTGTAGGGATTCTAATAGCCCCGAGGCTATGGTGCAGTGGCAAGACACTCAAGTTGTCATCCAGGCACCCACAGTTCAATCCCCAGCTATGGTGTATTTGGTGTATTTGTAGGAATTTTTCCTCCAAATGGAGAGTGCAACAAAGGGATATTGGGCTTCTGGGCCATCCACCGCGAGAGCTTCCCAATTTACCCTAGTGGCTGGTGGAAAAATTCTATGGGGCACAGACGATCACCCCCAGGGCTAGCTAGGTTAATCTTTTTTTTTTGTAGAGAGTCTAATAGTTACTGGGGCAACCCTGCGACAATCTCACCGGAGTGTTCTCCCCACTGACACTCAATGCTACTAAGTAGAAAAGGTAATGTAGAAGGTCTTGCTAAAGGGTTATCCTTTATCATCAAGGGCTACCCAATCATATGATCTAGATTACACAAATCACAACCTAGCACAGAATTGGTGAAAACTCATTAAGCTCTAATTAGCTAATCCTTTATGGAGGATTAGCTCCTAATTCAAGGTGATACTCCAAAAAATCTTACTAAAGGGTTATCCTCTATCACTGCCCCTCGGTCATACAATCCAAAGTACCTCCTCTACATGATAACTAATCCCTCACATCAACATGTTTACACCATTCATACATTTCATCAAACACTTACAAAATATAAGACACATAAAATATGACATAAACACTTCATTGAATAAGGAAATAGCATATATATAGTTCATACACCAATAAACACATTACAATTACTTCATACATCTTAGATTTGGAGATCTACTCCATTGCGAAGGATTTACAATCAAGAGACAAAAAATTAAGCATCTTACAATCCAAAACATAAGATAAAGAAGAGAGGAAACCATTTGGATGAGCGGGATAAGCGAAGGGCATCGCTACAAGGGTAATACTTCCTTTTCATGTAGATCTAAGGTAGATCTAGTGTAGACAAACATGTATATGAATATTTTTATTTATCTTCGCACATATTCGTGGCTAGCTTCGAGGTTTCCGCAACACAAAAAGCGATTTTTGTGGCTCGAAAGTTCTAACAGTCGTGCCCCATCACTAGAGAGTAGTCGTGGGTAGGTCATGCCATTTATCTAGAGCCAAGCCATGGTCTGGCCATGCCATATGTCCATAGCCTAATTAGAAAGGAGATGTGCCTTTTGGCATGACAATGCCTCTGTATGCCGCGTGGTGTGGAGTTGGGGCCATGTCATGCAAAAACAGGGCTACGTTGAATCTGGGCATACTGCAAACTAATTTTGAAACAGCTATAACTTTGTGCTCGGTTGGAGTTATGGGTTGTTCCAGATACCAAAATATAGCTAACTTTAAAATCTATAACTTTTCTTCAGGTTTAATAGAGAGTAAATTAACATGGTCTAGGACAAAAATTGAATATTTAAAAAATGAATCCGAGAAAAATTCATGAAAAATAATATATTGCTCAAAAAAATTTAAAACACTTTTTTATTAGTAGATCATATTACTATTTGTCATAGATAAAATTTAGAGTAAAAAAATATGATTAGAAAGTTAATGAAATAATTGAATTAAAAAATAAATCAATCAAATTTATTTTCTAGCCTGCATAGAAATTAATTTATTGAGTTAAGCCTGATTTTGATATCCAAAATAAATTATTTTCTACTATATTAACTAAATATTTTGTAAAAGTAAATCAATCAATATATTTAACAAAAATAAATTGACATGAATCAAGCAATTTAAGTTCAACTAAAATTTTACAAATAAGTCCTAACTTTTACCCCTCTAATTTCTTCCCTTTGATTATATTAAAAATAGGGGTAAATATTGAAAATAAATTTATAAAAGATTCTAAGTGATACATAAATAGTGACTAACACTCTAAAAAAAAATCTGAGAATTAATTTTCTATCTACTTTTTTAATTTAGCCACTATGGTTTTGTAAATACCAATTAAGCCTTGTGATATTTAAAATTTCTTTTTGGATCATGTAAAAAATTTGAGCATAAATTATCCTTTTCTAGAATTTCTATTTTATCTTTTAATTTTGTATTTTCAACTATTAATTTCTTAAATTCTTCTTTTAGGCATGTGTTGTCTATTTTGCTTTCTAAGTCAAGATTAACCTTTTTCAAGGAGACAACTGTAGGTGCAGCGGAGGCCGACAAGAGTGGGGTGAACTGCTTCTAAAAAAATAAAGTGTACCCTCCTCGGATCTTTTCAACTCAAAGTAAAATCAATAGCAATAATAATAAAAGAACTAAAATAATAAAGCTAGAGACTCGGGAGTTAACCTGGTTACAACCAAGAAGGTTGTTAATCTAGGGCCATGAAAAGTGCGCACTAGAAAAAATCTCCTTCTCTGAAGGCGGAGAAGCCTTTTACACTTTGGAAGCTTAGAACTATTGCTAGGAAAGACTACACAGTTGATTGCTTGAGTTGTTGAATATTTCCTAGCTCTAGGGGCTTTTATATAGCTTCTTGAAAGTCTATCCCGAGGGTCTAAGGCGCCTTCAACAAGGTTCAAGGCGCCTCCATCTCGGTTAGCGGATAAAACTTTATCCGAAGCGAAAACTGTCATTTTGACCAGTCGGAGGCGCCTTAAACCAGATTGAAGGCGCCTCCAATGTGGAGGCACCTCCAATGCTATTTGAGGCGCCTCCAAGGTGGAGGCGCCTCCAGCACTAGTTTAAGGCGCCTTGAGCTTTATTTTTAGCCTACTTTCTCCTTTGCTTTGACTTCCGACGCTCCAATCTTTTGGGTGATTACGACCAACCGAAATAGGGCTCACCCGAACCCAATTCCCGACCTTCTCCTCGAGCAGTCTTCCTCCCCGGCTTAACGTCCCTTGAACGTCGCGTACGTTCTTCTCGCCCACCGGTGTACTCTTCCATAGCTCTCTCGTCCTTCGGACGCACCGAGCCCGTCGACTCCCTTCCCGTGCCGTCCTTCTCGCTAGCTGCATCTTCCGCTCGACTTCCTGCGCTCCTAAGCTCCTGCACACTCAGAAACAGGGATCAGACACAAAGCAGGACCTAACCAACATGGTTGATCACATCAAAACACCCACAGAGTCCAACAATCTTCCCCTTTTTGATGTGCACCAACTCAAGTTCAAGTTAGGGTTAAAAATAGACAAACAAGTAATTTTAAAAGAAAATTACTAAACTAACATATTAAGCATCAGTTTGCAATAAATAAAATTGCAACTACTAATATTAAGAGTTAACCAAAATTTTTCAAAAATATTTTTTATTTTAAAAAATTCTCTCCCCCTAAACTTGTACTTATCTCTCCCCCTTTGATCACAGCAAAATGTGGTAAGAGTATGATATTTTTTAAAAATTATTTAGCATATTTTTAAGTTTAGAAAATTTTTGAGTAAGATGAATTTTCCAAAATTTTCTAAACAGAAAAATGATTTCTAAGTCAAAATTAATTTTTAGAATTTTCCAAAAAAAATTCTAAGTCAACAAATTTTTTTTTTAGAAAATTTTCAAAATAATTTCTAAGTCAAAATTAATTTGTAGAGTTTTCCAAAAATGTTTTAAAAAAACTTTCAAAGCATTATTTAATTCTAATTTTAATGCTTTTATCAGAAAGTTAATTAAACATTTTATTTTGATATTTTGGCTTCCAGGTCGTGGCGAGGAACTAGGCCTTCTTGGTTATTGGTGCAACAACCACTTCCTTAGACAAAGTTTCCATAAAGAAATTCAATGTTTAATTTTCTCACTGTAAGCTTTTAACTAAAAGAGAAATTTAAACTAGCAAAGATTTTGGAACCCAATAAAGGTTCCTTCCTACAGGGTTGGTCAAAAACTTAGGGGGTACATATCCTTTAGGTATTCTTCTAAGTTGGCCCTGATGTCTTCTTATATACCAGTTCAATTTTCCATAAATTCTTAATTTTAATTTTGGAAATTTATTTAAGCATGCATCATTATCTTTTAATTTCTCAATTTCAACTTTTAATTTTTCATTTTCTAATTTTAGATTATCATACATTTCTAGTGGACATGCTTTTGCTAGGTTCAATTTCAATTCAGCATTTTCTTTTTCTAATTTGAATAAGTCTTTAGAAAGAGACTTAATAAAGCGAAAAGACTGAGTCGGGGTTAGATTACGTACCTTACTTACCTGACTTGGTGAGGCTCCCCTTTCACTGCAGCTTTCCTCTTCTGATGTTCCTCCCCCTTCATCTATGCTCATCTCTGAGCTTGACTCTTCTTCCAGCTGATGGCTTGCCACTAGCGCTAACCCCGAGAATTCTTCGAGGTCTGATTCGGAGGATGACGAATCTGACCAAGTGGCTTTCAGGTTCTGGTGCTTGGAGGATTCTAGCTTTTTGTACTTGACCTTTTCCTTTTCTTTCTGCTTTCTCTTTAATTTCGAGCAGTCATCCTTGATGTGCCCTTCTTCGTTGTAGTTGTAGCAACGAACCATTCTTCTTTTTCGCTCATGCTTCTGCGATCTAAATTTGTTAGATTTAAAAAACTTATTAAATCGTCTTACCATTAATGCAGCTTCAGATTTGTTGATCGAGGCTTCGGAGTCAGAATCATTTGTTCTTGCCTTCAAGGCAATGTTCTGACTTGCTTTTTCCACTTTAATGGGCTCTACAATCCGAGATTCGTGAAGATCAAATGTAGAAAACAAACTTTCTAAAGTACTTTCCTCGAAGTCCTTAGAGATGTAGTATGCATCTACTAAGGAGGCCCACTCTGGAGTTCTGGGGAAGGCGTTGAGCGCGTACCGGATAGAGTCCCGGTTCATTACTTCTTCTCCAAGATTGGTTAGTTGCGTGATTAGTTCTTTGATCCTTGCTTGGAGTTGCGCTACCTTCTCACCTTGGTTCATCCGGAGGTTCATTAACTGGGTCCGGAGGATGTCGCGTCTCGCTAGCTTAGCTTCCGAGGTACCTTCGTGAAGCTCCAGGAATTTTTCCCAGAGGTCTTTCACGGAGTCATAGCTTCTGATTCGACTTACCTCTTGTGGTGGCAGCACGCTAAGCAGGTGGAATTCTGCCTTTCCGTTGGCAATAAAATCGGCTTGCTCCTTCTTACTCCACGTGTTTTCTTCTTTATCTTTTGGAACTGCATATCCATATTTCATAATTAAGCAAATATCAAATTCTATCTTGAAAAATACCTCCATCTGGTGTTTCCACGTTGCGAAGTCTCCGTCGAACTTCGGGGGATGAATATTCGCTCTGGCCATCATCTTGATCGTTGTGCTTCAATCGACGGTTAGTCCTTCTAAGGCGGTCTAGCTCTGATACCAATTGTAGGTACAGCGGAGGCCGGCAAGAGTGGGGTGAATTGCTTCTAAAAAAAATAAAGTGTACCCTCCTCGGATCTTTTCAACTCAAAGTAAAAGCAATAGAAATAATAATAAAAGAACTAAAATAATAAAGCTAGAGACTTGGGAGTTAACCTGGTTACAACCAAGAAGGTTGTTAATCCAGGGCGATGAAAAGCGCGCACTAGAAAAAATCTCCTTCTCTGAAGGCGGAGAAGCCTTTTACACTTTGGAAGCTTAGAACTATTGTTAGGAAAGACTACACAGTTGATTGCTTGAGTTGTTGAATATTTCCTAGCTCCATGGGCCTTTATATAGCTCCTTGAAAGTCTATCCCGAGGGTCCAAGGCGCCTCCAACAAGGTTCAAGGCGCCTCCAACTCAGTCAGCGGATAAAACTTTATCCGCAGCGAAAACGATCATTTTGACCAGTCAGAGGCGCCTCAAACTAGATTGAAGGCGCCTCCAATGTGGAGACGCCTCCAATGTTGTTTGAGGCGCCTCCAAGGTGGAGGCGCCTCCAGCACTGGTTTAAGGTGCCTTGAGCTTTATTTTCAGCCTACTTTCTCCTTTGCTTTAACTTCCGATGCTCCGATCTTTTGAGTGATTACGGCCAACCGGAATAGGGCTCACCTGAACCCAATTCCCGGCCTTCTCCTCGAGCAGTCTTCCTCCCCGGCTTAACATCCCTCGAACACCGCACATGTTCTTCTCGCCCACCAGTGTACTCTTCCATAGCTCTCTCGTCCTTCGGACGCACCGAGTCCATCGACTCCCTTCCCGTGTCATCCTTCTCGCTAGCTGTATCTTCCACTCGACTTCCTGCACTCCTAAGATCCTGCACACTCAGAGACAGGGATCATATACAAATCAGGACCTAACCAACTTGGTTGATCACATCAAAACACCCACGGGGTCCAACAACAACCTCGGTTCATAATTTACATAGGGATTTACTTGCCATTTTAATACACTCGAATAATTGATCAAGAGGAAGCTGACATACCTTACATACCATGTGAGTTTAGTTGTCCGACGCTCCCCCTATCATGTTGCTTTCTTCTGAAGTAACTCCCCCTTCATCGATGCTCATCTCGGGCGAGCTTTCTTTGTTGTGTCTTCAGGTAGATATTTAGCTATTAATGATAGTTCGACAATCTCCTCGGTCTCAGACTCTTCTAAAGATGAATTAGTATCCATCGAGGAGTCAGATTTGACTTCTTTATGTAGTTTTAAGAATTTTTCCCACAGTTCTTTTGTACTTTTTTAGTTGTCGATTCTGTCGAGTTCTTGAGCATGCAGCATGTTCAGAACGTGGAACTCAACCTTACCATTAGCCACAAAATTGTTGTGCTACTTTTTAGTCCATCGATGCTCCTCAAGTTATTTTCCTTCTTTGATTTTGGACATTTCAAAACCATACTTAATCGTTAGTAAAAAATTGAAATCGGTTTTAAAGTATATATTCATTCGACGTTTCGAAAATGTGAACTCCCCCTCTAACACTAGTGGGTAGATGTTAGCTCCGGCCATTTCTTATTTACTTCGGTCGATGGTTAGTCCTTCTGAAGAGTCCTAGCTCTGATATCACTTGTAGGCCCCATGTGGCTGGCAAGGGGGGAGGTGAATTACCCTGAAAAGATAAGAATACCCTTCTTGAGAATTTCAACTTTAATTAAGATAAACACTTAAATAAAAAAAAATATTCCATAAATTAAAAGAGGCTACTAATTTTTACTTGGTTATAATCGGAGAAGTTGTTAATCCAAGACGTTGAAAGCACTTATAAAATTTGTTGGAAGCACAGAACTTTGGAAACAAAATTGAAATTTGAAGAACAGAAAATGTTGCAATAAATCTCGAGCACCAAAGCTCCTTTTATAGGCTCACTGGTCGAAGTGACAATTTGATGACGTGGCATGATCCGAGAGCCCCCAGGTGGTTGTGTAGCTGGCTGTCTCATTCTGTTTCGCAACTATAAAGGGATAAGAATTTATCCATTCCCGGACGCCTAGACCCGTTTAGAGCGCTCGAACTGCTATTGACGTGGACCCAAAGTTGATCCACTATGTTGAGGCTCCCTTTCGTCACCAAACTGGGCTGGGCACCAAGATCAGTCAACCATTTACTGACCGTCCGACACCTTCTCCGGTTGCTGCCTTCTTTGGGTGATCTTTTGGCCTTCTAGAATTGAGCTCACCCGAACCTAACTCGACATTTTCCTTGAGCAGTCTTCTCTCCAACTTCTCGTCCCTCAGAAGCACCGCTCATGTTCTTCTACTCCACCGGTGTACTCTTACGCAACACCTCGTCCGTCAGATGCACTAAGCCTGTCAACTCACTTCCCGTGTCATCCTTCTCGCTAGCTGTGTCTTCTACTCGACTTCTTGTGTTCTTAAGTTCCTACACACTTAGATACAAGGATCAAAATACTACAGGACTTAACTTAACCCAGTTGATCACATCAAAACTTATCTGGGGTACTTACACATCCCTACATGTAATATTCTTGCAGATCCTTTTACTATGTCAATGACTAAAGAGTCATTTCAAGGATATGGAAAGTCTTTGTGACTTCATAAAATGTAACATGTTGTAAAATGTTATGATCTATTCAGTGTATACTTTGTTACCTTGTGGATTAACGTCTCGATGAGCATGTTTGCAGGTTGAGATTGGTCCACTCGCATGGATAATCATTTCTATTTGCTAAGTATAAATAGAGGTAAAACCGTTACTTATGGGATAACTTATGTAGTTATGAATACAGACATTATGTAATGATCAAAGTAAATGAACCCACCATTTATTGAATATGCTTAAGGCCAGATTGAAATTCATATGTTGTATTCAGGATTAGACATTAGGTATGTCTAGATCAAAATTTGTACGATGTTAAATTTTTAAAAAATACATGCTCTCTTTTTAGATAGCATTTGGTTTAGGGGTTTGGGAATGAGGGAATGGATTTATTCCTAAATCTTGTGTTTGGTTGATGAGAATGAAATTAAAATTTTGAAATGAAATCCAAAAACTTGGGTATTGATAAAACTCACCTCCTCCATTGGGTTTTGATAGGAATAAGAATTAAATTTTAGATGAAAATACCCTTAATATATTTATTCATTTTTTCTTTCATATCACTTTATCTCTCTTTGTTCTCTCTCGTCATACTTTCTCTCTCCTTATTCTATCATCACACTTTCTCTGTCCTCAATCTCTCTCATCATACACTCTCTCTCCTTATTTTCTCTCATAATACTTTTTCTCTCTTCATTGTCTCCCATCATACTTTTCTCTTGTTAGGGTCAATTTGTAACTAGAGGGGGGTGAATAGCTCGTCACACACTTATTGACTTACTTCATGATGATGATATGCAACGGATATAACTCGAAGCAAAACTTACAACGCTAACACAAGGACTTACTTGGTATCCACCTCAAGAAGAGTTGATTAATCCAAGGACCCACACACGACACACACTCCACTATCAAAATACTCCTTCTCAGTAACTACCAGAGGTGGAGAAATCTCTTACAATCTCTTCACAACAAGATGCACTCAAACAAGATGAAAATACACAAGTGTATAAATAAAAACGTTTCCTTTGCTTGATCTTGTTGATGTAGATCACCCCTTGTCTCTTGGAAGTGTAACAACACTTATCCCCAAGAAGCTTCAAGAACTAGCAGAAAGATGGTGAGAGCTCGTGTGAAGATCGGGAAGAAGAGATGCGAAGAAGAAAGCTTGCCACGGCTTTATACTCTGCGCTCCTAGGGCTCCCAATCGATTGGACTTGCTCCCAATCCATTGTCACGTCAGATCAGTGCCATCCCAATCATCCATCGCTCACTTCATGTGGAACGGTCATATCCTAATCGATTGGGGAGGCTTGAATCGATGGACCGATTGATTCAGAGTGCCTCTGTGCTCTCGCTAGAAAAGGCCTGAATCGATTGATCTATCGATTCAGCCTTCCTCACGTCCACGCGAGAAATCCAGCCTGAATCGATCGGCTGATTGATTGGGGATGACCAATCGATCTACTGATTGATTGGGAACCCCTTTATGCTCGCGACATTGCTTCCCAATTGATCGGTTGATCGATTGGGCCAGCCTCCACTCGCAATACACTCCCAATCGATCGATTGATCGATTGGGCTCCAGTTCAATCGATCGATTGACCAACCTTTGACTTGCCTAATTCAGGTCCGAGGTTTCCAAACCCAACATCCAGTCACTCATGATTTGTTAGGACTCCTCATGCCTAGTATCCAGTCAACCTTGACCTACTGGGACTTCTTCACCAAGTGTCCGATCAAACCTTTGACCCACTTGGACTTTTCACCTTGTGTCAAGTATCCAGTCAATCCTTTGACCTACTTGGACTTTCCAACACTAAGTGTCAAGTCATTCTTGACCAACCAGCTGGATTTCCATGTGCCTAGCTTAACTCACCAGGTCTTTCCATCTGCCTAGCTTCGCTCAATAGGACTTTCACTTGGCTTCACTCATCAAGATTTTCCTTAACTGCCTGGCTTCACTCACCAGGACTTCCAACTACCTGGCTTCACTAACCAAGTCCTTCCATCTGCCTAGCTTCACTTAGTAGGACGTTCACCTAGCTTCACTCACCAGGATTTTCCTTCTGCCTAGCTTCACTCACTAGAGCTTTAACCTGGCTTCACTCATCAAGATTTTTCTTAACTGCGTAGCTTCACTTACCAGGACTTCCACCACCAAGTGTTCGGTTAACACTGACCCGCTTAGATTTTCAATTTTCTGCCAACCTTCCTATTGGACTTACCTGCCTAACCTACAGTTCGGATTATTGCTCCAGCAATCTCCAATCTTGATCATATCATCTCCGTGTATTGCCAAATATCGAAACACAAATATCACGACTCATTCTTGAGCCAACTCAAGCTTAGTCAACCTGGTCAACCTTGACCAGAGCGATATTACATCAACAGTCTCCTCCTTTTTGTTATTTGACAATACATTTAAGTTAGGCTAATCCTATAGCATCAACTTCTTCTTCATGCCAAAGCATGAATGAGGGTTTCCTTCATTCTCTCCCTTTCCTAGAGGACAAACTCCCCCTTTGGGTAACAAAGGCCTAACTTAAGTCCTACATTCTCCCTCTTTGGCACACATCAAAAATTCTCCCCCTCAAGAGTTACTCATACGTTGTTCACAACCTCGCATGTTGTTCATAACACTATGATGAAGGTCTCATACCCTCCATTGTCTCCAATGCTCACCCTTTAGCATTAACCCTCTTCAAAATGCTCATCCTAGAGCATTCACCACAATGAAGGTTTGACTCCCTTAAAATGTTTGTGAGAAATAGGTTTTCATGTATTTAAGGAGTAGCTTCCCCTCCAAAACACGCTTCAAACTTCTGTCATTACACCAACAATGACTTGAAGTTCATAAAACTTTAGGAAACCTAAAATTTTGAAGTTTTGAGGTTTAAATATCAATATTAAAACCAAACCTCATCCTAAACTCAAATTTAGTCTTCCTTAATCAATCCATTCTTGTTTTCATCATGAAAACTCCCCTTAAATGTATATAAATTTATTTCAAGGGGATAGGAATGATTAACATGACTGAAAATAGCTTAACGAACTGAAATCAGACTTTTACAGTCAAATTCAGCCTTCTCAATCGATTGAAGTTGAGACTCAATCCGATCCAATGATCGATTCTGCGAGCTTCTGTTCGTGAAAAAGCTACTTAAATCGATCGATCCAGCAGAGTTGAATTAATCGACTGATCGATTTCACGAGCCTATGCTCGCGAGAAACTCAATCTCAATCGATTGGCTGATCGATTGATACCTCCCAATCGATCGGCTGATCGATTGGATTTCTAATTTCCTGAAATCCAATTTCTGCAAAATTTAGAAATACCCTAAAAATTCTATAAAATTTAAAAAAAAATCATGAAAATTCTTGTAGACATTATATAATGTTGGAGCAATCCCAATGGTCCGTTGGACCAT
The DNA here is from genome assembly GCF_018446385.1 of Zingiber officinale. Classification (NCBI taxonomy): domain Eukaryota; kingdom Viridiplantae; phylum Streptophyta; class Magnoliopsida; order Zingiberales; family Zingiberaceae; genus Zingiber; species Zingiber officinale. The sequence continues at coordinate 51,431,010 of NC_055993.1, forward strand.
GTGTTTTGGTGTTTGGGCAAAGAGTTTAAGTTAGGTTTACCCTTGTTATTTGATATGTGTACTTGAGTTGTGCAGGACTGCAGGTGACACATGTGACTCAGGTTGACGGCTTCGGGTCCGGTGAAGGATGGAGCATCCGAGGGACCGTGGACAAGGCAGCGAGGACAAGGGCCGAGGGAAGCAACTTCGAGGCATACGCGAAGGATGGCATTGGGGACGAGCCGCGGGCTTGGATGCATCCGAGGGACGAGAGCCAAAGGAAGTAAGCTTGAAGGCAAGAGGTCAAGACTGCAAAAGAAGAGTCAAGTGAGTCGTGAGGGTACGAGTGCATGAGAGATTGTACTCGGAGTAAAATCCTAGTTTTAGGGTTTTACTGTAGCGGCACTGTAGCAGTTACTGTAGCGTACTGTAGCAGTCGACTGGTGTATGGACCAGTCGACTGATGCACTGTAGCAGATAGCCGTTGAGAGAGCCGTTGGGCTGGCATCAGTCGACTGGTGCAAGGACCAGTCGACTGGTAACGGGCAAATCAGGTTCTGATTTGTTCCAAGCTCTATAAGAAGGAGCTTGGTATGGCCGGCCAAGGCGACGAAATTAGACTTGGTTAAAGCCTAATTAGTAGTCACCAAAGTGCTCAAGGTTCCCTTGTGTCCAAGTGTTGTTGGTGAGTGTTGTGGTGAGGTTTCTCCACCCACAAGGAGGTTGAGCTAGCCGGAGTTTGCCGGGGACTAATCCACCGACGGATTGAGGGATCGTCCACCTTACGGACACGCCGTGGAGTAGGAGCAAGTTATCTCCGAACCACGTAAACGAACGTGTTAGCGGTTTGCATTTCCATTCTTGTATTTAGTGTTTAGCTTTCTATTTGTGTTTGTTTGTATTCCGCTGCGCTAACATCATAGGAAGCAACGATTTGGGGGTGCCGTCTATCCAACCCCCCTTCAAGCCGGCCACCGATCGTCCAACAAGTGGTATCAGAGCGAGGACGCTCTCCGTTGGACTAACCGCCAAGGAAGCACAAGATGGCCGGGTTTATTGTCCCTCCAAAATTTGAAGGAGGAAGCCTTGGGGACATCACGTATTGGATGATGAGGATGGAGGTCTTCTTCAACACGGATTGGGACACCATGATGGTGGTAAAGAAACCGTTCGAAGTCCCGAAAGATAAGAAAGGGAAGAAGCTCCGATCACAACATTGGACGGAGGAGCAAACCTCACAATCGGAGGCAAACTCAAATGTAACATCAATCTTAATAGATTTATTGCCTCCTAATGTGATAAGTGATGTAGGTGAGTATGAAAATGCCCATGAATTATGGAGCAAAGTGAAGAAATTTCCATGGGAGGAATTTTTGCCTACACAAGAAGAAGAAGAAAAATCCGAAGAAAGTGATGAAGTGGTCCAAGAGGAGAAGAAGGACCAATCGGATGTGGAGCCCAAGGAGTTGGGTTTAGTAGCTCAAGAAGAGGAGGTGGAGCAAACGGAAGTTGAGTCATGCTCAACATCCGAGGAGGAGAAGGAAGATGAAGCATCATCAACATCCTCAAGGGTTGAAGAAGAATCCAAGACGGATGAAGAAGAGGTCTTGGAGGTCAACCTAGTGAGCACCTCCACCGAAGTCAAGTCAAAGGACCATATCATTTGCTTCGGTTGCAATGAAAAAGGGCACTACAAGAGTAGATGTCCTATGGGTAAGAAAGAGGTAAATTCTAAACCCATTCAAGTTGATTTGAATACTAATGTGGGTTGTAGAAATGATGGTGCCAAGAAGAAGAAGGAGAAGAAGCACATTAGATGCTTCACTTGTGGTGAAATAGGGCACTACCACACCAAATGCCCAAAGAAGAAAGAGCTCAAGAAGTTGGCGCATTTGAAGATGTGGGAAAAGAAGTGGAGGAAGAATGGAGGCTCATGTCAAGGGGGAGCTCCAAAGGTAAAGGGTAAGGTAAACCCTAGTTTGAATTTGAAGTCAAATTTAAATTCCTCCATGCATGCTAGGAATAATTCTCATTATTTACCCATGCAAAATTTTGGATTTAAATATCATGATAGGAATAGGGTAAATATCGATCATAACCCTAGGAGACCTATACATGAAAAACCTAGAAATGGTAGACCTAAGGAGACCCAAGGCATTAATCCCAAGAAGGGGAGACATATGCCTAGAAAGGGTAGGTCTAGGAATGTCCAAGGTGGACATGTTGACTCTAGGTTTAGGAACCTAGAAAGGGAGAATCAAGCCTTGAAGGCAAAGCTTGATGGTTTAGAGAAATTCCTTAAGAGATTCACTATTGGATCTAAGGGATTAAGTATGGTGTTGGGGAGTCAAAAATCCAACAATGATAGATCGGGTTTGGGATACCGATCTAGTCCCTCCAAGGTCAAAAGGAGATCATATGCTAGGGCGGCAAATGATCATGGCAAGGGAGAGTCCTCCAAGGCTAAGGGAAAGTCTTATGCTAGGGTTGCATATGACTATGGCAAGGAGAAGTCAATAGATGGCAAGGAAAAGTCATTTAATGGTAAGAAGAAATTAACCAAGGACAAGGTGTCCAAGGTTAAGAAAGTTACGTTTGTAGGCCAAGTGTCACCGGGGGTGGATCGATGTGGCCTAGCCATTGTGGATGAGTCACCTAGGGAGGTGGCTAACGCTAAGAGCTCTAGGGGGAGCTCCAAGAGTCAATTTGGGACCCATGGCCAATGGATCTCAGGTGGGTACTACTTGGGAGTCTAGAGGAGCCATGGAGTGTGCCAAATGGTTTAGAGACGGACTTGAGTCTCAAAACTAGGGTTTTGGCACAATTGGATTGTGTTTCATGCAAGAAATATGACAATTGGGGTCATATTGCATGATAATTGGTTTTAGATGTATAGATGTCATATAAACCAATGCTAGGGATGCATTGTGGGTTGGTATGGGCAAATACATCAAGAGGAAGCCAAAACTAGGACTTTAGGTCAAGGTTCAATTGAACCATTGAGCTAGTTTTGGATTTTATGTCAATCTTGGGATTGGTGATAGATATATTTTGTAATATTTTTTTCCCAGGTGGACACTGGTACAATAGACCTCTCCACAAAATTTGGGAATTTTTGGAGGTCTAGGGAATTTCTGGTGCATTTCTGAAGTTGGCCTAAAAAGGCTGGTTTTTTCAGAAATAGGGTACCAGTCGACTGGTACAGATACCAGTCGACTGGTAACAGTATTTTTGAGCACAGAATGTTTCTGTAAGCTCATTTTGACGACACCAGTCGACTGGTACCAACACCAGCCGACTGGTAACAGTGTTTTTCGACCACAGAATGGTTCTGTAAGGTTCTATCGAAGGGGGCAGTCGACTGACACTTGGGGCAGTCGACTGATACCAGCCTGAAAGTGTTTTTCAGCGCTGTTCTTGACCATGTCAACTCACTTAGATGTATGGGATCCAAGGGGGATTAATACATGAGTTTAGGGTCAGTTTGGATGAGAAATTTTCAACAATTGGGATATTGTTGGAGAACTTTTTGGATGTTAGGCAAAGGGGGAGAAGTAAGGTTTAAATTGGGAAAACTTTAAGTGCCTTTGCATAGGGGGAGCCTTGGGATAGGTTCTTAAAAAGCCCGTGGTAAAATCCTAGCTCATTGGGGAGTTTAGGTGTAGGGGGAGCCTTGGGATAGGTTCTTAAAAAGCCCGTGGTAAAATCCTAGCTCATTGGGGAGCGTAGGTGTAGGGGGAGCCTTGTGATAGGTTCCAATGCATGGTGCATTTTGATTCGGCGGTTGCCAAGTGTGTAGCCTTGGCAACGTAAGTCCATTTGGCGGTATAAGTCCAAGTGTGTAGTCTTGGCATCGTAACTCCATTCGGCGGTTGCCAAGTGTGTAGCCTTGGCAATGTAAGTCCATTCGGCGGAGTAAGTCCAAGTGTGTAGCCTTGGCATCGTAAGTCCATTGTATTAGCATGTTTATTTGTTATTTGTTTTCCCTAACTTAAACGTATTGCCAAACACCAAAAAGGGGGAGATTGTTGGAGCAATCCCAATGGTCCGTTGGACCATGTGTTTTGGTGTTTGGGCAAAGGGTTTAAGTTAGGTTTACCCTTGTTATTTGATATGTGTACTTGAGTTGTGCAGGACTGCAGGTGACACATGTGACTCAGGTTGACGGCTTCGGGTCCGGTGAAGGATGGAGCATCCGAGGGACCGTGGACAAGGCAGCGAGGACAAGGGCCGAGGGAAGCAACTTCGAGGCATACGCGAAGGATGGCATTGGGGACGAGCCGCGGGCTTGGATGCATCCGAGGGACGAGAGCCAAAGGAAGTAAGCTTGAAGGCAAGAGGTCAAGGCTGCAAAAGAAGAGTCAAGTGAGTCGTGAGGGTACGAGTGCATGAGAGATTGTACTCGGAGTAAAATCCTAGTTTTAGGGTTTTACTGTAGCGGCATTGTAGCAGTCACTGTAGCGTACTGTAGCAGTCGACTGGTGTATGGACCAGTCGACTGATGCACTGTAGCAGATAGCCGTTGAGAGAGCCGTTGGGCTGGCATCAGTCGACTGGTGCAAGGACCAGTCGACTGGTAACGGGCAAATCAGGTTCTGATTTGTTCCAAGCTCTATAAGAAGGAGCTTGGTATGGCCGGCCAAGGCGACGAAATTAGACTTGGTTAAAGCCTAATTAGTAGTCACCAAAGTGCTCAAGGTTCCCTTGTGTCCAAGTGTTGTTGGTGAGTGTTGTGGTGAGGTTTCTCCACCCACAAGGAGGTTGAGCTAGCCGGAGTTTGCCGGGGACTAATCCACCGACGGATTGAGGGATCGTCCACCTTACGGACACGCCGTGGAGTAGGAGCAAGTTATCTCCGAACCACGTAAACGAACGTGTTAGCGGTTTGCATTTCCATTCTTGTATTTAGTGTTTAGCTTTCTATTTGTGTTTGTTTGTATTCCGCTGCGCTAACATCATAGGAAGCAACGATTTGGGGGTGTCGTCTATCCAACCCCCCTTCAAGCCGGCCACCGATCGTCCAACATATAAGGCATATATTTTCATGAAGAAAAATACTTTTCTAAGAAAATAAATCTTATTTTCAAAGATTAACACAAAATTAGAAACTTGTAAAAACTTTAATGTTTCTTCCAAGTTTGTGTTTAACTATACAATGACGATTACTATCAAAAAATTGCCTTCACCAAGGTTTTCCAAAAGTATTTTAAAATCATTTTCAAAACTAATTTCCAACCATGTTCTTTGGGCTAAATGCACATGACTTGTACATTAGCTTTCCCAATGATTGGAAAACACATAACTATGTGTTTTGATAAACCTAAAACTCAAAAAGATACACTAAATTAGCATCTTGAGTTTTGTTCATCATCCTAGCATCTCACTTTCATCTAATGTTATTAAACTACATACAAGTCATCTTATGATTCTTTATGAGATGAAGATTTTGGTTTTGCCCTAACTAGGGGTTCATGCATATTTATCTAGGCATTTTAAGACTTATGAACATCCACCTAGGATGTCACTTGTTAGTAAATGTCATTGTCCTTAATTTACAAGGAATTTAAAATAATGCATGATGATTTATGACATACATTAACATAAGTAATTTTTCAAAAGAAAAACATGCTTTGGCTACATGATGTATGAATGACATGACATGGTATTTTTTATATTTTTCATAATGACAATGAATGCAACACATGATGTCATGACATATGATGGGCAATCAGTCATGCCAAATTAGCATAAATAAAATATACCTAAATAATCTATCTAAATATCCTTAATTCTTAGCTAAACTTAGAATTAAATCTAAATTGCCCCTCATCTTCTTCAAGAAAATGCTAAAACCCAACTTAGCATTTCTTTTACTCTTGATTAGTTGTGCCAATTTAAATTAAGTCTAATTCCTTAAATTTTGGCACTTTTTTACTCTTCCAAAGATTAAGCATTTAATCCACTTCATTTTCAAAGGTTAACACAAACCTTGAAAATGCCTTCAAGTGTCAACTACACCAAGGTTGGGTTAACTACACTTTCAATTAGAGTTGACACTCTCTAAACCCATCTAGGGTGTAGAGAATATGCTCCTAGGAACCCAAAACTTATTGGTGCTCCTTGGACATTCTAGATATTCATTAGAGACAACTTCTCTAGTTACCTTCCTAATGACCTTTCTAGGCTTCTTAGAAGCCTTGGTCACTTCCTCTAGGTCGACTCTAGGGATAGCATCCCTTGTGACCATCTTAGTGACTTTGCTAGGTTTCTTAGAGGCCTTATTCACGTTGGTCTTTGCAAAAATACTTCTAGGGATAACTTCCTTTGTATCTTTGACTCGACTCTTAGACCTAGGATTAGTTCCATAACTATATGGAGCTCTATGGTATGAGGTTGTATCCTTCTTAGTCTTAGGTTTGTATCCCAAACATTTATAACCATTGAATAACCTTTGTGTTCCTATGCCTAGGTTATGCTCATTTTGACCCTTAAAAATATTTTCAATTCTCTTTAGGGTCTTCTCCAATCTATCAAGCCTTAACCTCAATGTTGGGACCGGTAGGGCTAGCAAGAGGGAGGTGATTTTATCTATCAAAAATTAAAACACCACCTTTCTCAACCGTTCAACTCAAATTAGCAGCAATAGTATAGTTAAAATAAACAACAAGAAAAATGGAGGAAGAGGCACGGGGTTTACTTGGTTATAACCTAGGTGGTTGTTAATCCAAGGATAAATGAAAGCTCTAAAAATCCCCTTCGGTGAAGGTGGAGAAGCCTCTTACACTCGTTAATTACTCAGACTATTGCTAGGAAAAGAATACAGGAGTTGTGTTGTATTTCCAAGGTCCAGGGATATTTTTATAGCCCCTGAAAAATCTTATCCGTGCCTTGAAGGCACCTTCCGTTGGGCTAGAAGGCGCCTCCAATGAGACGCCAAAGGATAAACCTTTATCATTTGGTACTGGATAAAATCAACCTAGTCAAAGGAGCCTTCCATAGGGCTGGAAGGCGCCTTCGTACTGTTCATCGAAGGCGCCTTCCAACCATGGAAGGTTCCTTCCACAGTGACGATGCGGAGGCGCGGAGGCGCCTCGAAGGAGCCTTCAACTCCCTTTGAAGGAGCCTCCAATAACATTTTCAGCCTTCCCATGCTCTCCTACTGTTCCGATCACTTGGGCGATGTCGCCCAACCAAAATAGGGCTCACCCGAACCGAATTTACGGGCTTCTCCTCGAGCAGGCTTTCGCTCCAACTTCTCATCCCTCGGACAGCTGCGCGCACCCTTCTCATTCGCCGGTGTACTCTTCTGCAGTTCCTTATCCCTCAGACGCATAGAGCTCGTCGGCTCTCTCCCGTGTCGTCCTTCTCACTAGCCACGTCTTCCGCTCAACTTCCTATTATCCTAAGCTCCTGTACACTTAGACACATGGTAAATACTAATAGGACATAACTTGACTTGGTTGATCATATCAAAACTACCACGGGGTACTAACAATCTCCTCCTTTTTGATGTGATCAAACCTAAGTTAAGTTAGGAAAATTTTCTAAATTTTTGTAAGTACGAAAAAATTACAAGTAAGAAAATTTTTCTAAGTAAAATTTGCTAGAAAAATTTTACAAAAAGATTTTTTTTCAAAAAAGAAAAAAAATAACCTTTTGCAAGTAGAAAATTGTTCTATACTCCCCCTTTTGATCACATTAAAAATAGGATTCATTTAAAAGTTTTTAAAAAATTCTAACTATTTAAAAAGATGAAAATTAAAAACCATTTAATTTATTTTTAATAGAGAATTAAGGAGAATTGTTCTCTACTCCCTCCACTGCTCCACTTGATTTTGCTTGACTTATTCGGATGTTGAGTATCTCTCAATTTCTGAGTCCTCTTCCTCTTGTTCCAATGATTCACCCTCTTTGAATTCCTCTTGAATTGGAGCAGTGGAGGGTTCTTCATGAATTTTATCCAATTTTCTCCATAGCTCCTTGGCATCTTCAATGCTAGGCAACTTTGTTATTAGCCTCGCTTCTTTGAATTTGCTCCTTGCTCCATTTGCTCTTCTTGAGAGTTTATCTTTGCTATTTGTTGGAGCTTCAAATTCCTGCATTAGAGCAAACCATTACTCTATCTCCATCATGAAGAAGTTTTTTATTCTTGATTTCCAAGAATCAAAGCTTGTCGATGAGTATGACGGAGGCATCCTTGTGTCATATCCGAATCCATATCGGAATTCCATTTGAAATTAAACTCTTTTGAAATCTTTGACTTGTTGAAATTCGGCTTCAACTTTTTCAACCTCTAGCTCGTTGCCATTTCCAGCGATGATTCTGATGAAGAGAGACCTCGCTATAATACCACTTGTTAGGGTCAATTTGTATCTAGAGGGGTGGGGGGGTGAATAGCTCGTCGCTTGCTTGTTGACTTGCTTTGTGATGATGATATGCAGCGGATAGAACTCGAAGCAAAACTTACAATGCTAACAAAAGGATTTACTTGGTATCCACCTTAAAAAGAGGTGACTAATCCAAGGATCCACACACGACACACACTCCACTGTCAAAACACTTCTTCTCGATAACTACCAAAGGTGGAGAAACCTCTTACAATCTCCTCACAAAAAGATGCACTCAAACAAGATAAAAATGCACAAGTGTATAAATAAAAACCTTTTCTTGCTTGATCTTATTGATGTAGATCGCCCCTTGACTCTTGAAAGTGTAACAACACTTATCCCCAAGAAACTTCAAGAACTGGCGAAAATATGGTGAGAGCTCATGTGAAGATCGAGAAGAAGAGATGTGAAGAAGAAAGCTCGCCATGGCTTTATACTCTGCGCTCCTAGGGCTCCCAATCGATTGCCACGTTAGATCAGCGCCATCTCAGTCGTCCATCAGTTGCTTCATGCGGAACAGTCATATCCCAATCAATTGGGGAGGCATGAATCGATCGACTGATCGATTCAGAGCGCCTCTGTGCTCTTGCTGGAAAAGGCCTGAATCGATTGATCTATTGATTCAACCTTCCTCGAGTCTAAGTGAGAAATCCAGCCCTAATCGATCGGCTGATTGATTGGGGATGGCCAATCGATCTACTAATTGATTGGAAACCCCTCTGTGCTCACGACATTGCTTCCCAATTGATCGGATGATCGATTGGGTCAGCCTCCATTCGCAGCACACTCCCAATCTATCGATTGATCGATTAGGCTCCAGTTCAATCGATTGGTTGATTGATTGACCATCCTTTGACTTGCCTAATTCAAGTCCAAGGTTCCTAAACCCAACATCCAGTCACCCGTGATCTGTTGGGACTCCTCATGCCTAGCATCCAGTCAACCTTGACCTGTTAGGACTTCTTCACCAAGTGTCCAGTCAAACCTTTGACCCACTTGGACTTCTCACCTTGTGCCAAGTATCCGGTCAATCCTTTGACCTACTTAGACTTCCCAACACCAGGTATTCGGTCATCCTTGACCCACCTGGATTTCCATGTGCCTGGCTTCACTCACCAGGTCTTTCCATCTGCCTAGCTTCACTCACTAGGACTTTCTGATAGATCGTTTGAAGCGATAGATTGGGGGGGGGGGTGAATATCGCACTTTTAAAACTATTCTTTTCTTTCAAATCAAATTCATGCACAGTGAAAAGTAAATAGAGACAGTTTGTTTACTTTGTTCGGAGCCTAGCTCGACTCCTACTCGAAGGCTCACGGTCCTTGACCACACCGGTGAGCAAACCACTATAACTCTTCTTTCCGAAATTCTTCGGAAAGAAGCAGATCGTACAATGGAGTAAGATAGTAACACCCTACTATCTTGCTTAAATGAATTATAAATGCAAGCTTAAAATAAATTTTACCAACAACTTAAAATGAAGATATAGCTTAGGTCGACACTTTCAGATGGTGTAGCTTGCTACACGGATGAGGACGAGTTGCTTACAGAGCAGGAATTTTTTATCAGAAAGTTCTTCCTCTGCCTCTGACTTCGAGCCACAATTTATAAGAGTACTGGAGGTTCAGTCAACCGATCCCTCTTTTCGGTCGACGGAACCAGCTCCATTCCTTCCTCGATGAAGACTGCAGCTAGCTCGATATTCTGCATTAACTAGGCTTCAATGGTTTGGTCGATCGATCCCTCTGTTCGGTCGACCGAACATGCTCCTTCCTTGTTCGTCGAGATTTATCGTGATCTACATTTACTACGCCTTTAATATTGATGGTTCGATCGACCAATCCTCGGGTTCGGTCAACCGATCAGTGTATTTTCCTTCTGTATCTAATTATTGCTGATTAAACTGATCTGTGCTGAGTCCTCTTGGTTCGGTCGACCGATCCTCTGGTTCGGTCGACCGATCCGGCCAAACCTGCAACATAGTATTAAGCAAAGTATCCCTGTAACACAAAGGTTAGCACAGTAATATATAATGCATGAGTATGACAGTTAGGACTGTCTTGATCTCAACTTGGAAACCTTCCCGGTTTCTTTAGTTAGATCAATGACCTTAGGTTGTTTCCTTTAGGAACCCGACGTCACTGTCGTTCTTCCAGTTGCATACCTTAACTTACCTGCCAAACATAATCCTCCAGACATGTTTGGTCTTTTGTCTGCTCAGTGTCTGATCGCCTGATCCACTAAAACTTTTCCTGTAATACCATATTAGCCAACAACAATAATAGTAATACAGAAAATAATGGTAAACCTAAACCTAGATTTACCGAGATCTGCTGGTCCTCCGATCAACCTTGCTTGGAGTTCACTCCTCCAAGACTTCTCGTTACCTAAGGTTACCACCCCCTAGGCTTTTCTCAATCTGACTTCACTCACCAGGACCTAAGGTTACTACCACTAGGATTTTCTCCACTTGGCTTCACTCACCAAGACTCAGTATTCGGCTACCCAGGGATCAAGTCCTCCAGAACTATCCACCTGGCTTCCACGACATACCGAGATTTCCCTTACCTAGCCTACAACTAGGACTCAGTATTCGGCTACCCAGGGATCTGTTGGTGCAAGGTGCACCAGAATCAAACCTGAGTTTTGATGTTGTCAAAGGTTCAAGTTAAGTCTTGTTATGAACAGATATTTAGCTAAGTGTGCAGGCTATTTACTCAATCAAGAAAGCCCTAGTCATGGCCAGAGAGTAAAGTCCAAACAGGTCTGGAGGACCTAACGTTTGGCAGGTAGGTTGAGGTAAATAACTGGAGGAGCGACAGTGAGGTCGGGTTCCTGAAGGGAACAACCTATGGTCGCTGATCCAACTGATGAAACCGGGAAGGTTTTCAAGCTGAGATCAAGACAGTCCTAACTGTTATACTCATGCATATTACTATTATAATTGTGCTAACTTTGTTTTGCAGGAATATTCTTGTTATATCGAACTAACTTTGTGTTGCAGAATCATATGACCCCTTGGACTTCAAATGGTCATAACTTTTGACTCAGAACTCAGAATCATGCTCTGTCAGCGACCACGTGACCAACACTCAGAAACCTTCAATTTACCAAGGGTTCAGTCGACTGAACAGGAGGTTCAGTCGACCGAAAAAGGATTTTTATCAGTCGACCGAACAGGCAAAAATGGCAAAGCAGATCAGGATCGCAAATATGGCATCATAGCATGATCAGTCGACCGAAAATGAGGTTCGGTCGACCGAACATTAAAAGCATTAATGGAGCATTAAGTGTGAATCTTGGCGAGAAGGAAAGTCCACCGTTCGGTTGACCGAACAAGGTTATCGGTCGACCGAACCATTAAAGATCAGTTAAAGCAAAAGATCGAGCCAACGTCAGACTCCAGCCAAGAAGGAAGGGAGCGGGTTCAGTCGACCGAACAGAGGGATCGGTCGACTGAACAACAATGGCACTTATAAAAGGAGCTCGAGGTCTGAGGCTCAGCAACTCTTCTCTGATCGTCTCAAGTTCTGTTCTGCAAGCAAACCGTGCTACAAGCCTTCATCAACTCAGCAAGCCACACTATCTGGAAGTGCGACCAAAGCTTCAACTACATTTACTTGTCGATATATTTTATATAAGCTTGCATTGTAATTCACTTAAGCAAGATAGTAGGGTTGTTACTATCTTGCTCATTTGTACGATCTGCTTCTTTCTGAGGATCTCGGAAAGAAGAGCTATAGTGATTTGCCCATCGGTGCGATCAAGGATCGCGGGCCTTCGAATAGGAGTCAAGCTAGGCTCCGAACGAAGTAAACGAACTTGTCTCTTTATATTTTCTGCTGATTACTCGAATTATTTTGAAATACGAAAAGAAAAGTTTTTAAAAGAGTACAATATTCACCCCCCCTCTATCGTACTCATCCGATCTATCAATTGGTATCAGAGCTTGGTAGCTCTGAAATTACTTAACCGTTTTTTGAGCAACTTTAAAAACTTTTTCTTTTGCTTTAAAAGTGTTTTATTTAATTCTTAAGTTTTTTTTCTTTCTTAATCACGCACTACTAATCCCAAAACAAAAGTCTTGGAAATTCTTTTTGTTTCTCAATTTTTGGTGCAAGAACAAATGGTGCAATTCGAGGGATATTCGACCGTACGTCCTCCGCTATTCAATGGAAGCGACTTCTCATACTGGAAAAAGAGGATGGAAGTTTTTCTCAAAACAGACATTGATCAATGGCTTATTATCCGATGCGGCTACACATCACCAGTCAACAGTCCAGAGGAATGAACAGAAGAAATAAAGAAGAAAGTACAAATTGATTCAAGGGCACTCAACACTCTACAATGTGGATTATCAAAAGAAGAATTCAAACGAGTCGGCCCCTTCGACAATGCAAAAGATTTGTGGGATAAGTTAAGTAAACTACATGAAGGGACAAATGATAGAAAGGTAATAAAGCGTGATCTTTTATTAAATTCATTACTAAATATTAAAATGCAAGATGGTGAGTCGGCAAGCCAACTACACATGAGGATTAAAGACATCCTAAATGGACTGCATATCATCGGCCATCAACTTGAGAATCGCGATATCATCAGGTATACACTTAACTCATTCCCTCGAAACTCCTTATGGGCATCTATTATAGATGCCTATAAAGTTGCGAAGGATCTTTCCATTATTAAATTAGACGAACTATTTTGTGAATTAACATTACATGAGCAGACTAACTTGAGTCAAGCCAAGAAAGGGTTAGCTTTGTATGCAGGGCCAAACAAGGAAGCTAAGCCTCGAACAAAACCAGAACCAAAGCACTTGAGTCATATAGCATTTATGGCAAAGACTGAAGAGTCCGAATCCGAGTCTGGAGATAAGTATGAGTCAGAGTCTGACGACGAGTCTGAGATAAGCCATGGATTTGCATCAGTTTCAAAAGGACACGATAAGGTAACTTTTAATTCGAAGTCTGAAATGTTGAAAGTAATTAAATGCTTGTTTAAAAAATTAACAAAATCCGAAAAACAAAATAACTTGCTACTTAAGGAAATAGACCACCTTAAGGAACAAGTTAACTTGAGTAACTCGACTAATCAAGTTCAAGTTGGAACTTTGACTCAAGTTACAAAACTTGAGGAAGAAAATTCCAACTTGAAAAGACAAGTCGAGCAACTCAAGGAAATGTTGGAAAAGTTCGAACTGGGATCCAAGTGTCTAAATATGGTACTTGGATCGCAACGAGCCGTGTACAACAAATCAGGACTTGGCTACAACCCTAAACAAACAAACAAATCATATTTGTCTTTAATTAGTCAAAAAGTTAGAAGTCAAGTCCAAGCATGGGTCCAAACAAAATTTTTAATCAAACAAATTGAACCAAATCTATACTTGGTCCCTAAGAGTCAAATCTATTACTTAGATAGACCTTATCTAAGCTATGACTCAGGGGGAGAAAGTAGAAAAATAATACAACCAACTTGATTAACCAAACTTAATACTTAGGACTAGGTTTATTTCTGCTTAGAACGGTTAGATGAAAAAGGTTTACCAAACCCTATAACATAGCATCGGAATGGATTGGGATGATAGTACGTCAAGGAAGCTTTGTCGAAGGCATGTCTAGGTTGAATATGGAATTCTACCTGGTGCACTAGACTTAGTGGATCTGACCGAAGCTACCCCAGTCAAACATGGGCTAGTTAGACCAAAATTTAGTATTAAGTTTTTTGGACGGGAACAGTTTGGAAAGCCTTCAGCAAGTGGTCTAATGATATCCAAGTAGGTCGTATGCCTCGCCACTGAACTGAAAGCTTATCCTTAGGACGTCGGCTTGATTAACCCAAAGCTAAGTTTGAATCTAACATGAGTTCAATAACCTTTCTCGAATAATTAATTATCAAACCTAATTTAAACTTAAATTCAAAATTAATTATCAAACTTTAATTCAAACTTAAATTCATAATTAATTATCAACTCTAATTCAAACTTAAATTCAAAATTAATTATCAAACCTAATTCAAACTTAAATTCATAATTAATTATCAACTCTAATTCAAACTTAAATTCATAATTAATTATCAAACTTTAATTCAAACTTAAATTTAAAATTAATTATCAAACCTTATTTTAAAACTTATTAATTAATTATTTTAAACTTTTTAAAACTTTTTAAAACTTATTAAAAATCATTTTAAAACTTATTAAAATTAATTAAAATTATTTTAAAACTTAATTAAAATTATTTTAAACTTAAATAAAATGATTTTAAAACTTATTTAAAATTATTAAAAAAAACTTAATTAAAATTATTGTAAAACTTAATTAAAACTTTTTTAAAAAATTTATTAAAAACTTAATTAAAATTATTTTAAAACTTAATTTAAAATTATTTTAAACTTAATTAAAATTATTTTAAACTTAATTAAAATTATTTTAAACTTAACTAAAATTATTTTAAACTTAATTAAAATTATTTTTCAACTTAATTAAAATTATTTTTTAAACTTAATTAAAAATTATTTTAAAATTATTTAAAATTATTTTAAAACTTATTTAAAATTTTTAAATCTTAATTAAAACTTAATTAAAAACTTAATTAAATTATTTTAAAACTTAATTAAAATTATTTTAAAACTTAATTAACTTTCTTTTAAAACTTTATTAAAACTTAATTATTTTTTTTAAAAATAAAACTTTGTTAAAACTTAATTAAATTTTAAATTTAAAATAAATTACTTTAATTTATACAATAAATTATAAATAAATCAATAAATTTTTAATCTCAAACCTAATTTATTTTAATTAAAACAAAAATTAAATCATTAATTAATTTGAAGTTAATTAAATTAACTTTACAAATCTAATTAACACAAAATTCAAAATAATCGAAATTTAATTCTCAACTTAATCAATTAATTTATAAATTCTCTAATTTAATACGTAAATTAATTCACATTTAAATAATCTTAATCTAATCTAATTAAAAATCAACATTAATTAATTTTTATCAATTAATTATTAAGTTTCTTTAATTAATCTAAAATTGATTAACAACTTAAACTAATTACCGTATTTTATTAATTTAAATTTAATCCTAAATTAATTAATCTTAATTAATTCAAAACTAACCTTTATTAAGTTTAACTTAAATAATTTATTAAATTACTCCAAAACGTTGGTCTAACATATATTTTTCATATTGCGCTTGGTCTTTAGATTATTTAATTAAGGGGGAGCATCAACATCATTTCAAAACCAAACTTTCCTAAAATTTTTCAAAATTCATATTTTCAAAACTTATTTCTTTTAGACTTATGGATTTTAAAATATATTTCAAAATTCTCTTTCCAAAATATTTCAAAAATTATATACTTATTTTCCTAAAAAGTATAAATGTTCTTGATTAAAAATATTTTTTGCTTCAAAGTTTCTTCTTCAAAATTTGACTTAGATTTTTATTTTTTTAAAAAAAATTAAAGACTAATTTAAAAACTTAGTTCACTATTTTCTCTTAAAAAATTTTCTAACTTCCAAAGTTTTTCTTAGATAATTTTTCAAAAATTCATTTTCAAATAGTTTTAACTTAATAATTCAAAGCTTAGATATTTTATGGATTTTTATAAAAAAAACCTTTTTATTTTACTATTATTTTCAATCGAATAACTTCTAACTTATACTTAGAGAACCTTGATTTCAAAAATTTCCAAATCAATTTTCTAACTCAAACTTAGTTTTTCTCTTAAACTATTTCAAACATGTTGGTATTACCCCTATTTTTGATGTGTATCAAATGGGGAGAGATAGTAAATTTAGGGGGAGTTATTGAACTCAGGGGGAGAGTTAAATGTTTGTTTACTTAACTTTGCATATTTTAAACTTAACTGTGAACCTTGATTGCCAAACATCAAAAATGGGGAGATTGTTGGTGCAAGGTGCACCAGAATCAAACCTGAGTTTTGATGTTGTCAAAGATTCAAGTTAAGTCTTGTTATGATCTGATATTTGGCTAAGTGTGCAGGATATTTACTCAATCAGGAAAGCCCTAGTCATGGCCAGATAGTAAAGTCCAAACAAGTTTGGAGGACCTAACGTTTGACAGGTAGGTTGAGGTAAATAACTGGAGGAGCGACAGAGAGGTCGGGTTTCTGAAGGGAACAACCTAAAGTCGCTGATCCAACTGATGAAACCGGGAAGATTTTCAAGCTGAGATCAAGACAGTCCTAACTGTTATACTCATGCATATTACTATTATAACTGTGCTAACTTTGTTTTGCAGGAATATTCTTGTTATATCAAACTAACTTTGTGTTGCAGAATCATATGACCCCTTGGACTTCAAATGGTCATAACTTTTGACTCAGAATCAGGCTCTGTCAGCGGCCACGCGACCAGCACTCAGAAACCTTCAATTTACCAAGGGTTAAGTCGACTAAACAGGAGGTTCAGTCGACCGAAAAAGGATTTTTATCAGTCGACCGAACAGGCAAAAATGGCAAAGCAGATCAGGATCGCAAATATGGCATCACAGCATGATCGGTCGATCGAAAATGAGGTTCGGTCGACTGAACAGTAAAAGCATTAATGGAGCATTAAGTGTGAATCTTGGCGAGAAGGAAAGTCCACCGTTCGGTCGATCGAACAAGGTTATCGGTCGACTGAACCATTAAAGATCAGTTAAAGCAAAAGATCGAGCCAACGTCAGACTCTAGCCAGGAAGGAAGGGAGCGGCTTCGATCGACCGAACAGAGGGATCGGTCGACCGAACAACAATGACACTTATAAAAGGAGCTCGAGGTCTGAGGCTCAGCAACTCTTCTCTGATTGTCTCAAGTTCTGTTCTGCAAGCAAACTGTGCTACAAGCCTTCATCAGCTCAGTACGCCACACTATCCGGAAGTGCCGACCAAAGCTTCAACTACATTTACTTGTCGGTATATTTTATATAAGCTTGCATTGTAATTCACTTAAGCAAGATAGTAGGGTTGTTACTATCTTGCTCATTTGTACGATCTGCTTCTTTCCGAGAATCTCAGAAAGAAGAGCTATAGTGATTTGCCCATCGGTGCGATCAAGGATCGCGGGCCTTCGAATAGGAGTCGAGCTAGGCTCCGAACGAAGTAAACAAACTTGTCCCTTTATATTTTCCGCTGCTTACTCAAATTGTTTTGAAATACGAAAAGAAAAGTTTTTAAAAGAGTACGATATTCACCCCCCTCTATCGTACTCATCCGATCTATCAGGATCAAGTCCTCCAGACCTATCCACCTGGCTTCCACGATATACCGAGATTTCTCACCTTACCTAGCCTCCAACTAGGACTTCCCTTGCCTAGCCTACAACTAGGACTTCCCTAGATCAAACTCCATAATTAACATACTTAAGCATTCTTAAACATATTTGTCTGACATTAAAACCTTGAAGGTCGATTGCACCAACACTTTCACCTGGCTTCACTCACCAGGATTTTCCTTAACTACCTAGCTTCACTCACCAGGATTACCAACTACCTGGCTTCACTCACCAAGTCCTTCCATCTGCCTAATTTCACTCACTAGGACTTTCACCTGGCTTCACTCATCATGATTTTCCTTCATCCTATCTTCACTCACTAGGGCTTTCACCTGGTTTCACTCACTAAGATTTTCCTTTACTACCTGGCTTCACTCACTAGGGCTTCCACCAACAAGTGTCTAGTCAACACTGACCACTTGAATTTTCAACTTCTGCTAACCTTCTTGCTGGACTTGCCTTTGCCTAACCTCCAGTACGGACGATTGCTCTTGCAATCTCCAATCTTGATCATATCATCTCCATGTATTACCAAAAATCAAAACCCAAACTCAAGCTTGAGCCAACTCAAGCTTGGTCAACCTTGACTAGAGGGATATTGCACCAACATCTCTCTCCTTATCCTCTCTCGCCATACTTTCTCTCCGATCACACTCTGTTTTCTCTTTTTTTTTCTCATCACACTTTCTCTCTCCTCAATCTCTCTCATCATACACACTCTCCTCATTTTCTCTCATCACACTTTCTCTCTCTTCATTCACTCTCATCATACTTTCACTCTCATAATATTTTCTTTCTCATCCTCTTTCATCATGCTCTCTCCCATCATAGTCTCTATTCTCATTTTTTCTCATCACATTTTCCCTCTTTTTATTCTTTGCTATCACATTTTCTCTCTCATCATACATTCTTATCATATTTTTCTCTCACATTCAACTTTCTCTCACATCTATTTTTTTCTCTTATTTTCTTTAAGGGTAAAAAAGAAAATTTTAGTTTATTCTGATAAAAAATATTCAACTAACCAAATATTATTTTTAAGAGTGATATCCATGCTCATACTCATTTCTATTCTACAATACTATGATTCTCATTCCCATTCTCATTCCTAAGAAAGAACCAAACGTCACTTAGTAAAGAGAATAACATTGTAGCATGTGATTCATACCACATATACTATACTTATAATAAGGGTAGAGGAGAATGGATCCCTACTTCTCTACTATGTGAGACCTTTGAGATTATAAGTTAATCTCAATCTTATTTTAAATGACTATTTAGCTATCTACTTGAAGTTCTAATCAGTGTTTACTACTTTAGCATGTTTTCTATTGGCTATGGGTGATTTGGCCTATAGAGCATAACTAGGAAAGCGACTGATTAGAATGAATAGATTCTAACTAAAAAGGAAAATTAAATAGATTTATATCTTTTGATGTTATTCATTAGTTGACCTATTTTTGTTGTGTATAGAAATGTTTGTAAATATTTAAATATGGAATATATTCTTGAAATAATAGCCATAATGAAAGATTAGAGATATTTATATTGATGTAAATGAAAATAATTTAATCTAGGTAAAGACAAGTTATTGATGTCTCTGATTTATTCTATAGAGCAACTATGTAAGGTGTAATAATCTTTTTAGCAATAATTGCTCACTATGCTTGTTGTCGCACAAACCATTTTTCCTAAAGTAAGGATTAGATGTTCTTATTTAGTCTTTGTAACTAATTAGTGTTTTGCTCTGCTCTTTATGACTTGATTATAATATAGTTTATGTGGTTTATATGGTCTTTGTGACTAGTTAACATTTATGGATTGACTTGGACGAGTGTGAGATGTTAGAGTTCGTAAGGTAAGAAGGCACCCTTTCCCCTTACTCTTCCAATCCATTCACCTTCCTCCATCAATAAAGAAAGGGGAAGAGACCTTCTACACCTATATAAGGTCATCCAAAGCAATCTAAAGAAGTTGATCATAAGAGTGAAGGAAGAATACAAGAGAAGGCTTGGGATTTAGTTCATGGAATCTTGAAGAGCTTTCTGATTCGTTCGTGATCGTTCTTCCGAGGATAAGCAAAGATCAAGATCTACTACGGGAGATCACTGTGAGTTTTACAGATTTCATATTTCTATATTTCATACTTTAGAATCAACAACATCACCACCAACCATCATTAGGCTTTATCTTCACTACCCACTCGATCAATATCTTGATCTTCCTAAAAGTAAGGTAAATCCTTCTTTGTTTGAACTAAAGCATTTAAAATATCTTGACTTAAGCTTCAACAACTTCTCATCCCTGGTGCCTAGTATGATTTCCTCGCTTGTTCATTTGGAACATCTTAATCTATCTTGTGTAAACTTTGATGGATTAATTCCTCAACAATTGGGCAATCTTTCTAATCTACGCTTCCTCGACCTTAGTTGTTACGATTGCTATTCTTCACTATGGTCAAATAATCTAGGTTGGCTCTCCCACCTGACTCTTCTAGAATATCTAGATATGAGTTGTGTTAATCTCTCTTCAATAAATAGCTGGATTCACCAAATTAATTACAATAGCCTAGAGCATCTTGCTCTGTCAAATTATTTGTTACAAGATGAAGTAGGAGCTAATGTAAATACGATTGATGCGGATATATTTATGGGGCCCAAGGGAAATTATGGAGAAGAAGAGGTGTATTTCGGTCTTTTGATAGAGGAAAAGGGGATACTGCTTCATCTGGGGAGGTGGAGGCCGCCGCTCGCAGGAGGAGAGGATTAGGGGGTTTTTCTGACGAGGCCACCGCTAGAGGAGGGGTTTTGGAGGTTGTCCACCATGTTGACACGGTAGTCGGCAACGACATCTCCGCTCCTCCTCTCTTCTCTCTCACGAGCGTCCTCCTTGCTCCACAGCAGTTTGATACCCGCCCCTTAGCGTCACTGCAGGCCACCCTCGATCCACTCCAGCGCCAAGGGCTCCGCCATCGCACTCCTGGGCCAATAGCTTTTGTGCCATGACTGGCCTCTGCCTTCGTGCCACAACTGACTACCTCATGCACAGGGATCTGAGCTCACGCACACTATCATCGCCGACTATGCCGACGCCCTCAAGTGAGGGCTCCTCCGTCGACCAATGACGCTCCTTTCCTCCTTCGTATGCGGGCCGCCGGCACTACAAGTCAGAGTAGTCAGATCTCGCCGCTGGCTTAGGCCTCTGGGGTGCTGTAGCCATGCACCCCCTGCAGTGCTTTGCGCTAACTCCGCCCCCTTCCGACCACCACTTCTAGCTACAGCCATTGGCTGACCCACGACTTTCACTGATCACACAACGTCATCGTCGCTGTTGGCACCCCTATCGCCAGATATAACTATCCAACACCGCTGCCATGTTTACGGTGCCTACCCAGCCCTCGATCTGCATGGTCATACACTTCCGACGCTGATCCAATATTTGATCCATGTCAATGTACGGTTTCAGTGCTGATCCGACCCTCAGACCACTACTGATTCGACCTTTGGGGCACTGTTGTTGTACTCTGCCTCCGTGATCTGTGTTCTGTCCTGCATGCTGTATTCCAACTATTAAGCCATTATGTTTCGACCTTCACACTATTATTATGATTGCGAGATATTGGTATTATCTAGTCTGCGTGTCGCTTTCATATTTCGGTCTGCGTGCCATTGCCATATTTTGGCCTACGTGTCGCTGTTGTATTCCGACTGTGCTGACTTTCCGATCCATGCTGCATCTGGCTCCGTGCCGTCACCTCTGAATCTAGCTCCTCATCCGACTCACATTTACCTACCCTTCTGGATCACGATGACTCGATCATCCTTATGATCAACTCGCTGATCTACTAGAGGGTGCCCCCAGGCCAGGGTACATCATCGTACTCATTGTTTATTCATTTCATTACTCTACTATTTATCCTGTTCCTTATATATTCGTGGGATCTGCCTCGAGCATTGGGGTGCCAGGGACCGAGGCAATCCGGACTCTACTTGTAGGTAGCATTGACCAGATATCTTTTGATGGCTTGGTCAACATAAAAGACAGCTCATCACACTCCCCTTCAAGACATGATGACTTGGTCAACACTTCAGCCACATCATCACCAGCAGTTCTGTCTTCTCAGATTCCCAATAGAATCATATTGGCGCCATCTGTGGGAACTATGCCTGATCTGCAATGTGAAGATGAACGACGCTGAAAAACACTATCATCATCATCATCCCGATGGTTTTTGACAGACATATCATATTCTCCTCACTCCATGGATATTCGGGAGTCGAGGAATTGAGTTAGATCCTTAGCTGGTCGACAGGTCAGTTTTTTTATTATATTTTCTCCTTCAGTCATAGGATATGCCATAACTCCCTGATCAGAAATGAGCGGTACAAGTCTCCGATTAGGATCTCAGGGCCTAGCTCTCTGATCATAGACTAGAAGTCGAACGACAACTATAAACCCTCGAGTCAGAGACTCCCGTGCCAATCGGTCGGGTTTGAGTTATATTAGAGACATGGGCTCTAGAAGTCGAGTGGAGATTATAAACCCTCAAGTCAGAGACTCCCGTTCTGATTAGTCGGATTTGAGTTATATTAGAGCCACGGGCTTTAGAAGTCGAGCGGTCTTCACTGGTCTCATACCAGCTTATCAGATCCATTATCTCCTCCGTTCAGGGTCTAGCGGTCGTCACTAGTCTCTAACCAGCATATCAGATCCTTTATCTCTCCCGTTCGGGGTCAAGCAATCGTTACCTGACTCGGACCAGCTTATCGGATCCTTTATCTCCCCCATTCAGGGTCTAGCGATCGTCACTAGTCTCATACCATCATATCAGATCCTTTATCTCCCCTGTTTGGGGTCGAGCGGTGGTTAATGGTTTCAAACCAGCTTATCAGATCCTTTATCTCCCCCGTTCAGGGTCTATCTGTCGTCATTGGTCTTGAACCAGCATATCAGATCCTTTATCTCCCTCATTCGGGGTCGAGCGGTCGTCACTGGTCTCGGACCAACATATCGGATTCCTTATCTTCCCCGTTCAAGGTCGAGCGGTCGTCACTGGTCTCGGACCAGCATATCAGATAACTTTTCTCCCCCGTTCGGGGTCGAGTGGTCATCACTGTTCTTAGACCAGCATATCTGATTCCTTATCTCCCCTGTTCGGGGGTCGAGCAATCTTCACTAGTCTCAGACCAGCATATCGGATCCCCTATCTCCCCCGTTCAAGGTCGAGCGGTCTTCACTGGTCTTGGACCATCTTACCGGATCCCTTATCTCCCTCGTTCGATGTCTAGTAGACGCCACTGGTCTCAGACTAGCTTATTGTGGTATTTATCTCCCCCGCTCGAGGTCGAGCTATCTCTACTAGTCTCGAACCAGAGTATCTCACAGGCTCTACGCCCGCTCATCTCACAACTTTCGCTTTAGTGCACCTTCGATTTCATGGGCTACGCTAGCTCTCGTTCAATTGTCGGCCTCTATGCCCGCTCGGCTCATGACTTTCACTTTCATGCACCTTCGATTTCACGGGCTACACTCTCGTTTAGTTGGCAGGCTCTACGCTCGCTCGACTCATGACTTTCACTTTCGTGCGCCTTCGATTTCACGGGCTATGCTCCCGTTTAATTGTTAGGCTCTACGTCGCTTGGCTCACGACTTTCACTTTCGTGCGCCTTCGATTTCACAGGCTACTTTCCAGTTTAGTTGTCAAGCTCAACGCCCGCTCGGCTCACAACTTTCGCTTTTGTGCGCCTTTGATTTCACAGGCTAGCTCCAGTTCAGTTGTTGGGCTCTACGCCTGTTTGGCTCACGACTTTCGCTTTTGTGCATCTTCTGTCTCACGAGCTATGCTCCCGTTCAGTTCTCAGGCTCTATGCCCGCTCGAACCATGACTTTCACTTTCGTTGCCCAATCACCTGTTTAGCATTCGTATGCTTGACATCATTTGGCATTAACTCGGTCTCCTTCTTGGCCTCGCTCATTGCTCTGTCGGTACCTGTCTCATTCGACACTCGGGCAGCACTATTTTTTACCATTCCCATCATCGCTATCGTTGTTCGATTGGCATCGCTCTTGTCACTTGTTCAACACCACTTTTGTTGCTCGATCAACATCGTCATAGATACGGGCTTGACATTACATGACGAACCTAGCAATCTAACTCTGTACTCGAGAGCGATTCAGCCTTTGCAACATACTATCTAGTCAGTCAGACTCGTGCCTCTTTTAACTAGACTTGAAGGGGACACTAGTTATGCAGATATATTTATGGGGCCCAAGGGGAATTATGGAGAAGAAGAAGGGTATTTCAGTCTTTTGATAGAGGAAGGGTTTTGGTTTTTAATGGCTACTGTGCATCGCGTGTAAAGAGAGAGGAGTGGGGGCGTTTCTTCTTCTGGGGAGGAGGTCGCCGCCAACGGGAGGAGAGGATTAGGGTTTTTTTTTGGATTTGGACGAGGCCGCCACTTGAGGAGGGGTTTTGGAGGCTCTCCACCATGTTGCCGTTAGCCGGCAATGACATCTCCACTCCTCCTCTTTTCTCTCTCACTAGCGTCTTCCTTGCTCCACAGTAATTCGATAGCTGCCCCTCAACGCCGCCGTAGGCCACCCTCAAACCGCTCCAGCGCCAAGGGCGTTGCCATCGCACTCCAGGGCCGTAGCTTTCGTGCCCGACTGACCATCGCCTTTGCACCACAGCTGACTACCTAACACATAGGGATATGAGCTCATGCACACCTCCGTCGTCGACTACGCCGATGCCCTCAAGTGAGGGCTCCACCGTCAGCCGATGACCCTCCTTTCCACCCCCGTATGTGGGTCGCCAGCGCTACAAGCCGTAGCAGTCAGTTCTCGCCTCTGCCTTAGGCCTCCGGGGGTGCTACAACCATGCAACCCTTTCGGTGCTTTGCGCTAACTCTGCCCCCTTCCGGCCACCGCTTCTAGCGGTAGCCATTGGTCGACCCACGACATTCGCCAACTGCACACCGCCATCGCCGTTGTTGGCACCCCTATCGCCAGATACGACCATCTAGAGACGCTGCCATGTTCGTGGTGCCTGTCCATCCCTCGATCTGTGCGGTCATACACTTCCGACACCAATCTGATATTTGATCCATGTCGATGTACGATTTCGGCGCTGATCCGACCCTCAGGCCACTACTGATACGGCCTTCAGGCCACTATTGCTATACTCTACCTCTGTGATATGTGTTCTACCCTGCATGCTGTGTTCCGACTATCGAGTCGTTATGTTTCGGCCTTCACACTATTATTATGATTGTGAGTTATTGGTATTATTCGGGTTGTGTGCTGCTTTCATATTCTTGTATGCGTGCCACTGTCATATTTCGGCCTACGTGTCATTGTTGTATTCCAACTATACTGACTTTTGGATCGATGCTACATTCGGCTCTATGTCGTCACCTTCAGATCCATCTCCTCATCCGGCTCACATTCACCTACCCTTCCTGATCACGACGACTCAATCATCCTTATGATCAACTCATCGATCTACCAGAGGGCACCCCCCTGTGTCAGGGTATATCATCGTAGTCATTGTTTATTCATTTCATTACTCTACTATTTAACATGTTCCTTATATATTCGTGGGATCTGCCTCGAGCATCGGGGTGTCAGGGACCGGGGCAACCCAGACCCTGCTTGCAGGTAGCATTGACCAGAGATCTTTTGATGACTTAATCAACATAGAAGAAAACTCATCATATTCTCCCTCTAGAACATGATGACTTGATCAGCACTCCAGCCACACATCACTGGTAATTTTGTTTTATCAACGATAAAACTCAAAAATTCGTTAAGCATTTGGATTTTGCTTGTAATTCTTTAACAAAAGTTCCAATTTATATGGAAAGTTTTATCCATCTGGAGTACTAGATTTATCTTGGAATTAATTATATAATTGGAGAGATACCTTTGAGCATGAGCAATTTTATCCACTTGATGCATTTAGATTTGTCTCGGAATCATATCACTGGAGAGATACCTCTGAGCATGACCAACCTCACTAGCCATTGGTCGACCCACGACATTCGCCAACTGCACAGCGCCATCGCCGCTGTTGGCACCCCTATCGCCAGATACGACCATCTAGCGACACTGCCATGTTCGTGGTGCCTGCCCAGCCCTCGATCTGTGCGGTCATACACTTCCGACACCAATCTGATATTTGATCCATGTCGATGTACAATTTCGACGCTGATCCGGCCCTCAGGCCACTACTGATACGACCTTCAGGCCACTATTGCTATACTCTACCTCTGTGATATGTGTTCTACCCTGCATGCTGTGTTCCGACTATCGAGTCGTTATGTTTCGGCCTTCACACTATTATTATGATTGCGAGTTATTGGTATTATTCGGGTTGTGTGCCGCTTTCATATTCTTGTATGCGTGCCACTGTCATATTTCGGCCTACGTGTCATTGTTGTATTCCAACTATACTGACTTCTGGATCGATGCTACATTCGGCTCTGTGTCGTCACCTTCGGATCCATCTCCTCATCCGGCTCACATTCACCTACCCTTCCTAATCACGATGACTCAATCATCCTTATGATCAACTCATCGATCTACCAGAGGGCACCCCCCTGTGTCAGGGTATATCATCGTAGTCATTGTTTATTCATTTCATTACTCTACTATTTAACATGTTCCTTATATATTCGTGGGATCTGCCTCGAACATCGGGGTGTCAGGGACCGGGGCAACCCAGACCCTGCTTGCAGGTAGCATTGACCAGAGATCTTTTGATGACTTAATCAACATAGAAGACAACTCATCATACTCTCCCTCTAGAACATGATGACTTGATCAGCACTCCAGCCACACATCATTGGTAATTTTGTTTTATCAACGATAAAACTCAAAAATTCGTTAAGCATTTGGATTTTGCTTGTAATTCTTTAACAAAAGTTCCAATTTATATGGAAAGTTTTATCCATCTGGAGTACTAGATTTATCTTGGAATTAATTATATAATTGGAGAGATACCTTTGAGCATGAGCAATTTTATCCACTTGATGCATTTAGATTTGTCTCGGAATCATATCACTGGAGAGATACCTCTGAGCATGACCAACCTCACTAGCTTATTATATTTGGATTTGTCATTTAATGGATATTTTGGACGTATACTAGATTTTTTGGGCAACCTCTCTAGCTTGTTACTTTTGGATTTGTCATCTAATGAATTTTCTGGACGCATACCAGATGCTTTGTGCAATATAATCTCATCTATTTGGAGGAGTTATTACTATCTGATAATAATATTTCTGGTCAAGTACCAGAAAACATTGGCAATATTATGCATCAATGAATAACTTGATGGGGGCAAGTACCATTGAGTTTGGGTGATTATGCAACTTGGAGACTCGATTTGTCTTTGAATAATATTTGTGGAGAACTAACAAATCTCCTTGAGCATTAATGGCAATAAGTTGAGTGAGTAAATCCCTTCCGGTCTCGGGCAACTAGACCCATTAAAATACTTGGAGCTAGTAAATGGAATCAAACTTCACTTCTAATAAAAATAAATATAATTGGCAATTTATTAATAATCAAGCTTCCTAACAAGATCGACTAAAATTCGAAATCAATAAGCTAAAACCTAATGCATCAACAACTCATTATGCCTTCGTTTTGCAAGCCAACTGTAGAGGAACCGGTGGATCCGAGAATTTTCCATCCACAATTTGTTGAAAGATCCATTTGTTGGCGGCGTCAGTATAGTGAACTCCATCCCAAATGATCCTCTTCGATGGATTCTGGCATGCCTTTCCAACAATCACCTCTTTTCCATTTCTTGTCACTGTCGATCCACATCCTATATTCATATTGTAGTTGTACTTTCCTCCATGCCCACAACATGCTACAAGTGGCAACTCAAATCCTAAAAAAAAAAATCATATTTATAAGAATTTAAAAGTTAAAATGTAAGGTTTAATTGTAATTCTTACGAACCATGCTGGTGCGGATGGCTTAGGAGCTCGCGCTTGACCGAGAAAATATCCACGTAGGTGAAGACACCTAGTGGGAGATCCTTTCTCAGTTGACTCAAAGTCTGGTTTAGCTTTTGGTTGAATAGCTGGGCTACGTAGTTAAAGGGGGCCCCACAGCCAAAACGGTCCACCTCTGGCGCTTTAAGGGTGAGTCGGTCTAAAACATAAGGGAGGCAGCCAAAAGGCCCAGTGTTATGAATCCAAAAGTACCTCCCTCCATCCGAATAAATACTCTGCAAACACCCAAACAAAAATAGACAAAACAAAACACTCCCTAGTATTAACATTGATATCTCAAAAACGAACAAACTACAAAAGATTAAGAAATTAAATCCACCTGAATGGCGAGAACAAACTTATCCAAGATATCAGGAATGGCCGATTTGACTTCGTCGGTGGTCCAGTTTCTAAAATAACTCTCCGTGAGGTCGTTCTGGCCAATGTCGATCGTGTATAGGGCTTGAGAGAAGTACTCTTCCTTCGGCAGTTGATCCTTGAACAATCCTACACACAAACGATAATTTAATTTCTATATTATGAATTCATATATTAGCTAGTAGATTTTAGATCTGCAATGCAAGAGAAGCCATCAATTTCATTAAAAAAAGTTAAGTACAATATATGAATTGTATTATGAAGTGAATAAATTGTATTATGAAGTGAATAAGTGATTAAGTTATATTATAACGAATAAATAAAGAGTTTTTAGTATTATTGTGTACCTTGTTGTATGAGTGCTTGGGAGCGAGACTTGAACTGGGAGAACTCCCAAGTCTGGACATCCATGGATATGGGGCTGAAGCCAGACTGGCTCAGTGTGGCGTAAGGCTGCCTGATCGTTGACCCGGCCGTGGCAAAGTTTGCACCGTGAGAGAAATTGGTGCCAATAGAGTTGAGATAAGCGCTGAGGAACGGGAGGCCCAGGCTACTTGCTGCAATAATATTATGATTTTACAAGTGAGATGATGGAAATTAAACTATTAATTGCCATAATTGAGATTGAAATAAATGAATGCGCATACCTATGAAGTCGACAATGAGACGACCGTCAGAGTACCGGCCGACCGGCTTGCCAAAAAAGGACTCGCCGTAAGGTGGCGGGGCCGCCCCGAAGGCGGCTGACAGCCCACCAGTGTCAGAGTTGGAGTCGCCGAAGTTGAAGATGGCTGGGAAGTGACAAGAATCAGAGGAGGCGGCTACGGTGAGAAAGGCTTGGACAAGAAGGAGCCATTGGAGGCAGCTAGAAGCCATAGAGAAGAAGGAGAAGAAAATTGAGTTTAATTGGAATAGAATTGGTGTGGTATAAATAGAGGGAAGGGGAGCATACAACGTATATATAGATAAATGTATCATTGACTTTTTCATAATTTTATCTTTGGAAATAGCTTATAGATTATCTTTTTGCTAATGGTTTTATCTTATGTAAATCATTATCATAAGTTTCTTATCTTTAGTTAGACAATTAAAGATAAAGATAGCTTATTTTTATTAGATAAGATTATTAATAGATGGCTTCGTCTTTAATATTTTCTATTCATAATTTTTTATTACATATGCATGAATCATTCTAATTTTTTCCTTTAATTATTTATTTACTTATTTGCATTATTCAATCGTTTAAAAATCAAACCAAACAAATCAAAAAAAATTAAATGGAATTGTGTTCGAAAAACCAAATTGACTGAACTTTCTCATCAAAATCAAATAAACCAAACAGAATAAAATCGATTAATTCGGTTGATTAACACCATCAATTGATTAATATTAAGTATATGAATTGAGCTGGGTGGTTATTGTCTTAGATATATTAAGCAGTTAGCTGATGATATTTCAATTTAAATTGAACCAAATAAATTTTTTAAAAAATATTTTAAAAAAGTCCAGTGGGTCAATACCTTTCAGTCTTGGGCATATCTCTACTGCAATTCATGTATAGCTCATGGAATTTATTACAGGGCATCATGACTGAAGCTCACTTCTCAAGCTAGCTCACTGACTTAAGTGATTTGGATACATCTTATAACTCCTTGAATTTGATTTTATCATACGATTGGCTTCCTCCTTTGCATGCTGAGATGATTATGGAGGAGAAGGAGAGAGAGGAAGAGAGGAGGAAGAAGAAGCCTTGAATAAGCACACACTTATTCTTCATTACTATGGTCGGCCACTTAATAGAGGTTTTATACCTCCATGTAATACCAAGAGTCATGACTCTTGGTCTTCTTCATGAGGTGGCACACAATGATGTAGCCTTGATGATATGGAATATCATCATTGTCCAACCCATGCCAAGTCACAATGAGGTGACATTTGATCAAGTCAAACTTGACCCTTCATCTTCTCTCTCAAGTCAAGTCAAACTTGACCTCTTATCTCCCATGGTTAATCAAATCTACCATTTGATTCAAATCAATTTAATTTAATAAATCTCTATTCATTGGTTTAAATTGACTCAATGAATCATAGTCTAAATTAGACTCATTCGACACATGAATCAAATTGAGTCCAACTCAATTAGTCTAATTTGGATTACTCTTAATCCAATTTGGTTCATCACATGAACCTAATCCTCTTGGTGCATCATATGAACCTAATCTCCATCTAACTTCTCTTTGTGTGTGACCTTATAAGTTCTTGTAACGTTGGCAATGCTCCTAAACCCATTTAGAAACATAAGCAATGAGCAGTATCTAGCAACACATCATTACTACCCAAGTTACAAGAATGTTGAGATCCAACATCACCATTGTGACTACTAATTGTGACTCTGATAATATGTGACAACGTCTTTCTATCCTTGACATCTAAATTGATCAATTGAGGCATAGACCGTGTCATCCTCTAATCAATCTATGTTTTGAATTCCAAGTAGACTCACTCTAATCAAATGAGCTCAATATCTCATATTGACTTATTTGGACATGATCATACACTTAGTGGTCTCACTCTATCAAGAATCATGATATCACTCCCGTCATATAGGAGGGATAGATCCCATTTACATCACTCACATCCCTTCCCATAATTTGTTACATACCCAGTAGTCACCTTTATAGTCCACCTATTTACGGGTGACTTTTGACGAAGCCAAAGTATGCAACTTCTTATGTAGGGAACCATGGTGACTTCAGGCCCAAGGACTGATAGTCATACTAATAGTCACATGAGAAAGTATATGACACTCATATAATGATCCATTATACTTTCTCATGGCGGATCATTCAGTATACATTCTCCAATGCATACCTATGTGTCAACTTGATATATAATATCCATGACTTGTGAGATCAAGTCATCCAGTTGACCTCATGCTAGTCTCATCGCATTAACATTGTCCCTGAATGTTAATGCTTGACTAGGAATGATTAAGAGTAGTGTTCTCTATATCATCTCATTATCAATTCAACCAATCGATTGATATAGATAAGAACCTTCTACTCAAGGACGCTATTATACTCAGTTATTTAACACTAATACAAGTAAGTATAATAACCATAAAGAAATACCTTTATAAATATATATAGGAATATGATACATTGAGTCCATATAACAATCATCACATGATCGGCTCTAGGGCTCTCACTAATAATGACTATGCCTATGGGGCATGGCTTGCCTATGGGTGGTGGGGGTGGAGGCACACAACCTTGCCAAGGGGCACAACCAAGTTGATGTTCTTCTTCTAAAGTTACTCCAATGTGCCTTTCCACTCCATTTTGGCTCCAAATTACGTCAATCAAAATAAGCAAAGAGCATATCTCCAAACAAATAGTATGGAAATATGAAATAACAATGATTAGGATGCAATAAACATAAATTATATGCATAAAATACAAGTAAATGTGCATCAAACATTACATAAAAACATATATAATCTACGAACATCGGCTAGATATTAACTTAAGCCCACACATTTTCAATTCAATCATCTTTCACACATTCACTATTATTAATCATCAAGTTCTTATGCCTTACTATCACATTCTTACTTGCATCTTTTAATCTTTAGGGGTTGAAATTAATAGAGGAAATATTCAACCCTTGAGTAATTTTAACAGAATAGGGTATAAACAATTTAATTTAGCCAAACTAGTCCTTAGAGGAAATATCTTAGTTTGGAAGGATGACAAACAGACCCATCCTAAGGTTGATGAGACCCCAATTGAATCAACTAGTGATACAGAACAACTACCCACACCTCCAACACCACAAGCATCTTCAATACTTTCATCAACTTTAACTTTATAAGAGTGTGTGACTGAACTAAAGACAACTATCACTCATGGATTTCAGCTTATGGAAAATTGGATGGATGAAATCATGGAGATATTACATACTTAACTTACGAGTCAACAAACCCTACCTTTGGACCAGACCAATTTATCATAGATTATTTTTTTAACAGTTATTTCTCTTACTATCAGTTAAATGTTGTTCTTGACTTACATTTTATCATTTATGATT
This sequence comes from Zingiber officinale, assembly GCF_018446385.1. NCBI lineage: Eukaryota > Viridiplantae > Streptophyta > Magnoliopsida > Zingiberales > Zingiberaceae > Zingiber > Zingiber officinale. Next base: position 51,463,138 of record NC_055993.1, read on the forward strand.
AAGTTATCATTTTATCTGACTTGAATTCTTATCTTAGTTTGTATTTTGATTAAATATTATTTGATTTGGTTAACTTATTTTTATCTAACTTGAATCCATCAATAGTTAAATCATCACTTGATTATATGCCACGTATTATTTGCATTTTAACCCATTTTTTATATATGAAAAAGAGGGGGAGAGATAAAGAAAATTTTAATTCCTTATCTGATTAAGGTGGAGCAATAATTAAGGGAGAGTTATTTATTCAATTATTTTATTCATGTTTAACTACACTAACTCTATCTTCTTACATACATTGAATACGACAACTTGTTTTCAACTTTTTCATTATTGATTACTAAATTTAATTTAGTTTTCATATTATTAAAAAGGAAGAAATTATTGGTGTTGGGTACCCAACATGTAACCGAGAGTTTAGATATATGACTATGATTAATGTTAGGTTAGTTGTAATCTAACTAATTGTGTAAAGTTTGCAAGTGCATGATACTTGATAGATGTTAAAGTCCTTGTTGTGAACCATAAAGTAACAAAGTACAAGTGGATCTAGGCATCTAAGTCCTGAATGGAAATCAGGTAATCTTGTCTGAAGGCAGAAAAGATGGCGCGCTGGCTCAAGTGGAAGTTAGTTAACGAATAGTTGACTTCCTAATCTATGATGAAGCACCTCAACGCTCCTATACACAATCAGATGATCTAACAAAGTGTTAGTGAATAAGGACTAGGGTGGCGATCCCTGGCTAGGCCCTCCGACACACAAGTCAATTTGATCTCCAGAAGGTGGATGAAGAACAGTAAGGAAAATGCTTGTGAGAAATAGGGTTCAGATGAAGATGCTTGCGTACCTTACCAACGGAGAGGATCCCTCTTTTTATACCACCTCACATAACCTCCGTAATCGTGAGATGGTCCCTGATACATCATAGTTTGTTAGAAGATAAAAGAAAGTACAACCTGGGTGTTTTATATAGTACGAAGAATCTTTTTTCTACCCACGTATATACCTCTTTTGTCATTTATTCATCAACCTTTATTGAGGTGATTAAGAGAATATGCTGCTATAATTAATATGAGAAACATAATAACCTTCGAAGAAATCCATAAAGGAATATCCCCCGATAAGTTCTGATAGGTTATCTTAATGTTGTCTGTTCCTAGTCTACTGAATATATCTCGATCGGTCCATAAGGTTGACCATATTACTTGCCATGATATCAATTTGCTCTATCATATATTAAATACTATAGAGATCTTTTCAGAGATTAATATAATGTCCATAGTTTATGAAAGCTTTATTCAAGAAATCATATAATAGATCATGTATGTTATAGTTTTATCTCAGGGATAATGTGACATTAGGTAGCTTAAACCTAGTCGATCTGTGTCCGACTGAGTGGATGTGTAGTGTTTCTTAAGGTCACGTGTCTTTTAAGTCAGTCTGGGCTTTACTTGGCCAAGCGTACATGGAGAACCTTATGTTTGATCGGCCTTTGTCTGGCTAATCTTATACTAAGAGATCTACAAGGCCAGGTGTCTTTAAGCCCGCTCGATTATTACCCTGCTGGGTGTACATGGAGAGCCTTATATTTTATATACTATCCTTCCGATCTTATACTAAGAGGGTTTTAGAAGGTTTAAGCGCTTAGAGCATGATAATATTTTTACCTGATCAATATCCCTTACATTTGGCCGGCTACTTGACTAATCAGGTATATTATTTCCTGATTACCAGAGCAAAATGCTAGAGCTCTTATATCCAACTAGCTTTATGGCCGGTCATCTTTATTTGAGCATCCTACTTTGTAACTCCTAGGTCAGGACCCTAGAGTTTTATTGTGGGGCAATTGACAGAGTCATATGAGAAGTGCTTCGTCATTCTAACTTTAATCCCCACCTTACCTTGATTTTGACCACCACATCATCCTCGAGATCTGTTCACTATAACCTATATCACTAACCTCTCCTTCAAATCTAATTGAAGGAGATGTAAATGGTTGACTAAACTCAAGTTCTATTTCTTGTACATTTGCCTTCTTACTAGGGTTGTTCGGCAATTCGTACTCTTACCCATACCTGATACACTTAGTGATTTTTTCAAGAATCGCTTGCTGATAACTGATTATTTTATAAAGGAGGGAATACTAAGGAGTTGTGGAAAAGTATTTTGTTTTCAAAAAATATGTCTCTTGTTCTGTCTATCATAAATGGCCATTTATGGTGAGTGCCACGTGGCACCACTACTCATTTTCTACGACATTTTCTGACATTTCCTACTTTGTATGACACAACAACACATCCCCCTTTTCAAATCAATGACTCTCCTTAGTCTTTCCATTCCAAGAGTCTTTTGCTCCATGGTATACTTCTAGTTCTTCAAGTTTCGATGCCTCTGATCGAGCCTATCTCTATTCCAGATATGAAATACCTCTTAATTACTGCATTCGCCTTCCTTTCCCAACTGATCGTCCTCACCTTCCTTCTAATAACTATATTACTTTCTTTTCTGACCAATTAGTGGTCGGTCTACATTTTCCCATTCATCTCTTTTTGTCAGCAGTAAGCCAATACTTCCGCATTCCCTTGTAACAATTTGTTCTAAACAACTTTCATTATATGTGTAGAATATTCAAGTTATTCAGTCTATTCAGAATTTCTCCTACTCCCCGTAATCTTTATTTTTTTCTTACACTAAAAAATCAGAATTCAGGATTTTTCTCTTCTAATCCTGACCGAAAGCGGTCTTCTTCAAGAACATGCCATCCTTGAATAAGAGATGGAAATCCCATTTCTTCTTTATAGAAATACCTAATTCTGTCACTTGGCCCATTGCTTGGCAATCTTCCTTTCCTCGTCTTCTTTATCCTACAAAATTGAAGTAGGACCCCATTTTTCTTACCTATCTTCCCAAACTGAGCCATCAACATTTTAAAATCCATAAATGGTTACAGGAGGACTTTTTATATATTTTTGGTCTAAGCCCCATTCAAAAGAGATTACTTAGTCCCTTTAGTAAGTTTTATTAATTTTGATACTTACACTATCTCTAATTAAGGTATTTTTTATTTCGTGCAGTGGATTTTATTCTCTTATCCTTGATCAATGAGTCAATTGATCAAGAATAGGAATTATTGGCTAAGCGGGGTTTATCAGTACCCCCTTCTCTCGATGAAGTCTTTGCAGATCCCATAGAGGAGACGGACATACCCAGGATATCTGGGGGGGTTACCTTCAAAACTTTCTTTGACCCCTATAAGCTCTTCTCCAAAGAAGGCATCTTCGCCAAAAAGGAAACACAAGAAGTGCAAGTTAACTCTTGCCCCTCCTGCTTGTTAGTTAGAGCCCTAGAGCCAATCATTTGATGATTGATGTATGGACTCGTTGTATCATATTCTTATATATATAAAGGCATTTGTTTATGGTTATTATGCTTACTTGTATTGGTGCCAAATAACTAAGTATAATAGCGTCCTTGAGTAGAAGGTTCTTACTTTTATCAATCAATTAGTTGAATCGATAGTGAGATGATATAGGGAACACTACTCTTAATCATTTCTAGTCAAGTATTAACATTCAGGGACAATGTTAATGCGACGAGACTAGCATGTAGGTCAACTCGATGACTTGATCTCACAAGTCATAGATATAGAGATATCAAGTTGACACATGGGTATGCATTGGAGAATGTATACTGAATGACCCGCCATGAGAAAGTATCATGGATTGTTATATGAGTGTCATATACTTTCTCATGTGGCTATTAGTATGACTATTAGTTCTTCGACCTGAAGTCACCATGGTTCCCTACATAATGAGTTACATACTTTGGCTTCGTCAAATGTCACCCGTAACTGGGTGGACTATAAAGGCGATTACTGGGTATGTAACAAATTATGCGAAGGGATGTGAGTGATCTAGATGAGATCTATCCCTCCTATATGACGGGAGAGACATCGATATTCTTGATAGAGTGAGACCACTAAGTGCATGGCCATGCCCAAATGAGTCAATATGAGATGTTGAGATCATTTAATTGAGTGAGTCTACTTGGGATTCAAGATTTAGATTGATTAGAGGATGACACGGTCTATGCCTCACATTGATCAATCTAGATGTCTAGGATAGAAGGACACTTGTCATATATTGTGAAGAGTCAGAGTTAGTAGTCACAAGGTGATGTTGGATCTCAACATTCTTGTAACTTGGGTAGTAATGATGTGTTGCTAGATACCGCTCATTACTTATGCTTCTAAATGGGTTTAGGAGCATTGCGAACGTTACAAGAACCTATAGGGCCACAAACAAAGGGCAATTAGATGGAGATTAGGTTCATTTGATGAACCAAGAGGATTAAGTTCATGTGATGAACCAAATTGGATTAAGAGTAATCCAATGTAAACTAATTGAGTTGGACTCAATTTGGTTCATATGTTAAATGAGTCTAATTTGGACTTAGACTCATTGAGCCAATTTAATTCAATGAATAGAGATTCATTAAATTAAAATTGACTTGAACCAATGGTTAGATTTGATCAACCATGGGAGAGAAGTGGTCAAGTTTGACTTGACTTGAGAGGAAGATGAAAGGTCAAGTTTGACTTGACCATTGCCACCTCATTTGTGAGTTGGCATTAAGTGGGCCAATGATGATGTTCCACATCATCAAGGTTGGCTTATGTGTGTGCAACCTCATGAGGGAGATCAAGAGTTGTGACTCTTGGTATCCCATGGAGATAAAATGCCCTCATGAAGTGGCCGGCCACTTTATGTGTGCATTTGATGTGCTTGGTGTAACTCCCATCTTCTTCCTCAAGTTCTCTCTTCTCTCCCTCTCCTCTACCTTGGCCGAACCTTTCAAAAGTGCTAGCACACCTTTTTGTTTGGTTTCTCCATCTCTTGCTTGTGTGTATACACATAGAAGAGTATCTACTTTGATATTCTCGAGATCCGACGAACCTTGGACGAGCGGGATTAGCGAAGGACATCGCATCAAGGGTAAATCTCTTCTCCTTTGTAGATCTAGTTTAGATCTAGGCTAGAAACTCGTACTCGAAGTTTTATGTAAATTTTATTTCTTCGCACGGATCCAGTGGCGGGGTTTCGGGGTTTCCGCAACACAAAAAGTGGTTTTTGCGGCCTGAAAAATCTAACAGTGGTATCAGAACCACGTGCGAAGCGCATACGAGTTTTTGTTTGTATTTTTATGAAAAATATCAGTTCTGTAATATTCTGTAAATTTACTATTTTTATAGATTTTATGGGTATTTTTCTTGTAGAAGCGAAGCACAAGAGTTTAGACACTTGTAGGCTTTGACTACCGAGAAAATTTTTCCGAAATGGCAAGGTTTCGCCCCAAATCGTTTTGGGACAGCGGGCTAAGGCGCTGTAGGATCACTTAGGAATACTCGTGATGATTATATCGTGGGTAGGGGTGCTGCCCCTAACCCCGCAATGGGCTTCGTTCCGGTCTTGCGCCCGAAAATCGCTAAACTGGAACGCCGGGAATTTTTACTCATAAAATCATAAAAATATTAGAAAAAAATTACAAAAATTTATGGAAATTACATAATTTAAAATTGTGTATCATTTTGTGATGGGCATGATCCAAAAGACCCCAATTTGATTGAAAATTATATTGTAATTCATAATATGGCCTGCGTGCCGTCATGTGATTGTGCGTGTTGTATATTTGATATGCGACCTGCACGTCGTGCCTTTCTATTTATTTATTCCTGTTGTAAATAGTTTAGACTCGAATGTAACTTGAGTTTCACTCTTTGTAATGTACAAAATGAAGCGGTGGAAGGTTCACTCGGGACAGAGTTACGAGGAGGGTGCGAGCAACATAAGGTAGTCAAAGGAAGGAGCTTGAGAAGCTGTTGACCTTAGGTTGACCATCCGATCTTCTCATTGGCTTGAGAAGATCGTAGTAGGGCCATGACTAATCACAAAATTAATTAATTGCTTGTGTGTGTATATGTGATGCATGCTAGATTAGTAATTAATTAGTGCCTTAACGATTAGATTAGATCTAAGTCGCACACATGATGCACCTCCACGATTAGATTAGATCTAAATCGAGTATATGATATGCATCGTCGATTAGATTAGATCTCAATCGCGTCAACTCAAAAATGCCTACCATACCGTGATACCTATCACTACCTCGATCACATGTTATTATTGAATCTGCCAAAGTAGAGCAGCACATATTATCTTGGTAGGGTACGGAGGGACAATTTTGGTCCCGCCTATCAACGCATGGGTGAATAAAAACTCAATTAGATTGAGTACAACTAGTTAAATCAAGTTTAACTGTAGGCATTTATCCAATAGTTGGAAGATGGGACAAAATCACGTTTATATTAACTCTTGGGCGTATTAGCCAAAGCTAACTCGAGTTTTAATATAAATGCGGATCTTGATCCTATAAACAAGAGTTGCATAGAGATGTAATTGGTAATTAGTTACCTACCGATCATACTAAGTCTTGGGTGATTTAGCCAAAGCTAACTCAAGGCGTAGTATGATGTGGATCTTGTCCCACTTGAATTATAGAATTCAGTGGGAGCATTATTTAATTAAAGGCCTAATTAAATGATTAATTGGAATATGATATTTATTTTTCTGTATTTTTCTGTTGTAGATTACCATGTTGTCAAACACAAACTCCTTCTTCCTGCGTTCTGTCCTTGATAAGGACAAGCTCAATGGAGCTAACTTCCTAGACTGGTACAGGAACCTGAGAATAGTTCTCACATAGGAATGAAAACTGTACGTCCTGGAGCAGCCCATTCCTAAGGCACCTCCTGCCACTGCCACGCGAGCTGATCGTGATGCTTACAAGAAGCATCAAGATGACGCATTAGATGTGTCATGTCTTATGCTCGCGACCATGAACTCTGAGCTTCAGAAGCAACACGAGTTGATTAGCGCTTATGATATGGTTGAACATCTTCGTCAACTATATCAAGGACAAGTGAGGCACGAGAGATTCGAGATCTCTAAGGCACTATTTCAGTGCAAGATGCAAGATGGGACTCCCGTAGGCCCATATGTACTCAAGATGATTGGGTACATAGAAAACCTACAGAGGTTGGGATTTCCCCTTGGCCAAGAGCTGGCCACTGACTTGATCTTGCAGTCCTTGCCAGAGAGCTACAGTCAGTTTGTCATGAACTACAACATGAACGAAATTGACAAGTCACTGCCCGAGCTGCTTAGCATGTTAAGAACTGCTGAGCTCAAGCTTGAGAAGGTTAAGCCCAACTCTATTATGATGGTTCAGAAACACAAGGGCAAGGGCAAGCCCAAAGGCAAGGGAAAGTCCCAAGTGAAGGGCAAAGGCAAGACACTGAAACCCAAAGGAGGGGTTGCCAAAGATGCTACCTGCTTCCACTGCGGTCAGACCGGGCACTAGAAGAGAAACTGCAAAGTTTACCTGGAAGATCTTAAGAAGAAGAGAAGTGAGACTTCCACTTCAGGTATCTATGTTATAGAAGTCAATCTATCTATTTCTTCATCATGGGTATTAGATACCAGATGTGCTTCTCACATTTGTACTAATGTCCAGGCGTTGAGAAATAGCAGGGCATTGACGAAGGGCGAGGTGGACCTACGAGTAGGCAATGGAGCATGGGTTGCTGCTGTTGCTGTAGGAACTTATCATCTATCTCTGCCTTCTGGGCTTGTATTAGAATTAGATGAATGTTGTTATGTGCCTGCTTTGACTAAGAACATTATATCAGTTTCTTGTTTAGACAAGAAAGGTTTTTCATTAACAATAAAGAACAAATGTTGTTCAGTTTATTTAAATGATATGTTCTATTTTAGTGCACCTCTAATGAACATACTCTATATTCTAGACCTTGAGAACCCTATCTATAAAATAAGTACCAAGAGGTTCAAGTCAAAAGACATAAACCAAACCTATATCTGGCACTGTCGCTTAGGTCATATAAATGACAAACGCTTATCCCAGCTCCATAAAGATGGTTTGCTGGACTCATTTGATTTTGAATCATATAAGGCATGCGAGTCATGCCTACTGGGCAAGATGACCAAGACTCCCTTTAGTGGACACAGTGAGAGAGCGACTGACTTGTTAGGACTTATACATAGTGATGTATGTGGCCCTTTCAATGTCATTGCTAGAGGTGGTTATAGGTACTTCATTACATTTACTGATGACTTCAGTAGATATGATTATGTGTACCTGATGACACATAAGTCAGAATCCTTTGAAAAGTTCAAAGAATTCAAGAATGAAGTACAAAACCAGCTTGGCAAGAGTATTAAGATACTTCGATCAGATCGAGGTGGTGAATACCTTAGCCATGAGTTTCGTGACTATCTAGCTGAGTGTAGGATTCTATCTCAACTCACTCCTCTTGGAACACCACAGTGGAATGATGTATCCGAAAGGAGGAATCGTACCCTATTAGATATGATACGGTCTATGATGAGTCACACAGATCTTCCTATGTATCTTTGGGGCTATTCTCTAGATACAGCAGCCTTCATTCTTAACCGAGTTCCATCTAAGGCTGTAATAAAGACATCATATAGGATATGGACTGGGAGAGATGCCCAGGTGTCTTTTATGAGGATTTGGGGTTATGAGGCTTACGTTCGACGTCAAGTCTCGGACAAATTGGGACCCAAATCCGATAAGTGCTATTTTATTGGATATCCCAAGGAAATGAAGGGATATTACTTCTACATTCCCAGTCAACACAAGATAGTTGTGGCTAAGACTGGGGTATTTCTAGAAAGAGATTTTGTTTCTAGAAAGACTAGTGGGAGTACGTTCGATCTTGAAGAAGTTCAAGATACGGACCATAGCACTGAATCCTCAATGGAAGTTGAACTGGAACCACAAAGTGTTGTGGATGATGTTGTTCCATAAGGAGTTGAGGAATAACAACCAGTCCAAGTAGACCTACCTCTTCGCAGGTCTGATAGGGTGCGTTGTCAGCCTGAGAGATATTCATTTCTCTTGTCTGACCATGGTGACGTTGTGCTCATTGAGGATGAGCCTACCTCCTATCAGGAAGCTGTGATGAGACCAGATTCCGAGAAATGGCTAGAGGCCATGAGATCCGAGATGGAATCCATGTACACTAACCAAGTATGGACTTTGGTTGATCCACCTCAAACCCATTGGGTGTAAGTGGGTCTTTAAGAGAAAGACTAACATGGATGAACTTATTTATAAGGGTCACTTGGTAGCTAAAGGTTTCAAGCAAATTCATGGTATTGACTATGATGAAACTTTTTCTCTAGTAGCGATGTTTAAGTCCATTCAGATCATGCTTGCTATTGCAGCGTACCACGATTATGAGATCTAGCAGATGGATGTCAAAACCGCGTTTCTGAATGGAAACTTGCTCGAGGATGTGTACATGACACAACCTGAGGGTTTTGTAGATCCACAGCATACTGGCAGAGTATACAAGCTGCATAGGTCCATTTATGGACTAAAGTAAGCTTCTCGGAGCTGGAATCTTCGATTCGATGATGCAATCAAACAGTTTGATTTCATCAAGAATGAAGATGAACCTTGTGTCTACAAGAAGGTTGTTGGGAGCACAGTTGTCTTCCTTATATTGTATGTGGATGACATACTACTCATTGGGAAAGACATCCCTTTGCTACAGTCTGTCAAGACTTGGCTAGGGACTTGTTTCTCAATGAAGGACTTAGGTGAAGCATCCCGCATTCTAGGGATACAGATCTAAGAGATTGTTTGGCCTAAGTCAGAGTACATACATTGACAAGGTACTACTTCGGTTTGCCATGCAGAACTTCAAGAAGGGATTTCTGCCGATGTCACATGGTGTAAGTCTTTCGAAGACTCAAGGTCCCTCTTCTAGAGAGGAGAGAGACCGCATGGATCAGATCCCTTATGCTTCAGCCATAGGATTTATCATGTACGCCATGCTATGTACTCGTCCTGATGTCTCATATGCTTTGAGTATGACGAGCAGATACCAGTCAGATCCAGGTGAAAGTCACTGGATAGCGGTCACGAATATTCTTAAGTACTTGAGAAGGACTAAAGAATATTTCTTGATATATGGAGGCGATGACGGGTTAGCTATAAAGGGTTATAGTGATGCTAGCTTCCAAACTGACCAAGATGATTATCGATCGCAATCTGGGTTCGTGTTTTGCATAAATGGTGGTGCTGTGAGCTGGAAGAGTTCGAAGCAGGACACAGTAGCTGATTCTACAACAGAGGCCGAGTATATTGCTGCATCAGAAGCAGCAAAGGAGGCAGTTTAGATCCGTTAGTTATTACTGAGCTTGGAGTGGTTCCTAGCATAGCTGATCCCATAGAGCTCTATTGTGACAACAATGGAGCAATAGCACAGGCCAAGGAACCTCGCTCACACCAGCGGGCCAAACACATACTACGGCGCTTCCATCTCATTCTAGAGATCATCGATAGAGGAGATGTGAATATTTGCAGAGTACCCACTGAGGCTAACATCGCAGATCCCTTGACCAAGGCTTTGGCATAGAGAAAGCATGATGGTCACACTAGGTCATTGGGCCTTAGAGCCTATACTGATTGACACTAGTGCTAATGAGAGATTATTAGTTAGAGCCCTAGAGCCAATCATTTGATGATTGTTGTATGGACTCGTTGTATCATATTCTTATATATATAAAGGCATTTGTTTATGGTTATTATGCTTACTTGTATTGGTGCCAAATAACTAAGTATAATAGCGTCCTTGAGTAGAAGGTTCTTACCTATATCAATCGGTTAGTTGAATCGATAGTGAGATGATATAGGGAACACTACTCTTAATCATTCCTAGTCAAGTATTAATATTCAGGGACAATGTTAATGCGACGAGACTAGCATGTAGGTCAACTCGATGACTTGATCTCAAAAGTCATGGATATAGAGATATCAAGTTGACACATGGGTATGCATTGGAGAATGTATACTGAATGACCCGCCATGAGAAAGTATCATGGATTGTTATATGAGTGTCATATACTTTCTCATGTGGCTATTAGTATGACTATTAGTTCTTCGACCTGAAGTCACCATGGTTCCCTACATAAGGAGTTACATACTTTGGCTTCGTCAAACGTCACCCGTAACTGGGTGAACTATAATGGCGATTACTGGGTATGTAACAAATTATACGGAGGGATGTGAGTGATCTAGATGAGATCTATCCCTCCTATATGACGGGAGAGACATCGATATTCTTGATAGAGTGAGACCACTAAGTACATGACCATGCCCAAATGAGTCAATATGAGAAGTTGAGATCATTTGATTGAGTGAGTCTACTTGGGATTCAAGATTTAGATTGATTAGAGGATGACACGGTCTATGCCTCACATTGATCAATCTAGATGTCTAGGATAGAATGACACTTGTTATATATTGTGAAGAGTCACAATTAGTAGTCACAAGGTGATGTTGGATCTCAACATTCTTGTAACTTGGGTAGTAATGATGTGTTGCTAGATACCGCTCATTACTTATGCTTCTAAATGGGTTTAGGAGCATTGCGAACGTTACAAGAACCTATAGGGCCACAAACAAAGGATAATTAGATGGAGATTAGGTTCATTTGATGAACCAAGAGGATTAAGTTCATGTGATGAACCAAATTGGATTAAGAGTAATCCAAAGTAAACTAATTGAGTTGGACTCAATTTGGTTCATGTGTTAAATGAGTCTAATTTGGACTTAGACTCATTGAGCCAATTTAATTCAATGAATAGAGATTCATTAAATTAAAATTGACTTGAACCAATGGTTAGATTTGATCAACCATGGGAGAGAAGTGGTCAAGTTTGACTTGACTTGAGAAGAAGATGAAAGGTCAAGTTTGACTTGACCATTGCCACCTCATTTGTGAGTTGGCATTAAGTGGGACAATGATGATGTTCCACATCATCAAGGTTGGCTTATGTGTGTGCCACCTCATGAGGGAGATCAAGAGTTGTGACTCTTGGTATCCCATGGAGATAAAATCCCCTCATGAAGTGGCCGGCCACTTTATGTGTGCATTTGATGTGCTTGGTGTAACTCCCATCTTCTTCCTCAAGTTCTCTCTTCTCTCCCTCTCCTCTACCTTGGCCGAACCTTTCAAAGGTGCTAGCACACCTTTTTGTTTGGTTTCTCCATCTCTTGCTTGTGTGTATACACATAGAGGAGTATCTACTTTGATACTCTCGAGATCCGACGAACCTTGGACGAGCGGGATTAGCGAAGGGCATTGCATCAAGGGTAAAGCTCTTCTCCTTTGTAGATCTAGTTTAGATCTAGGCTAGAAACTCGTACTCGAAGTTTTACGTAAATTTTATTTCTTCGCATGTATCTGGTGGCGGGGTTTCGGGGTTTCCGCAACACAAAAAGTGGTTTTTGCGGCCCGAAAAACCCAACACTGCTAAGAAGCAAACCATCTCTACTCAATCAGCCCCCCTCAGGAGGATGCACGAGAATAGTCCCCCGAACAAACCTTGTCTATTCTTTATCCTACCTTATTGGTGCCTACTCTTGGCCAACCTCAAGAGGATACTTCTTTATTGGGCTATTCTCCATATCTCATCCTCTTTATATCTCCCGACCCAAGTACTACATCTGCTACTCCTGAATGCCTTCCCCAATCATCCATCATTTTTTCTTTGCCTTTTCTCAAGCTTCCATTTGTCCACTATCTCTTCTTTCTTCTACCCTACCTATTTTATTAGAAGGTCACCTAATAGATGTATGGATAGAGGCCAAAGACTAGCTTAGCAAACTCACACCCATAGAGTTGGCAGATGAATTTTCATATAAGCACACTAAGGTATCATCACTTAGCCATCTATTCTTATCCCTCTTTAAAACTAGAAACTGTGCTTATTTTTCAGTGCTGGGCAATCAGTATGAGCGTCTCTCAACAATTTCATGATTTAGTGAAGGAGAACGAGTTGCTGAAATAGCAAACTTCCATAGCTATTTCTACACAAAATTTTGAGTGAATAAAATAATTATCTGCTCAACTGAAAGAAGCTCAAGAGCTGGCTAAAGCTGAGCATGAGAAGATGACTCAATGGAAGACCACCTCAGAAACTCTCAAGGCTCAACTTCAATCAGAAGCAAACTTCCAAGAAGAAAAATGAAACTAGATGAGCAGATTATTGTGAATAAGCAATTGTGAGCTCAAATGTCTGAATTAAAGTCTACTCACACAATCGAATGAGCAACCAGGGAAGCTGAACTGATGAACCAAAAGGATGAACAAGATTCCTTACTTGCCAATTTACTGACTGCTGAAATGGAAACCATTACCATCTGAGCGACGCTAACAACTTATCAGGTAGGAGAGGACAAGCGTTTTGAAGTGAGGAAGACTGCCCTTTCTACACCCACGAATTCAATGCGCCTATTGCTAATTCCATTTCTAAGGCTCTTATTCTTAGAGTTGAAAGAGCGATGACACAATTAAAAGAGGGGGGATATTTAACCTCTGCTCCTCCAGCCAATGTTCTGGACCATAAAGATACTCCATGCTGCCTCGTCAGACTTGCTTCCTCGTTTTTCTTAATTCATCTTGCTATTTCTCACATGTTCAAGTTGATTGTTAACATCTACTAAACTTTTGTTGCCTGTTCAAGTATTTAATTAAACTCATTGACCATATATTTTTTTTATTGTTATTATTTATTTATTTATTTATTTTTACAAACCTTCACTATGTAACCATTTTCAATATATGGTCTCTATAATAAGGATAATCTAGCTCCACTCAAGTAAAAACTTAGGCGAGATGAGACGATGCCTCTCTAGATCGCTTGCTTGGGCCAAACAAACTATCACATGTGCCGTCCATCTGGCCAAGAACATCCATTCCTATGGCCGACCGAACTTGGGATTTGTTTAAGTTCATAGCTATTCGATTGTAAGCCTTAAAAAAGAACTAGCTATAATACTCCTTATTTACTCATGTAAAGGAGTTTGGGATTGGTCAAAATTAAGCCTGTTCAGCATAACACCCCTTAGAATGTCCCAAACCAATGTGATATGATGTAATATGTTCACCTAGTAATTATGGACGAGTTTTGAAAACTTGTTCGAGCTTATGACTATTTAGGACTAATCATGCTCTCCCTTTAAGGAATTTATAGAAAAAAATTATGCTTGCCTCGGTAAAAAATATTGACACTGCTAATTAAATGCCTGTCGTAGCACTAATCACTGCTGGTTTTTCATTGGTTACACGTGTGTATACATCATCATAGGTGTACCAACTTTTACTTATCTTTTACTTTTTGCGACTATCTGACCGTTTATAGCCGAACTCGCATTTGCATTATTGTAATCTAATGGTTCAAGTCGAGAGGCATTTCCGAGGCACCCATATAAAATCCTTGTGAGAAAGAGATAAGACCCTAAAGCTTTATTTCTTCTCATGTTGTGTTGCTACTTCTTCTTCGGCCCTTGGCTCCTCCTCTCCTCTGTTTGTCTCTACAACCTTTTCTTTCATCAATGGATATGGGTGGCGAATGGCATACATAGTGTTCTTCTAGTTTTACCATTGACGACGCCTACGACCTCACTATCAACTATGGTCTCCCCACCTTCATAGTTGTTCCCACTAAAGAAAATTGCCCTCACCTTCCCCCACTAGAAAGTGTGGTCATCTTTAGAGAATAGATCATATCCGGGCTTCATTTTCCCCTTCATCCATTCTTTGTTAACGTTAGCTGATATTTTGGTATTCCGCTCCACCATCTTATCCTTCAATCATTCCACATCTTGAGTGGTGTGATCATCGTTTTCCATATAATAAACATTCCTCTATCTCCTCATCTATTTCAACACTATTTTATTCCCCGCTAAGTAGTGAATGGGATATTTAAGTTTCAATCTCATCCCAAAGTGATCTTATTTAATAGGGTGTTCGCTCAGAAGGAATAGAGGGATAAGTATTTCTCCATTTGTCTCCCGATCCCTGCACCTTTTGTTACAACCTGGCAATAAAATCTTCCTTCTATTCCTGACTTAGGTAACATTTCCACTGATCTCATACTTCAAGAATCTTTAGAGAAACTGAAAGGAACTAAATTCAATCTATTGATACTAACCATTGAAGGCTTATTATTTGTTTTTGGGTTGACCCTAGTAAATGTAGAACTAAGTGCCACCTTCAGTAAGTAAAAATCCCTGCTTTCTTTGTACTTAATTATTTATTATTCACTGATCCTTTGTGGTGTAACTTTTTAATTTTCACTCATTTTTATAGCTGAGGCCATTCTCCTAGCTTTATTGTATAAAAATACTCGGTTAGCAAGAACAACCTTAAACAAGATAGGAGAGGATATATTGAAGGAGTGTCAACTTGCTCAAGACTCCACCTCTGAGGGTCTAATCCCCCTGGCCGAACCCACTCGTGAGTCCCCTTCCAACTCATTAGAGTTAGATACTCCTCTCATTATCAAGTGCCAACACCCTCAAATAGAGGTTTCAAGCATGGATATGTGCGAACAACCCCTCCCCAAAAGGTCTCGCCTTGCTTTGGCCGAGATCTCTTTTGATCGAGGTAAAGAGCTTGGATCTCAAAAACATAGTCGTTCTCATTTTACAATTTCTATGATGAGGCTAGGCCTTCTCATACCTATGTCTCATGCAATTCTCCTAGTTATCCGATCTTCCAAGACAACATCAACTTCTATCACTACTCAACCAATTCCCCCTAGCTTTAAGCGTTACTTAAATTACTCCCCGCTCTAAGTGTTCATCTACCAAGTGGTCGACAAGCCATGTGTCTTAGGGATTAGTGCCTTATCAAGGTCCTGAATCAGCTGGACCAACATTAGCATCTTTGTCTTTGCCTATCCAACCAGCTCTAGTTCCTTCACAACTACTCGAAATCCCTCTTGCTCTTCTCTCAGGGCCCACGTATTCAATTACTCCCCTGTGTCTTTTCAAACAATCTGTTGGATTACCCTCCCAATAGGTAACGGATGCCACTTCACCCTTACCCTATAGGATACTCAAGTTGAAGGGCTCCTTAGCTGAATCATGGGTACAATCACACAAACAAGCACAAAGAACTACAATCTCCAAGTGTGTTGAAGAACACAACCAAATACTATTGCGGTACGTTTATAATTAAGTTTTCTTAAGTTACATTTTTTGAACTGAACTCTATCATTATTCTATTCAGCTCTACGCCTCTATATTACATTTAAGCCAACTAGTTGTGGATCTAGAGAGGGTCAACAAAGTTTTAAAGGATCATGTGGCAGAACTATAGGCTGCTTCCACTGCTCACGATAATGAGAAGATGCTCTTGTAAAGAAAAATAGGAGAGTAGGCTAAGATTATTTCTGGTGTAGAAAAGACTCTACAAGATTGCCAGTGATTATTGATGTCCCAAGGAATAGATAAGTCGAATTTAGAGCTTTAGCTACAAAGTAGTGAGTCCAAACTCCCAGTGGAGAGGGCACTGAAAGAAAAAGCCCTTTCAGATTTAGCTCACAAAACTACTTTACTAGAAGAGCTGAGACTCAGACATGCATCTCATTCTCCTGAGCTGATTCAGGAGCTATCTACTAAGACTTTTGTGCTATTACAATAACAAAAATAGTTAGAGGCACAAGAGGCTCAAATAGAATCCCTACAAGCCTAGTTGGATGCGGTAAAGACTAAAACTATAATCGCTCAGGCCAAATTATCTCCTTATAAAGTTGGGGAAAATGAACGCATAGATGTGGGGAAGAGAGATTATTTAGACTCCCTTGATTTTAAGAGAAAATTAGTTAAAAGATTTTCTGGGACACTTGACCATGCTGTGGGGGGAGTGATTCGACAACTACAAGAGAGTGGTCACCTACCCTCAAATCCCTCTCATCAATCTATAGACCAACACTGACTCCTCAGAGAGTTCCCAGGGGATCTCTTGAGCAAGTTTGATTGAAGTTTTTTTATATGGGGGCATGCAACTATATGTAATTATTGAAAGAAAATCACTATTAATACTAAGTTGTGTCTGAAGTATTATTGGGTACACATGCTCTCCTTGTGTATCATCAAAACCACTAATATTACTAATAACATTATATCCCGTATGTGTTCCTTGTGCAGTATATGTTAATCCTCATAAAATACCAGGTGTGGCAATAACACTGAATAAAATAACTTAACTTCCATATATCGCCAAGTAATCTTCATAATGAATTCTTAAATGAAATAATGAGCCGATCAGATACATAGTGCCAAAAGAATAAACCAATTAAACTTTCATAAGTAATTTTCATAATAAATTCCCAAATTGTATAATAAACTGGGTGAAAACATATGGCCGAGTGAAATAAACAGGCCAGACATTTATAAGCAATTTTCATAATGTACTCCCAGACTGAATGATAAGCTGGGCAAGAACATAATACTGAGCGAAATAAACAGACCAAACATTTATAAGTAATTTTCATAATGAACTCCCGGACTGAATAATAAGCTGGGCGAGAACATAATATTGAGTAAAATAAATAGGCTAGACATTCATAAGCAATTTTCTTAATGAACTCCCAGACTTAATGATAACCTGGGCGAGAACATAATACCGAGCGAAATAAACAGGATAGACATTTATAAGCAATTTTTATAATGAACTCCCATACTGAATGATAAGCTAGGTGAGAACATAATGCTGAGTGAAATAAATAGGCCATACATTTATAAGTAATTTTCATAATGAACTCCTGGACTAAGTGATAAGCTGGGCAAGAACATAATATCATGCAAAATAAACAAGCTAGACATGTATAAGCAATTTTCATAATGAACTCTTGGACTGAATGATAAGCTGGGTGAGAACATAATGCCGAGCGAAATAAACATGCCAGACATTTATAAGCAATTTTCATAATGAACCTCCGAACTAAATGATAAGCTGGGTGAGAACATAATGTCGAGCAAAATAAATAGGTCAGACATTTATAAACAATTTTCATAATGAACTCCCAGACTAAATGATAAGTTGGACGAGAACATAATGTTGAGCGAAATAAACAGGCTGAACATTTATAAACCCTTGGCGTTGGGATTCATCCATAATGAATACTTGTTTGTAACTCATCTAGGATCTCTGAGGCTTAGAACAAACCCAATTGCTTGCATATTTTAAGAATTTGTAGGCATGAGAACATGCTTAACTATACTTGAGTTTAAAGTCGTAGTTCGACTAGGTAGGGTTTAAAGTCGCAGTTTGATTGTATAGAGTTTAAAGTCGCAGTTCAACTGTATAAAGTTTAAAGTCACAACTCAATTATATAGAGTTTAAAGTCACAGTTTGACTCTATAGAGTTTAAAGTCACAGTTTGACTGTGTAGAGTTTAAAAAGTCATAACTTGACTGTGTAGAGTTTAAAGTCACAGTTTAACTGTATAGAGTTTAAAGTCACAGTTCGAGTATGTATAGTTTAAAGTCACAGTTTAACTGTATAGAGTTTAAAGTCACAGTTCAACAGTGTAGAGTTTAAAGTCGCAATTCGACTGTGTAGAATTAAATGTCATAGTTCGACTATGTAGAGTTTAAAGTCGCAGTTTGACTATGTAGAGTTTAAAGTCGCAGTTCAACTATGTAGAGTTTAAAGTCGTAGTTCGACTATATTGAGTTTAAAGTCATAGTTTGATTGGGATGAGTCCACCTGCATTTTTTATTGAATGTATAAAAGTTGAACAAAATACAGGAGTGAGTTATAGGCATACTTGTTAAGCATTATAAGACTGTAGATGATTAGCAATCCAAGGTCTATCCAATCTTCGTCCTTCAACATCTTCAAGATACTAAGAACCATAGGAAAACTTTTATACCACCTTAAATGGTCCCTATTATGGCTCCAATTTATTGACATCTCAGACTGGTTTGATGCGCTTCCAAACCAGATCACCCACCTGAAAAAATCTAGGAATAACACTTTTATTATAATTCTACCTTATCCTTTGATGATATGACATAAGCCGAGCTGCTGCCTTATCCTGGATTTCTTCTATTAGGTCAAGCTCCATAAGGCGTCGATCGGCATTATCTTCGTCATATAAACACCTGCAATCAGATTCTATCCCTACGCTTCAACAAAAACTGCAAACGACAACGGATATTATCTGTTGTCGTAGGGTCAAAAAACCGTTGTAACTGAGGACGTTGTAAAATGTATTGCCCTACGACAATGGTTTTGAATTCATTGTCTTTGTAGACATTCGACAACGGTTTTTATCCGTTGTTGTTTATATGCTCAAAATTTGTTTACGAAGGATACGACAACGTTTTAAAACCGTTGTGATAGATAATTTTGACAACAAATATAAACCGTTGTGGTAGAATCTTTTTATAACAGATATAAACCGTTGTGGTATATAATTTTAATATGTTTTACAAAGGATAAAACCGTTGTCTTTTATCACTTTTCACAAAAAAAAATCCATTGTGGTTACGTACTTTTTACAACATTTCTGATCGTTGTCTTGAATGTTCATGTTGTAACATGATAATAACAAACAACCAATCTTTATTTAATATAAAGAAACCACCAATACAAAACTAAATATTTACTACATTCAATCCATGGAAATGTTATCTTCAAATTTTAAAAATTAAGTACACATATTAAAATGAGAAAATAATAGCTGTGTAATCGAAATCCAAAATATGCCAGCTAAAATCCTCTTCCCAACTGAATCTTTAAAGCCTTTTCCAGTAACTTACTGGCTGCATCTTCACGTGACCGAGTATACAAATTTCCCTTGGCAATCAAATCTGCAGAATTAAGCTATAGGAGCTAATAACAATAAACAAATTATAAAGACATTAAAAGATAAATTATATATGTAAGCGAATAAGAATTGTCTTAACCTGCTGAAACACATACGAATTGATGATACAATTAAGCTTTGCACTACTGTTGTCTTATTTGTGCAGCATGTTATTGGAAATTAGCAACTGGTATAGAAGGAAATGAAATTGCATAACATCCACAGCTATTTGGCAATTTGCAACGATCTCAATCATATAAATCATATGGTTCTTCATTGAGTTCAATTTAGCCCAGTGGCATATTCAAATCAAAGCATGATACTTTAAGGTTGGCAATGCCATAAAACTTATCCAACAAACACTGAAAGGTCAAATGCAAAGTGCTAACATAACACATTCTAACACTGAGCAGAACTAATAAGATATTTTCACCCAGAACGCTAGTTATGCACTATATGTCAAATAAAAAGATAGAAGAGAACGCTTGTGTAATGGGGAAAAAACTTCAGTTTCCCAAGTAGAAAACAATTGGATAACATGTAACAATTAATGGAGCAAGCCAATGAAGCATCAAAGAGAATAGAAGAGTTACTCATGAAGTGCTTTGGAAAGTTACAAGGATTCCAACGATTGGAACCTCACCAGACAAGAAATTTGTTGATAAATTCCTACAGTTGTTAAAAAAATCATAGTCAAACAGTTAACTCTGCAACAACAAACTGCCTAGCCACCAATAATCACATGAAGACTCACAGAAATTGTAATTGGTTCAGAGAGTCAATAGATGGAGGAATTGTGCCCCTGAGCAAATTGCTTGACAAGTCCTTACATTTTTTTACATAAAGCTCAAGAAAACTGATTAAAGAAACAACTATATAACAAAAGAAAACAAGGGAATGTAAAAACTACAAGATGGTAAGGTGCACAAGTTCTCCAATCTCGGGTGGAATGTTCCCTTGAAGGTAATTAGCTCTTAGATACCTTGAAAAATAAGTAATGTGACAACTTCATGCAACAATATATAGTAAATTCTCATTGCCAATAACTATAATCGATAAAAAAATATATGAATAGAAGAAAACGCATACAATGCTGTTAGCTCAGTGCATTTCTTTATGGAATAGGACCGTGGAAGTAGTTTTGGTGTAAAGCCCTGCCACAATGATAATTTCATCCTTGAAAGAATTCCATCACTATAGCTACTTAAGATTAGAAATTTCATCTTCAGTACTATCTCAAATCTTGATCAAAAACTAGCCAGAGAAATGTAATTAAGAAAGAGTATATTGAATAGAACAGTTTAAAAATTAATATGGTGATCTACCAAATGGTTGTTCACAGTCTCCTTGTTTGGGATTTCATATTTCATATTACATTGTTTCATGTTTATTTTTTTTTTGTCAGAATCACCATGCATTCTATGGTGTTCTAGTAGGAAAAAAAAGGAGCTAAAAGAAAAATGTGCTTACAATCTCTGAAGCCTCCGAATCCAGCCAATGCTCAGGGAGATGATGCCACTGAGCTGCATATAAGGAAAGTCACTGCAATGGAAATAGGAATTGGTAAGGCAAGCTTCCAAAACCTAAAATACTAATACAGATAAAAGAAAATACATCCATGAATAATACATCCATGTTAAAAAAATACATCCATGAATAGGAATAAAAAAATTGGAACAAGAATAATATAATTAAGGCATGGTTGTTAATCACAATTTGTCTCATGAATTTCTGATTCTCCAACCCAAAATGGTCCAAACAAATCTGGATACAAAGTAGGAACTAAATTGAGTAGAGATCTCATGATCACTATGATCCAACCCTATGCTCATTCACCAAACCTACTTAAGATCTAAGTCTTGAAAGCCTCCACTTAATCAAATATATAATTACAGTATTGCTAACTTCAGAGTAGATCATTTCATACCATGTCACCTAAGAAATTTTTTTATATATGATAACCAATTTTAACTTCAGAGTATAAGAAGTGTTACTAACTTTTGTAATCATCATCCATCTTAGAGGAGTACCATATAAAAATGCAACCCCTACTAGTTATAATGCATTGTTCATATATCTCCTACATGAATAATATTAGTTGTCCTTAGCCATAAATTTTGGCTAACAAAACTAGATATTGAAAGATAATCCATATGATAAAATCACAAATACCAAATATAATTTTCCAATAAATATTTTGTTAAGCATTGGGATCTTAAGATCCTATGACTCCACAATATTTCTAGATAGGATCTTAATCCAAAACAAACAAATATGCCAAGAGATACAACATACAGTGTCATATTAGATATAAATTTTTTGCAATGATACTAGATTTCCTGTCAAGTGTGCCACTTATGACGAATGCCTGACCAGCTAAATAGTAAGGAGCACCTTCTGGAACTTCCTACTCAACCAGAGAAACAAGACTAAAGCATGGAAACTAGATAGATTTATTAAAGTGAATAATATCATTATTTACCAATTACCTTCTCTCCTTTGTGTGGAGGATCATTCCTCTCTCCAAAATTCATAATCCTTTTGCTCATTGCAAATATCAGGAATAGCAGACCAGATATTATGGTGTGGAATCATGATCCTTTTGCTCATTGCAAGATACCCTTTTATTAATCCTAGGGGAATTCATCAATTGTTGATTACTACCTAAAAATAATTAATTTGTCTTTAAACTAATCCTCATAAAATATGATGGAAAAAGTACCTGTCATCGAGAGAACCATTACACTTAATTGGAGTAGATGGTGGATGTCTTCCAGGAAGAGGAATAAGTAATATTTTGTGAGCAAACAATTGAAGATCTGTTGTTAGACCATTAGTTCTCTTGATATCTGCAATCTTTCATAAACAAAAGAGAACACTCTCAGTGCTAACCAATCTACACTTGTCACTAGATGCTTGAAAGATCTAAAAGTGAAAAACTATGGAAAATTGACAAATATTAATCAAAGGACTACATAATGGAGAGAAAGAATAGCAACATCTAATAGTTATCACACATTTACTAATTAAGGATTCCAGAGAAATAAGTAAAACCAAGATTTTTTTAGCAATATTCATCAAAAGAAACTTTTTCCCCTAATTTCTGAAACAAGATCAACATTTAGTAAAGAAAAATCCAAATTACCTCAACACCGTACTTTATGGCGACTCCTGCATGTGTGTCCAACTTGGATACATGATGCTCGATGTACTTAAACGCACAAGGAGATGAGAGAGGAGCAAAGGTATCATATTTTCTCTCATGGGAAAGAGATCCCATCGCTATAGGGTGAATGCGACAAAAAAAAAAATGGGGGAGAAAACCTAGAATGACATCAGTTTCTTCAATCGGCGACGCAAGCAGGTGGAAGAAGGTGAACAAATCAAAATAAAAGAAGGAATTGGTAATGCAAACAAACCGAGAAATAGAGAGTAACCTAGATCAGTAGATCTGGAACTCCAGATCACGTCCTGGCCTCCGTCGTGCACGCTCCCATGATCCGGACCCTCGCTATCGCCCTGGGATCGCTCTTCCTGGCTGTTGCTGCTCCTACGCGGCTCCAGTGAGCGAGAGATTATGAGAAAAGAGGGACAAAAATGCTTAGGGATAGAGAAGGTAAGGGGGGAATGAGGTGGCAAAAAAATTTTGGGGAGAGGGAAAGAAAAAAAGCGGCGGTAAAAAATGGCGAAGGGGAAAAAACGGTGAAGGAAAAAAACACCGGTATTCAACATCACTTAATAGACAATGGTTTTCAAAAACCGTTGTCATAATTCCAAAAAAGTGCACAAAGACAACAATTTTCAAAAACTGTTGTCGTAGCCTTTAAAAACCGTTGTCGTAGCCCCAAAAAAATATAAATAGACAACATTTTTTAAAAACCATTGTCGTAGGCCAAACAAACTGCTAAAAGACAACGGTTTTTGTTAAAACTGTTGATAAAAGGAAAAACAATAACGATTTGGCATAAAACTATTGTCATTTCAGTGTTGTTGAATGAGGATTTTGTTGTAGTGCTATTTCGACCGAGACCACTTCCTCACCACCATACACTAAGTTGAAAGGAGTTATACCTGTCGATTCTAGGGGAGTTGTGTAATATGCTCATAATACACTGAGTAATTCATCCATCCAACTAACCCTAACATGATCTAATTTAGTCTTAAGCCCCCTGATAATTTCTCTGTTAGTTACTTTAGCTTGTCCGTTGCTCTGCGGATAAACTACAGAAGTGAAAGCTAGTGTAATACCATATCCCAGACACCATTCTTAGATCCTGTTGACTTGGAATTATCTTCCATTATCAGAAACTAGTTATGTGGAGTACTGAATCTGTAGATAATATGTTGCCATAAGAATTTAATAACCATTTCCTTAGTTATTTTTGCTAAGGGCTCAGCTTCTACCCATTTTGAGAAATAATCTACAACCACTAATAAGAATCTCCTCTAAGCAGATGTTAAGGGAAAAAGTCCTACTATATCCATTCCCCACTAATCAAATGGGCAAGAGACCATAGAGGTTTTAAGCAATTCTATGGGGTGATGTGAGATGTTCTGGTGCTTCTGACAAAATAAACAAATCCTTACTAATTGAGATGCATCATCTTACAGAGTAGGCCAAAAATACCCAACTAATAATATTTTTTGAGCGAGAGACCACCCCTGCATGACTTCCATTAGAACCCTGATGCAACTCCTGTAAAATGTATTATACATCGTTTGTCCTGATGCATTTGAGTAAAGGAAAGGAAAAGGCTCTTGTAAAGATAATCTCTAATCATAGTAAACTGGCTAGCCCTTTTCTTGAGTATCCATGCTTGCTCCCTGTCAGTGGGTAGAATACCTTGTTGTAAGAATAAGATAATTGGTGTTCTCCAATCACTCTGTAGTTCTAGGTCAGCTTGCTACTCAATACAAGCCACTAATAATGTTTGCTCGACAAGCTTATCCAAATTCTAGGAATTATAGTCGAAGCTAATTTAGCTAACTCATATGCTATTTATTTGATTATCTAATCGAAAAAATGTTCTGTATGGTTACTTCCTGGAATTCAGCTTTTAATTTGTCAAATGTTTTTGCATATAACTTAAGTTGCTCATTATTAATTTTAAAATTGCTAGACAATTATTGAGCCTCCAATTGAGAATCCGAGTAGATTAAAACCCGGGCAGCTCATACGTGCCATGCAGCTTGCAGTCCTACTATCAGTACCTCATATACTGCTTCATTATTGGTTACTCGATAATTTAATCATATAGATAATTATATTCAATCTTCCTTGGACGATATAACAAGAATACCTATCCCACTACCCTACCAAGTACAGGATCCATCTACATGTATCTTCCAAGCTTCCTTAGTTTCAGGGCCTTGTACTTCTGTTATGAAGTCGGCTAAGGCCTGAGCTTTAATGGCTATACGAGGTTGGTATGTATATCATACTCACTAAATTCAGTTGTCCATTTGATCAACCTTCCAGACACCTTAGGGTTAACAAGCACTCGACCCAAAGTGTTGTTAGTTAATATGATGATTGAATACGACAAAAAATAAGGACGCAACCTTCGAGTAGCTAAGACCAATCAATACGCTAATTTCTCAAGTGTGGCGTAGTGACACTCTGCTTCTTTTAATAAAATGCTCAAAAAATATATAGATTGTTACTCTTTTCCCTCTTGCCTCACCAACACTGAACCAATAGCATGTTCATTAGCTGACAAGTAAACCCATAAAGTTTCACCCACTATTGGCTTAACTAGAATGGGTAGATTCGATAAATAATTCTTCAGCTCTTTGAACACCTTTGTCATAGTTGGCATCCCATTGGAATTTGGTTGCTCGATGAAGTATTTTGAAGAAAGGAAGACTTTGATCAGTCGATTAGGAGATGAAGTGAGATAGCACAGTAATTCGGTCAGTCAATCTTTGGGCCTCCTTCAGGTTACGTGGGGGAACCATGTTCTGTAAAGCTTGTACTTTACTAGGATTAGCTTCGATCCCTCACTCTGTGACTATGTAGCCCTGAAATCTTCCACTTCTAGCTCTGAGTAAACATTTGTAAGGGTTGACCTTGATCCCATATTGCCTTAAAGTTTTGTAGGTTTCTTCAATGTCATTGATTAAATCTATAGCCCGAAGTGATCTGATGAGGATATCATCCTCATAGTCCTCCATGTTCCACCCAATTTGTTTTTGAAATACCTTGTTCATAAGCCTTTGATAGGTAGCCCCTGCATTCTTTAGTTCGATTGATATAACATTATAACAATAGTGCCTTCGACAGTTATGAAGCTAACCTTTTCCTGATTCTCCTTGGTGAGTGAAACTTAGTGATATCCTTTATAAGCATCTAGCATACAGATGAATTCTTAGCCAAAGGTAGAATCAACAACTTGATCAATGCAGGGTAATGGATAATAATCCTTATGGCAAGCCTTGTTAAAATCTCTAAAATTAATACAAACCTGCCACTTGTTTCTAGGCTTGGAGACCAGGACAACATTAGCTAGCCAACTTGGGAATTATACCTCCCTAATATAGCCTGCCTCCAATAAGTTGTCCACCTCTTCTTTAATGATTTTATTTTGGTTGACTCCAAAATCTCACTTTCTTTATTTTACCAGACGGGTGTAAGGATATACATGGAGTAATGCTCCATGACTATTGGAGACACACCCATTACTTATTTGGACGTCCAGGTAAATACATTGTTGTTGCATGTCAAACACTCCACCAGCTTGGCCTTAAGCTCAAGAGCTAGGTCGACCGCTATCTGTTTAGTGGCCTCTGGCCGACCGACTTGAATTTATACTTCTTTTTCTTCATACACCAGGATGAACAACTTTTCTTGAATAGCATTAACCTCCATCCCTTGCATTTTTGGGCGACAATGGTCTCTGTTTTCACTATTTCCACATAGCACTTATGTGCTACCAGTTGATCACCCTTGACCTCTCCTACTTGATATGCCCACAGGGAATTTTATCTTTTGGCAGAAGGTTGAAATGACCGCCCAAAATTCATTTAAGGTTGCTCGACCCAAGATGACGTTGTAAGCAGAAGGCGCGCCCACAACTATGAAAATTGACTAACGTATTCTCATCAAGGCCTCCTCCATTATGAATATGGCCAGCTTTATTTGACCGAGCGACTGTGTAAAATACTGAACAAATAATAATTTAATAATAAGGTTATTTGATGAAATAATCTTATTGGAATTTTTTAGAAATTTTCTGAAAATTTTTCGGAACTCGTATGACGAGTTTAAGGGGATCAATTATTGGGCCAAGGGAAAGCATGTTTAAGCTACCCTGTTTGAACAAGGAAATGTTTAATTTCTTTATTTCTTTTATTTTATTTTTTTTCTTTTTCTTTTCCTTCGTTTCTTACCCGTGCCCTAAGCCTCACCCGATCCCTCTCCTCCTCCCCTCTCGCATGATGCCGGTTCTTCTTCCTCTTCCCCAACAGAAGTGCCGCCACCGCCGCCGCTCATGATGCCTCCTCTCCCCCGTGTACAAAAGCAGTGGCCAAGGAGACGAATTCTTTCTCTACCCGACATCGCCTCTTCTTCCTCTTCCCTTCTCCTGAGTCTCAGCCGACGCTAATCCCTCTCTGCGTCGCTACTGGCCACCACGGCCTGACGTCGGTCGTCACCGCCTGTCGCCGACCATTCATGCGAGACTAGTCAGTGATACTGTCAATTGTTGCAAGAGCCACAGAGCCCCTCCATCGCCAAAGTCATGCCCTAGATTTCCCCTTGCTGCTCTATGCCCTAGTTTTCTAATGCTGCCATCTACCTCGGAAGCTTTCACTTCTACCTAATCTAGCCATCGTCATCATTGCAAGCGAAGGCTATCAGCCTATCCCCATGAACTGTCGTGCCAAGAGCAAGAAGTCGGAGGTTTCCTTTGTGCATTGCCCCTCTCTAGCCATCATAATCCGCTGTTGGAGCAGGAGAGCAAGTGGTATAGGGTTTCGACTAGCATCGTTCATAGGCGATCCATGGCTCTGGTCACCGTGTTCCAGCAGGGAACCCTTCAATCATGAGTTGACAGAAGGATACTTGTATTTAGGTAAGTTGCTGGTTTGGGGTTCGAGTTTGTTATGTGATACTGTCTAATTGTGATGAATGTTCCTGTAGTGACATCTAGGTAGTGTCGGCCATGAATCTTTGGTAGTCGTATCTTCCAGCGAGCATTGTCCGGTAGTAACCACCCCTTGCTGTGGATCAATAGGGGTGACTTTGAGATTGAGGTAAGGTGTAGAGAATTGGACCTTTGTTGTAGATTATGTGGATTGAGGATTATTAGAGTGGTTAGATGATTATATCGATTAGGGTTTTTCCTAACTTGTTTGGGGATTTTATTTAGCTATTTAAATTTATTTGAATTTAGCTAAATAAAATATATACATTAATACTTGATTTTGATTCGAGACGTGTATCTCGACGTGAGATCTATTTCAGATACGATCTTCATTTTTGAGGTGAGTACCTTGACTTATCTTTTAGATATTGCTATTAGATATGCATAGTGGATTTTAATGAGTAGTAATAATTATGGTATATCTACATCGGTATGTCATTGCTTGATTCCTTCAACATGCTTATTTATTACCTATTTTGCATCCATTAGCCTCTTGATTATTTATGCTCATAGAGGTAGTGACATACCATGTCTTATATATACCGGACTAGACATTTACCATATCTGATATGTGTGCCTAGATTTTTTTATTTGAGACATTTATTTTTGGTACATGTCTTATGGAGGTAGATATGGTCAGGATTTTCATGCTTAGTATCATGCACCATCTCGCATGATTGCATGCTGAGCGATTGTCGACTCCATTATTTTTGAGCACATTGCCAGTTACATGGATCTACACACACAACCACTCATGGGTTAATGATTTTTATTCAGGCAGGGTGTGTTGCAGCAGGTTGCTCTGTCAGTGCTCCGCTGGTCCACTCATGGGTAGTGTGATGCAGCGTGGTAGCAGGACAGGGATCCCTCCTCTGGACTACTCAGGGAGATGAGAGCATTGAGCTCCCCCACTTCTGATTTAGGGTAGGAGGATAGGCGTACTCTGATAGCATCCTGTCCACTCAGTCACTCAGGAGTAGTGATGGCAGAGTTCACAATTGTCATAGCCCTACCCACTCGGTCTCACCATCGTGTATGAGATGGCTGACTAGCGTCAGGGGTGACCAGGACATGTTATTTGCATCATATGCATGATTGCATTTATTGCTTGTGTTTGCTACACTTTGTTTGTTGTATATTTGGTGGATGTATATGATTGGCATGCATATAGAAGATATAACATTTTTAGTTTGACGACCTTATTATTCTAATAGGAGGTCCTGGTGAGTACAACTTCTCCCATTTCCATCGGTTTTGCATTTTCCATTATTATTCCAGGAGACTATACGCATAATTATTATTATTGGTTATTTCCTACTATGCATGTCAGCTTGGTATCCACTGAGTGTTGAACTCACCTCATTGATATATTTTCTATTTCAGGTTGAAGCTGTCAGGAGGTTCCAGTCGCTAGTCCCCACTAGGTGTCGAGGTGGTTTTATATTATCGGACTTGTGTTTCCTTGTTAGTGAACTACATACTTGTGATGTATGTGTTTTGCACTTTGGATTTTATATCGTGCTCGGGTATAATGCCCATGTTTCTGCTACAAAGGTTTTCCGTTGTGTTGTGTTTTCCCCGTTGTAGTGGAGTAGGTTTTTACCATTATAACTGCGTGGTTGTGTCAGCTAGAGGCTGAATTATATAAATTGCGTGGAATGCTTATCTTATTTCATTATATATGTTCCGACCGTATTGGCCAAGGTTTATGAGCCCTGAGGGCTTTGTAGTAAGTTTCATATTGTCACCCGTACAAGGGAGATGCTGTCGAAATTTCCTTGGTAGGAACTCCCCCGGGGCGTGACAATTTATTTGGTATTAGAGCAGGTTTACGATGCCTATTTTTCATGTTCTGGATTTTTGAGTTAATCTGATACCAATTTATTTGGTATCAGAGTAGGTTTACGATGTCTATTTTTCATGTTCTACATTTTTGAGTTAATCTGATACTAATTTATTTGGTATTAGAGCAGGTTTGCGATGCCCGTTTTTCGTGTTCTAGATTTTCGAGTTAATCTGATACCAATTTATTTAGTATCAAAGCAGGTATAAAATGTCTGTCTTTCGTGTTCTGGATTTTTGAGTTAATCTGATACCAAGTTATTTGGTATCAAAGTAGGTTTACGATGCCTGTTTTTCATATTTTGGATTTTTGAGTTAGTCTGATACCAATTTATTTGGTATTAGAGTAGGTTTACGATGCCTGTTTTTCATGTTCTGGATTTTCGAGTTGATATGATACCAATTTATTTGGTATCAGAGCAGGTTTATGATGCCTATTTTTCGTGTTCTAGATTTTCGAGTTAATCTGATACCAATTTATTTTGTATCAGAGCAGGTTTGGGATGCTTGTTTGTCGTGTTCTGGATTTTCGTGTTAATCTGATACCAATTTATTTGATATCAGAGCAGGTTTACGATGCCTATTTTTCATGTTTTGGATTTTTGATTTAATTTGATGCCAATTTATTTGGTATCAGAGCAGGTTTACGATGCTTGTTTTTCGTGTTCTAGATTTTCGAGTTAATCTGATACCAATTTATTTGGTATCAGAGCAAGTTTGCGATGCTTGTTTTTCATGTTCTGGATTTTTGAATTAATTTGATACCAATTTATTTGGTATCAGAGCAGGTTTAAGATGCCAATTTTTCGTGTTCCGGATTTTTGAGTTAATCTGATACCAATTTATTTGGTATTAGAGCACAGGTTGTGTGAGTCAATCTGGGTATTTTTCAGATTTATAGGATTTCCGTCGATTTTTATATTCAGAAGTCCGAGGTATTTTTAGACAAGGTTATAATTGGGGACTTGGCAGCGACGGAACATCTCCAGACGACAAATAGGTATGATGATTACATTTGGTACTTGTAGTAATATTTAGGTAACAATTTAACAGATATGACGAGATCTACACGTGTTCCCGCTCCGAGACGTGGTGCAAGACGTCCATGCAATAGGACATTGAAATCCCTGGCGACGGAGTCGCCAGAGATGTCTACTGGGGTAGAGCCTGTCGGTTAGGGACAGACTCCGAATGGTACTGCGGGCGCGTCGGGCTCTCAGACTCCGATGGTTTCAGAGGTACCTACCCCGATCGTACCTGTCGTACCCACTCCTATAGTATTCACAGTGCTACCAGCAGTGAGACCTGCGGCATATCCGACACCTCCTCCAGCCATGCCTACGACATATCCGACACCTCCTCTAGCTGTGCCTATGGCGTATCCAGCACCTCCTCCAAAAGCACCAATTACACTTACCGCACCTCCAGTCACTCCTGCCTATATTGACCCTACAGTGCCACCTGTGGTATCGGCCTTGACTTATGCAGCAGCGCCAAGGGTACCTACCCCGGCCTATCTAGCGGTACCACCTATAGTACCAGCTCCAGTGGTTCTGCCAGTTCCTGCAGCAGCCCCTACTCACCTTACTGATATAGTTACGGCACGAGCTCGGATCCCAGCTTTGGCAGAGTCGATGAAAAGTCATTTTACACTATTTCGCAGAGAGATTGATCCGAGTGTGGCTCGGTCTTGGATAGAGACTATGGAGCGGACCTTCTTCTATATGGCTTGCTCTGAGTGGGAGAAAGCAAAGCTGGCTGCTTTCCATTTATAGGACGAAGTCGATATCCGATGGGATATGTAGCGTTCTATCATAGGCGAGCAGAACATCACCTGGGCGAGGTTCAGAGAGGCTTTTGAGAGTCGATACTTTCCACGGTCATATCAGATGACACGTTGTCAAGATTTTCAGAGTCTTCAATAGAACAACCACACAGTGATAGAGTATAATGCTGAATTCAATTGGTTGGCTCAATTTTGTCCAGAATTAGTTGCTGAGGACAGGTCTCGTATGCTTCAGTTTATCCAATGACTAGATGGACATCTACAATTAAAGATTGTCGATTTTAGGAATTCATCTTACATAGAGGCATTAGACAGAGCCTTTATGATTGAGTCAGCTCACCAGAGAGCATATTCGGACAAGAAGAGGAAGCAGACAGATCGAACATCAGGACAGATTCAACCACCACAGGCTACCGGATAGCAGCAAAGTGGTCACAGTAGGCCAGGTCAAGGAACTTCTAGGGCATCTGGTCGGCCACAGAAGTCAGAGTGATTTTCATCAGGACGTTTCCGTTCTTCTCAGCAGAATTGAAAATAGCCTGCCAGCGACATTCATTACACCAGATGTGGGTCCAAAGACCACATCACCTTAGCCTACTCCTTCGAACAGTCAGTTTGCTATTATTACAAACTGCCTGGGCATCTGAGCCAAGATTGTTCGCTAAAGGCTCATCATATTGCTTCCTAGGTTTCTGTTCATGGAGAATAACCCAATCAGTCAGGGACTCAATGAGGAGGGTAGAGAGCCCAATCTTCGCATTGCTAGTAGAGGACAGCTCCCCCTGTAGTAGCTGCATATGGCATGCACGGACAGGAACACTCCAGCACTTATAGTATCCCAGAGCTCTATTCCGGGACCTTAATATCTGACGCAGGGGTAGTATCAGTTGCAGCCTCAGCCACTAGTGCAGTATCAGCTGTAGCCCCAGCCACTGGTTCAGTACCAGTCACAGTCTCAGCCCCTAGTACAGTATCAGCCGCAGCCTCAACCACTGGTTCAATTGTTAGAGTGTATACTAAAAGTTTAGCTTTTTGTATAAACAATCATTTTGAAATAAGAATCACATTGGGCAAATGTCTACATTTATGCTAAGTGTAGTTATTCATTTAATTTATATTGTAGATAACATGGTGTGAGGAGATACACAGAAGATCATGTTATCAGTTTCTTATAAATTATAAATAGTTGCTCACAACCAAGATGGAATGAGGCAAACCATTGGAATGATTGTAGTGTAATTTGGTATGAGTTTATCTTGACTATAAATTACACTAGTACACTCTGAGTGTATTGAGCAGGACCATTTGAGTTTGTTCTTTTTATACTGACTATTAAAAAGAACAAGACCTCTGTTATTATGGAAGTGTGTACTCTTAATCATGATATAATAACAAGCACGTATACTTAATATTTATTTCTTTAGTTTATTAAAGGGTGTGATTTAGTTCATTAAATCAATAGGCCCGATAAGTTAGGAAATGATATTATTTATATGGTGTGTTGTTTATTATAGAATGAAACTATGTCCTAGTAATCTAGGTTGATAATGTCCCCTTGAGGAGCTCATAAGGATTGTCATGTAAACCCTACAGGTGGATTTAGTCCGACATGACAATAAGGTTGAGTAGTACTACTCTTGGAGTTAGATATTAATTAAGTGAGTTGTCAGTAACTCATTTAATTAGTAGCCACTCGATATCTTAAACACAGGGAGACTAACACACTCATGATAAGAAGGAGCCCATATTGTAATATGGGATTGGTGTGGTAGTGCAATAATAACTCTTTAGTGGAATGAGATATTATTGATGAACTTGAGTTGGGTGTTCGGGGCGAACACGGTAAGCTCAAGCTTATCGGAAGACCAAAACCAATTCCTCCTCTCGGTCCCTATTGTATCCTCTTATTTATAAAGCCTTATATCCACTTAGAGCCAAGTTTCTTACACATCTTGGTAGTTGGCTAAGCCTAACTTGGAGCCCAAGCTAGGGCCAGCCAAACCAAACCAAAATGGGAGCCAAGTTTTGGCCGGCCCTAGCTTGGAGCCCAAGCAAGGTGGTCGGTCACACCAAATTAAAAGGGTGTTTTAATTTTTTAAAATCTTTCCTTTTGTAGAAGCCATGGTTTTAAAAGAGAGTTTTAAAATTTTTAAATCTTTCCTTTTATAGCTTTCTACAAAGGATTAAGAGAAATGTTTGATATCTTTCCTTATTTGTAGTTGAAAGAAAGATTTTAATTTTTGATAAAACTTTCCTTTTTGGTAACCATCCACATGTTTTAAAAGAGAGATTTTAATTTATAAAATTTTTATTTTATAACTAACAAGGGATTTAAAAAGAGAAAATTTTTAATTAAAATTTCTTACCGGAAATAAATAAGGAAGTTTTAATTTTGTGTTTAAAACTTTCCTTGTTTGGAGCATAAGGAGGTGGCCGACCATGACAAGAAGAAAAGGAAGTTTTAATTTTTTGTTTTAAAACTTTCCTTTTTAGTCATTGGCAATGAACATAAGGAAGTTTTAATTATGTTTAAAACTTTCCTTTGTTGCGAAGACCAAGTATTATAAAAGAGAAGGAGGGGGTGCCTCACCTCACAACACATCTTCTATTTTTCTCTTCTAATTCCTTGGTGGCCGACCCTATTCTTTCTCTTCTCTCCTTTTGTTTTCTCTCTTGGAGGCCGGCGGCATCAATTGTGGGAGATCTCTTGGTGGCCGGTTGATTGAAGGAGAAGAGGAAGAGAAGGAAGCTCTCTTGTCTAGCATCCCTTGGAGGTTAGTTGGTGGCCGGATCTTGGAAGCCTTGGAAGAAGCTTGGGTGGATTTCATCTTGGAAGACTGTCGCCCACACGACATCCAAGAGAAGGAGAGGAATACAATAGAAGATCAAGAGGTCTATAAGCTATAAAAGGTATAACTAGTTATTAGTTTCTGCATCATGACTAGTTCATCTTTTTGTATAAATCTTGGAAAACCAAATACAAGAGGTTAACGGTTTTAAGTTATCATTTTTGTTATCGATTTTATTGTTTCGATTTTATTGTTTTGATTTTATTATTTTGATTTTATTGTTTCAATTTCATGTTTCGATATTGTGTTTCTATTGAGGTCTCTATAGTTAAACCTAGTTTACTGTAAGAAGTTAAATATCTGATTTCTTTATGAGACTTTGTCTAGGAAGTGGTGGATGATCCCATACCCAAGAAGGCCTAGTGCCTCGCTATGTTTAACCTGGAAGCCAATCTTTGAAATAGATATTTGATAACTTTTGTAATATGGTTTTACTTAGGAAGATCACATCAGTTAAACTTGAAGTAAAATGTTAAGTATCGTTTCCAATCCAAGTTTAACTTCTGAAGGATGATTTGGATTAATAATGTTAAGCATCATTTGCAATCCAAATTTAACTTCAGTAGAGCACATGGGTAGCTAGGATAGTTCTATGCTTGTACAAATTTTTGTACAGGGGAACTACGACGGTATTCAGAGTAGCAACCAACAATTGGTATCAGAGCTAGGTTTTAACCTCTGTGTGTTTGATTTTACTTTAATTATGCACATGTCATACATATTTTAGGTAGGATAATAGTAGGATATGCAAATAGATTAACTCTATGGTTGCAGGCTCTAACTATTATAGCCTATTGTGATTATGTGTGATTGGACCCTTGGACATGTCGAGGGCATTTTATATGTGTGCGTGATTGTATGTATTAAATACAGCAGGAGCTGTATTAGTTTAAGGATTTTACATTTTGTTCGATCTAGACTTTATGTACATTCCTTTGTGGAATATAGGATCGATATATGTAAAATTTTATTTTTGTCGTGGATCATATCCTTGCGAGGTGTCGTGCTATTTGAGGGCCAGATGTGTAGCGGAAAAAGAAGCAGGATAGATGCAACAACTAGACCCGATTGCGGTGGCTAAAGATGACAGCAGCTAGGGTTGGCAGCACACGGAGGACAATGATGGAAGAGGCCATAATAGTTGGAAAATTATTTTTCCATATTTATTGCTTTTATTTTTTGTGATGTGTGTGTGCATGTTAAAATCCTCATCTTAAATAACTAAGTGGGAGAGAGATTTGTAAATAAATTCCACGGTCTCCATTACTGGTTTGTAAGTGATGCAAACAAACTTGTGCGTTAGCTCTGAGTGCCTTCCTCCACATCGGATGAGTTTGTTTGCGGATCACTAGATCAAACTTCCTTTAGGATGATTATAGGAAATTATTTAGGAGCGTGTGATCTTCTCCATCTGAAGGGGCACAATCCTATTTAATGGACTAAGTATCAAGTAATGGTATACACTTAGGCACATTTAATAGTATCCTCCCTATCAGAGTCACTGCTATTATATGTGTGACCAAAGAATACCAACTATTAATTTTGTGTCATAAAGTTAGGTTGACAAGAATAAAATTAATGGGTAAATCCTCCTCTTACAAATGTTTGAATTTGTATACGTCCACACTATCGTGGTATACAAAATTCACAGTGTTTTGAGGTATTGGTGGATTTAAATAATATTGTTTGAGGACTCAATATTATTCTAAATTCTAAAGTTTTGATCAAAACTTATTTTGTGATTCTTAGGATGACTTTCAACCCACTGGCTATTATTCTAAAAGAGAACAAACTTATTGATCTCAATTACATAGATTGGAAAAAAACCTGGACATTGTCCTAACTGCTGAAGGCTATAAGTTTATACTGATGGAGGTCTGCCCTAATGTACCTAATAGCGATTCTAGTGAAGAGGAGATTGAGCATCATAGGAAATGGGTCAAGGAAGATGAGATAATGCAGTGTTACATTTTGGCTTTAATGTCAAATGTGCTGCAACATTAGCATCAGGACATGTCAACTGCCTATGACATGATGAGCAATCTCAAGAATCTCTTTGGACAACAGAATTGGGCTACTAGGCAACTGGCTATGAGAAACTTAATGACAACCACCATGATAGAGGGGACACCCGTAAGGGATCATATCCTCAAAATGATGGCTTACTTGAACGAGATATAAATCCTTGGAGCTGAAATCGATGGGGAAACCCAGGTCGATATTATTCTCCAATCGCTACCCAAAAGTTTTGAGCAGTTCCGCCTGAACTACAATATGAATAAAAGGATTTATTCATTGGCAGAACTACTGACAGAACTTTAAGCAGCAAAAGGGCTATTTCGTCATAGTTCTCAAATTCACTTTGTTGAAAATGTTTCTACTTCTAAGTCGAAAGGCATGAAGAAGAAGAAAAAACAAGCAGGTTCGGCAAAGAAAGTGAATCGATCTCTAGGTACTGGACTAAAAGTAGGAATGAAGATGCCGAAGGGCAAGTGCTTCATTTACAAGCAGTCTGGACATTGGAAGGCGGATTGTCCTCGTAGGAAAGAGAACAATAAAGGTATATCTTATTCTCTAGTAGTTGAAACATGTTTAACGGTGTTATCTACCAGTACCTGGTGTGTAGATACAGGAGCCACTGATCATGTCTGCAATACATTGCAGAGGTTCCAGGAAACCCGATGATTATATGAAGGAGAGATAACCGTATACATGGGCAATGCTGCGAAAGTGGCGGCTGTTGCAGTGGGAGATATCTACTTATCATTTGATAGGAATAGAACTTTGATTTTGAGAAATTATCTTTATGTACCAAGTTTTAGAAAGAATTTAATTTCATTTTCTGAATTATTTTTGGATGGATATACTGTTACTTTTGATAACAAAGTGGTTATCAAGAAGAATAGGGTAGTTATCTATTCTGGTACATTAGTTGACAATTTGTATACTCTAAATCTGATAACTCCCACAAAGCAACAAATGGAAATTAATAACACATCGTTTAATTCTAATAAGAGAAAGGAACCTTCGAAAATGAACAAACATATCTTTGGCATCTAAGACTTGGTCATATTAACTTGAGTAGGATTCAGAGGCTAATATCCGATGGACTCTTGGGTTCATTAGTATTGGAAAACTTTTCAACCTACGAATCTTGCTTGGAAGGAAAAATAACCAAGAGACCTTTTAAGGCCAAGGGGTATAGAGCAAAAGATGTGTTGGAATTGGTTCATTTTGATTTGTGTGGACCTATGACTATCCAGGCAAGAGGCGGTTTCGAATATTTTGTCTCTTTCATAGATGACTATTCGAGATATGGATATATTTACTTGATGCGCTATAAGTCTGAGTGCTTTGATAAGTTCAAAGAGTACAAGGTTGATGTGGAGAAACGTCATGGTAAAAATATCAAGACACTACGGTCTGATCGTGGTGGCGAGCACCTCTCAGGAGAGTTTAGGAATTACTTATCAGAGGTTAGGATTCAATCCCAATTGTCTGCACCTGGTACACCCCAACAAAATGGTGTGGCAGATTGAAGGAATATGACTCTTATGGAAATGGTTAGATCGATGATGAGTTATTCAGAATTACCAAATTCGTTCTGGGGATATGCTTTCGAAACGGCAGTGTACATTCTGAACTTGATACCTTTTAAGTCAGTACCCTCTACTCCCACAGAATTATGGAATGGGCGTAAGCCTAGTCTGAGTCATGTTCGGATTTGGGGTAGTCAAGCACACGTGCTGAAGGGAGATGCGGATAAGTTAGAATCTCGTACAGAAGTTCGCTTGTTTATAGGTTATCCTAAAGGAACAAACCGTGATTTGTTTTATAGTCCTAAAGATCAGAAGGTCATTGTTAGCACTAATGCTTGATTTTTAAAAGAGGACTATGTAATAAACCACAAGCCCAAGAGTGAAATTGTTCTAGAAGAAATGAGATAGGACACGTCTACTTTAGTACCAAGAGTGCAAGATGAAATATCACAAGAAACTGCAACACGCATCACAAATGATACACAACTACAGACAGTGCCTCGTCATAGTGGGAGGGTTGTGAGGCAACCTGAAATATTCATATTTTTGGGAGAGTCTTCGAACTTGATCCTAGTTAAACATGAACCTGATCCCAGAACATATGATGAAGCACTCCAAGATAAAGATGCGACATCTTAGCAAAGAGCAATGAATTCAAAAATAGAATCTATGTATTTTAACAAAGTCTGGGAGCTAGTAGAACCATCAAATAGTGTAAAAGCTATTGGATGTAAATGGATCTACAAAAGGAAAAGAGGGATAGATGGGAAGGTGGAAACCTTCAAAGCAAGGCTTGTTGCAAAGGGGTATACTCAGAAAGAGGGAATCGATTATGAGGAAACCTTTTCGCCAGTAGCTATGCTTATGTCTATCCGGATACTCTTATCTATTGCTGCTCATATGGATTATGAGTGATATGGGTTAGGTTTAGTAGGTCCACGGTGAAAAGGGGAAAAGAGATAGCAGAATTAAGCAAGTATGAATATCAGTCGGGGCAACAGGGTTAAGGAAATATAAGTCAATATCGGCCGGGGTAACATACTTAAGGAAATATAGGCCAATATCGGCCGGGGTAACAGGCTTAAGGAAATATAAGTCAATATTGGTCGGGGTAACATACTTAAGGAAACATAGGCCAATATCGGCCGAGGTAATAGGCTTAAGGAAATATAGGCCAATATAGACCGAGGTGTCATGCTTAAGAAAATATAGGCAAATATCGACCGGGGTACCATGCTTAAGAAAAGATAGGTCAATATCGGCCGGGGTACCAAGCTTAAGAAAAGATAGGCCGATATCGGCCGGGGTACCATCCTTAAGAAAAGATAGGCCAATATTGACTGATATATACTTTGAGAAGGATAAGCCAATATCGGTCGGTATATACCTTAGGAAAATAGGATGAGCAGACATGAGCGATAAATATAACTCGATATAAGACGGGGCGAAAACAAATATTTCAAGAATATTCATAAATAACTTATGTGATTGTATAACAGGTTGATTGGTTTGGCGGGAAGAATGTTTCTAGACTCTTCTGCAGGTGCTAGGCGACAAAGAAGGTACATCTGGGGTACGAAAAAAATTCCTTAAAAGTTATTTTCTACAAGTACATGACTTATGTCATCTTATAACAAACTTTAACAACCCGGGGTCCACTTCAAGAGTACGGAGGTTATATAAAGTGGTATAAAAAGGGAAATCCTCTCCGTTGGCCAGGTATGCTCTCGCTCACCAGACACATAGTCATCTATTGCAAACCCTAGTTCTAGCTATTGTTCATCTTCTTCCTTCCACACTAAGAGAGATCACTGACTTGAGCATCGGAGGGCCTAGCCAGGGATTCCCACCCCAATCTTAGGTCACTGACGATAGTGTTGGTTGGTCTCTTATACGCAGGAAGTCGTCGGAGCTCTAGATCTCGGTATTCTTCACAGGATCCTTCCTTCTGTCCTTGGGTCTTTGCACAAGGGGGTGTTCTGTGACTTCATTCTTCCGGATCCGCTTTGGTTTTCTCAGATCAGGCGTCCTCAGGTATTCTTCTTCATCAGGAGTAAGTTCTCTCCCCATCTTTTCATTTTTTCAAGCTTCTCAAACAGGATCAAATTTGGCACCGTCTGTGGGAATTTCACCTGAATCTGAGATCGCAAGATGGAAGACGCTGGAAAATCGAACCTACTCACTATTAGTCATGAAGATCTGGATTTCCTTATTAGCACGCATGTGCAAAAGGCTCTACAACAACAACAACAACAACAACAGCAGCAACAAGCTCATACTGGAGCTACTCTGCCAGTAGCTCATAATCCGGTAATCTCGACTACTGATCATCGGAAGGAAAGAGAGTTGGAAGAGGAAGATCGCATGTATACTACTCCGGCCATTGCTTCCCCAACAAGACGCCCTCGAGCTTTTCTTCGTACTCCTTTCGAACATGGAGGACGAAGGCCTGTATTTCAAGAATCCTCTGGCGAGGCACTAGACAAGGAGAAGCACAAAGCTAAAATGATGGTGGCTAGTGATAGCTCACCAGAAAGAATTATTTCTCCGTTTTCTCAAGGTGTAATGGATGATCCGTTTCCTAAACGATATCAAAATCTTCAGATCGGCAAATACACTGGAACCACAGATCCAGAGGATCATTTATTAAAATTTGAGAATGTAGCTTTATTACAACAATTTTCTAATGGAGTGAAGTGTCGGATGTTCCTTGCAACTTTGGTTAGTCCTAGGAAAATGTACCGGTTCCACTGTACAAAATTTTGTACAAGTGTCGAACATTTCCTTAAATAACCTATTGTGTTCTTTAGAAGTTAAATTAGGAATCGCAGACGGAACTTAACATCATTGATTCCAGATTTAACTTATCTATTCTTAATGGTTTAGATTTGAATCGCAAGCGAAACTTAA
This sequence comes from Zingiber officinale, assembly GCF_018446385.1. Lineage (NCBI taxonomy): Eukaryota > Viridiplantae > Streptophyta > Magnoliopsida > Zingiberales > Zingiberaceae > Zingiber > Zingiber officinale. The sequence goes on from NC_055993.1 coordinate 51,503,987, forward strand.
CACTATTGATTCAAATCCACCTATGTTATTAATTTCATTAAATATTAATTTCTAAAATTGACTTCCAGGACTTCATAACAAGGCACATGACCTTCTTGGATATGGGAGCAACCACCACCTCCTAGAAAAAGCCTTTTAAGGAAAGCTAATATTTAATTTCCTTAAATAACTCTAGGTTAACCAAAAAGAACAATCAAATCATAAATTCGAAAACAAAGAAAACACAAATTCGAAAAACTAATTCGAAATACTAGATCTAATGCCTCTTGTGTTTGGAATTCTTACAAAAAGAAATAACTAGCATGATGCAAAAAACAATTGCTAATTATACATTCTCTTTGTAAACTAATGACCTCAAGATCTTCTGCCATATTCCTCGCCTCGCCTTGGACGTTGTGTGGCCAACGATCCTCCAAGATGAACACCAACCAAAAGCATTCTTCCTCTTCTTCTAAAATCCGGCCACCACCACCACCAAGGAGAAGAGAGCAAAGGGAAAGGGAGAATAGAGAGGGCCGGCCACACCAAGAGAACCTTCAAGCAAGAGAATAGAGTTGTGTCTCATGAAGCCTCCTCACCCCTTCTTTTATAATACTTGACCAAGGCAAATAAGGGAAGAATTTTTACAAAAATTAAAATCTTCCTCTAGTTTTTCCTTTTCCCTTTTTATTTTCCTTTTCTTTCCTCTTGATTGAATCAATCACCAAATCAATTTGGATGATGATTATTTTTTTCTTTTTGGCCGGCCACCTTGCTTGGCCACCAAGCAAGGGTGGCTGGCCCCCATAAGAGGAAAGAAATATTTTTTTATAAAATTTTACAAGAAAAACTCTTATAAAATTTTACAAGCTCTCATTCCTAAAGTAGGAGTTAAAAAAAGGAAGGTTCTAAAAATTAAAACCATGTTTTAAAATTTAAAACTTCTCTTATAAAATTTCCTTTTTTAATATGGTGATAGAAAATTTAAATTTTAAAACTTATCTTCCTTTTTTTTCTTAAACCATGAGGATGGTTAAAAAAGGAAAGTTTTTTTTTTAAAAAACCTTTTAAACTTTCTTTTAAAACATGTGGCCTAATTCAAATAAGGAAAGTTTTTAAAATTTACAAACTCTATTTTAAAACTTGTAGTTTTCTACAAAGAGAAGATTTTAAAAATTTAAAACACCCCTCCTTGTTTGAATTATTGTGGCCGGCCCCTACATACTTGGACACCAAGCAAAGGGTCAGACCCTATAGAAGAGGATGTGGCCGACCCTTGCTTGGTCACCAAGCATTGGACCGGCCTCCTTCTTGGACACCAAGATGAGCTTATATTTGGATGAACTTGAGGCTATAATGAGGCTACGACAGGGACCTAGAGGAGAAATTGGTTTTGGCCTTCTGATGAGCTTGAGTATCCCGTGTTCGGCCCGAACACACAACTCTAGTTCATCGATAATAACTCATTCCACTAGAGAGTTATTATTGCACTACCGCACCAATCCCAAATTACATTATGGGCTCCTTCTTATCATGAGTGTGTTAGTCTCCTTGTGTTTAAGATAACAAATGTCCACTAATTAAGTAAGTTACTGACAACTCACTTAATTAATATCTAGCTCCAAGAGTAGTACCACTCAACCTCATTGTCATGTCGGACAAAGTCCACCTACAGGGTTTAACATGACAATCCTTATGAGCTCCTCTTGGGGACATTCTCAACCTAGATAACTAGGACACAGATTCCTTCTATAATCAACAACACACACTATAAGTAATATCATTTCCCAACTTATCGGGCATATTGATTTATCGAGCTAAACCTCACCCTTTGATAAGTCAAAGAAATAAATATTAAATATATGTGCTTGTTATAATATTAGGATTAAGAGCACACACTTCCATAATAACTAAGGTCTAGTTCTTTTATTAAGTCAGTACAAAAAGAACTTACCTAAATGGTCATACTCAATACACTTAGAGTGTACCAGTGTAATTTATTAATCAAGATAAACTAATACTTAATTACACTACGACTATTCCGATGGTTTGTTCCTTTCCATCTTAGTCGTGAGCAACTGTTTATAATTTATAAAGAACTGACAACATGATCTTCTGAGTGTGACACCACACACCATGTTATCTACTTATATAAATTAATTGAACAATTATATTTAAAAAATAAATGTAGATATTGACCAATGTGATTCTTTTATTTCAAAAATAAATGTTTACAAAAGCTAGGCTTTTAGTATATACTCCAATAATCTCCCACTTATACTAAAAGACTAAGCTGCCATATCTGTTGCCATACATCTGATTCCCATCCCCACCACATGTCGATCAAAAGCTTTCGCCGGAAGGGCCTTAGTGAAAGGATCTGCCAGGTGTTAACCTCCGTAAGTGTACGGAAATATCGCAAGTAATATAAAAGATTATTGTATCCACAGGGACTGGAATAAGCACTAGAAATGTTTCAACATGAGTTAGTCAAACAACTAATCAATTGATTTCCAAAAGCTAAATGTAACTAATGAAAAGTAAACATAGAAATGTAAGATCAACAAACAAGATTATGGGCTATGATAAAGGAATGTTCTAGGAGTTTTGGTTTCTTTGTAAGATTTCTCAATGTAAATGATGATCTACCAAATCGTATTTCTCAATTATCTAACATTTATAGAAGGTTGCCGGTTCTCTCTTGTAATAGACAACCGGCCTAGGACTGAAATCTATACCTAAATGTGATCAATTAGATATGAACTTATATTGTCCTTACACGGGCATGTTCCTGTCACGAAGATCCCTCGGATAATCAACACAAAGATCATACTTCTCAACCCATAAGATATAAAGATTAATCCCTAAATCTATCCTACCCTCTTGAATCATCCTATTTTTCCCTAAATCTTATCCCTCAAACATCCTTACACGGGCTTGCACCTTTTGCGTGCTTCCCTCAGAAAATCGAGTGGGTGATAATCTCTGCAAGATCCATAGGACATTCAAACAATCAATCTAAAATGAGAATTAGGTCCACATCACAACAATTCATTCAAGATTGAATTGATACAAACAAGACAATATCATTGAAACAAGGAAATGGCAAATCCACAAGAGTTTACATCAATTCATCATACAAATACTCCCTCCATCCTAAAACAAAGAGATCTACTCCATGAATCGAAGAGAGAAATTCGAAAATACAAAGATTACAAGTATTTCTTTGATCCCCAATCCAAGAAGAGGAGAGAAAGAAAACTTATCTAAGATGAAGCTTGGTTTTCGGATCCAATCCACACTCCCGGAGTCGAATCCGTTGAAGATCCTCTTTTAGATCGCCCAGAAATCCTCCCAAGATTGGAAGGAAAGACCCAAATCTCACTCTCTCCCAAGAGGGAGAAGATCCCCTTTCAAATCAAGAATAAAGGCTTATATAGATATGAGTTTTGGGCGCCACACGGCCCCGTGGCACGGCCGTGTGAGGCTCACACGGCCTGTTCCACTCTCTTCTCTGCTGACCTCACACGGCCGTGTGAGGTACACGGTCGTATCTTGCCTCTACCAATGCCCCCTTTGCACGGCCGTGTAGATCCACACGACCTGCACTTCCTTCACCTCTAGAAACCTGACATGGTCGTGTGGTGCACGCGGCCAAAACTCTCCTGCTGTCTGGAAACCTCACACGGTCGTGTAGCGCACACAGCCAAGGCTTCTCCTGTCTTTGGAAAACTGACATGGTCGTGTGATGTACACGACCCTGCTTCCCTGGGCTTCGAAACTTGACACGACCGTGTGAGGTTCACACGGCCATACCATCTTTCTTCTCTGGTGCAGCTACACGGCCTCTCATCCTTACACGGCCTGGGCAACCCCCTATAGTAGGGCCGTGTAGGGTTCAAGTGTCATGGCTTCCTTCATCGCTTTGCTTGCAGATTTGGTCTCAAACATGCATTTTTCACTAGATTCGACTCCTACGTACAAAAGATGCACAAAAACAGATCTCCGACAAAAAGAGTAAATATGCTAAAAAGGAAAGCTGAAAGTACGAAAATGCATAGATCAAGCATGCTCAAAGTATGTGAATGTGCGTCAAAACATGCTAATAATTGTATACAATCTATGCATATCACACCCCCAGACTTAAACCTTTGCTTGTCCTCAAGTAAAATATTGCAATCCAGATTCATAGGCTCTACAATGCCCTCATATCCCTAATGCATTCTCCTAACTCTATCAAAAGGTTTCATTAGTAAGCATGATCATGAAAACAAGTTAAGCATGGCTCAAGCATAAGTACCCTATGCACAGTGCAAAGACAACTCAAAACTCTTCAAGTTTCAATCTATGTTCTAGTCAAGTCGTCATCAAATTTGAATTCCTAATGTTTCCAGTGATGGACAAGTAACCAGTGATAGGAACTTACCTGCCAAACACCTGGTTCATATTTCTCAATCAACCCATGGTCTCAAAGGCGTGCTCAATCTCAAGAGAAGCTAAGCAGTCATTTCCCCAATAACCCAACTCGGTCTCTAAGAGGTGACTTGCTAGATTCTACTCACGACAACTATTTTTTATATCCCTTATTCATTTTTTTTTTATTGTTTTTTTTTCACATTTTTCTTCATAAGCATTTGCATTGTGCAAATCTTATTTCACAAGTGTACTTTTAGCACAAATGTTGAGATATTTTGATTTTTCCAAATGAGCTTACATGAGTTGAGCCTCATCCAGTAACCAAAATGAAGTTTGAGAAATCACCATGAAAATCAAGTACTAAACAAACAAGATGAATTATGACTATTTCAATGATATCAACCATTCAAGCATCAAGTCAAAGTGTAGTGAAAATAAGATCCTTAAGGTCAAGCCAAGACTAAAACTTATCTCCAAATGATACTTAGCTTATATCATGCTACCCAAGATAGAGAAAAGAGGTACATTAAGCATACTACTAGCATCATTTACAACATCATGAATCTAGATAGTGAACATGCTAATATTTTATCTTGAAGACAAGAAAGCATATAAGTGAAGTTTGATGTTCTCAAGATATATGCCACAAGATTTCAAAAGATAGTCAAATGACTATCAAAACAAACACTCAAGCAAGACAATCAAAATAGAATGCAAAACAAAAGTTAAACATGCAGAAAACAAGAAAACAAGCAAAAACTAAAAACTAGAACGCAAAAAGAAATAAGGTTTGACACCCCCCAGATTCAAACTTTTCATCATCCCGATGAAATCAATATGGTGGAGGTGGAGGGAGATCAGGAAATTCAGGCAGAATAAAAGGAAAGTAATCAATAAACCACCTTACTTCATTTCTAACAAACATATGATACTCAAACAGTTTGTCAACATCATCTTGGAAAAACCTCATATAACCTTGGAAATCTTCATTAAACTCAAAATGGGTTCTATAAGAATTCATAAATCGAGAAATATTTTCACACAATTCCCTCTCACTTTTGAAACAATCTTGCAGTTTTTTAAATTATTCCTCTTCTATGGGTTTTTTATTAGAAAGAAAATTTTCAGTCACATTCAAATCATTATGAATATTATCTAGAGCAGAGTGAAGTTCTTGAAAATTAAAGCTACAAACATCACAATTAACCACAGGGACTCTTTTTAAAAATGAATTTGCCAATATTTTTGAATGTTGAATTGCTAATTTCAAACACCAATTTTCCCTAACATGAATGGTAGTGAGATCATGATTGGACAGTCTTAAAGGGAAATTGTTCTAAATAAGAAGACTATATCCATGTTCTTCACGTCTTATCATTTTTATGGCTAAACATGAGTTCAAGTCTAATCTACAAGAATTATCAATCATTTCCAATTCATTTAAATCACACCCTAACACCAAAGCAATCTGGGTTAATAATCCACCCAAAATAATAGGTGTGGTAGAGTCAGATTTCCCAAGTTTCACTAAATGTTTAAGGAAGAAATAACCAAAATTAATATCAGCATTCTCAACCATTGCCCATAAACAGTACAAGTCTACAAGTCTTACTAATCCCTCTTTGTCTTCTCTCCCAAATATGGTATTCTTCATGACTAAATAAGCATATCTAAAAATGGGATTAATAATGTAAAGAGCTCTAGAATTATGAGGGTTAAAATGTGATTATTCAGAAATGTGTTACCAAAAATGTGAATTTTCGAACTGAGGTAAAATCGTACACAAATCAATGTGGGGCAACTCATAACAAGTATTAAAATCACTCAACGTCCATTCATAATCCTCATTAAACAGTCGAAAATTTAGTTTACCCCCACCTTGAACATTATCAACCGTTATGGAACTCAAAAATTCAAAAATGATTCTAGGATAGGTAGGATATCTCATTGTCATTAAACCACTCCAGCCTATTCTCTCAAACAACCAATTTAAATCATCCTTAAACCCTAATGTTACCAAAGTTTCATCATCCATAAATTTGGTACTTACAAGGGGGTGTTTACATAAAGAAGAATACCTCAAACGTTGTTCCTCGCTAGAGAAGATAATACCAAAATCATTAGAAATACCTTTAAAACAAGAGTTTTTCTCCTTTGTTGCAACCATCTTCTCCTTCCCTTTCCTTGTAGAAGAGGATTTCTCCATCACATTTTCCATGGTGGAAGAGATTCGAGCCTTCAAAAGGAGAATGAGAAGAAGAAATTAGAAGTGGTGATTGAAATCCTAGAGATAAGAAAATGAGAGAGAGGGAAGAAGAGGGAAGGGGGTGTGCGGTCGTGTGCCGCCCACACCCCGTGCCCTAATTCCCTTTAAGGGCGTGGACTGGGTCGTGTATCATTACACGACCTAGTTCCTCTTTCTCTGCACGACCGTGTCTGGGACATAGCTCCAACAGCCTTCTCCTCTGGAATCAGCACACGACCGTGTCAAATGACACGACCCGTGCAGGCTCTCGCAATAGTTCCTTCACACGGCCGTGTGGTAGACACGGCCGAGAAACTCTCCTCCTCTGGATTCTACACACGGCCGTGTCTGGGACACGACCATACTCCTTCCCTTCTCTGGAAATTCCACATGGCCATGTCGTGTAGACACGGCCTGGGCATCTCCCTTTTCTGCATCGTAAGCCTGGTCGTGTGCAACACACGACCATGCTCTGTTTTGCTCCAATTGACACTTCTCCTTCTTTCTAGCTCTCCCAACACTTCCATGCCCATGAAGAAGTCATGGCCAGCTCATGGAAGTGAAATTTTAACCTGAAAACAAAACAAAACAAAAACCAAGTAAAACACTACTAGTGAAAATTTGAAACATAGAACAGGACTTAACTAAGAAGTCAATCCGGAGGGCGAGGTTCAGAAAAATACAACCTTTGTTTCTCCTCCAATTTCATACCGTGCACATATTCCTTCAACCTTGGCCATTTACCTTAATCAATCCAAGATCTTTATTCCAAATATCCACCACTCCAAAAGGATAAACCTTCTTAACCTCGAACGGACCTGCCCACCTTGATTTAAGCTTTCCTAGAAAAAGCTTTAGCCTTGAATTAAATAATAAAACTAGATCTCCTTCTTTGAAACTCTTTCAGAGAATGTGTTGATCATGCCACTTCTTTATTCTTTCCTTATAAGATCTAGCATGTTCATAAGCATCCAATCTCAATTCATCAAGCTCATTCAACTGAAGTTTCCTTTTCTCCCTTGCTTCCTTGAGATTCATATTTAGATTTGTAATTGCCCAATAGGCTTTATGTTCTAATTCTACTGGAAGATGACAAGGTTTCCCATAAACTAGCCGAAATGGAGTCATCCCAATAGGATTCTTGTAGGCAGTACGATATGCCCATAAGGCATCATCTAGCTTCAATGACTAGTCCTTATGTGAAGTAGATACTGTTTTCTCTAGTATGGTTTTAATTTCACGGTTGGATATCTCAGCTTGCCCATTAGTTTGTGGATGATATGGAGTTTCTACTTTGTGGCTCACTCCATATTTTCTAAGTAAATTCTCAAACTATCTTTCTATAAAGTGTGATCTCCCATCACTAATGACTGCCTTAGGCACGCCAAACCTTGGAAAGATTATGCTTTTAAACAATTTGATGACTGTTCTCGCATCACTTGTAGGAGAAGCTATAGCTTCTACCCATTTGAACACATAATCCACCACTACAAGGATAAACCTATTCCCGTATGAAAAGGGAAATGTCCCCATGAAGTCTATTCCCCATACATCAAATAATTCTACTTCAAGTATGTAATTCAATGGCGCTTCATTCCTTCTAGTAATATTTCCAGTCCTCTAACATTGATCACACGATTGTACAAATCTCTTGGCATCTTTGAATAAGGTTGGCCAATAAAAGTCTGCTTGAAGGATTTTTGCTACCGTCTTAGAGCTCCCCAAATGTCCTCCATAAGAAGAAGAATGACAATGAAATAGGATATCCTTGACTTCTTCCTCAGGTATACATCTTCGATAAATCACATCATTGTATTTCCTATAAAGGAGAGGTTCATCCCAAATATAATTCTTCACATCTGAAAAAAACTTTTTCTTTTGCTGATTGGAGAAATTTTGGGGTAAGACTCCACTTGCCAGAAAATTTACAAAATCCGCATACCAAGGTATTTTAGCACTCGACAAGGCTAGAAGGTGCTCATCAGGAAAAATATCATCGATAGGTAAGTCACAATCCACATCCTTTTCCATATTTTGCCAAACTCTGGATAAGTGGTCAGCCACTATGTTCTCCGCTCCCTTCTTATCTCTAATCTCGAGGTTGAATTCTTGAAGCAATAAAATCCATCTGATAAGTCATGGTTTAGCATCTTTCTTGTTTAGTAAATATCGGATAGCTGCATGATCGGTATAAACTATTACCTTTAAACCCACCAGATATGATCTAAACTTATCAAATGCAAATACTACAGCTAGAAGTTCTTTTTTAGTAGTGGAATAATTCACTTGAGCTGCATCAAGTGTTTTACTTGCATAATGTATAGCATGTAGAATCTTATTTTTTCTTTGTCCTAACACTACCCCTACTGCGAAGTCACTTGCATCACACATTATCTCAAATGGAAGATTCCAATCCGGGGCTTGAATTACCGGAGCTGAAATAAAGGCACTTTTAATTTTTCTAAAAGCCTCCATGCAGTATTTGTCAAAACAAAATTCAACATCCTTGATTAGCAAATTTGTTAAAGGCTTAGCAATTTTTGAAAAGTCCTTGATAAAATGCCTATAGAATCCGACATGCCCTAGGAAACTTCTCACTCCTTTTACATTAATTGGTGGGGGTAGTTTCTCTATCACTTCTACTTTTGCTTGATCCACTTCAATCCCACGTTCTGATATTTTATGCCCTAGAACAATTCCTTCTCTAACCATGAAATGACATTTCTCCCAGTTTAACACTAAATTCGCCTTTTCATATCTTTGAAGAACTGTAGAGAGATTAGATAAACAAGTGTCAAAGTCATTCCCGTATACTGAGAAATCATCCATGAATACCTCCATAATTTTCTCTATTAAATATGAAAAAATTGCCATCATGCATCTCTGGAAAGTGGCTGGAGCATTACAAGGCCCAAATAGCATACGACGATAAGCAAAAGTGCCATAGGGGCATGTGAAAGTAGTCTTCTCTTGATCTTGAGGGTGAATTGGAATTTGAAAAATCCTGAATATCCATCCAAGTAGCAAAAATACGAGTGCTTAGTCAATCTCTCAAGCATTTCATCAATAAAAGGTAAGGGAAAATGATCCTTCCTCGTTTCCTTGTTCAACTTTCAATAATCAATACACATTCGACACCCCGTTACTGTTCCTGTTGGAATCAATTTTTATCCTCATTTTTTATAACAGTCATTCCCCATTTCTTTGGGACTACGTGCACTAGACTCACCCATTCACTATCTGAAATCGGATAAATGATCCCGACATCAAGAAGTTTGAGCACCTCCTTTTTTACTACCTCTTTCAGATTTGGATTCAACCTCCTCTGGTGCTCAATTGAATTTTTATAATCCTCCTCAAGTAAAATCCTATGCATGCAAAGGGAAGGACTAATCCCTTTTATATCATCAATAGTGTATCCAATTGCTTTTCTATGCAGCTTTAACTCTTCAACCAACCTTTGTGTTTCAGACTCAGTTAGACTAGCATTGATTATAACTGGTAAAGTGGAATTTGGTCCAAGGAATTCGTATTTTAGAGTTCAATGACTTAAGCTCAGGTTGAGGTGATACTATCTCTGGCACAGTTAGCTCATGCTCTATCAACTTAATCTCTTCATCTTGAGATCCTTTCTCCAAACCTTCTTCATCTTCTAGAAAAGTATCATCCCCTTTTCTCTCCTCCATTGAAACTGCTTCTTCATTGAATATTTTTAAAAGAGACTCATAACACCAAGGCAACAACACTCGAAGATTATTCTGATTCAGAGTAATTCCTTTCTTCCCATTTTCCTTTTCCTCCACTGTATTAGCCGTTAGAATTGCATCATTTTGTCCTGACCAATCATTAAAATTTGATGTGATCCTGTAGATTATCCCACTGGCTTCCTCTAAATTTTTCTTTAAAAAAAATCCTCCAGAGGCTATATCTAGATGACTCTTGCTTGAGAGAGAAAGCCCTTCATAGAATAAGTGCATAATCAACCATCCCTCAATACCGTGATGTGGACATAACGGGAGAAGAGATGAATATCTTTCCCAGGCTTGATGTAGCTCTTCCCCAGTAAGTTGTTTAAAATTCAGAATTTGACTTCTCAAAAAAATAGTTTTCTAGGGGGGGGGGATACCTGCCCAAGAATCTCTGTTCTAACTCATCCCAAGTTTTGATACTTTGAGATTTCAGGGAATTATATCATCTCTTTGCAGCACCTTTCAAACTAAAAGGAAAAACCAATAGGTATAATTTCAGATGGAACTGTTGGTTAGTCCAAGGAAAACGTACCGGTTCCACTGTACAAAAATTTTATACAAGTGTCGAACCTTTCCTTAAATAACCTATTGTGTTCTTTAAAAGTTAAATTAGGAATCGCAGACGGAACTTAACATCATTGATTCCAAATTTAACTTATCTGTTCTTAATGGTTTAGATTTGAATCGCAAGCGGAACTTAACACTATTGATTCAAATCCACCTATGTTATTAATTCCATTCAATATTAATTTCCAAAATTGGCTTCCAGGACTGCATGGCGAGGCACATGACCTTCTTGGATATGGGAGCAACCACCACCGCCTAGACAAAGCCTTTTAATGAAAGCTAATATTTAATTTCCTTAAATAACTCTAGGTTAACCAAAAAGAACAATCGAATCACAAATTCGAAAAAGAAGAAAACACACACTTGAAAAATAAATTCGATAAACTAGATCTAATTGCCTCTTGTATTTAGAATTTTGCAAAGAAAATAACTAGTATGATGCGGAAGAAAACTACTAGTTATACCTTCTCTTTGTAAGTTAATGACCTCAAGATCTTCTGTCGTATTCCTCGCCTCGCCTTGGACATTGTGTGGGTGACAATCCTCCAAGATGAACACCACCGAAAAGCTTCTTCCTCTTCTTCTAAAATCCGACCGCCACCACCACCAAGGAGAAGAAAGCAAAAGGGAAAAGAGAAGGGAGAGGGCCGACCACACCAAGAGGGTCTCCAAGCAAGAGAATAAGAGTTGTGTCTCATGAAGCCCCCTCACCCCTTCTTTTATATTACTTGCCCAAGGCAAATAAGGAAAAAACTTTTTACAAAAAATAAAATCATCCTCTATTTTTTTCTTTTCCCTTTTTATTTTTCCTTTTCTTTCCTCTTGATTGAATCAATCACCAACATTAATTTTTGTGATGATTTTTTATTTTTAATTATGGCGGGCCCCTTGCTTGGGCACCAAGCAAGGTGGCCGACCACCTCATCAAGGGAGAAAGGAAATATAATTTTTTTTAAAAAATTTACAAGAAGAAATCCTCTTATAAAATTTACAAGCTCTTTTTCCTAAAGTAGGAGTTAAAACAGGAAAGTTCTAAAAATTAAAATCATGTTTTAAAATTTAAAACTTCTTTTATAAAATTTCCTTTTTTAACATGATGATAGAAAATTTTAATTTTAAAACTTATCTTCCTTTTATTCTTAAACCATGAGGATGGTTAAAAAATGAAAGTTTTAAAATTTTTAAAACTCTCTATTAAAACATGTGACCTAATTCAAATAAGGAAAGTTTTAAAAATTAAAATCTCTCTTTTAAAACTTATAGTTTTCTACAAAGAGAAGATTTTAAAAAAATTCAAAACAACCCTCCCTTTTTGATTTATTGTGGCCGGCCCCTTCATGCTTGGTCACCAAGCAAAGGGCTGTCCCCTATAGAAGAGGATGTGGTCGGGCCTTGCTTGGTCACCAAGCATTGGACCGGCCCACTTCTTGGACACCAAGAAGATCCTTACATTTGGATGAACTTGAGGCTATTATGAGGCTACGATAGGGACCCAGAGGAGAAATTGGTTTTGGCCTTCCGATGAGCTTGAGTATCCCGTGCTCGCCCCGAACACACAACTCTAGTTCATCGATAATAACTCATTCCACTAGAGAGTTATTATCGCACTACCGTACCAATCTCAAATTACATTATGGGCTCCTTCTTATTATGAGTGTGTTAGTCTCTCTGTGTTTAAGATTACGAATGTCCACTAATTAAGTAAGTTAGTGACAACTCACTTAATTAATATCTAACTCCAAGAGTAGTACCACTCAACTTCATTGTCATGTCGGACTAAGTCCACCTACAGTGTTTAACATGACAATCCTTATGAGCTCCACTTGGGGACATTCTCAACCTAGATAACTAGGACACAGATTCCTTCTATAATCAACAACACACACTATAAGTAATATCATTTCCCAACTTATCGGGCATATTGATTTATCGAGCTAAACCTCACCCTTTGATAAGTCAAAGAAATAAATATTAAATATATGTGCTTGTTATTATATTAGGATTAAGAGCACACACTTCCATAATAACTAAGGTCTAGTTCTTTTACTAAGTCAGTATAAAAAGAACTTACCTAAATGGTTCTACTCAATACACTTAAAGTGTATCAGTGTAATTTATTAGTCAAGATAAACTAATACTTAATTACACTACGACTATTCTGATGATTTGTTCCTTTCCATCTTAGTCGTGAGCAACTGTTTATAATTTATAAAGAAACGATAACATGATCTTCTGAGTGTGACACCACACTCCATGTTATCTACTATATAAATTAATTGAACAATTACATTTAACAAATAAATGTAGATATTGACCAAATATGATTCTTTTATTTTAAAATAAATGTTTATAAAAACTAGGTTTTTAGTATACATTCCAACAGGAACATCCTCATATTTCAAAGTATAACAGTATCTATAAAATTCCATGAGATGTGAGTAAGGATCTTCAATCTCTAGGCCCCCAAATTGGACTTTCTGAACTATTGAAATGAAGGAAGGTTTAAGCATAAAGTTTCTTGCTTGAATTTCAGGGTAAACAACTGGTCCTAGTCCTTTGGCAGACCTCGGGGCTCCATAATCTCCTAATGACCTGAAAACTATTTTTGGTGTGCAAAAGAAAAGAGGTACAGGAGATACAAGTTACAGTTATTGAATTCAGAAAGAATTAGGAAGGCCACGAAAGAATTGTAAAAATAGAGAAAAGATTAGACAAGATATTAGAATCCAAAAATGCAGAATTAGAATCACAACAGAAAGAAATTGACATGAGTGTTATACAAGAAATGAAAAACTTATAAAAATAGAATTCTAACAATTAGTTACTACTATGCAAATGAAAAGAAAGAAAGAAAAGTTATGTTTAGTCTAACTCAATTGATAATTCCTAATGTTATAGCGCAATCCCCGGCAACAGCGCCAAAAACTTGTTAACCTCCGCAAGTGTATGAAAATATCGCAAGTAATATAAAAGATTATCGTATCCACAGGGACTAGAATAAGCACTAAAAATGTTTCAACACGAGTCAGCTAAACAACTAATCAATTGGTTTCCAAAAGCTAAATGTAATTAATGAAAAATAAACATAGAAATGTAAGATCAAGAAACAAGATTATGGGCTATGATAAAGGAATGTTCTAGGAGTTTTGGTTTCTTTGTAAGATTTTTCAATGTAAATGATCTACCAAATCCTATTTCTCAATTTTCCAACATTTATAGAAGGTTGCCGATTCTCTCTTGCAATAGACAACCGGTCTAGGACTGAAATTTATACCTAAATGTGATCAATTAGATATGAACTAATGTTGTCCTTACATGGGCATGTGTTGGTGCGGGAAGCATCCGACGATCGACCGCTGTTTTGATAATGGCAAAGGAATTCAAAGTTAAGTTGTTTTGTGATCTAATGCACTAACCTTATGCGGAAAGTCTTGGCGGGTCGAGAGCTTCAGGCAAAAGTCCTAAGGGGGGGAACCCTAAGTGGAAAGTCCTGGTGTCGTGAACCAGGTGAAAGACAGGATCAGCCGAGAAGCGGAAGTCCAGCAGAAAGTCCGGAAGCCTCGAATGCTAAGCAAAAGTCCAGTCGATCTTGAGGATCGCACTGCATCAGGTAAATCTCTTGAGTGAAGTAGGTGAGGACGCGTTCCTCGTAGAGGGAATAGTAGGCGTCGGGTCGACCTAGGATTTCCGGTAGGAAATCTGAAGTCAGACCCGGATAGTCCGATGACTGTCAAGTATATTTATCATATTATTTATGTGCTAGTTTTGTTTTGCAGGGTTTGTGTTTGGGACTAACACAATTTGCAGGAACAAAGGAGTAAATTAGACCTCGGATGAACAGTGTCCGAGGCGCCTCCATGGGGCTTGGAGGCGCCTCGGGTGCTAGCCGAAGCCAGCTGTCCAGAGACGCTAGAGGCGCCTGGGAGGTCACTGGAGGCACCTTGGACCAGGCGTTGGAGGCGCCTTGGAGCAGCTTGGAGGCGCCTTGAGTGGGATAAGGTGAGACCATATTAGAGCTGATCCACGCGTGCTACTCGGCGGCCTGGAGGCGCCTCAGACAGGCTTGGAGGCGCCTCCAGCACTGTTTAAAAGGGGACTTCGACCAGCAGCTTGAAACAACGAATTCTAAGCAATCCTCACGTTGCAAGCTGCCTACGAGATGATCCCGAAGTGCTGCAACAACATCTCGATGACCCGAAGCTTCAATTTCCATTTTGTTGTTGTCGGTATAAAGTTCATTTATAGTTAATTTGTACCTAGCTTGTAATAGATTTTACGAATTATAGTTGTTGCCCATCGTAAACGCTCAACGAGCGTGGGCCTTGGAGTAGGAATCGCCCTAGGCTCCGAACCAAGTAAATCTTGGTGTGCTTTTGTGTACGTTCTTTATTTTATTCCGCTGCTTTATAACTTGATAGTTTTACGAATTCGAAAAGAGTGAAAACCACGAGCGCCACCCCCCCTTTAGCGCTTTCGATCCAACAGCATGTTCCTGTGACAAAGATCCCTCGGATAATCAACACAAAGATCATACTTCTCAACCCATAAGATATAAAGATTAATCCCTAAATCTATCCTACCCTCTTGAATCATCCTATTTTTTCCTAAATCTTATCCCTCAAACGTCCTTACACGGGCTTGGACCTTTCGCGTGCTTCCCTCGGAAAATCGAGTGGAAGATAATCTCAACAAGATCCGTAGGACATTCAAACAATTAATCTAAAATGAGAATTAGGTCCACATCACAACAATTCATTAAAGATTGAATTGATACAAACAAGACAATATCATATAAACAAGGAAATGGCAAATCCACAAGAGTTTACATCAATTCATCATACAAATACTCCCTCCATCCTAAAACAAAGAGATCTACTCCATGAATCGAAGAGAGAAATTCGAAAAATACAAAGATTACAAGCATTTCTTTGATCCCCAATCCAAGAAGAGGAGAGAAAGAAAACTTATCTAAGATGAAGCTTGGTCTTCGGATCTAATCCACGCTCCCGGAGTCGAATCCGTTGAAGATCCTCCTTTAGATCACCCAGAAATCCTCCCAAGATTGGAAGGAAAGACCCAAATCTCGCTCTCTCCCAAGAGGGAGAAGATCCCCTTTCAAATCAAGAAGAAAGGCTTATATAGAGATGAGTTTTGGGCGCCACACGGCCCTGTGGCACGGCCGTGTGAGGCTCACAGGGCCTATTCCACTCTCTTCTCTGCTGACCTCACACGGCCGTGTGAGGTACACGGCCGTATCTTGCCTCTACCAACGCCCCCTTTGCACGGCCGTGTAGATCCACACGGCCTGCACTGCCTTCACCTCTGGAAACCTGACATGGCCATGTGGTGTACACGGCCAAAACTCTCCTGCTGTCTGGAAACCTCGCACGGCCGTGTAGCGCACACGGCCGAGGCTTCTCCTGTTTCTGGAAAACTAACATGGTCGTGTGATGTACACGACCCTGCTTCCCTGGGCTTCAAAACTTGACACGGCCGTGTGAGGTTCACACAGCCATACCATCTTTCTTCTCTGGTGCAGCTACACGGCCTCTCATCCTTACATGGCCTGTGCAACCCCCTATGGTAGGGCCGTGTAGGGTTCAAGTGTCATGACTTCCTTCATCGCTTTGCTTGCAGATTTGGTCTCAAACATGCATTTTTCACCAGATTCGACTCCTGCATACAAAAGATGCATAAAAGTAGATCTCCGAACAAAAAGAGTAAATATGCTAAAAAGGAAAGCTGAAAGTATGAAAATGCATAGATCAAGCATGCTCAAAGTATGTGAATGTGCGTCAAAACATGCTAATAATTGTATACAATCTATGCACATCACCAAGTTATCTGCCGATGCTATCTTGGTGACGACAACTTCTCCTCGCTTGACGATATCTCGTATCAGGTGGTACTTGCACTCTATATTTTACTTGCCTTATGGGCTCGTGGTTCCTTCGAGTTTGCAACTGCACCACTATTATCACAATAAATTGTGATGATTTTAGGCAAACCAGGAATCACATCTAAGTCCATTAGGAAGTTCCTGAGCCATACAGCTTCTTTGGCTACCTCAGAGGCTGCCACATACTTAGCTTCCATGGTTGAGTCCGAGACGCATTTCTGCTTAACACTCCTCCATGCAATGGCTTCACCGCCTAGAGTAAACACATAGCCTGACGTAGACTTACTATTGTCCCTATCTGATTAGAAGTCTGAATCCGTGTAACCCACAGGGCGTAAATCGTCTGCTTGGTAGACTAGCATATAATCTCTAGTCCTTCTCAGGTACTTCAATATATGCTTTACAGCAGTCCAATGTCCTTGTCCAGGGTTACTCTGATATCTGCTAACCATGCACACGGCAAAACATATATCAGGTCTCGTACACAGCATTGCATACATAAGACTTCCTACAACCGAAGCATAAGGAACTGCCTTCATATCCTCCATCTCCTTTGATGTCTTTGGAGACATCTCTTTAGATAAGGCTACTCCATGCCTAAAAGGTAAGAAACCTTTTCTAGAGTTCTGCATACTAAAACGAGCAAGGATCGTGTCTATATATGAAGTTTGAGATAGGCACAACATTCTTTTCTTGCGATCCCTTATAACTTTGATCCCAAGAATATGTGCACATTCTCCTAAGTCCTTCATATCAAATTATTTGGACAACCATACCCTTACGTCTGATAATACCTTGACATTGTTGCCAATTAACAAAATATCATCTACATATAGTACAAGAAATACCACCACGTTTCCGTTACACTTCTTGTATACACAAGACTCATCCGGACACTGAATAAATCCATATGATTGGATTACTTCATTAAACCAGATGTTCCAAGATCTTGAAGGTTGCTTCAGTCCATAAATAGACCGATTGAGCTTGTACACTAGATGCTCTTTGTCTTTTTCAATGAATCCCTCTGGTTGTTTCATATGGATGTTTTCTTCAAGACTTCCATTAAGGAATGCTGTCATGACATCTATTTGCCAAATCTCATAATCCATATGAGCGGCAATGGATAAGAGTATCCAGATAGACTTAAGCATGGCTACCGGTGAAAAAGTCTCCTTATAATCGATTCCCTCTTTCTGAGTGTACCCTTTTGATACAAGCCTTGCTTTGAAGGTTTCTACCTTCTCATCTATCCCTCTTTTCCTTTTGTAGATCCACTTGCATCTAATAGCTTTTACACCATCAGGTGGTTCTACAAGCTCCCAGACCTTATTAGAATACATAGATTCTATTTCTGAATTCATTACCTTTTGCCAAGACACTGCATCTATATCTTGGAGTGCTTCGTCATATGTACGGAGATCAGGTTCATGTTTACTCGGGATCAAGTCCGAAGACTCTCCAAAAAACATGAATATCTCAGGTTGCCTTACAACCCTCCCACTACGATGAGGCACTGTCTCTGGTTGTGTATCATGTGTGACACGTGTTACAGTTTCTTGTGGTACTTCATCTTGTACTGTTGGTATTAAAGTAGATGTGTCCTCTCTTATTTCTTCTAGAACTATTTCACTCATGGGCTTATGGTTCATTACATAATCTTTTTCTAAAAATCGAGCATTGGTGCTAATAATGATCTTATGATTTTTAGGATTATAAAATAAACCACCTTTCGTTCCCTTAGGATATCCCACAAACAGACATACTTCTGTACGTGATTTCAACTTGTCAGTATCTCTCTTCAGCACATGTGCTGGACTACCCCATATCCGGATATGATTCAAACTAGGCTTACGCCCATTCCATAATTCCATGGGAGTAGAAGGAACTATTTTATAAGGTACCATATTCAGAATGTACACTGCTGTTTCCAGAGCATATCCCTAAAATGAATTTGATAATTCTGAATAACTCATCATCGATCAACCATTTCCATAAGGTCCTATTCCTTCGTTCTGCCATACCATTCTATTGGGGTGTACCAGGTGCAAACAATTGGGATTGAATCCCGACTTCTGATAAGTAATTCTTAGACTCTCCAAAGAGGTATTCGCCACCACGGTCAGACCGTAGTGTCTTGATACTTTTACCAAGACGTTTCTCCACATCAGCCCTATATTTTTTGAACTTGTCAAGGCATTCAGACTTGCGGCGCATCAGGTAAATGTATCCGTATCTTGAATAATCGTCTATAAAGGAGACAAAGTATTCATAACCACCTCTTGCCTGGATAGACATAAGATCACACAAATCTGAATAAACCAGTTCTAACGCATCTTTGGCTCTATACCCCTTGGCCTTTAAAGGTCTCTTGGTCATTTTACCTTCCAAGCAGGATTCACATGTTGGAAAGTTTTCCAACTCTAATGAACCCAAGAGTCCATCGGCTACAAGCCTTTGAATCCTACTTAAGTTAATATGACCAAGCCTTAGATGCCAAAGATACGTTTTGTTCATTTCTGAAGGTTCTTTTCTCTTATTAGAGTTAGAAGATGTGTTATTAATTTTCATATTTTACTTTGTTGGAGAAATTGGATTTAAAGTATATAAATTACCAACCAATGCACCAGAACAGATAATCACCTTATTTCTCTTTATAACGACAATGTTACTAAAGGAAACAGAATATCCATCCAAATACAGTTTAGAAACTGAAATTAAATTCTTTCTAAAACTGGGTACATAAAGACAATTTCTTAAAATCAAACTTCTATTCCTATCAAAAGACAAGTAGACGTCTCCCACTGCAACAACCGCCACCTTAGTAGCATTGCCCATGTAGACGGTTATCTCTCCATCAAATAGTCGTCGGGTTTCCTGGAACCCCTGTAAAGAATTGCAGACATGATCAGTGGCTCCCGTATCTACACACCAGGTGCTGGTAGATAATATCGCTAAACATGTTTCAACTACTAGAGCATGAGATATACCTTTATTGTTCTGATTCTACGAGGACAGCCTGCCTTCCAATGTCCTGACTGCTTGCAGATGAGGCACTTGCCCTTCGGCTTCTTCATTCCAGCTTTTTGTCCCTAAGGTTTATTCACTCTCTTTGCTAAAAAGACCTGTTTCTTCTTCTTCTTTCCTTTCGGCTTAGAAGTAGAACCATTTTCAGCATAGTGAATTTGAGAACTTTGACGAAATATACCTTCTGCTGCCTATAATTCTGTCAGAAGTTCCACCAACGTATACTCTCTTTTGTTCATGTATAGTTCAAGCGGAACTGCTCAAAACTTCTGGGTAACGTTTGGAGAATTATATCGACCTGGGTTTCCCCATCGATTTCTCCTCCAAGAACTTGTATTTCATTCAGATAGGCCATCATTTTGAGGATATGATCCCTTACGGGTGTTCCCTCAGACATGGTGGTTGTCATTAACTTTCTCATTGCCTCTTGCCTAGCAGTCCGACTCTGGTGCTCAAAGAGTTCTTTGAGATTGTTCATTATATCATAAGTTGTTGGTAAATCTTGATGCTGATGTTGCAATACATTTGACATTGATGTCAAAATGTAACACCGCACCATCTCATCAGCTTTTACCCATTTCTTATGATACTCAATCTCCTCTGGGGTAGAGTCACCATCAGGTGCATCAGGGCAAGCCTCAGTCAGTACAAACTTATAGCTTTCAACAGTAAGAACAATGTCCAGGTTTCTTTTCCAATCAATATAGTTGGGACCAGTAAGTTTGTTCTCTTTCAGTATAATGATCAGTGGGTTGAAAGTCATCCTAAGAATCACAAAAATAAACTTTGGTCAAGACTTTAAATTTAGAATAATATTGATTCCTCAAACAATACTATTTTAAATTAACCAACACCTCTAATCACCGTGAATATTGCATGCCACGTTAGTGTGGACGTATACAAATTCAACATTTGTAAGAGGAGGGTGTGACCCATTAATTTTATTATCTTGTCATCCTAACTTTATGACAAATAAAATTAATAGTTGGTTTCACTTTGGTCACACAAAACAATAGCAGTGACTCCGTTGGGGAGGATACTATTGAATGTGTCTAAGTGTATACCATTACTTGATACTAAGTGCATTAAATAGGATTGTACCCCTTCAGTTGGAGAAGATCACACGCTTCTAAATAATTTCCTATAACCATCCATAAAGGAAGTTTGATCTAGTGATCCGCAACAAACCCATCCGTTGTGGAGGGAGGCACTCAGAGCCAACACACAAGCTTGTTGCATCACTTACAAACTAGTAATGGAGACCATGGGATTTATTAAAATCCCTCTCCCACTTAGTTATTTAAAAATGAGGATTTTAACCTATGCTAGCATACATCACATGCACATAAACATCACAGTAAATAAAAGCAATAAATTTGGAAATTAATTTTCCAACTATTATGGCCTTTTCCATCACTGTCTTCAGTATGCTCCAACCCTAGCTGCCACCATCTTTAGCCAACGTCATCGGGTCGAGTTGTCGCATCTATCTTGCTTCTTATTCCACTGCGCCTCTGGTGCTTCAAAAGTACCACGCCTTGCAAGCATCCGATCCGCGACAAAAATAGAATTTTACATATATCGATCCTATATTCCACAAAGGAATGTACACGTATTCTATATCGAACAAAAATAAAATTCTAAAAATAATACAACTCCTGCTATATTTGATACATACAATCATGCACACAAAATAATGCCCTTGATATGTCCAAGGGTCCAATCACACACAATATCTAAATGCCATAATAGTTGGAGCCTGCAACCACAAAGTTAGCACATTCTACTATTATCCCGCCTAATTTATGTATGACATGTGCATAATTAATTTGAAAACCAAAACACACAGAGGTAAACCCTATCTCTAATACCAATTGTTGGTTAGTCCTATGAAAACGTACTGGTTCCACTGTACAAAATTTTGTACAAGTGTCGAACCTTTCCTTAAATAACCTATTGTATTTTAGAAGTTAAATTAGGAATCGCAGACGGAACTTACCATCATTGATTCCAAATTTAACTTATATGTTCTTAATGGTTTAGATTTGAATCACAAGCGGAACTTAACACTATTGATTCAAATCCACCTATGTTATTAATTCCATTAAATATTAATTTCTAAAATTGGCTTCCAGGACTGCATGGCGAGGCACATGGATTTCTTGGATATGGGAGCAACCACCACTGCCTAGAAAAAGCCTTTTAAGGAAAGCTAATATTTAATTTCCTTAAATAACTCTAGGTTAAGCAAAAAGAACAATCGAATCACAAATTCGAAAACAAACAAAACACAAATTCGAAAAACTAATTCGAAATACTAGATCTAATGCCTCTTATGTTTGGAATTCTTACAAAAAGAAATAACTAGCATAATGCGGAAAATAATTGCTAATTATACCTTCTCTTTGTAAACTAATGACCTCGAGATCTTTTGCCGTATTCCTCGCCTTGCCTTGGACGTCGTGTGGGCGATGATCCTCCAAGATGAACACCACCCAAAAGCTTTCTTCCTCTTCTTCTAAAATCAGGCCACCACCACCACCAAGGAGAAGAGAGCAAAGGGAAAGGGAGAAGAGAGAGGGCCAACCACACCAAGAGAACCTCCAAGCAAGAGAATAAGAGTTGTGTCTCATGAAGCCTCCTCACCCCTTCTTTTATAATACTTGCCCAAGGCAAATAAGGGAAGAATTTTTACAAAAATTAAAATCTTCCTCTAGTTTTTCTTTTTCCCTTTTTATTTCCCTTTTCTTTCCTCTTGATTGAATCAATCACCAAATCAATTTGGATGATGATTTATTTTTTTTCTTTTTGGTCGACCACCTTGCTTGGGCACCAAGCAAGGGTGGTCGGCCCCCATAAGAGGAAAGAAATATTTTTTTATAAAATTTTACAAGAAAAACTCTTATAAAATTTTACAAGCTCTCTTTCCTAAAGAAGGACTTAAAAAAGGAAAGTTTTAAAATTAAAACCATGTTTTAAAATTTAAAACTTCTCTTATAAAATTTCATTTTTTAACATGGTGATAGAAAATTTAAATTTTAAAACTTATCTTCCTTTTCTTTCTTAAACCATGAGGATGGTTTAAAAAGGAAAGTTTTTTTTAAAAAAAAAACTTTTAAACTTTCTTTTAAAACATGTGGCCTAATTCAAATAAGGAAAGTTTTAAAATTTAAAAACTCTCTTTTAAAACTTGTAGTTTTTTTACAAAGAGAAGATTTTAAAAATTCAAAACACCCCTCCTTGTTTGAATTATTGTGGCCGGCCCCTACATGCTGGACACCAAGCAAAGGGCCAGCCCCTATAGAAGAGGATGTGGCCGACCCTTGCTTGGTCACCAATCATTGGACCGGCCTCCTTCTTGGACACCAAGATGAGCTTATATTTGGATGGACTTGAGGCTATAATGAGGCTACGACAGGGACCTAGAGGAGAAATTGGTTTTGGCCTTCCGATGAGCTTGAGTATCCCGTGTTCGCCCCGAACACACAACTCTAGTTCATCGATAATAACTCATTCCACTAGAGAGTTATTATCGCACTACCGCACCAATCTCAAATTACATTATGGGCTCCTTCTTATCATGAGTGTGTTAGTCTCCCTGTGTTTGAGATAACAAATGTTCACTAATTAAGTAAGTTAGTGACAATTCACTTAATTAATATCTAGCTCCAAGAGTTGTACCACTCAACCTAATTGTCATGTCGGACTAAGTCCACCTACAGGGTTTAATATGACAATCCTTATGAGCTCCTCTTGGGGACATTCTCAACCTAGATAACTAGGGCACAGATTCCTTCTATAATCAACAACACACACTATAAGTAATATCATTTCTCAACTTATCAGGCATATTGATTTATCGAGCTAAACCTCACCCTTTGATAAGTCAAAGAAATAAATATTAAATATATGTGCTTATTATTATATTAGGATTAAGAGCACACACTTCCATAATAACTAAGGTCTAGTTATTTTATTAAGTCAGTACAAAAAGAACCTACCTAAATGGTCATATTCAATACACTTAGAGTGTACCAGTGTAATTTATTAATCAAGATAAACTAATACTTAATTACACTACGACTATTCCGATGGTTTGTTCCTTTCCATCTTAGTCATGAGCAACTGTTTATAATTTATAAAGAACCGACAACATGATCTTCTGAGTGTGACACCACACACCATGTTATCTACTTATATAAATTAATTGAACAATTACATTTAACAAACAAATGTAGATATTGACCAATGTGATTCTTTTATTTCAAAAATAAATGTTTACAAAAGCTAGGCTTTTAGAATACACTCCAACAACAACACTTGGAGGAGCTGCTCAACGTTGGTTCAAAAGATTGCTGGAAAATTCTATCCGAAGGTTTAAGGATTTCAAGAAAGTTTTCTTGCATCATTTTTCTAGCAACAAGAGGTATCACAAAACTCCCTGGAGCTTATTCTCAATTAAACAAGGAGCTAAAGAGTCCATTAGTGCATATATTAAGAGATTTAATCATGTAGCCATTGATGTGCCCAATGCTACTACTGAGATATTAGTAAGTGCTTTTTCTCAAGGTTTAAATGATAATGATTTCTTTAAAGATCTGGTGAGAAATCCTCCTGCCAATTTTGACTCATTAATTGAACGTGCTACTAAATTCATTAATGTTGAAGAAGCTCAGGCTGCATGCAGAAAAGAAGATACTATTTCTTCTCCTGCTCCTATTAAGGAGAAGGCTCCCACTTCCGCTCCTCCCCCGAGGGGGCCTCGAGTAATCCCTCCACCCCATCGTCATACAGAGTATCGTCCATAAGCCGTACAACATATGGAGATGCAACAAGAAGCACCAAGAAGGTGGTGCACTTATCATAAGACCAGCAGTCATCATACAGAAGACTGTTTTATTTTGAAAAATAAGAAAGCAAATAGGGATCGTTATCAAAGGCGAAACTATTATCAACAACAATATCCCGCGTAGCAAAGTCCGCTCAAGATAGAATACCGCCCGGTAGAACCTCAACAAGGTGTATTATCAAACCCGGTCTGTACAACTCAGATGCCTGAGAAAACTCGGCCTGAGGACACGACAGCCCGACAAGAAGAGAACAAGAGGAACTGTTGGGTTTTTCGGGCCGCGAAAACCATTTTTTCACGTCGCGGAAACCCCGAAACCCCGCCACCAGATCCGTGCGAAGAATAAAACTTTCAAAAATACGAGTACGAGTTTACCAACCTATAGATCTACACTAGAACTACATGTTAAAGAGCTTTACCCTCGTTGCGTGCCCTTTGCGAGTCTCGTTCGTCCAAGGAGATGCCGGATCTCAAGTTGTCAAGGTAGACAACTCTCTATGCGTATCCACACGAACAAATTGATGGAGGGAGAACCTTAGAGTGTGCTAGCACTCCAAGAAGGTCTCGGCAAGATGAGGAAAGGAAGAGCAAGAAGAGAGAGCAAGGAAGAAGATGATGTAAATGAGCCTTGAATGAAAATCAAATTTCATTCCTCTACAAAAGTGGCCAGCCACTCATGAAGTGTAACCCCCTTTTTGCATTAAGTGGCCATTAAAGAAGGAATTTGTAACCTCCATGAGGTGGCACACACATGTGCTAAACATGATGATGTGGCACATCATCATTGGCCACTTAATGCCAAGTCACAAATGATGTGGCATAAAGTCAAGTCAAACTTGACTCTTCCTCTTCCTCTCAAGTCAAGTCAAACTTGACTTAATCTCTCTCATGGTTGATCTAATCCAACCATTTAATTCAAACCAATTTAATATAATGAATCTAATTCATTTAATTAAATTGATTCAATGAGTCATAATCTAAATTAGACTCATTGAACACATGAATCAACTTGAGTCCAACTCAATTAGCCCAATTAGGATTACTCTTAATCCAATTTGATTCATCACATGAATCTAATCCTCTTGGTTCATCATATGAACCTAATCTCCATCTAATTGTCCTTTGTGTGTGACCTATAGATTCTTGTAACGTTGGCAATGCCACTAAACCCATTTAGGAGCATAACTAATGAGCGGTATCTAGCAACACATCATTACTACCCAAGTTACAAGAATGTTGAAATATCCAACATCACCTTGTGACTACTAATTGTGAATCCTCACAATATATGACAAGTGTCCTTCTATCCTAGACATCTAGATTGATCAATGTGAGACATAGACCGTGTCATCCTCTGACCAATCTAAATCTTGAACTCCAAGTAGACTCACTAAATCAAATGAGCTCAATATCTCATATTGACTCATTTGGGCATGGCCATGCACTTCGTGGTCTCACTCTATCAAGAATATCGATGTCGCTTCCATCATACAGGAGGGATAGATCCCATCTACATCACTCACATCCCTCTGTATAATTCGTTACATACCCAGTAATCGCCTTTATAGTCCACCCAGTTACGGGTGACGTTTGATGAAACCAAAGTACATAACTCTTTATGTAGGGATCCATGGTGACTTCAGGTCCAAGGACTAGTAGTCATACTAATAGCCACATGAGAAAGTATATGACACTCATATAACGATTCATGATACTTTCTCATGGCGGGTCATTCAGTATACATTCTCCAATGCATACCCATGTGTCAACATGATATCTCTATATCCATGACTTGTGAGATCAAGTCATCGAGTTGACCTACATGCTAGTCTTATTGCATTAACATTGTCCTTGAATGTTAATACTCGAGTAGGAATGATTAAGAGTAGTGTTCCCTATATCATCTCACTATCGGTTCAACTAACCGATTGATATAGGTGAGAACCTTCTACTCAAGGACGATATTATACTTAGTTTATTTGGCACCAATACAAGTAAGTATAATAACCAAAAACAAATGCCTTTATTTATATAAGATTATGATACAATAAGTCCATAATACATCATCAAATGATTGGTTCTAGGGCTCTAACTAACAATCTCCCACTAGCACTAGTGCCAATCAGTGTAGGCTCTAAGCCCCAATGACCTAGTGTGACCATCATGCTTCCTCTGTGCCAAAGCCTTGGTCAAGGGATCTACGATGTTAGCTTCTGTAGGTACTCTGCAAATCTTCACATCTCCTCTCTCGATAATCTCTCGAATGAGATGAAAGCGCCATAGTATGTGTTTGGTCCGCTGGTGTGAGCGAGGTTCCTTCACCTATGTTATAGCTCAATTGTTGTCATAATAGAGCTCAATAGGGTCAGCGATACTGGGAACCACCCCAAGTTCAGTGATGAACTTGCAGATCTAAACTGCCTCCTTTGCTGCCTCTGATGCAGCAATGTACTCGGCCTCTGTCGTAGAATCAGCTACTGTGTCCTACTTCGAACTCTTCCAGCTCACAGCACCACCATTTATACTAAATACGAACCCTGACTGCGATCGATAATCATCCTGATCGGTCTGGAAGCTGGCATCACCGTAACCCTTTACAGCTAGCTCATCATTGCCTCCATATATCAAGAAATATTCTTTAGTCCTTCTTAAGTACTTAACAATATTCTTGACCGCTATCCAGTGACTTTCACCTGGATCTGACTCGTATCTGCTCGTCATGCTCAAAGCATACGAGACATCAGGTCGAGTACATAGCATGGCGTACATGATAGATCCTATGGCTGAGGCATAAGGGATCTGATCCATGCGGTCTCTCTCCTCTCTAGAAGAGGGACCTTGAGTCTTCGAAAGACTCACGCCATGTGACATCGGCAGAAATCCCTTCTTGGAGTTCTGCATGGCAAACCGAAGGAGTACCTTGTCAATATATGTACTCTGACTTAGGCCAAGCAATCTCTTAGATCTATCTCTATAGATCTGTATCCCTAGAATGCGGGATGCCTCACCTAAGTTCTTCATTGAGAAGCAACTCCCTAGCCAGGTCTTGACAGACTGAAGCAAAGGGATGTCCTTCCCAATGAGTAGTATGTCATCCACATACAATATGAGGAAGACAACTATATCCCCTACAACCTTCTTATAGACACAAGGCTCATTTTCGTTCTTGATGAAACCAAACTGTTTGATTGTATCATCGAATCGAAGATTCCAGCTCCGAGAAGCTTGCTTTAGTCCATAAATGGACCTATGCAACTTGCATACTCTGCTAGTATGCTGTGGATCTACAAAACCCTCAGGTTATGTCATGTACACATCCTCGAGCAGGTTTCCATTCAGAAACGTGGTTTTGACATCCATCTGCCATATCTCATAGTCATGGTATGCTGCAATAGCAAGCATGATCCGAATGGACTTAAACATCGCTACTGGAGAAAAGGTTTCATCATAGTCAATACCATGAATCTGCTTGAAACCTTTAGCTACCAAGCGACCCTTATAGATAAGTCCATCCATGTCAGTCTTTCTCTTAAAGACCCACTTACACCCAATGGGTTTTACCCCTTTAGGTGGATCAACCAAAGTCCATACTTGGTTGGTGTACATGGATTCTATCACGGATCTCATGGCCTCTAGCTGTTTCTCGGAATCTGGTCTCATCACAACTTCCTGATAGGTGGTAGGCTCATCCTCTATGAGCACAACGTCATCATGGTCAGACAAGAGAAATGAATATCTCTCAGGCTGACGACGTACCCTATCAGACTTGCGAAGAGGAATGTCTACTTGAACTGGTTGTTGTTCCTCAACTCCTTGTGGAACAACATCATCCACAACACTTTGTGGTTCCAGTTCAACTTCCATTGAGGCTTCAATGCTATAGTTCGCATCTTGAACTTCTTCAAGATCGAACGTGCTCCCACTAGTCTTTCTAGAAATAAAGTCCCTTTCTAGAAAGACCCCAGTCTTTGCCACAACTACCTTGTGCTGACTGGGAATGTAGAAGTAATATCCCTTAGTTTCCTTGGGATATCCAATAAAGTAGCACTTGTCGGATTTGGGTCCTAATTTATCTGAGACTTGACGTCGAACGTAAGCCTCACAACCCTAAATCCTCATGAAAGACACCTGGGCATCTCTCCCAGTCCATATCCTATATGGTGTCTTTATCACGGCCTTGGATGGAACTCGATTGAGTATAAAAGCTGCCATATCTAGAGCATAGCCCCAAAGGAATGTCAAAAAATCTGTGTGACTCATCATAGATCGTACCATATCTAATAGGGTACGATTCCTCCTTTCGGATACACCATTCCACTGTGGTGTTCCAGGAGAAGTGAGTTGGGATAGAATCCCACACTCAGCTAGATAGTCACGAAACTCATGGTTATGGTATTCTCCACCTAGATCTGATCGAAGTATCTTAATACTCTTGCCAAGCTGGTTCTGTACTTCATTCTTGAATTCTTTGAACTTTTCAAAGGATTCCGACTTATGTGTCATCAAGTACACATAACCATATCTACTGAAGTCATCAGTAAATGTGATGAAGTACCTATAACCGCCTCTAGCAGCGACATTGAAAGAGACACATACATCACTATGTATAAGACCTGACAAGTCAGTCGCTCTCTCACTGTGCCCACTAAAGGGAGTCTTGGTCATCTTGCCTAGTAGGCATGACTCGCACTCTCATAAGATTCAAAATCAAATGAGTCCAGCAAACCATCCTTATGGAGCTAGGATAAGCGCTTGTCATTTATATGACCTAAGCGACAGTGCCAGAGATAGGTTTGATTCAAGTCATTTGACTTGAACCTCTTGGTATTTAAGTTATAGATAGGGCTTTCAAGGTCTAGAATGTAGAGTCCGTTCATCAGAGGTGCACTATAATAGAACATATCTTTTAAATAAATAGAACAACATTTGTCCTTAATTATAAAAGAGAAACCTTTCTTGTCCAAACAAGAAACTGAAATTATGTTCTTAGTTAATGCAGGCACATAACAACAATCATCCAACTCTAATACAAGCCTAGAGGGCAGAGATAGAAAATAAGTCCCTACAGCAATAGCAGCAACCCGTGCTCCATTGCCTACGCGTAGGTCCACCTCGGCCTTCGCCAATGCCCTGCTATTTCTCAGCGCCTGCACATTAGTACAAATGTGAGATGCACATCCGGTATCTAATACCCATGATGAAGAAATAGATAGATTGACTTCTATAACATATATACCTGAAGTGGAAGTCTCACTTCGCTTCTTCTTAAGATCTTCCAGGTACACCTTGCAGTTCCTCTTCCAGTGCCCGGTCTGACCGCAGTGGAAGCAGGTAGCATCCTTGGCGATCCCTCCTTTAGGCTTCAATGCCTTGTCTTTGCCTTTGGCTTGGGACTTTCCTTTGCCTTTGGGCTTGCCCTTGCCCTTGTGTTTTTGAACCATCAGAACAGAGTGGGGCTTAGCCTTCTTAAGGTTCAGCTCAGTAGTTCTTAACATGCTAAGCAGCTCGGGCAGTGGCTTGTCAATTTTGTTCATATTGTAGTTTAGAACAAATTGAATATAGCTATCCGGCAAGGATTGCAAGATCAGGTCAGTGGCCAGCTCTTGGCCAAGCGGGAATCCCAACCTC
Source organism: Zingiber officinale (assembly GCF_018446385.1). NCBI lineage: Eukaryota > Viridiplantae > Streptophyta > Magnoliopsida > Zingiberales > Zingiberaceae > Zingiber > Zingiber officinale. Next base: position 51,534,346 of record NC_055993.1, read on the forward strand.
TGTAGGTTTTCTATGTACCCAGTCATTTTGAGTACATATGGGCCTACGGGAGCCCCATCTGACATCTTGCACTGAAATAGTGCCCTTGAGATCTCAAATCTCTCATGCCGCGCTTGTCCTTGATACAGTTGACGAAGATGTTCAACCATATCGTAAGCGCCCATCAACTCGTGTTGCTTCTGAAGCTCAGAGTTCATGGTCGCGAGCATTAGACAGGACACATCTAATGCTTCATCTTGATGCTTCTTATAAGCATCTTTGTCAGCTCGCGGGGCATTGGCAGGAGGAGCCTCCGGAATGGGCTGCTCCAGAACGTACAGTTTACGTTCCTGGGTGAGAACTATTCTCAAGTTCCTGTACCACTCCAGAAAATTTGCTCCGTTGAGCTTGTCCTTCTCAAGGACAGAACGCAGGGAGAAAGAGTTCGTATTCGACGTCATGGTTATCTACAACAGAAAAATACAGAAAATAAATATCATATTCTTTTAAATCATTTAATTAGGCCTTTAACTAAATGATGCTCCCACTGAATTCTATAATTCATGTGGGACAAGATCCACATCATACTACGCCTTGAGTTAGCTTTGGCTAAATCGCCCAAGACTTAATATAATCGGTAGGTAACGATTTACCAATTACATCTCTATGCAACTCTTGTTTATAGGATCATTATCCGCAGTTATATTAAAACTTGAGTTAGCTTTGGCTAATACGCCCAAGAATTAATATAAATGTGATTTATGTCCTATCTTTCCAACCATTGGAAGAATGTCTATAGTTGTACTCGATCCAACCAAGTTAACTAGGAATACTCAATCTAATTGAGTTTGTACTCGCCTATGCGTTGATAAGCGGGAACAAGATTGTCCCTCCGTACCCTACCAAGATAATATGTGTTGCTCTACTTTAGCAGATTCAACAACACATGTGATCGAGGTAGTGATAGGTATCACGGCACGGTAGGCATTAGAGTTGATACGATTGAGATCTAATCTAATCGAGAGGGTGCATCTTGTACATTATTTAGATCTAATCTAATCGTTAGGCACTAATTAATTACTAATCATGCATCACATACACACAAGCAATTAATTAAATTAATTTGTGATTAGTCATGGCCCTACTAGGATCTTCTCAAGCCAATGAGAAGATCGGATGGTCAACCTAGGGTCAACAGCTTCTCAAGCTCCTCCCTTTGACCACCTTGTGTTGCTCGCGCCCTTCTCGTAACTCCGTCTCGAGTGGACCTTCCATGGCTCCAATTTTGTACATTACAATTTTGAAACTCCAGTTACATTTGAGTCTAAACTAATTTACAACAAGAATAAATGGAGAAAGGCACGACGCGCAGGTCGCGAATCAAATATGCAGCACACACAACACAAATGACGGCACGCAGACCGTAATATGAATTACAACACAAATCCAATTAGATTGGGTCTTTTTGGGCCATGACTATCAAAAATTATACATAATTATAAATTATGTAATTTCCATAATTTTTTGTAATTTTAATACTAATTTTTATAATTTTTATGAGTAAAATTTCTCGGCGGTCCCGTTTAGCGGTTTTCGGGCGCAATCGCGGAACGAATCCCCTTGCGGGGCCAGGGGCAGCGCCCCTACCCGCGATCTAACCATCGCGAGGGTTCCTTAGCGATCCTACAGCGCCTTAGCCCTTTGTCCCAAAAAGTTTTGGGGCGAAACCTTGCCGTTTCGGAAAAATCTTCTCGGTAGTCGAAGTCTACAAGTGTCGAAACACTTATGCTTCGCTTCTACGAGAAAATTACCCATAAAAACCATAAAATACTTAAAATTACAGAATGTTATAGAATCTATATTTTTCATAAAAATACAAACTAAACTCGTACAAGTCTTCGCACGTGGCTCTGATACCACTGTTGGGTTTTTCGGGCCGCGAAAACTATTTTTACGTGTCGTGGAAACCCCGAAACCCCGCCACCGGATCCGTGCGAAGAATAAAACTTTCGAAAAATATGAGTACGAGTTTACCAACCTATAGATATACACTAGAACTATATGTTAAAGAGCTTTACCCTCGTTGCATGCCCTTCGCGTGTAATACCCACTAAGCTTGTAAGATAAATATATGAATGTGAGATTTTTCCTTAGAAAAATAATAGGAAGTGAGTTGAAGCAAAAAGAAATAAAATGAAATAAAAAGAAGATGAGATCAAGGATTGAACCATGAACCTCTTATATTATATTTCATAGAATTAATTAGTAGAAACCAATTGGGATAGAGAGAAGATATTGATAGCAAAGGAGGGAAACTCATGATAAAGGTAAGAGTAAAAGCTAGCCAAAAGAAAACAAGAAAAGAGCAAGAGAAAGGCAACTTGCCTTCCTCCCTTTCTCTCCCTCTTTCTCTCTTCTCTTGCCGAAAATAAAAGAGGTTAATTAAGGGGATTCATTCCCCCTTATTTCACCATGAATGATGAGGATAAATAAATAAAAATAAAAATAAATATAAAAAATAGGCTAAGGGAGAAGGAAAGCAAAAACCAAGTTTTCTACCTCTTCCCCCTTAACATAAAAGAGAATATGTAAAGGGAAAATTCTATTTTCTCTCATTCTTCCTCTTCCTCACCGAGAACACCACAGTCCCCTCTCCTCCATCTTTGGCCCCAAAGCCAAGTTTTTCCATAAGAAAGCCTAAGATACAAGGAGGACTTAGCAAAGGAATCAAAGGAAAGGAACTAGAAGAAGAGACTACTTTTTCTTCACCATACCTTAGATCCACAAGCGAAAAGGATGTAAGATTCCCCTCACCTGTGGTACAAGGCATTTTAAGTGTTTTTTGGATTTTATGAAGATTTTAAAACCTAGAAACAAGTTTGAGAAAATTCGGCCAAGAAGGGCTTTCAAAAATCTAATGATGTTTAAACTAGTCTTCACTACATGATAGATTTTTCTATGCTATGTAGAAGGGTTCTTCTTCATGCTTTTATACCTATATGATGCTTGATTAGAGGAGTACTGAACCCTAGAATTTCGGCCAAAAATATTCTTAAGAGGCTAGGGAAATTTATTGTTTTACCCAACTAGTACAAGGGTCTCCCTATGAAATATTAAGGATCATGTATTAGTTTTTCTTCCTTAGAAGATATTTTGAAACTAAAAGAAAACCCACTCATATGATTCGGTCAAGAAAGGGTTTAGGGTTAGGAAGACCTTTAAATTTAAATAACCATGCTCATGTGATAGAATACAAAGATCTTAAAGGATTTGTATGCTTGAATATTGCTAGAATTTCATGAACTCCTTCTTAGGGTTTTTCAGCCATGATGAGATGGATAGCTTAGAAAATCTTAAACAAAATTTTAATATGCTCAAGACCTCTGTGCTGTTTAGATATGAAAGTTGTTTAATGTCCTCATGCTTAATTAGGGTGTAGAAAAATTAGTTGCACGACATATAACATGTATGACTACAAGGGGTCCTAGCTTATTCATGAACCAATTTGTATATATGTTTCTTAGTAACTTTTGCCATGAAACTTACTTAGGTTTTTCATGATTTAGGCCACTTAAGAACCTAGCTAAAGAATGGTACGTTTCGTCCATGAGAAAAAAATAAAAGAAAAAGAGAAAAAGAAACCTAGAAAGCCTAAGACACAATTCATATGTATACTCATTATGCTTGTCTTTACATATGCTATGAAACTCGTATGACTTCATATGTTTTTATGTTATTTGAAGCAAGTTTAAACACTGATGAGTTTCGGCCAAGTAGGGTTTAAATGACCTAGAGGCCTTAGAATTTAAACCAAAGGTGTTAAAATGCTTCTTATGAAAATATGATAACCTATTGCTTGTGTCACATGCTTGTATAATTTTCCCATGACCTAAATGGACCATTGTAAGTCTCGGCCATGAAGGTTTAGATGCCCTAGGGACCCTAGGACTTAAATTAAATATGCTCATGTCACTCTACATGAAATATGATAAGTAGAAAGCCAAGGTTCAATTGCTATATGTTGTTTTATGACCTAAAATGATGCTAGGGTATGTTTCGGCCATAACTATTGTATGATGCCTTGTATGAATTTATACATAAGGTTAGTCCAAGTTCACATGCTTGTATGCTTGTTTGTAGCCCTAATGAGAACTTGTTAAATTTCGGCCATGACATATGTTAAGGGCTTAAAGAACTTAGGAACTAATTCAAATGTGGCAAATGTGTTTACCTTGTTCCTTGGTAAAAAAAATGTTATAAATATGATTTAAAGTTGTCCATGCTTTTATGTCATATGGAACCTTGTTTCACACCTTAAGGTTTCGGCAACATGAAATTAGGGACTTGAAGAACTTAGAAACTAAGTTAATCATGTTTATAATGCTTCCTATGAAAATGTTATGATGATAATTTAGGTGCCATATGCTTGGATGTTGTGTTTAACCTAAATTAAGCTCTAAAGGGGTTTCGGCCACAAGGGTTTAGGAAGCTTAGAACCAAGATGAATATGATACCATGTTTCCTATGATAGGATAATCACAAGATACACCCTTATGCTTAATATGTATGCTTGTGATTTATGACTTATGATATGATATGCATGCTTTTATGATATGATATGCTTTGTGCTAAAAATATGCATGCTTATGTTATGATATGTGGTTAAATTATGCATGCTTTAATGCTATGTTTAGTGCTTAAAATATGCATGCTTTCATGATATGCTATGTGGTTAAATCATGCATGCTTGATGATATGCTTTATGCTTAAGATATGCATGTTTTTATGATCTATGCCTAAGTGATGCATATTGTTATGACATGATGTATGCCTAAGTGATGCATGCCTTTATGATGTGATGTATGCCTAAGTGATGCATACCTTTATGACATGATGTATGCCTAAGTGATGCATACCTTATGATATGATGTATGCCTAAGTGATGCATACTTTTATGACATGATGTATGCCTAAGTGATGCATACCTTTATGATATGATGTGCCTAAGTGATGCATGCTTTTATGATACATGATATGTATGACATGTACTTTACTTTATGTGTGAGTGGCTTGTACCAAGGGTGGGCTCCATAAGCGCCCCGGGGACTAAGGACCTCGTTAGGGATGGGCTCCTAAGTGCCCCTAGGACTAAGGGCCTAGTATGTTTGCCTCGTAGGGTTCAAGACTTGCTACCATGGACCTACAAGGTTGCGCGCAATATGTAAGTGGTACATAGCCGGGATCCCCCTTATGTTGAGATTACTTTCAAGTATATATATGTAAAAGAAAATGGTTTTAAAGATCATGAGACATACACATGTTTTTCGGATACATGTTTTCCAAAATCATATTGCATACACCTTATGATTATGCTATGTTTCATGCTATGCTCTTGATTATGATATGCCATGATAAGGTATGATTATGTTATGTTCATGCTATACCTTATAGACATGTTTCGGCCATGGATATGTTGATGCTTGATATATAGATTTCGGCCATGGATATGATGATGCTTTGATGTACATGTTCGGCCATAGTTATGATGCTTTGATATACATGTTCGGCCATAGTTATGATGCTTTGATATACATGTTTCGGCCATGCTTTGATATACCATGATACTTGGTTGTTATACCATGTCTAGCTATGTTTCATGCAATGAACTAGGTATATGTTTCGGCCATGATGATGTTTGATATGCGATGACTAGTGGTGATTATATTATGATGCGTGATATGCTTGAATAGAATGCTAGGTTATGCCATGATTAGTTGAGATTATGACTTGATACATTCTTGATTATGTGCTGATTTTTGGTTTTAGTGAGTAGGAAAGGAACTTACTGAGCCATGAGTGCTCATAGCTTACTTTCCTTGTACCACAGATAAAGGAAAAAGCTGGATGAGTTAAAGGAGCAGCAGGAGGGGCAACGAAGATGTGTGTGGCGGTGGCTAGGCAACTAATTAAGAACCTGCTTTAAAACCTTTAAGAACTATGCTTTGGTTTTGTGAAATGTAATACACTATTGGTGACTTGATGTAAGTTTTTATTGATTTTGTTATCATGATATGAAACCATGTTAGTGTAGTTCGGTTTGAAATAAGTTAAGAAAAATAATTTTTAAGTCTTCCGCTGTAATACGTACGTAGAGTATCGTAGCCCCGTCCCTTAGGGTTAGCAGGGAGGGCGGGCGTTACAGGTTGGTATCAGAGCCAGGTTATTGCCAGCTCACTACACACACATCAAGCCTCCTACCTGCCGCTCCAAGTAAGAATGTTTATGCTTAATTTACTTGTTATATGCTTATGTTTAATTTTCTTGTTATATGTTTATGTTTGATTTTCTTGTCATATCCTTATGCTTAGTTTTCATGATTATATAACTTATGCTTTATTTTCTTTCTTGTTATATTGCCCATGCTTTATTTTCTTTACTACATTGCTTATGTTTCATTTCCTTATGTCATATTGTCTGTCATTCTATTCCTTATTCTTCCTTATGTTGTTTATGCTTTAGTTTCATGTATTTGCTTGCTTATGTTTGATGTTTATTCTATGCTTTTAGTTATAATTTAGATTAGGATTACATATAGGTAGTTTAGGAATAATACCAGAACAAATAGATAGAAACAAAACAATACGTTAGATTGGCTAAAAAAAAAAACGATAACCACTTACACTAGTCTAGTTGTCCTTATTTAGATAAACATGGTTAAGACACGCAATGCCCGAACCGAGAGGAAATAGTGGAATAACACAAAAGGTGGTCTGGCCAATAAGCAAACCAAGTACCCTCAGTGTGCCACATGTGGGAAGATGCATTCTGGAGTATGTTTTCTGAACACCAGGAAGTGCTACAACTGCAGAAAGGAAGGTCATTTGGCAAGAAATTGCCCTACTCAGTCTCAGGCACTACCTCTGCAGAACAGCCAGAATATGAGTACCCCTGCACAGCTTCACCGGATGCAAGCTACCACAGAAGGGACTTCAATCAGCCAAGGAAGATTGGAGGCCCCTCCCACTATGACGAATACCAGAGTCTACTCTCTTACCAAGGAGGACGTGGCGAATGCCTCTACTGTTGTCACAGGTCAGCTACTTATTTACAATCAGTATGCTGTAGTATTATTTGATACCGGGGCAACACACTCGTTCGTCTCAACACCTTTTATGAAGAAGCTAGACATACCACTCCGAACTCTAGAGGACACATTCTTAACAACTGTACCATCCGGGGAGATTATGCCATCGGACCATATGCTGCAAGCAGTACTTATTCGGATCGCAAACAGAGAACTCTACTGCAATCTGATAGTACTTGATATGCAGGATTATGACATAATTTTGGGCATGGATTTCCTTAGCAAGTACGGCGCTTCAATCGAGTGCCGCAGAAGAAAAGTGATTTTCCGACCCGAGAACGAACCAGAGTTTGAATTTTATGGGGAATCAAAAGGAACGGAGAAGTTATTGTCATCTATTAAAGCACAAAAGATGTTAGATAAAGGATGTATGGCGTTTCTAGCACATGTGGTTGATACCAATCAAATCAAAGATCCAAAGTTAGAAGATGTCAGAGTAGTATGCAACTATCCAAAAGTATTTCCAGATGAACTACTAGTATTGGCCCCTGACAGAGAGATAGAATTTGGAATCGAATTGATTCCTGGTACTCAGCCGATTTCAAAAGCACCTTATCGTATGGCTCCGGCTGAATTAAAGGAACTTCAGGAAGAGTTATCCGAATTACTCGACAAGGGACTTATTCGTCCTAGTCACTCTCCATGGGGAGCTCCAATGCTATTCGTAAAGAAGAAGGATTGGTCTATGCGAATGTGTATAGACTACCGAGCGCTGAATAATGTGACGATCAAGAATCGGTACCCACTTCCACGGATCGATGATCTATTCGATCAACTGAAGGGTGCGACCGTTTTCTCAAAAATAGATCTACGATCCGGTTATCATCAAGTGAAGGTGAAACCAGATGATATACCGAAAACAACATTTCGAACTCGGTATGGACATTATGAGTTCATAGTTATGCCTTTCGGAGTAACCAATGCTCCTGCAGTATTTATGGACCTGATGAATCGAGTATTTACGGCATATCTTGATAAATTTGTAATTGTCTTCATTGATGATATACTTATCTACTCAAGAACCCCAGAAGAACATGCTGAACACCTGAATACTGTACTACAGATCCTTCAAGAGAAACAACTATATGCAAAATTCTCCAAATGCGAGTTTTGGCTTGACCGGGTAATATTTCTAGGTCATGTCATCTCCAAAGATAGAGTTATGGTGGATCCAAGTAAAATCGAAGCTGTAAATAACTGGAACCGACCAAAGAATGCCAGCGAAGTCAGGAGTTTTCTCGGACTAGCAGGTTATTATAGGAAATTCGTAGAGAATTTCTCCAAAATCACAGCCCCTATGACAACCCTCACCAAGAAAAATACCAAGTATGAATGGACAGAAGCTTGCGAGAAGAGTTTCGCGGAATTAAAAAGGAGACTGACCAGTGCTCCGATTCTTACTCTTCCGAAAACCAACAAAGGCTTCGATATGTACAGCGATGCTTCCATCACAGGACTTGGAGTTGTACTCATGCAAGATGGCAAACTCATTGCCTACGCTTCAAGACAACTTAAAGAGCATGAGAAGAATTATCCCATTCATGACTTAGAACTAGCAGCCGTGGTCTTCGCTCTCAAAATAAGGAGACATTATTTATATGGAGCTCAGTGTAAGATTTATACCGACCATCAGAGTCTGAAATATTTCTTCACGCAAAAAGACCTGAATATGAGGCAACGCCGATGGCTCGAATTAGTTAAAGATTATGACTGCGAGATTCTTTATCACCCCGGAAAGGCGAATAAAGTGGCCGTTGCACTCAGCCGAAAGTTCAGTGCCACCTGATGCAACTATTTTAAAGTTCGAGGACGAACTTTTTATGAGGTACGGGGTACTATAATACCCACTAAGCTTGTAAGATAAATATATGAATGTGAGATTTTTCCTTAGAAAAATAATAGGAAGTGAGTTGAAGCAAAAAGAAAAAAAATGAAATAAAAAGAAGATGAGGTCAAGGATTGAACCATGAACCTCTTATATTATATTTCATAGAATTAATTAGTAGAAACCAATTGGGATAGAGAGAATATATTGATAGCAAAGGAGGGAAACTCATGATAAAGGTAAGAGTAAAAGCTAGCCAAAAGAAAACAAGAAAAGAGCAAGAGAAAGGCAACTTGCCTTCCTCCCTTTCTCTCCCTCTTTCTCTCTTCTCTTGCCGAAAATAAAAGAGGTTAATTAAGGGGATTCATTACCCCTTATTTCACCATGAATGATGAGGATAAATAAATAAATAAAAATAAAAATAAATAGAAAAAAAAGGCTAAGGGAGAAGGAAAGCAAAAACCAAGTTTTCTACCTCTTCCCCCTTAACATAAAAGAGAATATGTAAAGGGAAAATTCTATTTTCTCTCATTCTTCCTCTTCCTCACCGAGAACACCATAGTCCCCTCTCCTCCATCTTCGGCCCCAAAGCCAAGTTTTTCCCTAAGAAAGCCTAAGATACAAGGAGGACTTAGCAAAGGAATTAAGGGAAAAAAACTAGAAGAAGAGACTACTTTTTCTTCACCATACCTTAGATCCACAAGCGAAAAGGATGTAAGCTTCCCCTCACCTGTGGTACAAGGAATTTTAAGTGTTTTTCGGATTTTATGAAGATTTTAAAACCTAGAAACAAGTTTGAGAAAATTCGGCCAAGAAGGGCTTTCAAAAATCTAATGATGTTTAAACTAGTCTTCACTACATGATAGATTTTTCTATGCTATGTAGAAGGGTTCTTCTTCATGCTTTTATACCTATATGATGCTTGATCAGAGGAGTACTGAACCCTAGAATTTCGGCCAAAAATATTCTTAAGAGGCTAGGGAAATTTATTGTTTTACCCAACTAGTACAAGGGTCTCCCTATGAAATATTAAGGATCATGTATTAGTTTTTCTTCCTTAGAAGATATTTTGAAACTAAAGAAAACCCACTCATATGATTCGGTCAAGAAAGGGTTTAGGGTTAGGAAGACCTTTAAATTTAAATAACCATGCTCATGTGATAGAATACAAAGATCTTAAAGGATTTGTATGCTTGAATATTGCTAGAATTTCATGAACTCCTTCTTAGGGTTTTTCGGCCATGATGAGATGGATAGCTTAGAAAAGCTTAAACAAAATTTTAATATGCTCAAGACCTCTGTGCTGTTTAGATATGAAAGTTGTTTAATGTCCTCATGCTTAATTAGGGTGTAGAAAAATTAGTTGCACGACATATAACATGTATGACTACAAGGGGCCCTAGCTTATTCATGAACCAATTTGTATATATGTTTCTTAGTAACTTTTGCCATGAAACTTACTTAGGTTTTTCATGATTTAGGCCACTTAAGAACCTAGCTAAAGAATGGTAGGTTTCGGCAATGAGAAAAAAATAAAAGAAAAAGAGAAAAAGAAACCTAGAAAGCCTAAGACACAATTCATATGTATACTCATTATGCTTGTCTTTACATATGCTATGAAACTCGTATGACTTCATATGTTTTTATGTTATTTGAAGCAAGTTTAAACACTGATGAGTTTCGGCCAAGTAGGGTTTAAATGACCTAGAGGCCTTAGAATTTAAACCAAAGGTGTTAAAATGCTTCTTATGAAAATATGATAACCTATTGCTTGTGTCACATGCTTGTATAATTTTCCCATGACCTAAATGGACCATTGCAAGTCTCGGACATGAAGGTTTAGATGCCCTAGGGACCCTAGGACTTAAATTAAATATGCTCATGTCACTCTACATGAAATATGATAAGTAGAAAGCCAAGGTTCAATTGCTATATGTTGTTTTATGACCTAAAATGATGCTAGGGTATGTTTCGGCCATAACTATTGTATGATGCCTTGTATGAATTTATACATAAGGTTAGTCCAAGTTCACATGCTTGTATGCTTGTTTGTAGCCCTAATGAGAACTTGTTAAATTTCGGCCATGACATATGTTAAGGGCTTAAAGAACTTAGGAACTAATTCAAATGTGTCAAATGTGTTTACCTTGTTCCTTGGTAAAAAAATGTTATAAATATGATTTAAAGTTGTCCATGCTTTTATGTCATATGGAACCTTGTTTCACACCTTAAGGTTTCGGCCACATGAAATTAGGGACTTGAAGAACTTAGAAACTAAGTTAATCATGTTTATAATGCTTCCTATGAAAATGTTATGATGATAATTTAGGTGCCATATGCTTTGATGTTGTGTTTAACCTAAATTAAGCTCTAAAGGGGTTTCGGCCACAAGGGTTTAGGAAACTTAGAACCAAGATGAATATGATACCATGTTTCCTATGATAGGATAATCACAAGATACACCCTTATGCTTAATATGTATGCTTGTGATTTATGACTTATGATATGATATGCATGCTTTTATGATATGATATGCTTTGTGCTAAAAATATGCATGCTTATGTTATGATATGTGGTTAAATTATGCATGCTTTAATGCTATGTTTAGTGCTTAAAATATGCATGCTTTCATGATATGCTATGTGGTTAAATCATGCATGCTTGATGATATGCTTTATGCTTAAGATATGCATGTTTTTATGATCTATGCCTAAGTGATGCATATTGTTATGACATGATGTATGCCTAAGTGATGCATGCCTTTATGATGTGATGTATGCCTAAGTGATGCATACCTTTATGACATGATGTATGCCCAAGTGATGCATACCTTATGATATGATGTATGCCTAAGTGATGCATACTTTTATGACATGATGTATGCCTAAGTGATGCATACCTTTATGATATGATGTGTGCCTAAGTGATGCATGCTTTTATGATACATGATATGTATGACATGTACTTTACTTTATGTGTGAGTGGCTTGTACCAAGGGTGGGCTCCATAAATGCCCCGGGGACTAAGGACCTCGTTAGGGATGGGCTCCTAAGTGCCCCTAGGACTAAGGGCCTAGTATGTTTGCCTCGTAGGGTTCAAGACTTGCTACCATGGACCTACAAGGTTGCGCACAATATGTAAGTGGTACATAGCCGGGATCCCCCTTATGTTGAGATTACTTTCAAGTATATATATGTAAAAAAAAATGGTTTTAAAGATCATGAGACATACACATGTTTTTCGGATACATGTTTTCCAAAATCATATTGCATACACCTTATGATTATGCTATGTTTCATGCTATGCTCTTGATTATGATATGCCATGATAAGGTATGATTATGTTATGTTCATGCTATACCTTATAGACATGTTTCGGCCATGGATATGTTGATGCTTGATATATAGATTTCGGCCATGGATATGATGATGCTTTGATGTACATGTTCGGCCATAGTTATGATGCTTTGATATACATGTTCGTCCATAGTTATGATGCTTTGATATACATGTTTCGGCCATGCTTTGATATACCATGATACTTGGTTGTTATACCATGTCTAGCTATGTTTCATGCAATGCACTAGGTATATGTTTCGGCCATGATGATGTTTGATATGCGATGACTAGTGGTGATTATATTATGATGCGTGATATGCTTGAATAGAATGCTAGGTTATGCCATGATTAGTTGAGATTATGACTTGTTGATACATTCTTGATTATGTGCTGATTTTTGGTTTTAGTGAGTAGGAAAGGAACTTATTGAGCCATGAGTGCTCATAGCTTACTTTCCTTGTACCACAGATAAAGGAAAAAGCTGGATGAGTTAAAGGAGCAGCAGGAGGGGCAACGAAGATGTGTGTGGCGGTGGCTAGGCAACTAATTAAGAACATGTTTTAAAACCTTTAAGAACTATGCTTTGGTTTTGTGAAATGTAATACACTATTGGTGACTTGATGTAAGTTTTTATTGATTTTGTTATCATGATATGAAACCATGTTAGTGTAGTTCGGTTTGAAATAAGTTAAGAAAAATAATTTTTAAGTCTTCCGCTGTAATACGTACGTAGAGTATCGTAGCCCCGTCCCTTAGGGTTAGCAGGGAGGGCGGGCGTTACATCGTGACTCCCGTTCGTCCAAGGAGATGTCGGATCTCAAGTTGTCAAGGTAGACAACTCTCTATGCGTATCCACACGAACAAATCGATGGAGGGAGAACCTTAGAGTGTTCTAGCACTCCAAGAAGGTCTCGGCAAGATGAGGAAAGGAAGAGCAAGAAGAGAGAGCAAGGAAGAAGATGATGTAAATGAGCCTTGAATGAAAATCAAATTTCATTCCTCTACAAAAGTGGCCGACCACTCATGAAGTGTAACCCCCTTTTTGCATTAAGTGGCCATTAAAGAGGGAGTTTGTAACCTCCATGAGTTGGCACACACATGTGCTAAATATGATGATGTGGCACATCATCATTGGCCACTTAATGCCAAGTCACAAATGATGTGGCATAAAGTCAAGTCAAACTTGACTCTTCCTCTTCCTCTCAAGTCAAGTCAAACTTGACTTAATCTCTCTCATGGTTGATCTAATCCAACCATTTAATTCAAACCAATTTAATATAATGAATCTAATTCATTTAATTAAATTGATTCAATGAGTCATAATCTAAATTAGACTCATTGAACACATGAATCAACTTGAGTCCAACTCAATTAGCCCAATTAGGATTACTCTTAATCCAATTTGATTCATCACATGAATCTAATCCTCTTGGTTCATCATATGAACCTAATCTCCATCTAATTGCCCTTTGTGTGTGACCCTATAGGTTCTTGTAACGTTGGCAATGCCCCTAAACCCATTTAGGAGCATAAATAATGAGTGGTATCTAGCAACACATCATTACTACCCAAGTTACAAGAATGTTGAAATATCCAACATCACCATGTGACTACTAATTGTGACTCCTCACAATATATGACAAGTGTCCTTCTATCCTAGACATCTAGATTGATCAATGTGAGACATAGACCGTGTCATCCTCTGACCAATCTAAATCTTGAACTCCAAGTAGACTCACTAAATCAAATGAGCTCAATATCTCATATTGACTCATTTAGGCATGGCCATGCACTTCATGGTCTCACTCTATCAAGAATATCGATGTCGCTTCCATCATATAGGAGGGATAGATCCCATCTACATCACTCACATCCCTCTGTATAATTCGTTACATACCCAGTAATCGCCTTTATAGTCCACCCAGTTACGGGTGACATTTGATGAAACCAAAGTACATAACTCTTTATGTAGGGATCCATGGTGACTTCAGGTCCAAGGACTAGTAGTCATACTAATAGCCACATGAGAAAGTATATGACACTCATATAACGATTCATAATACTTTCTCATGGCGGGTCATTCTGTATACATTCTCCAATGCATACCCATGTGTCAACTTGATATCTCTATATCCATGACTTGTGAGATCAAGTCATCGAGTTGACCTACATGCTAGTATTATTGCATTAACATTGTCCCTGAATGTTAATACTCGACTAGGAATGATTAAGAATAGTGTTCCCTATATCATCTCACTATCGGTTCAACTAACCGATTGATATAGGTGAGAACCTTCTACTCAAGGACGCTATTATACTTAGTTTATTTGGCACCAATACAAGTAAGTATAATAACCAAAAAAAAATGCCTTTATTTATATAAGATTATGATACAATAAGTCCATAATACAATCATCAAATGATTAGCTCTAGGGCTCTGACTAACAGGAATGCCACCCGAGGCAGCATTAATATGATCGCGGGTCGGCCCACTGATGGAGATTCCAACAGGGCCAGGAAGGCACACGCTATAAGACTTGAGATCCATGCTGTAGGGTGCAGCATGGAGAGAGCAGCAGGGCCGAAAATCAGTTTTGGGCCCAGAGATCTTGAAGGGGTAGAGATACCTCATGATGATGCGTTAATCATTAAGGTTGTGATAGCCAATTACACTATTTCCTGTACCTTTATAAATACTGGTAGTTCTATAAATATTATTTTCAAAAAAGCTTTTGATCAACTACAGATTGACCCAAGCAAACTTCAACAGATGGTGACTCCTTTATATGGATTCACTGGTAATGAGGTATAACTGCTTGGCCAAATAAAATTGGTCATATCTCTAGGGGAGGAGCCCCTCATGAGAACAAGAAGATCTTACTTCATAGTGGTGGATGCCCCCTCCTCCTATAATGTGATACTGGGTCGACCGGCCTTAAATGAGTTTAGGGCAGTCGTTTCTACTTTTTGCCAGAAAACTAAATTTCCTGTGGATGACCAGGTCAGGGAAGTCTTGAAAAATACAAAAAATGGAGGTTAATGCCATTCAAGAGAAGGCATATGTCCTAGTTTATGAGGAAAAGGAAGAGGTCCAGATATAGATCGGTCGACTTGAAGCCACCACCTATGTCACGGCCGATCTTGATCCTACTCTGAAAATAGAGTTGGTTCAGTGCTTGAAGAAAAATAATGATGTCTTTGCTTGGACGACCAAAGAAGTCACGGGCTTTTCTCCTTCAGTAATGGAGCATTCTTTGCATGTCTTCCCAGATGCTCGGTCGGTTATTCAAAGAAAGAGGAATTTTAGTGTTGAGCAAAATCAGATCATCAAGGAAGAAGTGGATAAATTGATGGAAGACGGCTACATCAGGGAGGTGCAGTTTCCAAGTTGGTTGGCCAATGTTGTCCTAGTCTCTAAACCAGGAAACAAATGGCGTGTATGTATTGATTTCCGTGATCTTAATAAGGCCTGCCCGAAGGATTATTATCCATTACCCCGGATCAATCAATTAGTGGATTCTACAGCCGGGAGAAAATATATTTCTATGTTGGACGCCTATCAAGGCTATCATCAGGTTCCTCTCGCTAAGGAAGATCAGGAGAAGGTCAGTTTTATAACATTTAAAGGTACTTATTGTTATAATGTTATGTCGTTCGGACTAAAAAATGTAGGTGCAACTTATCAAAGGCTTATGAATAAGGTCTTCCAGAAACAGATTGAAAGAAATATGGAAGTATATGTTGATGATATTTTAATTAAGTCTCTTCAAGCTACTGATCTCTGCAGGGATGTAGAGGAGACTTGCAGAACATTAAGATGATATGGGCTTAAGTTGAACCCGGGCAAATGTTTGTTTGGAGCAAAAGGTGGAAAGTTCCTGGGGTATCTGGTGTCCGAGCGGGGAATAGAGGCCAACCCAAGCAAGGTCAAAGCACTTCAAAACATGGAGCCACCACACAACATGAGGGAAGCTCAAAGACTTACCGGCCGGATCACCGCCTTGTCTAGATTCATTTCAAGGTCGGTCGATCGTAGCTTCCATTTCTTCAAGATACTCCGGAAGGCTAACAAATTTCAATGGGATGAAGAATGTAACAAAGCTTTTCAGGAATTAAAAGACTACATATCCACTCTTCCTGTGTTGGCCAAACCTATAGTAGGAGAAACCCTATGGGTATATTTGTCAGCCAATAAAAATGTTGTAGGCTCTGTGTTAGTTAGATAGGAAGGGAAAGAGCAACAACCTGTATATTTTTCTAGCCATTTATCAAAAGGAGCCGAGTGTAGGTACACTACACTCGAAAAGTTGGCTTATGCATTAGTGTTAACTGCCCGGAGGTTGCACCCATATTTTCTAGCACATGCAATTATTGTATTGACCAACAGTACTCTCGAGCGGGTTTTGCTTAACCCAGAGGCATCTGGCCGGTTGATCAAATGGACGATCGAACTTAGTGAGTATGACATACAATACCAACCTCTCTCGGCTATCAAAGCACAAGCTCTAGCAAATTTCATCATAGAAGTTCAAGGTCCTGAAGAAGAGAATACTTGGAAAGTTTATGTGGATGGATCTTCAACCAGACAAGGTAGTGGAATTGGTATTCTCCTTATATCTCCAAGGGAAGATAAGCTTCAACTTTCTGTCAGGCTGAATTATAGTGCTACTAATAATGAAGCAGAATTTGAAGCATTAATAGCAGGGTTACAAGCCGCTCGGCATGTAGGAGCATCCCGGGTGTATATTTATTCTGACTCTCAGTTAGCAGCCCAAAAATTATCAGGTAACTTCGAAATCAATAAGGATAGACTCAAGTTATATGTTGAGGCATTTGATAAATTGAAGGCTTAGTTTCAAGAAGTAAATATACAAAAAATTCCTCGATGTGAGAATCAAGTAGCGGATGAATTAGCTAAATTGGCCTCTGCTATAACACCATGGAGTTTGGATCGGCCAGTAGAGCAGACATTATTAGTATCTTGCATTGAAAGATAGGCTGAAATAGAGATACAGAGTGATTGGAGAGCACAAATCATATTATATTTGTAGCAGGGCATTCTTCCGAATGATGCAGAACAAGCGAGAATATTCAAGAAGAGAGTTTCCCAATACACTATGATAGGGGAATAGTTATATAAAAGAGCTTTCTCTAGACCTTTGTTGAAATGTATTGGAATAGAAGATATACAATTTATCTTGCAAGAAGATCATCAGGGTTCATGTGGCAGTCATATAGGAGGAAGATCCTTAGCCCGCAGAATTTTACTAGCAGGATACTTCTGGCCTACTTTACATGAAGATGCTGCCAAACTTGTAAGAACTTGCATTTATTGTCAGAAATATCAGAATATTCTACATCATCCTACACAATTATTAAGAACCTCTATAGTTTCCTGCCCCTTTAATCAATGGGGCATGGATATAGTTGGTCCATTTCCTATGGCAACTGCACAAAGAAGATTTTTATTAGTAGCAGTAGACTATTTCTCTAAATGGGTAGAAGCAGAACCACTTACTTGGATTACTGAAGATGCAGTTATTAAATTCTTGTGGAAAAATATTGTTTGTAGATTCGGTATTCCCCATAAATTAGTCTCTGATAATGGAAGGCAGTTTCAAGGAGACAGAATCTTAGATTGGTGTAAAAGCTACGGTATCACTCAAGCATTCACCTCTATGGCGTATCCACAGAGCGATGGCCAAGCAGAAGTTACGAACAGAGAGATTATCATAGGTCTAAAAACCAAACTGGATCATGTCGGAGGTAGATGGGTAGATGAATTGCCTAGTGTTCTTTGGGCATATCATACTACACCCCGAGAAGCTACAGGGATTACTCCCTTCCAACTGGTTTATGGAGGAAAAGCTGTAATTACTATAGAGGTGGGAGTAGAATCCAACAGAAGACAATTATATGACGATGACAATGCAGGTAGACGACTTATGGAGCTAGATCTGATAGAAGAAATTCGAGACAAAGCTACAACTCATCTTATATCATACCGACAATGAATGAGATAAAATTATAACAGGAGAGTCATCCCGAGATTCTTTCAAGTGGGGCATCTAATATGGAAGCGTGTCAAACCCGCTGGGGATGTTAACAAATTAGCACCACAATGGGAAGTACCCTACAAGGTGGTGGAAAAACTAGCATCAGGCTCATATTATCTCCAAGACACAGAAGGAAGAATTCTTGAGCGCCCATGGAGTGCAAATCATTTACAGCCCTACCAAACTTAACAAGCTTGTCTCGCTCAAGAAATATAGATATCCTTGAACGAGCGGACTAATGCCTCCTCAGCATATTCCAATCACCTAATCATGTGAAACTTAGCACGTCCAAAAGAACAAATCAAGTTTACTTTAAGAAATTTCCTTCCGCTCGGCCCTGCGAACATATAACAAGTATGCTCATAATTTATGTACCTCATTTAATTTGGTAAATACAATGCAGGTCAAGTATTGCCCGAAAAATAGACATGGTTTAAACAGCGTGATGATGATCGGGCAAACATTTTTATTCTGCTCAAGCAGCCATCAATTGGGAGCTTTAAGGAGTGATCGCCAAGGTTTCCTTAAGGAATCTCGAAGACTTTAAACCATCACAAGGTTAGTAAAAGCATTTTTAATTTCACTCAAATCATAGTCGATCGGGAAATCTCTTGAAGTAACCCGGACGGGTCTTCTTGAGAGGAACCGGAGACTTTAAACTAGCATGAACATCGTCGATTAGGAAATCTCTTGAGGTAACCCAGGCGGGCCTTCTTGGGAGGAAACGGAGACTCTAAACTATCATGAACATAGTCGATTGGGAAATCTCTTGAAGTAACCCAGACGGGTCTTCTTGAGAGGAACCTGAGACTTTAAACTAGCATGAACATAATCGATCGGGAAATCTCTTGAAGTAACCAGGACGGGCCTTCTTGGCAGGAACCGGAGACTCTAAATTATCATGAACATAGTCGATTGGGAAATCTCTTGAAGTAACCCGGACGGGTCTTCTTGAGAGGAACCGGAGACTTTAAACTAGCATGTACATAGTCGATCTGGAAATCTCTTGAAGTAACCCGGACGGGCCTTCTTGGGAGGAACCGGAGACTCTAAACTATCATGAACATAGTCGATCGAGAAATCTCTTGAAGTAACCCAGACTGATCTTCTTGAGAGGAACCAGAGACTTTAAACTATCACAAACATAGTCGATCGGGAAATCTCTTAAGGTAACTCGGATGGGTCTTCTTAAGAGGAACCGGAGACTCTAAACTATCGGGAGCATAGTCGATCGGGAAATCTCTTGAGGTAACTCAGACGAGTCTTCTTGAGAGGAACCGGAGACTCTAAACTATCGGGAACATGATCGATCGGGAAATCTCTTGAGGTAACCCGGACGAGTCTTCTTGAAAGGAACCGGAGACTTTAAACTATCACAAGCATAGTCGATCGGGAAATCTCTTGAGGTAACCCGGACGAGTCTTCCTGGGAGGAACCGGAGACTTTAAACTATCATTAGCAAAGTTAGGCAAAATTGAGTACCTGATCAAAATATGATAGAGCACAGGACTCTATTGACTTAAATTAATCGGGATTACACACCCGATCGAAAACTCAAAGGTTGATGAAATTCTTCATATTAAATCGATCGGGATTACACACCCGGCCGAGAACTCAAAGGTTGATGAAATTCTTCATATTAAATTAATCGGGATTATACGCCCGACCAAAGGTTGATGAAATTCTTCATATTAAATCGATCGGGATTACACGCCTGACCGAGAACTCAAAGGTTGATGAAATTCTTTATATTAAATTGATCAGGATTATACGCCCGACCAAAGGTTGGTGAAATTCTTCATATTAAATCGATCAGGATTACACGCCCGATCGAAAACTTAAAGGTTGATGATATTCTTCATATTAAATCGATCGGGATTATACGCCCAACCAAAGGTTGATGAAATTCTTCATATTAAATTGATCGGGATTATACACTCGACCAAAGGTTGATGAAATTCTTCATATTAAATCGATCAGGATTACACGCCCGGCCGAAAACTCAAAGGTTGATGAAATTCTTCATATTAAATCGATCGGGATTATACGCCCGACCAAGGGTTGATGAAATTCTTCATATTAAATCATTCGGGATTATATGCCTGGTCTAGATTTAAAGTCATCTAGATTTCTTTATAAAGATCACTCGGTATTACACTCCTGACCATGATTCAAAGTTCAGAGGGAATTCTTTATATATATAATCCTTCAAAATTACATTCCCCATCAGAAGTCACAATCATATGAAGTTCTATATTTAAAATCGCTGGGGATTGTACGCTCAACCAAGAATACATAAATCCTATGGAGTTTTTCATATAAGTTATTCGAGATTACACGTCCCTCGGAAGCACTGAGGTCTTTGGAGTTCCTTATATACAGTCAGGCCTGAATAAACATCAAAGAGTTTATGGAAAAGCCTTATTGCTCAGAGCCATATGATCAATTAAGATACCATAACAGGAAAAGCTTTTGAGCAAGATAGTACTTATTCTCAAGAAGCAGTAGCCAGATAATGAAGGTTGGAAAAACAGGTAAGTACAAAGTTTTACAAATATTGCAAGTACTTAATTACAAGTCTTTTATGAATACATAATCATGCTTACTCAAAATGGCTCGTCAAATTCTTGGGTGATTCCTGGTTAAGTCTGCGACGATTTATGAATAGAGAGGGGGGGTTCTTATGATAGATAACCACCTTCCCTCATTGCTGAATAACCCTTGTCACAGAATGATTTAGAGTCCCTATGATTCGACGAATATATTCGTTAACAAACGCCGGAAACCTTAGATAAGTTAAGCGCCTATCTTCCCATCGATTTTCCTCATGCTCCTTATAACTTTGGAATTCAGTTTATAGTTTACTATTTTGATCTTTGAGAGTGTCTCTCTCCAATTTAAGTTGTTCTAGTTCCTTTTGGAGTGAGGATATCTGTGCATCCTGAACTTTTCTTTGTTCTTGCTCTTGTAAGAGAGCAAACTCTTTTGATGCTGAATCTTGAGCCTGATCAGAAAAAAAAGATATTATGAAGCCTCTCCACTTTCTCTAAAACAGTGTTCTTATGGGAAACATCTGAAATAGCTTTATCTTTCAAAGCAGTTTCCACCTGTAGGCTAGAATTTAACCGATCCACCTGTAGCTCCAGGGTTTTCCTTTCAAGCTCTTTATTTTTCAATAACTGTTGCTGATGCTGCAACTCCTTTTTCATAGCCTCTATCTGTTGGGTCTGTAAAGCTATCTTCTCTCATAATTGAGTAAGCTCAATGTGGGAGGGAGGAAGATTGGCTTTCAGTGCCTCTACTTGAGCATTTAACTTGCTATTTTCCCTTTCCAGAGCAATGAGTAGCTGGTCTAGATGAAGACTTGAGGCAAGGAACTAAAATAATACTGCAATTAGCCGGAAATAATAATACGTTAACCATATATAATGAAAAACACTTACGGCAACAGCTTGACGACTATGACTGTTAACGTAGTTTGAAATACTGGTGCCCCTTAACAGCTATTGGCTATGTAGCCAAGGCTCAGCCAATGGGCCTTGTAGATGTAGAAAATCATAACTAGGAGGATCTGAAGCTTATCCCATTTGAGAGGGCAGACCTATAGCTTATCTAAACAGAGGTAAAGGGACAGGAGGTGAAGAAGGTCGGGTGGAAGAAGAAGGAAGAGAAGGAGAGGAAGTGGTAGAAATAGGAACAACATAGGAAGAGCAAGAGGGGATGGAAGATGGAAAAGCAATGAAAGTTGATTCAGTTGTTGTGGTACGGATGGCTGATGGTCCTGGACTCGGAGAAGATCTCCTGCAAGGTGTTCTTTTAGCTCGTGGTCCAGAAGCCAGAGGAGGTAAGGCCAAGGGAAGAGGTTGAGAGGATGCAGAAGTAGTAGTAGTCATCTGAGAAGCAGAAGTAGCTGAAACAATAACAGAAGATAAAGGAATAAGTAGACTCGGTCTCATCATATTAAGAGAAAGGTTGGAGACAATGTGAGTAGGGGAAATTAGTTCTTTACCTCTTTCAAAAGAAATAGGTGAAGGAACAATGGGGATCTGTACAAAAGTACCAAAAGTGTCACGAAAGGGAACTTCCTCCGTAAGCTTGGGTTTCTTGTGTATAGCAACAAAAGGTTGTTCTTCTTCCTCTTCCAAGGAAGCAATAGCTTCCGCTGCTTGTTCTTCCTTAGATAATAAACCCAGGGTAGAGGTAGTAGAATTAGCTCGACGAGTTTGTAGCAATTTTCCTCCAAGTTTATTCAAAAAAGACTTGGTCATAGTTGGGTTCTTGTACATGAGAGCAAGTAGAAGAGCATCAGCTGAAATATAAAAATCAGGCGTTATTATAGAAAATAATTAACAAATGGCTAATAAACATAGTCGAGAATGTCTGAACATACCAAAAGAGACCTCCAAGGGGATTTCGATGGAGCCTATTTCAAAGGGAAACATTAGACCTTCTACAATCAAGGCTGGTAAGTAAAATTTAGCCCCCTTTAACTTAGTTAAGGTAGAAGAAACTGAGGGATCATTAAGGAAGCCATCAGTGCTAGGAAATGGAGGAAGGTCATATATCCAGTTGATAGGAAAAGGAGGAGGAGAAGGAAGACACATAAAGAAAAACTTGTGACGCCATTCCTCTTGAGGAGGAATCCCACTAAACAAAATAGCCTTAGGGCGAGACTGAAATTTAAAGACACCAATGTCTACTTGGCGGGGAATGAAGAAGTAGTGGAAAAGGTGAGGGGACAAAGGAAAATCTAGTAGTTTAGATACCCCAACAAAACCACACAAGGATAAAAAAAGATTGAGAAGTAAGCTGATTAAAAGGAATCTCAAAGTAGGTACTAACATCAACAAAAAAGGGATGAAGAGGGAATCGGAAACCTTGTAAAGCTTGATCCCAAAAGATAGATACACTTCCTAGAGGAGGAAGATGCAGACCATTCTGAGAAGTAGGGCGAACTATATAAGGAGGGAAACCATAGTTCACTTGTAACTCCACCTCCTCTAGCTCGGTAAGGCTAGAAGCACACGAAAGAAACCACACTGGGGAAGGAGTGGCCATGACGGAATAGCAGAAGGAAGGCGAACAAAGGAAGAAGAAGGAATAGTCGTGGAGTAGAAGAGAGTGTCTTAAACCTTTGCTTTTCTTCTGTGCCCTATACCAAAAACCCTTAAAAAGATAGGGGAAAACTGGAAAGAGAAGAAAACCAAAGATCAATAATAATTTAAGTATGAAAAAGAAGGGGATCAAATTCAAAAAAGAAGGCCGAATCCCAAGGAAAGGAAGGTAAGTTTAGCAATTATCCTTGGAAAACGCGACAAGTTTTTCTCTCTGCACTTGATTCTTAAAAAATCAAAGAGGTACGAGGTAAATCGGCCGGTTATAATAGACCGATCAAGATTAAGAATGTTATAATAAATCGATCGAGATTGATGATGCTATAGTAGATCGATCGAGATTGATGGTGTTATAGTAAATCGATCGAGATTGGTGATGCTACAGTAAATCGGACGGTTATAATAGACCGGTCAAGATTAAGAATGTTATAATAAATCGATCGAGTTTGATGATGCTATAGTAGATCGATCGAGATTGATGATGCTATAGTAAATCGATCGAGATTGATGATGCTATAATAAATCGGTCGAGATTGATGATGCTATAATAAATCAGTCGAGATTGGTGATGCTACAGTAAATCGGTCGATTATAATAGACCGGTCAAGATTAAGAATGTTATAATAAACCGATCAAGATTGATGATGCTATAGTAAATCGGTTGAGATTGGTGATGCTACAGTAAATTGGTCGGTTATAATAGATCAGTCAAGATTAAGAATGTTATAATAAACAGATCGAGATTGATGATGCTATAGTAGATCGACCGAGATTGATGATGCTATAGTAAATCGGTCGAGATTGGGGATGTTATATTAAATCGGTCAAGATGGATAATGTTATAATATACTGGTAAAAATTGGGTCCTTGTGGAAATAATAATAGAGTGGTAAATATGATAAGGATAAGGATAAGAAGCCAGTTATAAAAAGGGGATAAATTTAGGAAGAGGGCAGCAAACCACAAATAATAATAATAAAAGCATGGAATAAGCATACAAACCAATTGGTCAAATGAATTCATTAACATAAAAAAATTAAACCTTTCACAAATAAACCAGTTGCTGATTAGAATTGTCATAGCCAGTCACAGTTAACTTTACAATAAGCAGAATTAAAGTCAAAAGGTTACTCTATAGATAGTTGAGGAAACAGATCGTCAGGCCTATCGGTAATTAGCTTGCATCGATCCAAGAAGTTAGGAGGAGGATCACGAGATAGGAAGCCCTGCTCTTGTAACTGCTTAACAGCTCCCTCAGCTCCCGCAGTATAAGCTGCCAAAATAGATTTTACAATAGGCCTATTGAACTCAGTATATCTGATTAGGGTTGTGGCCCAACCGTTAAAGCGATCATCTTCACCAGCTTTGTACTCAACCAAAGCTGTCTGGGAAGAACTCAGTTCAGCATCTTTTGTTGAGGCCTCTGTTGTAGCTGTATTCAAGGAAGTGTTTAAAGATGCTATTTCATCATCCTTCAACTGCAGAGCTTTGAGTTTGTTAGCCAAGGTGGACTTGTAATCAGACTTCAGTTTGGCTGTCTCAATAATCTATTTCTCTAATTTGGAAGATAATTCAGTGTTGAGGTCCGTAGCCGATTTAAATTAAGATTGAAGGCTTTCTAGCTGAGCTTCATATTGTTTCTTAGATTCTTCTGAGAGGGTAGTAGAGGACATCTCCGCAACTTGTTGTTTCAGCTTCTCGTTCTCATATTATAAGTTATGCATTAGTCGAGCTAGACCCATATTGGCCATCCATCGCTATGAACATAAGAATGGGTCATAACGCGGCCATGGATAAATAATAAATAAGTAATAGCAAACATACCTTGGTTTCCTTGCGAGAGAATAGATCGATTATCTCGGGAGGGGTGAGTTCTCCAAAGAGAGGGCGAATTTCCTCCCGAGCAGTGGTGAAAGAGCCTCCTAGTAGTATAGGAAGAACAGGGATAGAGGAGGAAGTGGTAGAAAAAGAGGAAGTGGGAATAGAAGGGAGAGCAAAAACGAAATAAGAGGAGGATGAAGTAGGTAAAGACCCCGATTCTAGAAGAGATAGGGGAAAAGTAAAAGAAGTACTACCAGGGGTAATACTGCCAGAAGAAGGAGAGGAGGAAAAAATAAGGGAAGGATAGAGATCAACCAAAGTAGGCTCGGTAGAAGAAAGGGTAGCAGAAGCAAAACCTTCTGAGAGTAATTCCTCAGTAGGAAGAATGAGTCTTCTTTTTGAGGGGGGAGCTCTAGTGAGTTTGCGTCCCGGGCGTTTGCTAGGGGCAATCTCAGCAAGGGTTTTTCCTGAGCTTACAGGGGATGTAAGCTCGATAGCAGGAAGGGAAGTGGCTGGTGGAGGAGCAACAACCACTAAGGAAGAAACAATTGGCAAAGAGACAGCAGGAGTTCCTGTTGGAAGAACCTCAGGAACTTCAGGAGCTACTTGAGAGCTAGAAGCTTCAACCAGAGGAACCGAAGCTTCAATTGAAGATGGTGGATTAATGGCAGCAAGAAGCTCTTGCTCTTTAGCATGAAGTTCGACCTCTTCCAGATGTAGTTCTTCGTCAATCAAAGCAGCATAAAAACTAGCCACTACACAAAATGGAAGAAAATGTTTTAGTTAGTAAAAATTGATAGAAGAAGAAACAAAATTTTACCTAAGGAGTCGTGTATCTTATATCTAACTGGGCTCAAACCAAACAGATACAGAAGATTGCTCCACAGCCATTTAGTGATAGAAAGGTGACGACATAGCAAATTTTCACAATCAAGGGGAAAAGACGGGTGAAGATGAAACTCCTTGATATCAGGTAAAGGAGGTAACGAAGATTTCCAAGCATGGGACCAAGGAATAGGTCCCAAAAACTTTATAAAGAAGAAGCGAGATTTCCAAGCTTTAAGAGAAGAAGGCATATCATCAAAAAGGACCATCTTAGTCCGAGATTGGAAAAGAAAAACACCTGGTTCTGCTACCTTTGGATAGAACAACATGAAAACATTTTGAGGAGTAGGAGGAATACCAAATGTACGAAACAACATGTATACGCCACACAAATAACGAAAGGCATTTGGCACAAATTATTGAAGAGGAATGCCAAAGTATTGGCTTACATCGATTAGAAAAGGGGGAATGGGAAACCTTAAACCCCCTATCAACTGATCCCTAAAGAAAGTTACACAGTTAGCAGGAGGATGGTGAGGATGCTCATTTGGTTTAGGAATTATGATGTTATATTCCTTAGGAATTTCATATTGCTCATGAATAGCAAATCGAGCATCCTTGTCGAAAGAAGATGAAATTTGAGTATACCAAGGAGCAATCGTCTCTTCAGTCATAGATAGAAGTAAGGGTTAACAGAACAACAGGTTACTTACTGATAGCTAAGAAAAAGGATCACTGGAAGACGGTGAGCGTGAGGATTGATCAAAGATTGCAGCAAAGAAGAAACGCTAAGGTAAGGAAAAAAGAACAAAGTTGACAAGAAGATGAATATAACGACCGTCAGATTAGAATACCTTTTTGCAACAAACACCGTTGATTATAGAAGCGTGCAGACGCTGGTGTTACACAGAAGATGAAAAAAGACACGTGTCATATAACCATAAATAGCCATTTATGATGGACGCGACAAATCGAATCGTGTAGGGGTTGGTGGCGCCTCGTCACGCTCCTCCAACATTCTCTTACCGTTGAAAATCCAATCATAATCAAGGAAATTTTGGAAAAAGGGTGTGGTTTACTATGTATAATAAAGGAGGATGGATTGGATTTGACAGATCCCGGGTCGAAGACAAAAAATATGAAATAATAATAATCAGTCATGCATGAAGCACTGTCTGAATTAATATAACTATAATAAACAGACTAATATCGGTCGGGATAACATTGTCTATAATAGACAGGCTAATATCGATCGGGATAACATTGTCCATAATAGACAGGCTAATATCGATCGGGATAACATTGTCCATAATAGACAGACTAATATCGGTCAGGATAACATTGTCCATAATAGACAGGCTAATACCGGTCGGGATAACATGTCTACCATAGATAGATTAGTATAATCCAAGGTCAAAAGGGTTTGATTGAATATAACATATTGATTGCATTTGAGGCATTTAGCCTTGTATAGATCGAAGTATATCATCAGTTAAATAAAAAACAAATAAGTGTTGCATATACTCAATAGGCACAGCCTGATCGAACACATAATATTGCCAAAGCTATGTAACTCAACTAAACATAAACTCATGTCTAGTCAGTTCGCTAACACCTCCTTCGACTAGACTTGAAGGGAAGCCCGCTGAAACATGAGCTCTCAAACTTCTTAGAAAACTTTAACCAGCTAAAGGTAAACCCGACCAAGTCGGAGAAGTGGAAATATTTTGCCTGGTATGAGGGAAGGATGAAAAATCTGTCATCCAACGGAATTGCCCTCCCCCCTCCCCGTTTAGAAGAGCCAGTGCATTCTTTTACGCCTGAGAGAAAGTAGGAAAAAGAGTGGTCTCATGAACAAAGGAGGTGCAAACCTGTTCAAGTCCCCTCAGACATGCCACGGAACAATCCACTTTCTGCTTGAACATTTTGAGCTCTGCTTCCAGAGCGTCCACTTTAGTCTGCAGATGACCTGGCCCTTACTTCCATTATGATGCCAACATGCTAGTTATGTGAACCTCCTTGGTTAGCGTGAACACTTCTTAAGCCTGTTGAGTTTGTAAAGCAGTCATTTCTTTGTCTTAAAGTTCTAGACCTCGATGAACTTTATTCCTCAAGGCTGTTCCTGATTGTACTTGAAACTGGGTGATCGACAGAAATACCTCTAGCTCTCGTGCTAGAGAGTTAACTAGATCCAAAGCTTGGGCAGCTTCATCTATAGATTTCGCCTTGTCCAACAAAAGTTGCCCCCAGAAAGGGGGGTCTAAGGCCATACTCTTAGTAAGGGGAGGTGAATAAGGTAGAAAAGAACTAAGGCAGGTGAAGAAGGAAGGGAGGATCACAGCCCTATTTAAAGGGTTAAAAGACTCACAGGATCACTATACTTGGGTTCACAGGATTGCTGTATCAGAAGTCACGAGAACTACTATAGAGAAGGTCACGAGTCTGCTGCAGTGGCCATGGAAGAGTCACGATTAAAGATAGGCAAAGAAATAAAAATAGACTTAGGTCTAGTCAGTCGGCTACACCTCCTTCGACTAGACTTGGAGGGAAGGCTAGTGATATGGGTTAGGTTTAGTAGGTCCCCGATGAAAAGGGGAAAAGAGATAGTAGAATTAAGCAAGTATGAATATCGGCCAAGGAAATAGGCTTAAGGAAATATAAGTCAACATCGGCTGGGGTAACATGCTTAAAGAAATATAGGCCAATATCGGTCGGGGTAACAGGCTTAAGGAAGTATAAGTCAATTCGGCCGGGGTAACATGCTTAAGGAAATATAGGCGAATATCAGTTGAGGTAATAGGCTTAAGGAAATATAGGCCAATATTGGCCGAGGTATCATGCTTAAGAAAATATAGGCCAATATCGGTCAGGGTACCATGCTTAAGAAAAGATAGGTCAATATTGGCCGGGGTACCATGCTTAAAAAAGATAGGCCGATATTGGCCGGGGTACCATGCTTAAGAAAAGATAGGCCAATATCGGCCGATATATACTTTGAGAAGGATAAGCCAATATCGGTCGGTATATACCTTAGGAAAATAGGATGAGCGGACGTGAGCGATAAATATAACTCGATATAAGACAGGGCGAAAACAAATGTTTCGAGAATATTCATAAATAACTTATGTGATTGTATAACAAGTTGATTGGTTTGGCAGGAAGAATGTTTCTAGACTCTTCTGCAGGTGCTAGGCGACAAAGAAGGTACATCTGAGGTACGAAAAAGATTCCTTAAAAGTTATTTTCTGCAAGTACATATCTTACGTCATCTCATAACAAACTCTAACAAACTAGGGTCCACTTCATGACTACGGAGGTTATATGAAGTGGTATAAAAAGGGGAATCCTCTTCGTTGGCCAGGTATGCTCTCGCTCACCACACACCACACACATAGTCATCTATTGCAAACCCTAGTTCTAGCTATTGTTCATCTTCTTCCTTTCACACTAAGAGAGATCACTAACTTGAGCGTCGGAGGGCCTAGCCAGGGATTCCCACCCCGATCTTAGGTCACTGACGATAGTGTTGGTTGGTCTCTTATGTGTAGGAAATCGTCGGAGCTCCAGATCTCGGTATTCTTCACAAGATCCTTCCTTCTGTGCTTGGGTCTTTGCACAAGGGGGTGTTCTATGACTTCATTCTTCCGGATCCGCTTTGGTTTTCTTGGTTCAGGCGTCCTCAGGTATTCTTCTTCATCAGGAGTAAGTTCTCTCCCCAGCTTTCCGTTTTATCAAGCTTCTCAGATAGGATCAATGAGGTTTGACAAATGGATGTCAAGATAGCTTTCCTTACTGGAAGTCTTGAAGAAAATATTCATATGAAGCAACTAGAGGGGTTTATTGGAAAGGGAAAAGAGCATCTTGTATGTAAGCTCAATTGGTCTATTTATGGACTAAAGCAAGCTTCAAGATCTTGGAACATCCTGTTTAATGAAGTAATCCAGTCTTATGGATTTATTCAGAGTCCGGATGAGTCTTGTGTATACAAGAAGTGTGATGAAAACGTGGTGGTATTTCTTGTACTATACGTAGATGACATTTTGTTAGTTGGAAACTATATCAAAGTGTTGTCAGAAGTAAGGGTATGGTTGTCCAGGCAATTCGATATGAAGGACTTGGGAGAATGTGCACATATTATCGGGATCAAAGTAATAAGGGATCACAAGAAAAGAATGTTGTGCTTATCCAAAGCTTCATATATCATACTATCCTAGCTTGTTTTAGCATGCAAGACTCCAAGAAAGGTTTTCTACCTTTTAGGCATGGAGTATCTTTATCTAAAGAGATGTCTCCGAAGATATCAAAAGAGATAGAAGAAATAAAGGCAGTTCTTTATGCTTCTGCTGTAGGAAGCCTAATGTATGCTATGTTATGCACAAGACTGGATATCTGTTTTGCCGTAGGTATGGTTAGAAGATATCAAAGTCATCCAGGACAAGGACATTGGACTACCGTAAAGCATATATTAAAGTACCTGAGAAGGACTAGAGATTATATATTGGTTTACCAAGCAGATGATTTGCGCCCTGTGGATTACATGGATTCTGACTTCCAATCAAATAGGAATAATAGTAAGTCTACATCAGGCTATGTGTTCACTTTAGGAGGTGGAGCCATAGCATGGAAGAGTGTTAAGCAAAAATGTGTTTCAGACTCAACCATGGAAGCAGAGTATGTGGTAGCCTCTGAGGCAACCAAAGAAGCTGTATGGCTCAGGAACTTTTTGATGGACTTAGATGTGATTCCTAGTTTGCCCAAAATCATCAGAATTTATTATGATAATAGCGGTGCAATAGCAAACTCGAAGGAACCACGAGTCCATAAGGTGAGTAAACACATTGAGCGCAAGTACCACCTGATATGAGACATCGTAAAGCGAGGAGAAGTTGTAGTCGACAAGATTGCAGCAGCAGATAACCTGGCAGATCCTTTCACTAAGGCCCTTCCGGGGAAAGCTTTTGATCGACATGTTGAGGGGTGGGTATCAGATGTATGGCAGTGTTTATGGAAGCATAGTCTTTTAGTATAAGTGGAGATTATTAGTTAGAGCCCTAGAGCCAATCATTTGATGATTGTATGGACTCATGTATATCATATTCTTGTATATTAATAAAGGAATTTGTTTGGTTATTATACTTATTTATATTAGTGTCAAATAGACTAAGTATAATAGCGTCCTTGAGTAGAAGGTTCATACCTATATCAATCGATTAGTTGAATCGATAGTGAGATGATATAGGGAACACTACTCTAAATCATTCCTAGTCGAGTATTAGCATTCAGGGACAATGTTAATACAATAAGACTAGCATGTAGGTCAGCTCGATGACTTGATCTCACAAGTCATGGATATAGAGATATCAAGCTGACACATGGGTATGCATTAGAGAATGTATACTGAATGACCCGCCATGAGAAAGTATCATGGATCGTTATATGAGTGTCATATACTTTCTCATGTGGCTATTAGTATGACTATTAGTCCTTAGACCTGAAGTCACCATGGATCCCTACATAAGGAGTTATGTACTTTAGTTTCGTCAAACGTCACCCGTAACTGGGTGGACTATAAAGGCGATTACTGGGTATGTAATGAATTATGCAGAGGGATGTGAGTGATGTAGATGGGATCTATCCCTCCCATATGACGGGAGTGACATCGCTATTCTTGATAGAGTGAGACCACTAAGTGCATGGCTATGCCCAAATGAGTCAACATTAGATGATGAGCTCATTTGATCGAGTGAGTCTACTTAGAGTTCAAGATTTAGATTGATTAGAGGATGACACGGTCTATGCCTCATATTGATCAATCTAGATGTCTAGGATAGAAGGACACTTGTCATTATTTTGTGAGAAGTCACAATTAGTAGTCACAAGGTGATGTCGGATCTCGACATTCTTGTAACTTGGGTAGTAATGATGTGTTGCTAGATACCGCTCATTACTTATGCTCCTAAATGGGTTTAGGGCATTGCCAACGTTACAAGAACCTATAGGGTCACACACTTAGGACAATTAGATGGAGATTAGGTTCATATGATGAACCAAGAGGATTAGATTCATTTGATGAATCAAATTGGATTAAGAGTAATCCTAATTGGGCTAACTTGAGTTCGACTCAAGATGATTCATGTATTTAATGAGTCTAATTTAGATTATGACTTATTAAATCAATTTAATTTAATGAATTAGATTCATTATATTAAGTTGGCTCGAATCAAATGGTTGGATTAGATCAACCATGGTAGAGATTGAGTCAAGTTTGACTTGACTAGAGAAGGAAGACCAAAGGTCAATTTTGACTTGACCTTTTGCCACCTCATTGGTGAGTTGGCATTAGGTGGACCAATGATGATATTCCACATCATCATGGATGCCACCTCATGGAAGTTACAAAGCTATTTTCTTATTAACTTCACATTAATTGCATTTAATGGGGAGTTACACTAGAGAAGAAAAGTGGCCGGCCACTTTGTGAATGGTGTGAATTCATTTTCATTCAAGTGTGATGATTCTTCCTCCTTCTTCCTCTCAAGCTCTCCCTCTCCCTCTCCTCCTTGCTTGGCCGAATCTCACCAAGGTGCTAGCACACCTTTGTGTGAGGTTTTTTCTCCACCTACGTGTCCGTGTGGATACTTCTAGAGGACCGGCGCTTGACGGTCTAGAGATCCGGCAACTCCTTGGACGAGCGGGATAAGCGAAAGGCACGCTTAGAAGGTATAACCCTTATCTAGTGTAGATCTAAAGGTTTTTACAAACTCGTACAAGAAAAGGTTTTTCGAAAAGTTTTGTTTATGAATCTTTGCACGGATCTACGGGTTTGGGTGACTCGGGGTTTCCGCGACGCGAAAACGCGACCAACAGTGGTATCGAGCCACGTGCAAAGACTTGTACGAGTTCGTTTATATTTTATGAAAAATAAACCTTCTGTAATTTTCTGTAATAATTGAGTTTTTAGAGTTTTTATGAGTAATTTTTCCGTAGAAGCGAAGCACAAGTGTCTCGGCACTTGTAGGCTTCGGCTACCGGAAAGTTTTCTTTTAAACGGCTTCGTTTTGCCCCAAATCCGTTTGGGACAGCGGGGTCGGGTGCCATTAGATCACAAAGGAGCAACTCACGATAGTTAGATCGTGGGTAGGGGCATAGCCCCTAACCCCGCAAGGGAATTTGCTTCGCGATTGCACCCGAAATCGCTAAAAACGAACCCGCCGGGAAGATTTTTCCGAAACGGCAATGTCTCGACCCAAATCTTTTTGGGACAGCGGGTTTAGGCGCTGTTGGATCGCAATGGAACCCTCGCGATGGTTAGATCGCGGGTAGGGGCGCTGCCCCTGGGCCCCGCAAGGGGATCCGTTCCGTGATTGCACCCGAAACCGCTAAACGGGACCGCCGGGAAATTTTACTCGTAAAAATTTTAAAAATTAATTTTAAAATTATAGAAAATTATGAAAATATATAATTTTGGATTATATATTAAATTTGTGATAGTCATGGCCCAAAGACCCAATTTGATTGGACAATGTGTTGTAATTCATAATACGGCCTGCGTGCCGTTATGTGATGTGCGTGCTTGTAATTTTATTTTATTTTCATGACCTGCGAGTCGTGCCTCTCTCTTATATTCTGGTTGTAAATTAGATTTAGACTCGAATGTAACTCGAGTTTCAAATTGTAATGTACAAATTGGAGCGGTGGAGGGTCCACACGAGACGGAGTACCGAGGCGGGCACGAGCAACACAAGGTGGTCAAAGGGAGGAGCTTGGAGAAGCTGTTGACCCTAGGTTGACCATTCGATCTTCTCATTGGCTTGAGAAGATCGTAGTAGGGCCATGACTAAATCACAAATAGATTAATTAATTAATTGTTATGTATTTGATTCATGTTTAATAATTAATTAATTAATAAGTGCCTTAACGTTTAGATTAGATCTAAGTCGTGCACATGATGCACCCTTGCGATTAGATTAGATCTAAGTCGTGCACAAGATGCATCCTTCTCGATTAGATTAGATCTAGATCGAACCAACTCTAAAATGCCTAACCGTGCCGTGATACCTATCACTACCTCGATCACATGTATTGTTGAATCTGCCAAAGCAGAGCAATACATATTATCTTGGTAGGGTACGGAGGGACAATCTTGGTCCCGCCTATCAATGCATGGGTGAATACAAACTCAATTAGATTGAGTATTCCTAGTTACTCGGTTGGATCGAGTCAACTATAGGCATTCTTCCAATAGTTGGAAAGATAGGTCAAAATCACATCTATATTAACTCTCGGGCGTATTAGCCAAAGCTAACTCGAGTTTTAATATAAATGCGGATATTGATTTTATAAACAAGAGTTGCATAGAGATGTAATTGGTAATCGTTACCTACCGATCATACTAAGCCTTGGGCGTATTAGCCAAAGCTAACTCAAGGGTTAGTATGATGTGGATCTTGTCCCACAAGAATTATAGAATTCAGTGGGAGCATCATTTAATTAAAGGCCTAATTAAATGATTTTAAAGAATATGATATTTATTTCTGCAAATTTTCTGTTGTAGATAACCATGACGTCGAACACGAATTCCTTCTCCTGCGATATGTCCTTGAGAAGGACAAGCTCAACGAGCGAATTTCCTGGTATACAGAACTTGAGAATAGTTCTCACCCGGGAGCGTAAACATTCCGGAGGCTCCTCCCGCCAATGCCCGTGAGCCGACAAAGATGCTTACAAGAAGCATCAAGACGACGCATTAGATGTGTCTGTCTAATGCTCGCGACCATGAACTCGGAGCTTGAAGCAACATGAGTTGATGGGCGCTTTTGATATGGTTGAGCATCTTCGCCAACTATATCGTGACAAGCGAGGCATGAGAGATTTGAGATCTTGAAGGCACTGTTTCAGTGCAAGATGTCGACGGGGCTTCTGTAGGTCCTTATGTACTCAAGATGATTGGGTACATAGAGAACCTACAAAGACTGGGTTCCCACTTGGCCAAGAGCTGGCCACCGACTTGATCTTGCAGTCCTTGCCGGATAGCTAAAGTCAATTCGTTCTCAACTATAACATGAACGAGATTGACAAGCCACTGCCCGAGCTACTTAGTATGTTACGACTGCTGAGATTAACCTTAAGAAGGTAAGCCCATTTTGATGGTCCGAAGCACAAGGGCAAGGGCAAGCCCAAAGGTAAGGGAAAGTCCCAAACCAAGGGCAAAGGCAAGGCACTGAAGCCTAAAGGAGGGGTCGCCAAGGATGCTACCTGCTTCCACTGCGGTCAGACCGGGCACTGGAAGAGGAACTGCAAGGTATACTTGGAGGATCTTAAAAGAAGCGAAGTGAGACTTCCACTTGGTATATATGTTATAGAAGTCAATCTATCTATTTCTACATCATGGGTATTAGATCTTGGATGTGCTTCTCACATTTGTCTTGATGTCGCTGAGAAATAGCAAAGCATTGGCAAAGGCGAGGTGGACCTACGGTAGGCAATGGAGCACGGGTTCTTGCTATTGTTGTAAGAACTTACTCTCTATCTCGCCCTCTGGGCTTGTACTACATTTAGATGATTGTTGTTATGTGCTGCTCTTACTAAGAACATAGTTTTAGTTTCTTGTTTAGACAAGAAAGGATACTCTTTATAATAAAGACAAATGTTGTTACATTTATTTGAAAGATATGTTCTATTGTAGTGCACCACTAATAAACGGACTCTATATTCTAGACCTTGAGAGCCCTATCTATAACATTAGTACCAAGAGGTTCAAGTCAAATGACATGAACCAAACATACCTCACCGTCGCTTGGGTCATATAAATGACAAGCGCTATCCCACTCCATAAGGATGGTTTTGGACTCATTTGATTTAGAATCATATGAGATATGCGAGTCATGCCTACGAGGCAAGATGACCAAGACCCCTTTAGTGGGCATAGCGAGAGAGCAATCGATTTGTTAGGACTCATACATAGTGATGTATGTGGCCCTTTCAATGTTCGTTGCTAGAGGCGGTTATAGATACTTCATCACATTTAATTGATGATTTTAGTAGATACGGTTATGTGTACTTGATGACACATAAGTCGAATCCTTTGAAAGTTCAAAGAATTCAAGAATGAAGTGAAAACCAGCTTGGCAAGAGTATTAAGGTACTTCGATCAGATCGAGGTGGTGAATACTTAAGCCATGAGTTTCGTGACTACTTAGCTGAGTGTGGGATTTTATCTCAACTCACTCCTCCTGGAACACCACAGTGGAATGGTGTATCCAAAAGGAGGAATCGTACCTTATTAGATATGGTACGATCTATGATGAGTCACACAGATCTTCCGACATATCTATGGGGATATGCTCTAGACACGGCAGCTTTCATACTCAACCGAATTCCATCAAAGGCCATGATAAAGACACCATATAGGATATGGACTGGGAGAGATGCCCAGGTGTCTTTCATGAGGATTTGGGGTTGTGAGGCTTACGTACGACGTCAAGTTTCAGACAAATTAGGACCCAAATCTGACAAGTGCTATTTTATCGGATATCCCAAGGAAACTAAGGGATATTACTTCTACATTCCCAGGTAGTTGTGGCAAAGACTGGGGTCTTTCTAGAAAGGGACTTTGTTTCTAGAAAGACTAGTGGGAGCGCGTTCGATCTTGAAGAAGTTCAAGATGCGAACAATAGCACTAATGCCACGATGGAAATTGAACTGGAACCACAAAGTGTTGTGGATGATGTTGTTCCACAAGGAGTTGAGGAACAACAACCGGTTCATGTAGACATACCTCTTCGCAGGTCTGATAGGGTACGTCGTCAGCCTGAGAGATACTCATTTCTCTTGTCTGACCATGATGACATTGTGCTCATAGAGGATGAGCCTACCACCTATCAAGAAGCTGTGATGAGACCAGATTCTGAGAAATGGCTAGAAGCCATGAGATCCGAGATAGAATCCATGTACACCAACCAAGTATGGACTTTGGTTGATCCACCTGAAGGGGTAAAACCCATTGGGTGCAAGTGGGTCTTTAAGAGAAAGACTGACATGGATGGACTTATCTATAAGGGTCGCTTGGTAGCTAAAGGTTTCAAGCAGATTCATGGTATTGACTATGATGAAACCTTTTCTCCAGTGGCGATGTTTAAGTCCATTCGGATTATGCTTATTATTGCAGCCTACCATGACTATGAGATATGGCAGATGGATGTCAAAACCGCGTTTCTGAATGGAAACCTACTCGAGGATGTGTACATGACACAGATCCACAGCATACTAGCAGAGTATGCAAGCTGCATAGGTCCATTTATGGACTAAAGCAAGCTTCTCGGAGCTGGAATCTTCGATTTGATGATGCGATCAAACAGTTTGGTTTCATCAAAAATGAAGATGAGCCTTGTGTCTACAAGAAGGTTGTAGGGGACATAGTTGTCTTCCTCATATTGTATGTGGATGACATACTACTCATTGAGAAGGGCATCTCTTTACTTCAGTCTGTCAAGACCTGGCTAGGAAGTTGCTTCTCAATGAAGGACTTAGGTGAGCATCCCGCATTCTAGGGATATAGATCTATAGAGATAGATCTAAGAAATTGTTTGGCCTAAGTCAGAGTATATATATTGACAAGGTACTCCTTCAGTTTGCCATGCAGAACTCCAAGAAGGGATTTCTGCCGATGTCACATGGTGCGAGTCTTTTGAAGACTCAAGATCCCTCTTCTAGAGAGGAGAGAGACCGCATGGATCAGATCCCTTATGCCTCAGCCATAGGATCTATCATGTACGTCATGCTATGTACTCGACGTGATGTCTCGTATGCTTTGAGCATGACGAGTAGATACTAGTGGATAGCGGTCAAGAATATTCTTAAGTACTACGAAGGACTAAAGAATATTTCTTGATATATGGAGGCGATGATGAGCTAACCGTAAAGGGTTACTGATGCCACTTTCAGACCGATCGGGATGATTACCGATCGCGATCGGGTTCGTATTTTGCATTAATGGTGGTCTTGTCGGAAGAGTTCGGGATCGATGGTGATTCTACAATGAGTATATTCGCATCGAGGCGAAAGGAGGCGCTTGGATCCATAAGTTCATTATCGAACTTGGGGTGGTTCCTAGCATCGTGACCAGTTGAGCTCTATTGTGACAACAATGGAGCTATAGCACGAAGGAACCTCGCTCACACCAGACCACCAAGTATACGGCGCTCCCATCTCATTCGAGAGATTATCGATAGAGGAGATGTGAAGATTTGTAGAGTACCTATGAGGCTAACATCGCGGATCCCTTGACCAAGGCTTTGTACGGAGGAAGCATGATGGTCACACTAGGTCTTTAGGCCTTAGAGCCTATACTGATTGGCTCTAGTGCTAGTGGGAGATTGTTAGTTAGAGCCCTAGAGTCAATCATTTGATGATTGTATGGACTCATGTATATCATATTCTTGTATATTAATAAAGGCATTTGTTTGGTTATTATACTTATTTATATTAGTGCCAAATAGACTAAGTATAATAGCGTCCTTGAGTAGAAGGTTCATACCTATATCAATCGATTAGTTGAATCGATAGTGAGATGATATAGGGAACACTACTCTAAATCATTCCTAGTCGAGTATTAGCATTCAGGGACAATGTTAATACAATAAGACTAGCATGTAGGTCAGCTCGATGACTTGATCTCACAAGTCATGGATATAGAGATATCAAGCTGACACATGGGTATGCATTAGAGAATGTATACTGAATGACCCGCCATGAGAAAGTATCATGGATCGTTATATGAGTGTCATATACTTTCTCATGTGGCTATTAGTATGACTATTAGTCCTTAGACCTGAAGTCACCATGGATCCCTACATAAGGAGTTATGTACTTTAGTTTCGTCAAACGTCACCCGTAACTGGGTGGACTATAAAGGCGATTACTGGGTATGTAATGAATTATGCAGAGGGATGTGAGTGATGTAGATGGGATCTATCCCTCCCATATGACGGGAGTGACATCGCTATTCTTGATAGAGTGAGACCACTAAGTGCATGGCTATGCCCAAATGAGTCAACATTAGATGTTGAGCTCATTTGATCGAGTGAGTCTACTTAGAGTTCAAGATTTAGATTGATTAGAGGATGACACGGTCTATGCCTCATATTGATCAATCTAGATGTCTAGGATAGAAG
This sequence comes from Zingiber officinale, assembly GCF_018446385.1. Taxonomy (NCBI): domain Eukaryota; kingdom Viridiplantae; phylum Streptophyta; class Magnoliopsida; order Zingiberales; family Zingiberaceae; genus Zingiber; species Zingiber officinale. Next base: position 51,573,620 of record NC_055993.1, read on the forward strand.
GACACTTGTCATTATTTTGTGAGGAGTCACAATTAGTAGTCACAAGGTGATGTCGGATCTCGACATTCTTGTAACTTGGGTAGTAATGATATGTTGCTAGATACCGCTCATTACTTATGCTCCTAAATGGGTTTAGGGCATTGCCAACGTTACAAGAACCTATAGGGTCACACACTTAGGACAATTAGATGGAGATTAGGTTCATATGATGAACCAAGAGGATTAGATTCATTTGATGAATCAAATTGGATTAAGAGTAATCCTAATTGGGCTAACTTGAGTTCGACTCAAGATGATTCATGTATTTAATGAGTCTAATTTAGATTATGACTTATTAAATCAATTTAATTTAATGAATTAGATTCATTATATTAAGTTGGCTCGAATCAAATGGTTGGATTAGATCAACCATGGTAGAGATTGAGTCAAGTTTGACTTGACTAGAGAAGGAAGACCAAAGGTCAATTTTGACTTGACCTTTTGCCACCTCATTGGTGAGTTGGCATTAGGTGGACCAATGATGATATTCCACATCATCATGGATGCCACCCCATGGAAGTTACAAAGTCATTTTCTTATTAACTTCACATTAATTGCATTTAATGGGGAGTTACACTAGAGAAGAAAAGTGGCCGGCCACTTTGTGAATGGTGTGAATTCATTTTCATTCAAGTGTGGTGATTCTTCCTCCTTCTTCCTCTCAAGCTCTCCCTCTCCCTCTCCTCCTTGCTTGGCCGAATCTCACCAAGGTGCTAGCACACCTTTGTGTGAGGTTTTTTCTCCACCTACGTGTCCGTGTGGATACTTCTAGAGGACCGGCGCTTGACGGTCTAGAGATCCGGCAACTCCTTGGACGAGCGGGATAAGCGAAAGGCACGCTTCGAAGGTATAACCCTTATCTAGTGTAGATCTAAAGGTTTTTACAAACTCGTACAAGAAAAGGTTTTTCGAAAAGTTTTGTTTACGAATCTTTGCACGGATCTACGGGTTTGGGTGACTCGGGGTTTCCGCGACGCGAAAAAGCGGTTTTCGCGGCCCGAAGAACCCAACAGAGATTGTTAGAGTGTATACTAAAAGTCTAGCTTTTTGTATAAACAATTATTTTGAAATAAGAATCACATTGGTCAAATGTCTACATTTATGCTAAGTGTAGTTGTCCATTTAATTTATATTGTAGATAACATGGTGTGAGGAGATACACAGAAGATCATGTTATCAGCTCCTTATAAATTATAAATAATTGCTTACAACCAAGATGGAATGAGACAAACCATTGGAATGGTTGTAGTATAATTTGGTATGAGTTTATCTTGACTATAAATTACACTAGTACACTCTGAGTGTATTGAGCAGGACCATTTGAGGTTGTTCTTTTAATATTGACTATTAAAAAGAACAAGACCTCTGCTATTATGGAAGTGTGTACTCTTAATCATGATATAATAACAAGCACGTATACTTAATATTTATTTCTTTAATTTATCAAAGGGTACAATTTACTTCGTTAAATCAATAGGCATGATAAGTTGAGAAATTATATTATTTATATGGTATGTTGTTGATTATATAATGAAATTGTGTCCTAGTAATCTAGGTTGATAATGTCCCCTTGAAGAGCTTATAAGGATTGCCATGTAAACCCTGCAGGTGGACTTAGTCCGACATGGCAATTAGGTTGAGTGGTACTACTCTTGGAGCTAGATATTAATTAAGTGAGTTCTCAGTAACTCATTTAATTAGTGGACATTTGATATCTTAAACACAGGGAGACTAACACACTCATGATAAGAAGGAGCCCATATTGTAAAATGGGATTGGTGCGGTAGTGCAATAATAACTCTTTAGTGGAATGAGATATTATTGATGAATTTGAGTTGGGTGTTCGGGGCGAACACGGGAAGCTCAAGCTCATCGGAAGACCAAAACCAATTCCTCCTCTCGGTCCCCTATTGTAGCCTCTTATTTATAAAGCCTTATATCCACTTAGAGCCAAGCTTCTTACACATCTTGGTGGACGACCAAGCCTAGCTTGGAGCCCAAGCTAGGGCTGACCAAACCAAACCAAGATGGGAGCCAAGTTGTGGCTGACCCTAGCTTGGAGCCCAAGCAAGGTGGCCGGCCACACCAAATTAAAAGGGTGTTTTAATTTTTAAAAATCTTTCCTTTTGTGGAAGCCATGGTTTTAAAAGAGAGTTTAAAAATTTTAAATCTTTCCTTTTATAGCTTTCTACAAAGGATTAAGATAAAGGTTTGATATCTTTCCTTATTTGTAGTTGAAAGAAAGATTTTAATTTTTGATAAAACTTTCCTTTTTGGTAACCATCCACATGTTTTAAAAAAGAGATTCTAATTTATAAAATTTTCCTTTTATAACTAACAAGAGATTTAAAAAGTGAAATTTTTTAATTAAAATTTCTTACCGGAAACAAATAAGGAAGTTTTAATTTTGTGTTTAAAACTTTCCTTGTTTGGAGCATAAGGAGGTGGTCGGCCATGACAAGAAGAAAAGGAAGTTTTAATTTTTTGTTTTAAAACTTTCCTTTTTAGTCACTGGCAAGGAATATAAGGAAGTTTTAATTATATTTAAAACTTTCCTTTTTTGCCAAGACCAAGGATTATAAAAGAGAAGGAAGGGGTGCCTCACCTCACAACACATCTTCTATTCTTCTCTTCAAATTCCTTGGTGGCCGGCCCTATTCTTTCTCTTCTCTCCTTTTGTTTTCTCTCTTGGAGGTCGACGGCATCAATTGTGGGAGATCTCTTGGTGGCCGGTTGATTGAAGGAGAAGAAGAAGAGAAGGAAGCTTTCTTGTCTAGCATCCCTTGGAGGTTAGTTGGTGGTCGGATCTTGGAAGCTTTGGAAGAAGCTTGGGTTGATTTCATCTTGGAAGACCGCCGCCCACACGACGTCCAAGAGAAGGAGAGGAATACAATAGAAGATCAAGAGGCCTATAAGCTACAAAAGGTATTACTAGTTATTAGTTTCCGCATCATGACTAGTTCATCCTTTTGTATAGATCTTGGAAAACCAAACACAAGAGGTAAACGGTTTTAAGTTATCGTTTTTGTTATCAATTTTATTGTTTCGATTTCATGTTTCGATATTGTATTTCTATTAAGGTCTCTATAGTTAAACCTATTTTACTGTAAGAAGTTAAATATCCAATTTCTTTGTGAGGCTTTGTCTAGGAAGTGGTGGATGATCCCATACCCAAGAAGGCCTAGTTTCTCGCCATGTTTAACCTAGAAGTCGACCTTTGAAATAGATATTTGATAACTTTTGTAATATGGTTTAACTTAGGAAGATCACATCGGTTAAACTTGGAGTAAAAATATTAAATATCGTTTCCAATCCAAGTTTAACTTCTGAAGGATGATTTGGATTAATAATGTTAAGCATCATTTGTAATCCAAATTTAACTTTAGTAGAGCACATGGGTAGCTAGGATAGTTCTATGCTTGTACAAATTTTTGTACAGGGGAACTAGGACGGTATTCTGAATAACAACCAACATCAATACCAGTCGCAACCCCAACCACCTATCCAATATCAGTCACAGCCCTCATATCCATCTCTAGCATAGTATCCGGCACTGACTCAGTGGCAGGCTCAGACTCAGGCGCAGTAGCCTTTGGCAGCACTACCACCTCCACCACTGCCAGAGACTGGACGTATTCACGCAGTTACCAGAGAGGATGCGTAGCGGGCCGACGGATCTTTTTTCCACGGTATGGTTTTACTTTATGAAGTATCCGCTGATATGTTGATAGATATTGGTAGTTCGTATTCCTTTATTTCCTGTGTCTTTATGAGGGACATAGGTAGACTACCTACCCTTAGACTGCATCAACTGACCATCTCCCTACCATCCGGTGATACATTGGACGTCACTCAGGATGTCAAAGGTTGCCCGTTAGACTTTGGCAATATGATACTTATGGTTGATTTATTAGTACTGGAAATGGTCGAGTTTGACATTATCCTTGGCATGGATTGGCTGTCTACATATCATGCCACGGTTGATTACCAGACGAGGGTGGTCACATTCTGACCTTCGAACCAACCCTCATGCGATTTCACTGGCATCAGAGATGACAACATATTGATCATTTCTACGATTCAGGCTTAGAAGCTATTATCACTTGGCTGTCAGGGATTTCTTTTATCGTTAATTAATGTTGACGATACTAGTAGTTCTTAGCTCTCAGACGTTCCAGTGGTTCGAGAGTATCCGGATGTATTTCCAGATGAGCTACTAGGTTTGCCTCCCCGAAGGCAAGTGGAGTTTGCTATTGAGCTAATTTCGGGGATAACACAGACATCGAAAGCTCCTTACCATATGGCACCGAAAGAGTTGGACGAGCTAAAGGTTCAACTCCAGGAGTTATTGGACGGGGGATTTATTCCCCATAGTGTATCTCCGTGGGGTTCTCCAGTATTGTTCGTCAAGAAAAGGGATGGTACTCTGAGGTTGTGCATCGATTATAGACAACTGAATGTCGTGACTGTCAAAAATAAGTACCTCTTACCACGGATCGAAAGTTTGTTTAATCAGCTAAGAGGTACATCAGTGTATTCTAGGATTGATCTGTGATCCGGGTATCATCAGCTGAGAGTCAAAGATTCTGATGTTCAGAAGACAGTATTCTGCACCAGATACGAACATTATGAATTTTTGGTAATGTCATTTGGGCTTAACAATTCTCTAGTGGTATTTATGGATTTGATGAACTGCATATTTCTGGAGTATTTAGATCAGTTCGTTATCGTTTTCATCGACGACATATTGATCTACTCGCATTCCAAGGAGGAACATGCGCAGCATCTTCACATAGTCTTGGAGACTTTTCAACGACATCGTCTATATGCGAAGTTCAGCAAATATGCTTTCTGGCTATCCTCAGTCGGTTTTCTGGGACACGTGGTTTCTAGTCGAGGTATTTCTGTAGACTCTCAGAAGATCGAGGTTGTTACTAGCTAGGAGCAGCCGAAATTAGTTAAAGAGATCCGTAATTTCTTGAGACTGGTCGGATATTACAGACAGTTCGTCGAGGGTTTCTCTCACATTACTATGCCGCTGACACGCCTGACCAGGAAAGACGTGAAGTTTATGTGGTCAGAAGCCTGTGAGACAAGCTTCCAGGAGATGAAGTGGAGATTAGTGTCGCCACCAGTTTTGGTTTTGCCTTTTGGAGAGGACGGATTCATGCTCTACAGCGACACTTCTCTACAGGGTTTGAGTGCTATTTTGATGCAGCATGATAGGGTACTCTCATATGCTTCTCGTCAGTTAAAGGAGCATGAGAAGTATTACCCAATACATGATTTGGAGCTAGCCACCATTATCTTTGCTTTGAAGATTTGGTGACATCATCTATATGGCATTAAATTTGAGATTCTCACTGATCATAATATCTTTTCACACAGAAAGAACTCAATCTCCGACAGAGGATATGGATGGAGTTACAGATGGATTATGACTGTACTATTAGCTACCACCTGCGGAAAGCTAATGTGGTTGCCGATGCACTTTAATTTGCCAAAAATCCAAAGGGACTTTAGCATGTCACCGAGTTTTGGTCATAGACTTGATTCAGGGTTTCTCCAAGTTGAGCCTTGAGGAGTAGAGACAGACAGAGCAGGGTATTATGGTTACCATGGTTGGTCAGTCGTCGATCAGGACGAGGACCTGAGAGGCCCAGGCCGGTGATCATCGCTTACAATTCATTGGCAGCCAGATAGCTTTCGGGCAGCAGACCGAGTTCACCCGAGATGATGAGGACATTATTTATTTCCAAGGAAGATTATGCGTACCTCAATCTCACCCGGTCTTGGAGGAGCCACTTCAGGAGGCTCATCGCTCTCAATTTGCGATCCACCCAGGCGGAACACGCATGTATCGAGATTTGAGGCGTTCCTATTGGTGGAACAGCATGAAAAGAGACATCGCGGAGTTTGTAGCAAGATGTCTAGTATGTCAGCAGGTGAAGGCTGAGCACCAGAAACTGTCGGATTACTTCAGAGGATTCCGATTCCAGAGTGGAAATGGGAGTACATCACTATGGATTTTGTGGTGGGATTGCCTAGGACACGATGAGGCCATGACACGATTTGGGTAGTCGTTGACCGATTAACCAAATCTGCACACTTTTTAGGGATTCGGAAGATTGATATGCTAGATCGATTGGCAGGGTTGTATTGTCGAGAGATCATCAGGTTGCATGGTGTCCCTTTGAGCATTATATCGGATAGAGACCCATGGTTCATGTCCCGATTTTGGCAGAGTCTGCAGCAAGCCTTGGGCACACAGCTCCGTTTCAGTACAGTATTCCATCCACAGATAGATGGACAATCATAGCGGACCATCCAGACTTCAGAGGACATGCTGAGGTCATGCGTTATGGATTTCAGAGGTAATTGGGAGGACCATTTGCCATTAGTAGAGTTCACCTACAACAACAGCTATCCAGATGGCACCGTTTAAAGCATTGTATGGTAGGCCTTGTCAGACACCCACCCTCTAGGAGAAGGTTGGGGAGGCCCAGCTGCTAGGACCGCAGAGAGCTCAGCAGGAGGCAGAGTTGGTTCACTCTATCAGACGGAGGATATCAGGGGCGCAGGATCGCCAGAAGAGTTATACTGATCAGAGACGTACACCCCTGGAGTTCTCTACTGGTGACCATGTATTTTTGAGAGTCTCACTCACGAAAGGGGTGAAGAGATTTAGTCTCCGAGGTAAACTAGCACCATGATACATTGGTCCTTTCCAGATCTTGGAGAGGATTGGAGCGGTAGCTTACCGTCTGGCGCTACCTCTGGCTCTGGAAAACATTCACGATGTATTCCATGTGTCTATACTGAGGAGATACATACCCAACCTAGCACATATTATGTCAGATATATCAGTTCCCATTCAGCCTAACGTTACCTACAAGGAGGTTCCGGTACGAATTCTGGACCACAAAGAGCGGTAGCTGCGGAACAAGACTATCCGGTTGGTTAAAGTCGGATAGCAGTGTCATTTTGACGAGGAGGCTACTTGGGAGCTCGAGGATACGATCCGAGCTCGATACCCCCATCTTTTTACCTGAGGTGTGTGGGTTAATTTTCATTCAGCATTTATACTATCTATCTATTGTTAGTACTTGCAGATGTTAAATAATGAAAATTTAGAGACCAAATTTTTATTAGTGGGGGAGAATGTAAAATATTGAACAAATAAAAATTTAATAATAACGTTAATTGACAAAATAATCTTATTGGAATTTTTATGAATTTTTAGAAATTTTTTGGAAATCTTTCAGAAATCGTATGACGAGTTTAAGGGGATCAATTATTAGACTAAGGGAAAGCATGTTTAAGCTACCTTGTTTGAATGAGGAAATGTTTAATTTCTTTATTTCTTTTCTTTTCTTTTTTCTTTTTCTTTTCCTTCATTTCTTACCCGTGCCCAAACCTCGCCCGATCCCTCTCCTCCGCCCCTCTCGCGCGACACCGGTTCTTCTTCCTCTTCCCCAACCGAAGTGTCGACACTGCCGCCGCTTGCGATGCCTCCTCTCCCCCGCCTTCAAAACCAATGGCCAAGGAGACAAATTCTTTCTCTACCTGACACCACCTCTTCTTCCTCTTCCCTTCTCCCGAGTCTCATCCGATGTCGATCCCTCTCTGCATAACTACTGGCCACCACGGCCTGACGCCGATCGTCGCCGGCCGTCGCCGACCGTTCACGCGAGACCAGTCAGCGACACTATCAATTGTCGCAAGAGCCGCAGAGCCCCTCCGTTGCCGATGTCGTTCCCTATATTTTCCCTTGCTGCGCAATGCCCTAGTTTTCTAATGCCACCATCTACCTTGGAAGCTTTCACTTCTGCCTGATCTAGCCATCGTCATCATTACAAGCGAAGGCTATCATGCTATCCCCGTGCACTGCCATGTCAAGAGCAAGAAGTCGGAGGTTTCCTTTGTGCATTGCCCCTCACCAGCCATCATAATCCGCTGTTGGAGTAGGAGAGCAAGCAGTATTGGATGTCGGCCAGCATCATTCACAGGTGCTCCATGGCTCTAGTCACCGTGTTCTGGCAGTGAACCCTTCAATCATGAGTTGACAGAAGGATACTTGTATTTAGGTAAGTTGCTGGTTTGGGGTTCGAGTTTGTTATGCGATATTGTCTAATTGTGATGAATGTTCCTGCAGTGACATCTAGGTAGTGTCAGCAACGAATCTTTGGCAGCCGTATCTTCCAGTGAGCATTGTTCGGCAATAACCACCCCTGGCTGTGGATCAACAGGGGTGACTTTGAGATTGAGGTAAGGTGTAGAGAATTGGACCTTTGTTGTAGATTATGTGGATTGAGGATTATTAGAGTGGTTAGATGATTATATCGATTAGGGTTTTCCCTAACTTGTTTGGGGATTTTATTTAGCTATTTAAATTCATTTGAATTTAGCTGAATAAAATATATACATTGATATAGGATTTTGATTCGAGACGTGCGTCTCGACGTGGGATCTATTTCAGATACAATCTCCATTTTTGAGGTGGGTACCTTGACTTATCTTTTAGATATTATCATTTGATATGCATAGTAGATTTTAATGAGTAGTAATAATTATGTTATATCTACATCGGTATTTTTTTTGCTTGATTCCTTCAGTATGCTTATTTATTACCTGTTTTGCATCCATTACGCTCTTGATTATTTATGCTCATAGAGGTAGTGACATACCATGCCTTATGATATACCAGACTAGATATTTACCATATCTGATACGTGTGCCTAGATCTTCTTATTTGAGTCATTTATTTTTGGTACATGTTTTATGGAGGTAGATATGGTCAGGATTTTCATGCTTAGTGTCATGCACCATCTCGCATGATTGTATGCTGAGCGATTGTCGGTTCCATTATTGTTGAGTACATCGCCAATTACATGGATCTGCACACACAATCACTCATGGGTTAGTGGTTTTTATTCAGGCAGGGTGTGTTGCAGCTGGTTGCTCTGTCAGTGCTTCGTTGGTCCACTCATGGGTAGTGTGACGCAGCATGGTAGCAGGACAGGAATCCCTCCTCTGGACTGGCTCAGGGAGATGAGAGCATTGAGCTCCCTCACTTATGATTTGGGGTAGGAGGATAGGTGTACTCCAACAGCATCCTGTCCACTTGGTCACTTAGGAGCAGGGATGACAGAGTGCACAGTTGTCACATCCCTACCCTCTCGGTCTCATCATCGTGTGTGAGATGGCTGACTGGCGTAAGGGGTGACCAAGACATGTCATTTGCATCATATGCATGATTACATTTATTGTTTGTGTTTGCTACACTATGTTTGCTGCACATTTGGTGGATGCATATAATTGACATGCATACAGGAGATATGACATTTTCGGTCTGACAACCTTTTTATTCTGATAGGAGGTCCTGGTGAGTACAACTTCTCCCATTTCCATCAAGTTTGCATTTTCCATTATTATTTTAGGAGACTGTGCGCATAATTGTTACTATTGGTTATTTCCTCCTATGCATGTCAGCTCAATATGTCTAAGAGACAAGGCGTTACAGAAGAGTACGCTGGCGGGCGAGGAGAAAGCACATGTCGTTTCTAAGGGATGAGAAGCAAGAGAGGAAGGTTGCTCGAGAAGGCTGAAAAATGGGTTCAGGTGACCCCTAATTCCGGATGGCTGAAATCAACCATGCGAGCAGGACCAGTAGAAGATCGGACACAAAAGTCAACTTTGAGTTGACTCATTTCTGGGCACCTGGATCTCCAGGGAAGCCCAAGGGCGCCTCGAGTATGGGGAGTTACGGATCAAGATCAAAAGGGTTCGGGCTCCCGGAGACGTTCCAAGCACCCGGACTAGAGAGGTTTTATCCAGATTGAGTTATTGTGATCCGTTACGATGTGGATAAAGTTTTATTTGTTGGTTGCTACTCGGAAAACCTAATGGTTCCACTGTACAAAAATTTTGTACAAAGGTCTGAACCTTTTCCTAGCTACCATGTGTTCTTTTAAATTAAACTTGGATCGCCTGCGGAACTTAACACGTTTGATCCAAAGTTTAATCTATTTGTTCTTTTAGGTTTAGACTCGGATCTCCTGCGGAACTTAACACATTCGATCCAAATCACCTAGGTTATTAATTTCATTAAATATTAATTTCATTAAATATTAATTTCTAAAATTGGCTTCCAGTACTGACGTGGCGAGGCACATGGCCTTCTTGGATATGGGAACAACCACCACCAACTAGACAAAGCCTTTTAAGGAAAGTTAAATATTAACTTTCCTTAAATAACTTTAGGTCAACCGAAAAGAACAATCAAATCACAAGGAAAAGAAAAAAAAACAAAAGAACACAACATCGAAAACAAATTCGAAATACTAGAATTGCATGCCTCTTGTATTTAGTATTATTTTCAAAAATAACTAGTATGATGCGGAAAGGAAAAATACTAGTTATACCTTTTAGAAAGACCTCTTGATCTTCTACCGTATTCCTCTTCTAACCTCGGACGTTGTGTGGGCAACGATCTTCCGAGATGAGAACCACCAAGCACCTTCTTCTTCCTTACGAGTTTCGGCCATCAAAACTTCTCCTAGGATGAAGAGGTTCGGCCACCACCACCATGCTCCAAGGGATGCTAGAAACAAAACTTTCTTTCTCTCCTTCTTCTTCTTCTTCTTCTCTAAACTTGATCCGGCCACCATATGAATCTCCACAAGAAGGATGAGGTTCGGCCATCAAAGAGAAGAGAGGAGGAGAGGATGGCCGGCCACACCAAGGAAGAAAAAGAGGGAGAAAATAGAATAGAGTTGTTCGCCATGAAGCCCCTCTTTTATAATCCTTGGTCTTGGCAAATAAGGAAAATTTAATAAAAACTTCCTTAATTCTTTTGCCATTGAAAAAGAAAATTTATTTAATTAAAAACAATTTTTCTTTTCAATTTACAATGGACGACCACACCATAAAATTCCCAAGCAAATAAAATTTTAAACACAAATTAAAACTTCCTTATTTGCTTCCGTAAATTTATAAAAAATTTCTCCAATAATTTTTCCCTTCATGATTGGTTAATAAAAAGGAAATTTTATAAATTAAAATCTTTCTTTTAACATGTGGATAAAAAGAAAGTTATCTCTAAAAATTAAAATCTCTTTTAATCTACAAATAAGGAAAGATATTAAATCTTTTCTTAATCTTTTGTAGAAACTAATAAAAGAGAATTTTTAATTTTTAAACTTTCTTTTAAATAATAAACATGATTAATAGGAAAGTTTTTACCAAAATTAAAATCAACCTTTTAATCTACAAATAAGGAAAGAGATTTAGCTCTTCTCTTAATCTTTTGTAGAATCTTATAAAAGGAAAGATTTAAATTTTTAAACTCTCTTTTAAATCATGTTATCCACATAAGAAAAAAAATTTAAAATTAAAATTCCTTTTTATTTTAATAGGGCTGGCCACCTAAGCTTGAGTTCAAGCTAGGGCCGGCCACATGAATTCACCCATGAACCAAACCATGGTCGGCCCTAGCTTGGTCTCCAAGCTAGCTTGGTCGGCCCCTATAGGATGGGTAAGAAGGTGGGTATGTGGTGGGTATAAATCTCTATATACAAGAGGCTACGATAGGGACCGAGAGGAGGAATTGGTTTTGGTCTCCCGATGAAATTAAGCATCCCGTGTTCGCCCCGAACACACAACTTAACTTCATCAATAATAATTCATTCCACTAAAGAATTATTATTGAACTACCGCACCAATCCCAAATTACATTTTTGGGCTCCTTCTTATTATGAGTGTGTTAGTCTCCCTATGTTTAAGATGTCGAATGTCCACTAATTAAGTGAGTTACTGACAACTCATTTAATTAATATCTTAGTCCAAGAGTAGTACCACTCAACCTCATCGTCATGTCGGACTAAGTCCACCTGCAGGGTTTAACATGACAATCCTTATGAGCTCCTCTTGGGGACATTCTCAACCTAGATTACTAGGACATAGTTTCCTTCTATAATCAGCAACACACACTATAAGTGATATCATTTCCCAACTTATCGGGCTTAATGATTTATCGAACTAAATCTCACCCATTGATAAATTAAAGAAATAAATATCAAATATATGTGCTTGTTATTATATTGGGATTAAGAGCACACACTTCCATAATAACTGAGGTCTTTGTTCCTTTATAAAGTCAGTATAAAAGAAATGACCTCTAATGGTCCTACTCAATACACTCTAAGTGTACTAGTGTAATTTGTTGGTGTAATATCCCTTAGGTCAAGGTTGACTGAGTTGACCAAGCTTGAGTCTTGGTCATAGTTTCGATGTTTGACAATACATATAGACACAAAGGACAATGCAGGTGCAGTTGTTCATATGGGGAGATTCTGATTAGGGACTGATCAGGGTGAATGAAGAAGAGTCAAGTAGGTCAAAAGTGACCGGATACCTGACTGGGAAGTCCTAACTGGAAGGTTAGGAAGATGGAAAGTCCTAGTGAGTGAAGCTAGGTAGAAGGAAATCCTGGTGAGTGAAGCCAGGTGAAAGTCCTAGTGAGTGAAGCTAGGCAGATGGAAAACCCTAGTAAGTGAAGCTAGGTGAAAGCCCTGGTGAGTGAAGCCAGGCAAGGGAAAATCCAGATGGATCAAGAATGATCGGACATCTGGTGTTGGGAAGTCCAAGTAGGTCAAAGGATTGACTGGATACTTGGCACGAGGAAATCCAGATGGGTCAAGGTTGACCAGATATCTGGTGGAAGTCCAAGTAAGGTCAAGGGAGTGATCGGATACTTGGCACGAAGAGAAAAGTCCAAGTGGGTCAAAGGGATTGACCAGACACTTGGTGGGGAGTTCTAGCAGGTCAAGGGAGTGACCAGATGCTAGGTATGATGTACCAACAGGTCAAGGTTGACCGGATGTTGGTTTGAGAGACATGGGACTTGGTTTTGGGCAAAAACCAAGAGTTGGATCGATCAGTGGATCGATCCAGGCCTTTCCTAGCGAACAGAGAGCATCTGAATCGATCAGTGGATCGATCCAGAGGTCCCAATCGATCAGCCGATCGATTGGGACGCTGCTGCTTCGCGCGATAAGCTCTGGATCAATCCACTGATCGATCCAGGCATATTTCCAGAGTACAGAGGCACTCTGGATCGATCCGTGAATCGATCCAAAGCCTCCCGGATCGATTGGGAGTTTTCGAATCGATCGGGATCCGACCGTTGCGTCGTATTTGAGCCGCAGGCGAGCGTTGTCTTCGGTATCTCTTCACCGATTCATTTCAGATCTTCACCAGCTTCTCCATAGCTCTTCTCAAGCTCGAGATCGCCAATTCTTGAAGGCTCTTGGAGGTTCTTCCAAGTCAAGAGGCGGATCAAAGCAAGAAGAAGAAACTAGGGTTAGGGTTTTTGCTCTCATTGTAAGCTTGTAAGCTTGTATTTCATTACCTTTCCCTTTCTTCTTGTATTGAGTCTTGTAGGGCTTCTTCGCCCTTGGTAATTACCATAAAGGAGAGTTTTATTAGTGGAGGGTGTGTGTGTAGGTGTGGATCCTTGGACTAGTCACCTCTTGTGAGGTGGATACCAAGTAAACCAACCTTGTTAGCATTGTGTGATTTGTTTCTGTATTTTCCGCTGCACATCTTCGAAGAAACAAGCAACGACGAGTATCTAGCACGCGACGAGCTATTCACCCCCCCCCCTCTAGCTACTTTTCGGTCCCAACAAGTGGTATCAGAGCGAAGCCGCTCTTCACCGGAATCATCGCCGGAAGGGTCAAGTATAACAAGAAGAGCTAGAGGGTGAAGAAGTTGAAGCAAAATTGTCAAAGTCAAAGAAATTCAAAAGCTCAACTTCTACAATGGAATTCCGAGATGGGCTCAGATTCGACACGAGGGTGGCTCCACCATACACTTCCACGAGCTTCGATTCTTGGAAATCAAGAACCGAAAATTTTCTTATGATGGAGATAGAGCAATGGTTTGCTCTTATGGAAGGCTTCAAGACTCCAACAAACTCAAAGGGCAAAGTTCTCAAGAGGAGTAAGTGGAGCCAAGAGCAAGTTCAAAGATGCGAGGCTAATGACAAAGTGACCAAGCTTTTGGTCAATTTATTGCCAAGCACTATCCTTTGCAAAATTGGAGAATTTGAATATGCAAAGGAATTATGGAGTAAGTTGGCCAAACTTCATGAATAGATCCCCTCCACTGTACAAGAGCAAGAAGAATCCAGAGAGGGTGACTCTTTGGAGCAAGACCAAGAGGAGGACTCCGAGGTTGAGAGATGCTCAACCTCCGAAGAAGAAGCTTCATTTTCAAGGGAGTGCAATGAAGAGAACAAGGAGGGAGCATACTCCTTGTTCAATGTACAAGATGATGAAGCCTCCACCTCTAGGATTGAGGGGGAGTGTAGATCAATGAACCCGGAGCAAGAAGAGGCCTCCACATCCGGGTCAAGTGAAGAAGAAGAAGATGGTGCCACCTCCAAAATTCAAGAAATATCAAATGGAGGAGCAAGTGCCATCCCTACACAAGAAGGTATGAATGTTTCAATTAAAAATAAAAATCATAAAATATGTTTTGAGTGTAGGGAAAGTGGGCACTACAAGAGCAAGTGTCCCAACTTGGCCAAGAAGAAGGGTCAAGTGACACAAAAGGGCAAGGAGAAGCCCAAGGAGACCACCCCCGGGACAAAGAAGAGCAAGGAGCACATTGTGTGCTTCTTGTGTCAACAAAAAGGGCATTACCGAAGTCAATGCCCCAAGGGGAAGAAGATGGTCAAGACTCAAGGAGGCACTAGTCAAGGGGGAGCCTCCAAGGTAAAGAAGAAGATAACATTTATTGAGCCTACCCCTTTATGTTATGGTAAAAAACATGTTAATTCTAATTTTTATCATTTTAATGCAATTTACCATAAGAATAGAAAGCATGAGGGCACTAAGGAAAAGCATGTGGCCCTACATGCCAAGACTACCCAAACTAAGGTTAGGAAGGTAGATAGACATTTGGGCAAGAACACTAAGGATAATAGATACAAGCCCAAGAATAAAAATGCTCATGGATCAAATGAAAAATCAAATACTAAGGACTTAGTGAGGGAAAATCAAGTCTTGAGGTCAAGGCTTGATAAATTAGAAAAGACCCTACAAAGATTGGAAAATATCCTATTAGGGCAAAATGAGCATAACCTAGGTTTAGGGGTACAAAAGCCATCAAATGGCCATAGAGCTTTGGGATACAAAACCAAAGCAAAAAATGATGTGCCTAGTTATCATAGGGTTCCATATAGTTATGAAACAAACCCTAAGTCTAGAGGTCAAGTCAAGGATACAAGGAAAAATATCCCTAGAAGTATCTTTGCAACCAAAGTGACTAAGACTTCTAAGAAGTCTAAGAAAGTCACTAACAAGGTCACAAGGGAGGCTATCCTTAGAGTTGACCTAGAAAATGTGACCAAGGCTTCCAAGAAGCCAAACAAGGTCACTAGGAAGGTATCTAGGGAAGTTATCCCTAGTGAGTACCTAGAGCATCCAAGGAGCACCAATAGGTGTTGGGTTCCTAGGAGCATCTTCTCTACCCCATAGATGGGTTAGAGAGTGTCAACTCCGATTAGAAGGGTAGTTAACCCAACTTTGAGGAAATTGACACTCAAGGAGCATTTTCAAGGTTTTTGTTAACCTTTGAAAATGAAATGGAATTACTATTTACTCCTTGAAAGAGAAATATGCCTAATGGTGAAAATTTGATTTTATCTTAAAATGGCATAAATTTGGAAAACCTAGAGAAATACCAAGTTGGGATTTTGGTACTCTCTTAGAACCTTAAGGCAATCCGAGCTTTAATTTAAAGTGCTACTCTTGAGGAAAAATGGTATATGCCAACATTTGAGGATATGCTTAATTTTTAAGTGGCATAAACAAATCAAGAGAAATAGAAATGTCAATTTGAGTTTTGCCATTTTTTTTGAAGCATTTATGGCAATCTAGGTTTACCATTTTAAGTTAAAACAAGTGATATATTTTGAGTTAGCTAAGTGGTTAAGGATACTTAGATAGGTAATCTAGGTATATTTTGTTTATGCTAAACATTGTCATGATTGTTTGCCCATGATATGCCATGACATCATATTTAATTCTGTATTTTGCATTCATTCCTTTATTGTGAAAAATACAAAAATACCATGTCATGTCATACATACATCATGTAGCTATAGGACTCTTTCTTTTGAAAGATATGTTATATTGATGTATGTCATAACATTAATCATGCATTTAGTTTGATTTCCTTAAAATTAAGGACAAATAATTTTACCAACAAATGGTATAAACAAATGGCATTTATATACAAGTTATACCAATAAGTGGAATCAACAAGTAACATCCTTGGTGGATGTTCACCACTCAAAATGCCTAAATAGAGATGCATGATCCCTAGATTAGGGCAAAACCAAATTTACATCTCACAAAGGCCTATAAGATGACTTGTATGTGTTTTAATGCACATTAGATACAAGTGAGATGTTAGGATGATGAACAAAACTCAAGATGTTGATTTAGTGCATTCTTTAGAGTTTTAGATTCATCAAAACACATAGTTATGTGTTTTCCCATCATTGGGAAAGCTAATGTACAAGTCATGTGCATTTAGCCCAAGGAAAATGGTGGGATATTGGTTTTGAAAATGTTTTAAAAAAATGCTTTTGGAAACCTTGGTGAAGGCTATCTTTTGATAGTAATCACCATTGAATAGTTAGACACAAACTTGAAGAATACGCTAAAGTTTTAGCAAGTTTTCAAGCTTGTGTCAATTTTTGAAAAAAATGAGGTATTTTCATAGAAAACTATTTTTCCATGATAAAGTATACCCTAAACAATGTCTACACGAAATTTCATGATTTTTGAATTTTTGTAGAATTTTCTAGGGGCCTCTGAAGGTGACTGAAATCATTTTTCAGCAACTATCAGACCTCAATCGATCCACCGATCGATTGAGGGTCTCAATCGATCAGTGGATCGATTGGGAGCAAGCTTCTCGCGAATAGAAGCTTGCTGGATCGATCAGCCGATCGATCCACAAGGCCTGAATCGATCAGTGGATCGATTCAGCAAGGTTCAATCGATTGGAACCCAACTCCAATCGATCCAAGGTGCTGATTTTGGCTGGGAAGGCCTGATTTCAGCATTTTGAACCTGTTTAGTCTACGTAACCATTCCAAACCCCTCAAAATACATTTGTATACATAAAAAGGGTGTTTTCGTGTTGAAAACAAGGATGGATTGGTTAAGGAAGACTATATTGAAGTCTAGGTTGAGGTTTGTTTCAAATTTTGAATATTTGAACCTCAAAGCTTCTAAATTTGGGTTTCCTAAAGGATTAGGGATTCCAAGTCATTATTGGTGCAATGACAGAAGTTACCACCATATCTTTAGGGGGAGGGACTCTTTAAAGGCATGAAAAAAATTTTATGAACCTTGGAAGGTGGTTAACCTTCCGTTAAGTGGATAATGCTCAAGGATGGGCATTTGCCTACATTGAGGAAGAATGTAGGGTTAAGGATAAATGAAGGGTATGGGACCTTCATTTGGGTCATTAGACCATGTTAATGCTCCAGGGCGAGCATTGGTTGAAAATGAAGGGAATGGGTCCTTCATTATCGTGTTGATCACAACGAGTGAAGTTGTGAACAACGATGAGCAACTCTTCAGGGGGAGAGTTTTCAACAATGAGGTATTTGTTGAAGTGTGCCCAAAATTGAGGCATGGGTTGATGTGTGCTCAAAGATGGGTTGATGTGTGCCAATAGGGGGAGAATGTGTGGTTTAAGTTCGGCCTTCATTACCTATGGGGAAGGTCATAGGGGGAGAATGAAGGGAACCAACATTCATACATTGGCATGAATGGAGTTAAGGCTATGGGATTAGCTTAACTCAGAATGGTCCAAACTTAAAGGTATTGTCAAACATCAAAAAGGGGGAGATTGTTGGTGCAATATCCCTTAGGTCAAGGTTGACTGAGTTGACCAAGCTTGAGTCTTGGTCATAGTTTCGATGTTTGACAATACATGTAAACACAAAGGACAATGCAGGTGCAGTTGTTCATATGGGGAGATTCTGATCAGGGACTGATCAGGGTGAATGAAGAAGAGTCAAGTATGTCAAAAGTGACCGGATACCTGACTGGGAAGTCCTAACTGGAAGGTTAGGCAGATGGAAAGTCCTAGTGAGTGAAGCTAGGTAGAAGGAAATCCTGGTGAGTGAAGCCAGGTGAAAGTCCTAGTGAGTGAAGCTAGGCAGATGGAAAACCCTAGTAAGTGAAGCTAGGTGAAAGCCCTGGTGAGTGAAGCCAGGCAAGGGAAAATCCAGATGGATCAAGGATGATCGGACATCTGGTGTTGGGAAGTCCAAGTAGGTCAAAGGATTGACTGGATACTTGGCACGAGGAAATCCAGATGGGTCAAGGTTGACCAGACATCTGGTGGAAGTCCAAGTAAGGTCAAGGGAGTGATCGGATACTTGGCACGAAGAGAAAAGTCCAAGTGGGTCAAAGGGATTGACCAGACACTTGGTGGGGAGTTCTGGCAGGTCAAGGGAGTGACCAGATGATAGGTATGATGTACCAACAGGTCAAGGTTGACCGGATGTTGGTTTGAGAGGCATGGGACTTGGTTTTGGGTAAAAACCAAGAGCTGGATCGATCAGTGGATCGATCCAGGCCTTTCCTAGTGAACAGAGAGCATCTGAATCGATCAGTGGATCGATCCAGAGGTCCCAATCGATCAGCCGATCGATTGGGACGCTGCTGCTTCGCGCGATAAGTTCTGGATCGATCCACTGATCGATCCAAGCATGTTTCCAGAGCACAGAGGCACTCTGGATCAATCCGTGAATCGATCCAAAGCCTCCCCGATCGATTGGGAGTTTTCGAATCGATCGGGATCCGACCGTTGCGTCGTATTTGAGCCGCAGGCGAGCGTTGTCTTCGGCATCTCTTCACCGATTCATTTCAGATCTTCACCAGCTTCTCCATAGCTCTTCTCAAGCTCAAGATCGCCAGTTCTTGAAGGCTCTTGGAGGTTCTTCCAAGTCAAGAGGTGGATCAAAGCAAGAAGAAGAAACTAGGGTTAGGGTTTTTGCTCTCATTGTAAGCTTGTAAGCTTGTATTTCATTACCTTTCCCTTTCTTCTTGTATTGAGTCTTGTAGGGCTTCTCCGCCCTTGGTAGTTACCATAAAGGAGAGTTTTATTAGTGGAGGGTGTGTGTGTAGGTGTGGATCCTTGGACTAGTCATCTCTTGTGAGGTGGATACCAAGTAAACCAACCTTGTTAGCATTGTGTGATTTGTTTCTGTATTTTCCGCTGCACATCTTCGAAGAAACAAGCAACGACGAGTATTTAGCACGCGACGAGCTATTCACCCCCCCCCCCCTCTAGCTACTTTTCAGTCCCAACATAATTATATAGTTAAGATAAATTAATACCTAATTACACTACTACCTTCCAATGATTTGTTCCTTTCCATCTTGGTCGTGAGCTATTGTTTATAATTTATAAGGTACTGATAACATGATCTTCTGTGTGTGACACCACACACCATGTTATCTACAATATTAATTGAACAACTACATTTATCATAAATGTAGACATTTGACCAATGTGATTCTTATTTCTAAATAAATGTTTATACCAAAAGCTAGGCTTTTAGTATACATTCTAACATTATTTACACCAGGTGCCCAGAGAGGAGCTATAAATATAGTCCTGATTTTAGTAGTTTAACACAATACTTATAAACGATCTTCTTTCTGTTCAGTTTTGTAATCTAGTGATTAAACTACTATAAGAGGCTTCTCTGCCAGAAGAAGATTTGATAGTGAGCTTTCAACATCTTGGATGAGCAATCTCCTGATTGCAAACCAAGTATTTGCTATTTTATTTTGTGCAGAGAAATTCACCCCCCCCCCCCTCTTGTCTGCCACACGGGACCAATAAATGGTATTAGAGCTTCAGAAGGACTAACCACCGACCTAGCACAAGAAATGACCGGATCTAGCATATATCCACCAACATTTGAGGGGGAGTTTACATTCTGAAAAGGAAGAATGGAGGTATTTTTCTGAACTGACATTGATATAATGCTTTCTATGAAGTTTGGTTTTGAAGTCCCTAAAAGCAAAGATGGAAAAGAATTTGAGTAGTATCTTTAGACTCAGAAGTAGTGTGACAAATTCATAGCAAATGGTAAGGCTAAGTTCCACCTTTTGAATATTCTTCTTGCTCAAGAACTCGATAAAATTGACAACTACCAATGTGTAAAAGAACTTTGGGAAAAGTTCTTGGAGCTTTACAAACAATCAACGGAAGAAGAATCTGATTCTGCTATGGATACCAATTCATCTTTAGAAGAATTCGGATCCGAGGAGATTATCGGAACAACACTAATTGCCAAGTACCTAGCCAAAGATGACGAAAGCACCTCGGAGATGAGCATCGATGAAGAGGAAGACACTGCAGAAGAAAACATATATGGCAAGTCAAGTAAGTAAGTTTCCTCCAAATTAATTATGTAACATTGTTCAAATGCTAAGTAGATCCTTATATAAAAAGAGAACAAAGTATATAAAGTCAAAGAAAAAACATGCATACCTAAAAGAAGAATTTGAGAAATTAATAGATGAAAATACAAAAGTATAAGATAAAATAGAAATATTAGAAAAGGATAATTCATGCTCAAATTTCTCACTTGCTCCAGAAAGAAATTTCAAATGTCACCGAAAGCGTAATTGGTATTTCAAATATCACAAAGGTTAAATTAGAAAATTATCACAAAAAGATATTCCTAGAAAGTTTTCGATTAATCCAGTAAGAAGGAACCTATATTAGGTTTTGAAATCTTGCTTATATTAAAATCTTTATGCAACTCTTATTTTTAAATTGATTTAACATTTTTTTTGCCTAAAATTATCTAACATTTTTTTAATAAATTGTTTCACAAAATTTTTGTTCGAAATTAATTTGATCTTAATTTTTTTTAGAAAGAGGATTTTATTACTTATCTGTCAAAAAATTTTCAAAATTTTTTATTTTTTAATTATTTTTAGCAATTTTTTAACAAAATTAGTATTTTATAAATTTAAATTATTTTGTACAGTTATTTTTAAAATTTTTATTTTTGGTGAAAAAATATCATATTCTCTATCCACAAAAATATTTTTGAAATTTTTTCACAGTTATTAAATTTTATATGAATTATTTATCTAAATGCTAACTTTTAATATTAAAATTTTTTGAAGAGTTAATTTTTGAAATTTTTTTTTGCAATATTACTTGCTCTATCACATTCTTAGAAAGTTTTTAAAGATTTTTTTGACCTTAAAAACTATTTTTAAGTATTTTTTTCAAAAATACATCTTTCTATAGAGAAAAAAAAAAGTTACTGCTTGAATTAATTTCACTTTTTCATGAAATTTTGTTAGAATTTTTCAATACTTAAAAAATGATTTTAAAATTATTTTTTCAAAACTTCTTTATAAATTGTAAAAGTTTATATTTTCTAAATTTCAACTTCACAATTTTCTAAATATTGTTAATTTTTTTCCTTAGAGATTGATTCAGATTTATTGCAAAATTATTTTTCAATATTTCTCCTATTTTAAATGTGATCAAAGGGGGAGAGTTAGAGATTAAGTCTAGAGGAAGGGTATATTTTAAAAAATGATATTAATTGTAAATTATGTACCTATTATTTCACTATTATTTATTTTTGATTTACCCTAACTTAACTTGGGTTACTCATATCAAAAAGGGGGAGATTGTAAATACCATGTGATAGTTTTGATGTAATCAACCAAGTCAAGCTAGGTCCTGTTGTCTTTTGATCCTTGTGTCTAAGTATGCAGGAAGTTAGGATCATAAGAAGTTGAGCGAAAGACACAGCTATCAAGAAGGATGGCATGAGAGAGAGTTGACAGACTCGGTGCGTCTGAGGGACGAGGCACTGTAGAAGAGTATGCTGGCGAATGAGAAGGAAGCGCGCTGCATTTCCAAGGGACGAGAAGCTAGAGTGGAAGGTTGCTCAAGAAGGCCGAAAAATGGGTTCGAGTGAGCCCTAATTTCAGATGGTTGAAATCACCCATGCGAGCAGGGCATAGCGGAAGACCAAACACAAAAGTCAACTTTGAGTTGACTCATGTCCAGGAGCCCTGAGCAGGTCTGGGTGGCCAGACCATCTGACCGCCCAAATCCCTAGGGCGCCTCAAGTATGCAGAGTTTCAAATCAAGATCAAAAGGTCCAGGCGCCCAGAGCTATTCTTGGCACCTGGACAAGAGAGGTTTTATCCATATCAAGCTGTTGTGATCCGTTGCGAGATGAATAAAGTTTTATCCACACTTAGGTGCCTGAAACCCTTCTAGGCACCTAGAGCAGGGTTATAAATACAATCTTAGTTTCAGTAATTTAACACAGCATTTGTAAATGATCTTCTTTCTGTTCAATTTTGTAATTTAATGCTTAAAATATTGTAAGAGACTTCTCTGCCAGAAGGAGATTTGATAGTGAGCTTTCAACATCTTGGACTAGCAATCTCCTTATTGGAAACCAAGTATTTGCTGTCTTATTTTATGCAGGGCAATTCACCCCCTTTTGTTGGCCACAAGGGACTAATAGAACAAGCTCAAGCTAGCTCCCTAGCACTAATGGTATGAGAATAAGTAGCCATGATCGAGTCTAAACCCGAGTTTGGATCCTAATTCTGTTGGTTAATCCTAGGAAAATGTATCGGTTCCACTGTACAAAAAAATTTTGTACAAGTGTCGAACATTTCCTTAAATAACCTATTGTGTTCTTTAGAAGTTAAATTAGGAATCGTAGACGGAACTTAACATCATTGATTCCAAATTTAACTTATCTGTTCTCAATGGTTTAGATTTGAATCGCAAGCGGAACTTAATACTATTGATTCAAATCTACCTAGATTATTAATTCCATAAATATTAATTTCCAAAATTGGCTTCCAGGACTGCATTGCGAGGCCCATGGCCTTCTTGGATATGGGAGCAACCATCACCGCCTAGGCAAAGCCTTTTAAGGAAAGCTAATATTTATTTCCTTAAATAACTCTAGGTTAACCGAAAAGAACAATCGAATCACAAATTCGAAAAAGAAGAAAACACAAAATCAAAAAATAAATTCGATAAACTAGATCTAATTGCCTCTTGTATTTAGAATTCATACAAAGAAAAATAACTAGTATGATGCGGAAGAAAAATACTAGTTATACCTTCTCTTTGTAAGCTAATGACCTCAAGATCTTCTGTCGTATTCCTCGCCTTGCCTTGGACGTCGTGTGGGCGACGATCCTCCAAGATGAACACCACCCAAAAGAGTCCTTCCTCTTCCTCTAGAATTCGGCCACCACCACCACCAAGGAGAAGAGAGCAAAGGGAAAGGGAGAAAGGAGAGGGCCGGCCACCAAGAGATCACCCAAGAAAAAGAATAAGAGTTGTTTCTCATGAAGCCCCCTCACCCCTTCTTTTATATTACTTGCCCAAGGCAAATAAGGAAAAACCTTTTACAAAAATAAAATCATCCGAGAGTTTTTCCTTTTCCCTTTTTATTTTTCCTTTTCTTTCCTCTTGATTGAATCAATCATCAATCAATGGTTGAGATCAATCCTATTTGGTTTAGGATTGAGCTTGGCCGGCCCCTTGCTTGGGCACCAAGCAAGGTGGCCGGCCACCATATTTTAGGAAAGGAATAATAATTTTTTTTATAAAATTTTACAAGAGCAAAAACTCTTACAAAATTTTACAAGCTCTCTTTCCTAGAGTTAAAAAAAAGGAAAGTTTCTAAAAATTAAAACCATGTTTTAAAATTTAAAAACTCTCTTATAAAATTTCCTTTTTTAACATGATGATAGAAAATTTTAATTTTAAAACTTATCTCCTTTTTTTTTCTTAAACCATGAGGATGGTTAAAAAAGGAAAATTTTAAAACTTTTAAAACTCTCTATTAAAACATGTGGCCTAATTCAAAATAAGGAAAGTTTTTTTAAAAAATTAAAATCTCTCTTTTAAAACTTATAGTTTTCTACAAAGAGAAGATTTTAAAAATTCAAAACACCCCTCCTATTTGAATTAATCTTGGCCGACCCCTACAAGCTTGGTCACCAAGCTATAGGGTCGACCCCTATAAGAGGATGTGGCCGGCCATTGCTTGGTCACCAAGCAATGGTCCGGCCCCCTTCTTGGACACCAAGAAGAGCCTTACATTTGGATGGACTTGAGGCTATAATGAGGCTACGACAGGGACCTAGAGGAGAAATTGGTTTTGGCCTTCCGATGAGCTTGAGTATCCCGTGCTCGCCCTGAACACACAACTCAAGTTCATCGATAATAACTCATTCCAATAAAGAGTTATTACCGCACTACCGCACCAATCCCAAATTACATTATGGGCTCCTTCTTATCATGAGTGTGTTAGTCTCCCTGTGTTTAAGATTACGAATGTCCACTAATTAAGTAAGTTACTGACAACTCACTTAATTAATATCTAGCTCCAAGAGTAGTACCACTCAACTTTATTGTCATGTCGGACTAGGTCCACCTGCAGGGTTTAACATGGCAATCCTTATGAGCTCCTCTTGGAGACATTCTCAACCTAGATAGCCAGGACACAGATTCCTTCTATAATCAACAATACACACTATAAGTAATATCATTTCCCAACTTATCGGGCATATTGATTCATCGAGCTAAACCTCACCCTTTGATAAGTCAAAGAAATAAATATTAAATATATGTGCTTGTTATTATATTAGGATTAAGAGCACACACTTTCATAATAACTAAGGTCTAGTTCTTTTACTAAGTCAGTACAAAAAGAACATACCTAAATGATCCTACTCAATACACTTAAAGTGTATCAGTGTAATTTATTAGTCAAGATAAACTAATACTTAATTACACTACGATTATTCTGATGGTTTGTTCCTTTCCATCTTAGTCGCGAGCAACTATTTATAATTTATAGAGAACTGACAACATGATCTTCTGAGTGTGACACCACACTCTATGTTATCTACTATATAAATTAATTGAACAAATACATTTAACAAATAAATGCAAATATTGACCAATGTGATTCTTTTATTTCAACAAATAAATGTTTACAAAAGCTAGGCTTTTAGTATCACTCTAACAAATTCAAACTTGAGTCCTAGACAAGCCCTAGATTCATATTGGTTTTAGATGATCCAAAAACAAAGGTAGACTCTCCCTAAGTTAATAACTTGTATTCTTTAATCTATGATCTGACTCAAGAACTTGCCAAATCTAATGTCTGGGTCAAGTTACTCCTAAAGGAGGTAAAAGCCCTTAAGGAGGAGAGTAATACAAGCTCTTTGACAAAACAAGTTCAAAGTGGAACATCAACTCAAGTCCAACTATTTGAGGAAGAAAATTCTACTTTGAAAATTTAAGTAAAGGAACTTAAAGAATCATTGGAAGAGATCAGTTCAAGCTCCAAGTACCTTGATATGATGCTTGAGACTTAAAGGGTCATACACAATCGATCTGGACTTGGATATAAGGCTAAGGCTCTATTCAAATTGTATTTTTCATTAGTAAATCGAACTGCTAGAAATCAAATCCAAGCATGGGTCCCCAAACTCAGCTTGATTGATCAAGTTGAAAAAATCAATATTGGATCCCCACAATTAAATTCACTACCTTGATAGAATTTATCGAGGTTATGATCCAAGGGGGTCAATAGAAAGATAATTTCTTCTTGTTAAAATGCATGATTACTTGATTTACTACTTTACTTTTCATGTTTAGTTTATTTTATGTGTAATGTAAAATAGTTAGATAAGGATTTAGGCTTGATTGATACTTGACCAACCTAGTAGTAGGGGTGGGGTGAGATGATAATATATTAAGAAAGCTTAGTTTAGGTAGTCAAGTGGGGTAAGGCGTATCCTACATGGTCTGCTTAGTGATAACCATGATTTTACTGCATTATTTTGATTCATATATGCATGGTTTGATGTTGATTTCATAGGTTAAAATCATGGTTACATCACATTTTGTGCATTGTGTGTATTTTTGGACTTAATTGCAAATTATTTTATTTTTATATTATTTGATGCTAATATTTGATTCTTATTTTGTAGGCATCAAAGGATCTTGGATTTGGATCAATTTGGACCGAAATTGGGCTCGAATCGGAGTTCAAACGAGAAGATCAAGCTTTGAAGCATTATGGGCCGTTTATCAAGAATAGGAGAGATCTATACCATCCGTTGAAGATCTGGCCGATCCAACCTAATGGGGAGCATATCTGAGCCATTGATGAAGATCCAGAAGTTTTGATCCAGATCTGAGTTTATCTAGCCATTGATCCAGCCCCGAATTAATCTGGACCGTTCAATGAAGACTGGGCCGATCTGGGCCATCCAGTGATGATCTGATCGATCTGACCTACGGGAGGGTAGATCCAGACCCTAGATCAACATCAGTACCTTTGGATTAGATTTTGGATGACTTTTCACTGTTGATTTAGCCCGGAATCATCTCAGCCGTCCATTTCAGATCCAGATCTGATTTAAATCTGAGAAGCTACAGTGAGCTTCTTCGTCGACTCCACAGCGCGCAGCAGCCTCGTCCTCGCGGCAATCTTCCGGATTTCGGCCCCCTTCCTTCTCCAATCATTCTCCCGAGCTTCAATCTCGGTAGTGAGCATCTCGGCGGTATCATCCCGATCTTCTGGAGCCATTGGAGGGTGTTCTCTCCGGTGAAATTTGGCTCGCGACATCTCCCTTTTCCAGCTCAATTTGGAGGTGGTCTTCCAATCGACGACTCCGATTCCCATCAGCAACATTCGGAGGTGGTCTTCCGGTGTTCCTGAGCTTCACTCGACGTTCATCCGCGTTTCACAGCCTTCCATCAGATCCAGAGACCAGATTTAAGATTTCGGTCATTCTTGGGGTTTTGGGTTGTTTCCAACGTGCCAGGGGTGGTCCGTCGGCACTTGTGAGCATTCCTCGAATTGATACGCAGCTGAGACGATCCACTGAGGTCCGAAATTGGGTGGTCTCGATTTTGGCCTCTTGTGTGACGGCTTGAGTGTGAAGTTTGGTGAGATTGGTTGTGAGTTGGATTGGTTAGGGTTTAGTTCACTTTTATTATTGTTTTGTAACTTAGAACAGATTACTTTTATATTTTGTTATATTTTTATGCAAGTAGTTAGCATTTCTTTCCTTGTTGAAGCTTAGTTTAATTTTAATTTGTTGCTTGGTTAAGTGTTTAGAGTTTAAATTCAAGCTAGGGTTTAATTGGTGTTGTAGATCAGATTTATTTGCATCTTGTATTTCATTCCTTAGTTTAAGAGTGTGTCAATGATTTAATCTTAATGTAGGAGTGACAATGCGTTAAGGTTTGATTGTTGGCACATAGGTAGGCTTTAGTTATGCTTTAGATTAATTTCTTTACTGCTGTGTTTTCCTTTGTAGATTTATATTCAAAGCTTTAAAACCCCCAAATTCTATTTTTATATCGAAAACCCCAAAAATAGGAATAAAAATACGATCCTAAGATTACATCCTTCATACTGTTGATTCCTCGAGAGCGATCCTGGGCTCGTTACTACAACATTATTGTGAAATTAAGGGGTTCAGTGAATATACATTGTTAATTTGATAAGCCTATTTGTGACATTTAATATAGATTTTAGGCATTATCAAATTTTGGCGCCGTTGCCGGGGACATTGTAATATACAATGTTTGGTAATTTTAGGATTGTTCTTTATTTTGAAAATTTTTAAAAAATAATTTGTGTTGTTTGACTGCTTTCATGATTATATATCCATGTGTTTGATTTTATTTGTTCCTGAGTCTTCTGATTTTATTTGCTAGTTGTTGTATAAGAACAGGAAATTCTATTTGACCATGGATCCATATTATCCGTATTTTGGAGATGGGATGGAGAATTATTACTACCAGCCTCAGACTGGGATTTATGCGCCTGAATATCAGTATGAGAATGCACAAGAACAAATTGAAGAATCAATATGGAAATTCAATGAAATTATGCATCAAATGAGAGAGCATCAAGAGCAACAATTTGTAAGGATACAGAATATACAGAGTCAATTAGATCAGATAGCATCATCTATTAATCAGTTACAAGCACAAAGAGCCAGTGAAGAGGTGGATTGTGGAGATCTTGTCAGGCCTGACACTACTTCTATTTCTTCACAAGAATTTTCTAATATTATTTGTGATGATGTAGTTGTTAAAATTCCTGATTCTACTAATGATGTTGTTCTAGATGTTGTGAATGATGCAGGTATTGTTTTTGAAGATAATTTAAGTGTAGGGGAATGCTTACTGGATGCATTACCTCAAGAATCACCAAGAAAAGAGGATGTAAGTGTAGGGACTTGTGCTATGGAGCCAAGCACCCAAGGAGCACTACATGAAGTTGAACATTCACCAGAACTGGAGTCTGAGCAATTACTTGATGAGAAAGAGGTAACAATCACCACTCCAGGTACCTTTCAACATGACAGGTAAGTATTTTGTGTAATTTTTCAGAGAATTTTATTGAGGTACCAATTGTTGATTTTATTAGTTGTGATGCAATTCTTGATATATATTTTACCCACACTAATATTCTCCTATTTTCTTTTTACCCCACATGCGTGTGGGAGGTGTTTTCCTTTATGGATGTTGTAGGAGAACATAAGCTTCCGGAGTGGGTGCTTAAACTGAACCGACTTAGACCTCCGGAGAGAAGTTTTCAAAGGAAAAATGATTAATAAGAAGAATTTGAGTGGAACTATGATTACTCCACTTCCGGGGTGGATTCTCTTCTAAACCTTCTTCAACCACCGGGAAATGAAAGGGAAGTTGGTTTCAATTTTGTTTTCTCTTGCATTTTAATTCATGCTTTGTGTTTAGTTTTTCTTTAATAAATTCTTTATACATTCTTTAGTTCCATACTTTGCAATTTGCATTTTATTTCCACATTTGCTTCCATACTTTGCATTTAGTTAGTACATAGCATTTCATTTGAATAAAATTCACCATGGGAATTTTCTAAGTAATATTTGTAAGATGGTAAAAGTCTCTTAAATTTGACCATCAATTTTAGGTCATTTAACATGATTGGATGCTTTTCTTACATGATATTGGTTAAAATGGTGGTGAATTCCAATTTGATTAATGGAGTTGGTGGCATGAAAATACCTAGAGAGGACCACTTAAAGCCTACAATTTATTTAATTTCTTTTGTGTGGCATGCACTTACAACAATTGAACTCTAGAACTTGCTTAGCTTCTTTTCAAGATCACAATAGCATATGTATGCATGGAGATGAAAGATTATTTTCATTCTTGATCCCTTGTAAATTCCAATTCCCTACTTCATAACTTTCTTAAAACATTTTCCTCTTGCATTGTAACCTTTGATCATCTTTGCTTGCTTTATTTTGTTGAGAGTATGGATTAATTGCTTGATGAGTTTACTCGACCAAGAGGTGGATAAAGGTTAACTGTGGGGGAGAATTGCATATGCTTGAGATTCATGGAGGAATTTTTTTTTTTTTTTTTGGAAGTTCTTGAACTTGTGAAATTAAGTTGATGGCTGCATTGCTTGAGGTTAAGGATGCTTATCAATTTTGGAGCAGAATTCTCAATTCTTTTTGTAGTTTAATTGAAATCTGAGAAGTGCTGTTGAAAATGCATTAGATTGAACAATTTTGTGCCAAGTATCAGTTGCAAGAGTATGTTCAGTCATATCTGGAAATTGGAAGAAAAAGAACTGAATTGTGGAAGTTTTTGAAGGGTGCAGCAGTGGAATTCTACAGCGGCAAGGAGACTGGAATTATGTATCACTGCCACTGGAAGCTGAGTTTTAAAGCTGTTGTTGGCATATTTAACCTTGTTTGGGTTTCATTACTGGTGTAATATGAATGCAAACTTCAACTTAATCAAATTGCTGGACAGAAGTTAAACCAAATGGAGTTTTAAATTGTGATGTAGTTTAAGGAAAGAGGTTGCTTTAAAAGTGCAATATCTGAACAAATAAGTCTAATTTGCAAAAGTTGAGAAGTTAAAATCTGTAATTTCAGAGAAGATATTGTTGTAGATTGAGTTGCTATTACTGTTAAGGAAATCTGAGCCAAAACAGGAATTGATAAGAATTAAAAAGCAGAAAAGGAAACGAATGAATGTGCAGAAATGAAATGTTGGATGTGCAGGAATTCAGAAATCCAGAATTGAAACTGAAGTTACTGATGTAAAATTCTGAACTCAACAATTAGGCTGAACTTCAGATTTGTATTAATTTAATTCAAGCTAGAGTGAAGGAAACTTGAATGTAAAGATTATTAGTAACCTTGAATGCAGGAATTGCAGAAATTGAATAGTGTTGTTGGAACTGAAATCTCGCAGAAATGCAGGAATTCAGAGGTGGAGGTTTAGTATTTGTAAAGGCTCTATTAGTGTTTGGAGGTTGAAATCAGGGATGCAGTAACAGAAGCTTCATTGAACTCAATTTCCAGTATTGAAACTTAAGAATGTGAATCAAAAAATCAGTTTTAATTCAGAAATTTGGAATTGTAGCTAAATCAAGTTGCTGGAGTATTGCTAATTTCTAAAATCAGATTGATGATGAAGTCTAAAAAAAAAATCTGAAGCTACTAGTTGTGCTAAATCTACATTGAGTGTCTGAACAGCATTTCTGTAGAATTTTAGATTTAAATCCCTGATTACAAGGACAAAGTTCAGCTTTGCAAAATGATATTCAGATTTAAATTTGAATGACTTAACTTCTGAAATCTGGTGCTGTAAAAGGTTTCAAAGAAACAAAAAGTTTAAGGGATTTCTAAAAGCTGAAGAAGTTGTTTAATTTTAATCATTCACCTCTATAAATTTAAAATCCAATTACTGAAAAGATGAAGCAGTGAGGACCATTGACATTAAAAGAAGGCTGATGCTGGATGAAGAAGCAGAAATTGAAGTGCAGGGCTGAAAAGTTTGTATCAGGTTTGTATCAAGATTTGGAAGCAATATCCAAATGAGTGGAAGCTTAATTGAAATTTAAGAGTATGTTTGAAACAAATGGTATGCTCACCTTTCATGGCATGTGCAAGATAAGGAAGGATGACTTCAGAAACTCATTCTGGACACAAATAATGCCAGAACAGTGAGCTTTTGTATAGCCACTGGAATGTGATTTAAATGGATCAAAATTCGAAATTCAATTGGTGGTTATTATTTCATTAACAAAGCACTTGAATGGAGTATCATTTAATCTGGGAACAAGAGGAGAAAGAGAGTATCTGAAACAAAAAAAATACAGCACTTGTAGTGAACTAGCTGTTGCGGGAATTGAGAAGTGCTATTAATCACTTTGGTACATGGAGATGACAGAATTCATGTTGTTACATTTGTGTGACAGATTGGAAATTGTGGAAGTTGCAGAAATTCAGGTTTTGAAATGCTGTAATTAAAGTGCAGGAAACAGAAGTGCTGAAGCAAAACAGCAGACTTTGAAGCTGAAGTTGCTGAAACAGCAACTCAATGACAGCAAATAGCATTTCTGAATTGGTCCTACAATGATCAGTGTTGTGTCGAATTGTTACAATGTTTCTTGATTAGTGAAGAGCTCAAGAGAGAGAAGGTTTTCTGCTGAGCCTTATTTCAGTAGTGAAATTTCAGAAAAAAAAAAATTGGAAGCTGCGACTGAACACAAAAAAAAAATGGCAATACTAAAATTGAAGATTCAATTTAAATTCTGTTGTTGAGGCTGTTATTTCAGAATATAGCATTGCATTCTGAATTGATGCATTCTGAATTTAAATTCTATTGGTTTATGATTGATATTTGATTGCTATACCTTTTTCAAATCTTTTGTGTGCAAAATTACATCTTGCTGAAAGTATATTTCTGATCTGAAGTCAGTAGTTAACAGATTTGAAGTTTCATATTTTGAACCTTGTCCTGGATGTTCGAAAGAGTTTCAGAGGAATATGTAAGTTTCAAGGATTCTTAAAAGCATGATGTTGTTGAATTTGAAACCTTAATTGTTGAATGTATGTGCTACAATTTTAGAAGTGGCTCCTGAAATTCAATCCAAGGAATTGAATTTGTTGCTGCTGAAATCATGAATCTATTGTTGCTGATGTTCCTGAAGTTTATTAATGCTGTAATTCTTGAGCAGTTGAAATTTTTATCAAGCTTGTGATTGGAACATGTGTTCAGTTTTCAATTCTCTGCAGATTACAGAAGCAAATATCAGAGCTGAGGTTGAGTTTGAATGTATATCAAACTTCCAATTCTGAACTTGTGAGTTGCAGAGATAGATTTAAATTTCTGATTTTGAATCAGTGAGCTTGGGAATTTGTTATCCAGAAGCTGAAGCTGAGTTGTAGAAATTGATGAGCAGATTGGAATAAGAAATTCTGAATTTAGAGTATCAACTACGTGCCAAGTGTCTACATAGGTTCTAATTAGTGACAAACTCAATAGTTCACTAGATGTTGCATTCTAAACTGAATTTAAAGCAGCTAGTCTTCAGTCAGAAATTCCTGTAATTGAACAACAATGTAATGCTAAACATCTGAAGGGATTTGGCATATGTTAGAAGATGAGGAGATGTATGAAAGCTACAACTTAAAGAGTTTGATAGGATGGGCATCCAAAAGTGAAATCTGCTAATGTTGAGAAGATTTTGTTCCTTCAGAAGTTTAGTTTTCTACTCAAACATGGAAGCTAAATTTGAAAGCTGAAGTCTGAAAAACAGCAGTTTTTCAATATACCAGAACCTGATCCTCTGAAGTTGGCAGCTTTGTTGAATGCTAACTCTGATACTGAAGTGTTGTAACAATTATAATTCAGAGCTTAGTTTCAATTCTGAAGTTTCTTTTTAGCAATATTTCTTAATTTGGAAACTGTAGCTAAATCAAATTGCTGGAATTTTGCGAAATGTGCAGAAGTGGAGTATTAATTTGGTGTACCAGATGTGTACCAAGATATGTTACAAGCATTTGGCATAAACAATGGAAGAGATTGCTGGAATTGTCCAGCTCCACTGCAGTTACGACCACCCAAAATCCGAATCTGAAAAAATAGAAACAGAGAAAGAAAGAAGGAAGTAATTGCAAAAACTTGATATTCAGAATTTCAGAATTCCCTGTTCTGAGCTGCTGGAATTTGAAATGCAGATACAAAATGAGACCATTTTTCAAGGAACAAGTGAAAAGAGAATTCAGAAGTTGTGGATAGCTAAAATAGAAGCAAGAAACTGCAGATCTGTGGTTCTGAAACTGAACTACAGATTTCAGAAGCTGCACTGCAGTAAATCAGTAATGGCACAACAGGTCTACTGGACTTGGAATGTTATTACTGATAAAGCTTGGGAATGTTAGTTGAAGAGCCTAGTATAGGTGATGATAGCACCAAATTTTGTTTAGAAAGCTGCACAAAGAAGTAGGCATTCTAAAAATTGAAATTGGCACAAACAATGTCCAAATTCAATCCACATAATTTGCAGTAGTTGTGGCCTTAAAATTGAAGCTGATTTCTCTAATTTTCCAGAAGAAAAAAAATATAGAAATCAATGGAATTCAAGGATTTGAATTAAGCCATTAGAAGCTGTAAATGAATGTGTCAGTCTATGCATGGTGCATGCGAATTCTAGTTGTAACCAGTTGCTTCTGATTTATATGGGCTGAGTTTTGTTACAAACTTCTGAACAGTGAGGAGGATTTGAATTTCCACTATCGTTGTAGTGCAAGAAGGCAGTAAAAGGGAGTTGGTCTGAGTTCCTTTGATAATCATACAACATTTGCAGATTCCACATTAAATTTTGGAAGAAGGAAGTTTACACAAAATTGTGGCTCAGAGAAAGCTGAGAATTACAGTAGATTTAGTTGCAGAAATGAGCAGGAGCTGGGTTATGCTTAAATTTTGTTTGCTTCTTCTCAAGCAAATCGGAGAGGAGTATCATTAATCAGAATCTGAATTCTGAAGTTCATATTCATTCTGCTGCGGAGTGCTATTTAATTCATGTTGCTGAGACTTAAAGAGACTGAATAACAAAGCATAAGAGTGCTAGCAGTCAAAGAATTCTGGAATTGAAGCTTTGAAGGAAATATAGCTTATTGAAACCAGTGTGCCAGTTTTAATAACCACTGTTTTGTGCCAGAATTGTATGCAACTCCATTAGTTTTACCTCATCCACTTTATTGCTGAA
Organism: Zingiber officinale; assembly: GCF_018446385.1. Taxonomy (NCBI): domain Eukaryota; kingdom Viridiplantae; phylum Streptophyta; class Magnoliopsida; order Zingiberales; family Zingiberaceae; genus Zingiber; species Zingiber officinale. The sequence continues at coordinate 51,607,872 of NC_055993.1, forward strand.
GAATTTCTGAACTTTTCTGCTGCAATGTTGAGAATTCTGCCTCTGAAGAAATACTACAGATATAGAGAATCCTGCAGAATGAAGAATGATAACAGTGGTTGAAGCGTGTTAAGTAATTGGAAAGCATGATAAGTTTCATTGTCCGAGCCGGCCAAGATTTTAAGTGTGGGGGAGGAAGCTCTTCTTAATACGTTGATTTGAGTTTGTTTTTTTTTGTTTCCAAGTGCTGAAATTGAAGTGGAAAAACAGTGAAAAAAAAATGTTGGCAAATCAAGAGTGTATCAAATGTGGAGATAGAGTATCAAGAATTTCGGTTTGCTATCAAATTGAAGGGGAGTTTAGCTTGATGTTTTGAATTGGTAAAAACAAATGGTATTCATCTTTTTACACATCAAATTGGTCAACTCATCAAGTATATTCCTCCAATACTCTTATCTCTTTAATTTTTCATTGAATACTTTTCTTTTGTCAATTTCATTCACTTTCAATTGCTCTTTTTGATTCCATTCAATTCTTGTTGATAAATCCTTTTGATTCATGTATGCTATGTTCTATGGTGGTGGAGAATTAGGAAATAAGCAAGTTTATGGTAGTGAAATGTTGTGAGTTGCATTGAGTGAGCTCCACTTATACACATGCTTGAGTGTGAGAGATAGATTAGGTAAATCCCTTGTGAGATTGCAACTTGTTTAATTTTTCAATTGGATTGAAACTACCAAACATACTGATTATTGTTTGGATTGTATTCATAATTGTTAGTAATCTTTAGATGGTCTTAGTTAAATTCTTTTTACTATCTTTTAGATATTGCTAGGGAATTTTCTATGGAGATGATTTTGAATTTTCTTTACTTTCACGGGACGTTCAAGACTAAGTGTGGGGGATTTGATAACCATGATTTTACTGCATTATTTTGATTCATATATGCATGGTTTGATGTTGATTTCATAGGTTAAAATCATGGTTACATCACATTTTGTGCATTGTGTGTATTTTTGGACTTAATTACAAATTACTTTATTTTTATATTATTTGATGCTAATATTTGATTCTTATTTTGTAGGCATCAAAGGATCTTGGATTTGGATCTATTTGGACTGAAATTGGGCTCGAATCGGAGTTCAAACGAGAAGATCAAGCTTTGAAGCATTATGGGCCGTTTATCAAGCATAGGAGAGATCTGTACCATCCGTTGAAGATCTGGCCAATCCAACCTAATGGAGAGCAGATCTGAGCCATTGATGAAGATCCAAAAGTTTTGATCCAGATCTGAGTTCATCTAGCTATTGATCCAGCCCCGAATTAATCTGGACCGTTCAATGAAGACTGGGCCGATCTGGGCCATCCAGTGATGATCTGATCGATCTGGCCTACGGGAGGGTAGATCCAGACCCTAGATCAACATCAGTACCTTTGGATCAGATTTTGGATGACTTTTCACTGTTGATTTAGCCCGGAATCATCTCAGCCGTCCATTTCAGATCCAGATCTGATTTAAATCTGAGAAGCTACAGTGAGCTTCTTCGTTGACTCCACACCGTGCAGCAGCCTCATCCTCGCGGCAATCTTCCGGATTTCGGCCCCTTTCCTTCTCCAATCATTCTCCTGAGCTTCAATCTCGGTAGTGAGCATCTCGGCGGTATCATCCCGATCTTCTGGAGCCATTGGAGGGTGTTCTCTACGGTGGAATTTGGCTCGCGGCATCTCCCTTTTCCAGCTCGATTTGGAGGTGGTCTTCCAATCGACGACTCCGATTCCCATCAGCAACATTCGGAGGTGGTCTTCCGGTGTTCCTGAGCTTCACTCGACGTTCATCCGCGTTCCACAGCCTTCTATCAGATCCAGAGACCAGATTTCAGATTTCGGCCATTCTTGGGGTTTTGGGTTGTTTCCAACGTGCCGGGGGTGGTCCGTCGGCACTTGTGAGCATTCCTCGAATTGATACGCAGCTGAGACGATCCACTGAGGTCCGAAATTGGGTGGTCTCGATTTTGGCCTCTTGTGTGACGGCTTGAGTGTGAAGTTTGGTGAGATTTGTTGTGAGTTGGATTGGTTAGGGTTTAGTTCACTTTTATTATTGTTTTGTAACTTAGAACAGATTACTTTTATGTTTTGTTATATTTTTATGCAAGTAGTTAGCATTTCTTTCCTTGTTGAAGCTTAGTTTAATTTTAATTTGTTGCTTGGTTAAGTGTTTAGAGTTTAAATTCAAGGTAGGGTTTAATTGGTGTTGTAGATCAGATTTATTTGCATCTTGTATTTCATTCCTTAGTTTAAGAGTGTGTCAATGATTTAATCTTAATGTAGAAGTGACAATGCGTTAAGGTTTGATTGTTGGCACATAGGTAGGCTTTAGTTATGCTTTAGATTAATTTCTTTACTGTTGTGTTTTCCTTTGTAGATTTATATTCAAAGCTTTAAAACCCCCAAATTCCATTTTTATATCGAAACCCCCAAAAATAGGAATAAAAATACGATCCTAAGATTACATCCTTCATACTGTTGATTCCTCGAGAGCGATCCTGGGCTCGTTACTACAACATTATTGTGAAATTAAGGGGTTCAGTGAATATACATTGTTAATTTGATAAGCCTATTTGTGACATTTAATATAGATTTTAGGCATTATCACTTAGCTAAGTGGAACTAACTGAAGCTACCTCATCACATCTTAGACTAGCTAAGTGTTCAATTTTATGAATCACCTTTGTTTTAGAAAGTGGTCATTGCTCTAATACCTAAGAAGGCTTCTGTTCCTCACCATGGCCTCGAAGTTGAAAGCTAAAATATGCACTTAGTTAGTCAATAGTCAAACTTAAATTTAACACAAGGTCAAATAGTCCTAAAAACTCAAACTAAATTGATAAAGATAAATTTGACAACCATCTCACAAAATCATTAAGGTTCACTGTATAAAATGGATATAAGGTACAATCTAGTCCATTTAAATAAAATCCAAAACTAATTTAATTAATAAACTTAATCTAACTTAATTAGATCAAAATAAATTTAATTTTTCAAAAAATATCCTTGAGTTTATAATAATATTAAAATTTTTTACTTGAACATATTTCTCTTAACTTGAAAATTCTTAATATCTTCTTCAAAATATAATTTTTAAACTTGAAAAATCTTGTTTTAAAATATTTTTTTACTTTGAAAAGCTATTTTCAAATTTCAAAATATTTATGAAAATTCCCTTGAAAATTAATTTCTAATTAAAATATCTGACAATTCTTTTTGGAAAGCTCTTTTTCTAACTTCCAATATTTGTGAATGTCCATTTGAAAAACATAAGCAACATTTGGTTTGTAAATTTTCTATTGTCATTTTTTTGAGAAAATAAAAAAATATTGTTTGGTTGACAATTTCCATATTTTTTTTCTAAAAAAGGAGATATCGTTTTATGAGAAAATAGAGAATATCTAAAACTCATTTTCTAAGAAAAGGAAAAATGCACATTTTTCAGATAATGAAAATAGAAACCAAACGCTCTCTTATCTTTCCATACTTAGGTTTTACAAAAGATTTTTTACACATAGCATTTATTGGGTATTTATGAAAAATATTTTATTTTTTAGATATTGTAAAACCTTTTTGAAATATTATATTTGCTTTGCCAATTCTAAAATGTTTTCAAGACTTCATTTTTTTTCTACTTATAATATTTTTAAAGCTCTTTCAACATGATATCCACAAACTTATATTATTATCTTTTGAAAATACCCTTACAAATTGTTTTGATTTATGGGTCTCCTTGTTGTTTTTTATTTAAGTAAAAGGGAGAGAAGTTAGGTCAACATTTTATAAATGTTTTGTCTATTTTAAAAAACCTCAAAGACATTAGTTTCAGGGGGATGGACTAAGTTAAGGAGTTGTTGTTTGAATGCTTTATGTTTTTCCTTAAATTTTAAATCAAGTTGTCATATCAAAAAGTGAGAGATTGTTGGTGCAAGAAGCATCAAATAATCAAACCTGTGTTTTGATGATTGGTAATGTCACGCCCCGGAGGAGTCTCTGTCCGAAGAAATTTCGGCAGCATCTCCCCTGTACGGCGGACAATCTGAAACTTTTCTACAAGCACTATATACCTCAGCCACATGCGGCTGGAATAATAACAATAAAAGAAAACAAACACCACGCAGTTAATATCAAATTCAGCCTCTGGCTGACACAACCACGCAGTTAAAAATAAAGCAGCCCACTCGGCTGTACCAAAACCAAAACACAACGGAAAACGATAGAAACCATATACAAACCAAACACAAAACTGCTAGCCGGCTAGGCTTACACAACCAACAACAAATACAAAATACCACATAACGACATCAATACTCCAAAAACAAAACCGGAGTATAGAGCTAAACAAACTGATACATAAACAAACAAAACATACGTGAAATCGATAAGTCCTCTGATGTGACGTGGGGACCAGCAGACAAGATACTCCAAGCGACACCAAAACCAAACCTGGTACCTGAAAAAAAAAATAGTATCAACGGGGGTGAGTTCAACAACTCAGCGAATACCAATGGACATGAGTAGTAAGATATATCTAACAAAACAAACATGGAATACAGCTTCCTAATCATATATATAGGGAATATGCAAAACTGAAGGGTAACTGAGGAAGTTGTACTCACCAGGAACTCCTATCCAGACAAAAGGGTCGTCAAACCGAAAGTGTCAATAATCCTGTATGCAGGTCAAAAGTATGTATCCAACCAAAATGCAGCAACCAAATGCAGCAAACACAATCATAAGAATATAAATGCATCAATGCATATGATGCTAATGATGCGTCCTGGTCACCCCTGACGCCAGTCAGTCATCTCACACACAAATGGTGAGACCGAGTGGGTAGGGCTGTGACAACCGTGCACTCTGTCGTCACTACTCCTGATGAGTGACCGAGTGGACGGGATGCTGTCGGAGTACTCCTGTCCTGTGACCCCAAATCATAAATGGGGGAGCTCAATGCTCTCAACTCCCGGTACACGATGACGGGGAGGATATCTCTGCCGGCTACCACGCTGAGTCTCCTGACCAACGGAGCCAAACAGAGTCCACCGTCTGCCGGCTACTACGCTGCTACACTACATGCCAACGGAGCCAAACAGAGCGAAACTGACTGCCGGCTACCACGCTGGGTCATATGACCAACGGAGCCAAACAGCAGAACCGCCACACACCTGCCTGATATACCACTAAACCATGAGTGGGGGTGTGTGCAGTACATGTAACTGACGATGTGCTCAACCATAGTGGAGCCGACAATCGCACAGCATGCAATCATGATGCATGTCACTATGCATAGCAAAAACTGATCAACATAACCATATCCATACATACAAAATGGGTACTGTAAAAGCGATGGTCACATACCAAGATCTAGAGTACACAGGTCAGATAGAATATCAAAAACCCTATGTCCTGAACATAATAAGTATGGAATATCCTGATCAGCATAGAAAAATCCATATATACATAATATGGGTACCACAGTATCAGTAAGTCAAATCCACGGATCTAGGGTATACAAGTCCTCTAAGGTATAACAACCTAGACCCAAATCATATCCCTCTTCCATAGCATATGTACCAACAATATACACAGATCAAAGAATCAGGGTCTAAACACCCGAATCAGATATGATATACAAATAGAGGTACACAAATATGATATGGCACAAAAACCTAAGTATCAGATAATCTAGATACACAGGCCAGAAACAACAATCCAAATCCTAATCCTAACCTCAATAAGCATGGTATGTCACTCTAGAAACTAAGATACTCATGGTAACAAGATAATCATGGCAACAAATCACGAGATATAAGCACGGATACATCACAGGTGACAAACCTAACATGCTATGGATATCAAACAGTGACATACCAAAGGCAAACATGTTCCTTGCATGTAGTTATAAAATACTATGCATATCCAATGACAATATCATAAAAGATAAGTCAAGAGGTACCCGCCTCAAATAGAAGGGTCCAATCCGGTAATAGATCCCTCATCGAGACACTCGTCTCGAATCCAAATCCTGCAAATCAAACATACAGATTTAGCTAATTACTTATGAGTTAAATAGCTAAATCACATTCTCAAACCTAATTAGGATAATCATAATCAAATACGATTATTGATTAACCACCTAAGCTAGAGTTAAACTGGTTTAACCCTAATAAAGTCATCATCTACCTTAGATTAGTTTAGGTTAAACATAAACCCCTTTCCTAATCTAACAATCTATATTCCACAATCGAAATTGTATTAGATCTATGTAAACAAAAAGAACAAAACCATCCATCACCCAAACTTGTACTAGGGTTTAGTGAATACCTCTAAGATGACAACAAGGTAGCTGCTAAGGGGTAATCGAGTCTGTCCAGCGATGACAAGGTCCTGCAAATCTGGTGAAGAGGAAGCAATAAACCTCCCTGATGAAATCCCTAATGCAAGCTCCACCAAACACATCAACACTTACTGGACGGATCAAAAATCAATAAGACAGTCTATTAACAGCTTACCACAGTTTGTGTCGGCACTGCTCTGTGTGGGAAGAGGGCAACACCTAGGCACTGGCGTTCGGCCTCGTAACCGCAATCAGGGCTCGAGCAGGGAGAATGGCGGCGGATCAGGTGCTAGGGCACCGTTGGAATGAAGCTCACGTGCCGAGGCTTCGAAGAGGAGAACAAAAGAGTCGGCACGCTAGGGCACAAGGATGACAGCGCCCCGCCAGCGTTCTGAACGGCGACTCCCATGTGGCCCTCGGCTGACGGCAGTGGACCGACCGGGGCACACAGAGGCAGAGGGAGTCGGGCGGATGCGGTATGCGACGGTGGAGAGCAGATGAACTTCGGCCTCACGAGGGCTTCACCGGCCGAGAAGATATGCCCCGGCGACGAAAGGGCGAGAAATGGAAGCAGACGAGAATCGGCAGAGGCTTGAACTCCTTGGCTGATCACCCTTGTACACGAAGGAGAAGGAAGAGGCATGAGGCTTGGCCACCGCTCTTGTACCGGAGGGGAAGGAGATGAAGGCTCGGCGCCGCACAGAGGAGGGGATCGGGATGGTGAGGAATGGAGGAGGAATCGGCGTCGGCTAGGTCACGCGGGAGAGAAAAAGAAGAAAAAAAACACTAAAAGAAAAAGGAAAAACAAAAAAACAAAAATCAACTTTTCCTCATTAAAATAAGGTAGCCTAAACAGGCTTTTCCGGACCCCATTTTTATCCCCGTTAACTCGTCCATACGAGCTCCGAAAAATTCCCGAAAAATGTCCAAAAATTCTTGAAAATTCCCTTATTAATATTCGCCTATTTTTCGGTATTTTACAGGTAAAGGTTCAAAGTTAAGGTTAATTATGATCTAATGATGATAATCAAGTGTGTAGATAGCTTAACTTGGGAAGTTCTAGTAGATCAAGTTGACTAGATATTAGGCAAGGGAAACCTAGTAGATCAAGGACAATAAACAGGTGGGAAGTCCAGACGAGTCAGTAAACTGGATGTCTAGCAGGAAGCCCTTGATGTTGGTGCGGGAAGCATCCGACGATCGAACTCAAGTTTTAATAATGGCAAAGGGATTCAAAGTTAAGTTTAATTGTTATCTAATGTGTATGATTGAGTGTTTCAGGAAAGTTCTAGCTACGGTTAGGCAAGGGGAAAACCCTAGGGGGTGGTAACCCTAGGTCATAGGGGGCGGTAACCCTATGCGGAAAGTCTTGGCGGGTCGAGGGCTTCAGGCAAAGTCCTATGGGTGGTAACCCTAGGTGCAAAGTCCTGGTGTCGCGAACCAGGTGGAAGAATGGACGAGCCGAGAAGCGGGAGTCCAGCAGAAAGTCCGGAAGCATCGAGTGCCAAACAAAAGTTCAGTCGATCTGGACGATCGAGCTGGCATCAGGTAACTCTCCTGAGAGGAGTAGGTGAGGACGCGTTCCCCGCAGAGGGAACAGTAGGCGTCGGGTTGACCTAGGGTTTTCCGGTTGGAAATCCAAAGTCAGACCCGGACGGTCTGGAGACTGTCAACCATAAGTACTAATAAATCAACCATAAGTATCATGTTGCCAAAATCTAACGGGCAACCTCTGACCTCCTGAGTGACGTCCAATGAATCATCGGACGGTAGGGAAATAGTCAGTCGCTGCAGTCTAAGAGTAGGTAATCTACCTATGTCCTTTATAAAGGCACGAAAAATAAAAGAATGCGAGCTACCAGTATCTATCAGCATATCAGTGGATAATGCATAAAGTAAAACCATACCATGGAAAACGGATCCGTCGGCCCGCTGTGTATCCTCTCTGGTAACCGCATGAATATGTCTAGTCTCTGGCGGAGGTGGAGGTGGTAGTGCTGCCAAAGGCTGTGGTGTCTGAGTCTGAGCCTGTCACTGTGACGGTGGCGGGTACTGAGCCAGAGACGGATAGGTTGCGATTGATACTGGACCAGCGGATGGGACTGTGACTGGTACTGGACCAGTGGTTGTGGCTGATACTGCCTCTGAGTCAGATACTGTGGTCCCGGAACAAAGTTCTGTGTACTATGAGGGCACCAGAGTGCTCTTGTCCATGCATGTTATATGCAGTTGCTGCCGAAGGAGTTGTCCTCTGCTGGCTATGCGAAGATTGGGCTCTCTGCCCTCCTCGATAAGCTCCTGTCTGACTGGGCTGTCCTCCATGACCAGACACTCCGGAAGCCATATGTTGAGCCTTCAACGAACAATCTCGGCTCAGGTGCCCAGGCAGTTTGCAATAATAGCAAACCGACTGCCCCATGGAGTAGGCTGTGGTGACGTGGTCTCTGGACCCACATCTGGTGCAGTGAGTGTCGCTAGCGAGCTATTTATGATTCTACTGAGAAGACCGGGAACGTCCTGATGTAGATCACCCTGACTTCTGAGGCTGACCAGAAACCCCAGAAGTACCCTGACCTGGCCGACTGCGACCACTCTGCTGCTGTCCGGTCGCCTATGGTGACTAAGTCTGTCCTGATGTCTAACCCACCTGTTTCCTTTTCCTGTCCGGAAACGCTCTCTGCTGAGCTGACTCAATCATGAGGGCTCTATCCAATGTCTCTAAATAGGATGAACTCTCGAAACCAACAAGTTTTACTTGCAGATGTCCATCTAGTCCCTGGATAAACTGATGCATGCGGGACCTGTCCTCAGCAACTAATTTTGGACAAAACCTGGCCAATCGATTAAACTCAGCATTGTACTCTGTCACGGTGTGATTGTTCTGCCGAAGGTTCAGAAAATCCTGTCGGTGAGTCATCTGATATGCCCGTGAAAAATACCGGCTCTCGAAAGCCTCCCTAAATCTCGCCCAGGTGATATTCGGCTCGCCTATGATGGAACGTTGCATATCCCACCAAGTGTCGACCTCATCCCGTAAATGGAAAGCAGCCAGCTTTGCTTTCTCCCACTCGGAGCAAGCCATGTAGAAGAAGGTCCGCTCCATGGTCTCTATCCAGGACTGAGCCACACTCGGATCAGTCTCTCCTTGGAAGAGTGTGAATCGACTCTTCATCGACTCTGCCAGTGCTAGGATTCGGGCTCGTGCCGCGACTATATCAGTGAGGTGAGTAGGGACAGCTGTAGAAACTGGCGGAACCACTGGAGCTGGTACTACAGGTGATACCGCTGGATAGGCCGGGGGAAGCATCCCCGGTGCTGCCGCATAAGCTGGGGCAAGTGCCACTGGTGGCACTGCAGGGTCAGCATAAGTGGGCGCGGATGGAGGTACCGTAGGTGGGGGAACCGGATGTGGGGCAACCGATACCGCTGGTGCGGGTGTTGGGTACACTGTAGGTCCAAGTGACGATGGTGCCTGGCACGCTGTAGGCTCGACCGGAGCAGGTGTCGGGTATGCCGGTGGTACCCCTGGTGGTACCGTAAATATGGTAGGGGTGGGTACAACGGGTGCAGCCGAGGTAGGTACCTCTAAAGGAGTCATCGGGGTCTGAGAACCCGACGCACCCGCAGTATCTTGAGTCTGTCCCTGACCGACAGGCTCAACCCCAGTAAATGTCTCTGGCGACTCTGCCGCCAAGGACTCCAACGTCCTCTTAGGTGGCCGTTCTGCGCCACGTCTCGCCGCGAGAGTACGTGCACCTCGCCTTATATATGTTGAATTATAATACACAAATATTACTACAAGTATCACACTATAAAATTAAACATCATACCTATTTGTTGTTTGGAGATGTTCCGTCGCTGTCTAGTCCTCCTTTTTACCTCAGAAATTCGAAACGAGAAAATCGACGAAAATCCATACAAATCTAAAACGGAATTCCGAAACATAATCATAACGGAAATCCGTACACATTCGAAAATACCAGTTTGACTCGCAAACCTGGCTCTGATACCAAATAAATTATCGCACCCTAGGTAGTCCCTGCCAGAAGAAATTTTGACAGCATCTCCCCTGTACGGGTGACAATCTGAGACTTCCTACATCCACCCAGATATCTCGGCCAACACAGGCGGAACAAATGTAGAACATAATAGTACAAGAAGCAATCATCAACGCAGTTTAATAGTAACAACTAAAGATAAGGAAACATCGCAAAAATCCTACTCAACTACACCTATAAAGTACAAAACTGATATCCTACTCAACTACACTCATAAAGCACAAAACTGATATCCTATTCAACTACACCCATAAAACACAAAACTCCAACATACATCCAAATGAAAATCCATTGCCGAATAACCAAAACCATACAAGATCCAAATGTCAAAAGCTATTAGTCTGAAAACATAGTCTAACATAACAAGAAAACTCAAACTGTGCGAACTCGTCGCGACGCACAGTGGTGGGGGACTAGCGACTGGAACCTCCTGACAGCATCAACCTGAAAATATCAACGGAGGAGGGTGGGAGTCCAACACTCAACGAATGCCTAGTTGACATGCATAGTAAACTATAACAAATAGTAATAACTATGCGTACAGTCTCCTGATATAACATATAGAAAGTGCAGAACCGAAAGATAAGGAGTAACTGTACTAACCAGAACCTAGGTATAGGGGTATCAAGGCCGTCAGACCCAATGTATCATAAATCCTGTATGCATGTCAAACAATGCATCCATCCAATATGCAGCATATAAAGTGCAACAAACACAAGCAATAAATGTAAATAATGCATATGATGCCAGTAACATGTCCTGGTCACCCCTGACGCCAGTCAACCATCTACACACGATGGTAAGATCGAGTGGGTAGGGTTGTGACAACCGTGCACTCTGCCATCACTGCTCCTGATGAGTGACCGAGTGGACGGGAAGCTGTCGAAGTACACCTATCCTCCTACCCCAAATCATAAGTGGGGGAGCTCAATGCTCTCATTTCCCTGAGACAATCCGGTGGAGGGACCCCTGGCGTGCTACCACGCTGCGTCACGTTACCCATGAGTGGACCAGCGGAGCACTGACAGAGCCAACACTACACCCTATCTGATATACCACTAACCCGTGAGTGATGGTGTGTGCAGATCCATGTAGCTGGCGATGCGCTCAATAATAATGGAACTGACTATCGTGCAGCAATGCAATCATGCGAGATGGTGCATGACACTAAGCATAGAAATATCCTGATTCTATCTACCTCCATAAAAACAAACATGTACTAAAATACGTAGATCAAATAATATGATCTAGGGACACAGGTCAGGTATAGTATCTAACCAGTCTGATATATTATAAAGCATAGCATGTCACTACCTCTATAACATAAATAATAAACAGGTAACAAACAATACATGCACGGGAATAAATAGTGACATGCCGATGCAGATATAATCATAATTATTACTACTTGTTAAAATCTACCAGACATATCAACAAGACGTATCAAAATAGATAGGTCAAGGTACCCGCCTCAAATAAAAGGTCCAATCCATTCAAATCCGACGTCGAGATGCTCGTCGCGAATCAGAGTCCTGCGTCACCAATATATACATATTTTATTTAGCTAAAATCATAAGAATTGCTAAATAAAATCTCTAAGACTAATTTTAGGGCACAACCTTAATTAACATAACCTCAATTTACCTATTTAAATCTAATAGTTAATTAGGGTTAGTTACTTAATCTCTAATCAACCCATTAGATTAAATCCAAACCTAATTCCCTTTACACATAAACGTCTAACTACAAAACGTGTCAAATCCCTACCCTTACCTTAATTCACAGCCCTATTGATTGCTGGAACAGGGGTGCTGCTGGTTGGAATTTCTGACAGAACCAAGAAAACCACAGCAAGTCCTCCCAATTCCCCTTACCTCCTATTCTTCAACAGCTAACAGTGATCCAAATAAGATGGAGCTAGCAGTGTAACCTTTCTATTGGAAATCCTTC